>NC_141855.1:647500-1295000 GCF_024713525.1 Acromyrmex echinatior
AAACAACAGATTATTCAAATTGTATAATATAGAATTCTTCTTTTTGTATTGAATATAAAATCATACACAAAGAAATTAAGATCTAAACGTTAACGTTAACGTCAAGATATCTCATGTGGATATCACTTGACAAGTTAATTATCGATTAGTGAGTTATCGGAGTTTAGTTTCTCGCAGTCACTCTCACGACTATATAGATTAACCTCGGTCCATTTCTATCAATATAGATTAACCCCGATTGAATTTACTTTCTTCATACTTTTCTAATTCTTAGAACTAAAGAGAAATAAAAAAAGTCAGTTAAATCAAGATTAAAGTTAATCTACATTGGTTGAAATAGTCATTTACGATATTATAAAAAATGGAGAAGAGAGTTATTGCGACTACGATTAATTCATCGTTAATCGATATTATAATTATCAAGTGATATGTGCGGTATCTTGCTGTGGCTGTCTCATAATTTAATTGTGTTTACGAATGAGCAAGTCTTCATGAAACAACCGGATGGGAATTTATTGCTTGTTTAGGACATTTCTGTCCTTCCTTATCTTCCCTGCCGTCCCCCTTTGTCGTTCTAGATTAGGCGAATTTTATGGATACATGTTCATTTCCTACTTCAAACTCTTTCTTGGGGTTAATTGTATATTTTAAAGCAAGATGAAAATTACAAAAATAAGCGAATTTACTGTAATAAGCGGATTTGTTTATAATTTCATTACTCAACATACCTAGTAACTTAATTTACTTCATTTTTATAATTTTCATCTCATTTCAAAATACACAATTAATACCCTTTTCACACCTTTCGCTGATCGGGATTATAATTGTGTATCTTGAAATTAATAGGAAATGCAGTTTTTTAATACAATTGAATCCAAATAAATAAAAAAAAAAGTTTTTTTTTTATTCAATGGACTTAAAATACATAACAATTTCAATCTATTTTAATCCATTCTTAATTACTGGGTCGTGACATCTTAAGGATAGTCTTGAATATAAAAATCAATTATGAATAATGGCCTAAAATCTTTATAATTTCATTGGTCAACACTTAGTAAATTTGCTGACTTATATACAATAATTTTCATGTAATTGACCTGGTTGCTTACGGCGTTAAAAACTGTATTTAAAAACCCGTTATCTATAGCGACGGCGTACGAAATTTTTCATGTAGCTACAACTTGCTCATCTTTTGTTCATCACACCTTTCTTATTACAAAATCCAAACAGATGTCGTATGTATTATTTAACTTATATACGTTATCTGTCTTGAACACCCGAGGAATGCAAAACGATCGTCACGATGACATATATTTAAGTACATATGGAGACTCGTAAACTCATGCGAACTTGTAAAAAAGTTTCATTCATTTTCTTCCCATCACATCCTGTAGTGTACCATTTCATGCGAATATGAGAAACGCAAGAAAGATACAGTACAGTCATTCGTTTTAACTACATCTCGTCACGTTCCCTGCGGACGAAACGAAGTACGATACGAAAGAGGATACAAGTGCAATTAAATCGAACAAATCGAGTCTCATCGAATATCTCATTTATTTCTTATCGGATAGTTCGCAGAGGTCACAGTGGATCACAAATCGTCTCCCTTTAATTATTCTCCTCCCGACAGCTCCCGTCAAACACGAGGATGCGAATGGGAATCATCGTACTCGTAATTTAATTTTTCGCATCGACTCGGACTGATGGGGTCGACGACGCCGATGACGGCGACGTCATTGACGCAGGTCGCCGTCGGCAACGCCAATCCTACAGTGACAGTCTCTAGTCTCCTGCCATCGCCAGTTGACGTCGCCAGTTCGCAACCGCAACTCCGTTTATTTCGCACGCTACGACGGCACGACCGTGACGACGCCACAGTCCACAGTATAGGAAATATAGGAATCGCAAAAGCGCGAACAGTCGTCGCGTGTACGTCAGAGTCGATAGTGTGTGGAGAGTTGGAGGTTGGAGACCGTTGAGGCTAAGGCGCGTGCGGTGCTGAGTGGTGCTGAGTTGGCAGTCTTGACAGGGCAGTCCCGCTAACTGTTGATTTGCATGTCGTACGGCACGTCCGTGTGTCCGCAGCCCGCGCGAGCCTGGATAATGTTACGAATGAATGTACTTAAACGGTCTACTTAAAACAACGCCGCAGTACTTAATGAGCGATGAGCGGACAGAAGTTCCAGTATGACGAGAGCGGAGGGACATTCTTTTACTTTCTGCTCTCGTTCTTGGCTTTATTGCTGGTACCCGGGACTTACTACCTCTGGCCACGTTGCCCGAAGCAAGGTTAGATAAAAAGAGACAGACAAATAGAAAGATCAAGGCGAACTCCATTTTCCAGAGCAAGTAATTTACAAGCGCGTACAGATGTAACGACGTACACTATATATGTATATCAATGGATGAATGCTGTTTGCAATCTCAATTTTCGTTACCTTGCTCCACCTTGGTTCTTTATTCAATTCTTTTATTGAGACGCAACATTACATTTGTTACACAATCTACGAGGATAAGAATATTTCAATGAATTATCTAGCTGTTTAATTCTGTAATTTGTGTACTTAAAAAATTAAGTAATTTGGAGTCATATCCGTCATTTGTTACAACATAACTCGAAAAAATATTAGAATATTTTAATTAATGATTCAAAATATTGAAATTTATTTTCCAGAAAATGAGTTTCAATATTTTGAATGATTAAAATATTGTAATGCAGTTTTGATAATTAATATAATAATTAATTGTAGAGAAAGAGAAATATTTTTTTATTTAAATTTTTTTTTATTTTAAGTATTTCTTATATTTCTTTATTTCTATTCTCTTTTTTTGCAAACAACCCAAAATGATAATTTTTGAATCATAACGTTGTAGCAAATGAACGATATGTAGATATAATATCTACATTATGGTTTTGACTTTTTTGTGCTACAAAAATTTAATACATACGTTTAATATCCCATGTTTCGTGTCAAATTGCATATGAAAATCTTATATAACGTATTATTTGAACAGATAAAGAATATATATGATTTTTATGATCAACACTGTTATTCGAGAATTGATATAATGATATTCAATTATAAACATCGTGAAAATATCTTCGAATATTTTCTATACTTTGTCAATAAGTTAAAAGAAACAAAGATTTAAAAAATAATATATTAATTTAAATTTGTTCAGATCCTGATCAGTTAGCCAAAGAATGTCAATGTGATGGGTGCAAAAAGAAGAAAGTTATTCTTCATGCAAATAAACCTTGGAAGGAGACCAAGGCTTTCTTTACGTAAGTAAAAATTAAATATTTTGTATTGTATATGTAAAATATAAATTATGCATTTACACAATTGTGAAAATTGTCACAAAGTTAATGATTGGTGTTTTCATATGCGATTAATATTATGCTGTTGTAGGAAATTTCTAATTATTGTGGGATGGATTATCCTGTTGCTCTTAGCCTATAAGGTGTCCCAATTTGATTACGAAATGGCCAACTTTGACCCGTATGAGATTTTAAGTATACCACCTGTAAGTATAAGATAGAATTTTTATATATACCATTAATTTTGTTATGTAACAAAAATGGATGCCAAAAATTCCGATTGTAGGGTTCTTCTCAAAGTGAGATTAAGAAAGCTTACCGCAAGCTCTCCTTAATTCTTCATCCCGATAAAGAAACAGGAAATGAGAAAGCTTTTATGAAATTAACTAAAGGTAAGAAATGCGAGAGAATCTTTGCATAGATACAAAATATATGATGTAAATATTGAATGTATATTGCATATATTATTAAATGTATTTCATAAATTTAACACGATTATTGCATATGATAATAATACAGCATAGAAAAGGTTGATAAAGATCGTTAGAGTATCCGCATTCGAAATTAATCCTATAACAGTTAAAAATTAAATATTTGATGTTAATTGAAAATTATCCTAGGATTAAGTTGCTATCACTAATACCTTTAGTCTCGATATAAATTGAGTTGTTTTTCTATTAACAAAAATAGCTTACCAAGCTTTAACGGATGATGAAGCACGAAAAAACTGGGAAAAATATGGAAATCCAGATGGTCCAGGGGCGATGAGCTTTGGTATAGCTTTGCCTTCTTGGATCGTTGAAAAAGAGAATTCAGTATGGGTCTTAGGACTATACGCATTAGTGTTCATGGTTGCTTTACCAACGGTTGTAGGAATGTGGTGGTACAAGAGTATTCGCTACACTGGTGATCAAGTAATTGGCATTTTTATGCCAAATTTTTATTATGTGTTATTATCAGTTGTTATATATGTCCATATTTATCTCTAGGTTCTCTTGACAACAACCGAAATATATTACTCCTTCTTCGTGAAAACGCCGTCTATGTCATTAAAAAGAGTCATCATGATACTTGCTGCTTCCTTTGAATTCTTCAAGAAGCGTAACGCAGAAATAGTCGAGAGACACTCTGACAGCGAAGAAGTTCCTTCGGTAAATTATATTTAATTTCTTGATTTTTTTTTTAAAGAACAATTTTACTATGTACATATTATATTATATATTTCAGCTTATCAAACAACTACCTAACTTGGGAGAAAAAAATAAAGAAGTACCATTATGCCATTTGTATTCAATTAAAGCTAGAGCATTATTGCACGCGCATTTATCTCGTATACCACTTAATCCAGAGACACTGGATAAAGATAGACAGTATATTGTAAAGAAATGCCCATATTTGATTCAAGAAATGGTTGCCTGTGTCCATCAAGTTATACTTTTAGCTTATGCCAGAAGAGGTAAATATTCGATTTTTTTCAATGCAACTTTGAGACATGTACATGGAAACAATCATTGATGACTTTTTTTATAGTACCGCGGGTACCAACTATAACAACTATAGAAAATTGTATGAAACTGTGTCCAATGGTCGTTCAAGGATTCTGGGAGTTTAAAAACCCTCTCCTTCAATTACCACACATAACGGAGGATAATTTAAAATACTTCCACGCGAAGAAGGTATTAGTAACACTATAACAAATTCTATCTATCGATAATGCTTGTATTATTATCGATAAAAATCTCTTAATAACAAATTTGTGATTTTCTCCTAGCGTAAAATCAAAAGTCTTCAACAATTCGCACAATTAAAAGGAGAAGAACGAAGACTGATACTTAGAAATTTGTCAGACAGTCAATATGAAGATGTTATAAAAGTTCTTGGAAATATGCCGTACATTGACTTCAAAGTACGATCTGAAGGTAATTCATTATTTATATCAGTTATTTTCTTTTATTTCTGCAAAACATTTACATTAATTTAGAATAATTTATGCGATATTGTATCTTTTATAATTTATTGTATGCATTATTTTAGTAATCGATGATGAGAATCCTACCGTCTACACTGCTGGTGCTATTGTAACCGTAACAGTATCCCTTACGCGAAAAGATATGAAGCATCTGTTTGGAGATGATTCTGTCAATGAGCAAACGATGATCGAGGATAACAAAGCTGGCGGTGAAGCGGTTGAAGAAGCCTCAGAGGAACAAAATCAATCGACGAAAGCTACGAAGCCGGCATGGCTTAAGCAAAAGAAAGGCCAAAAGAAGTCACATAAAAAGGGTACGAACAAGAAGATAGCTCCCGCTAAAAATACACAGGCACAGTCTCAGACTGTGGCTAACAATACTCAGCACAGCAATACTCCTAATGCGAGAAAGAAAGACGATAAGACGGAGAAAGAGTCTTCCAAGGAGAAATTGTCGGATGTTAGTGACAGTGAAGCCGAGAGCGATCGAAGTGATGACGAGGATAGTCACGATAAAAAGGATGCATCTCTCGATGACGATGATACCGAATGGGAAAAGTAAGAGAAATATTTATACTTACTTTTTTTACGTTCTATATTAAATCATTACTTACATAACTCTTCCACAATCGAACTTAACATTTTCTTCTCTTTCAAATAGATTCCAACAGAGGATCTCTAAACGAGAGAGAGTACTAGAGGGAAGGAGTAATTTATCACATGAAGTGCACTGTCCGCTCTTTCCTGATGTTAAGCAAGAGTATTGGTGGGTCTATATCTGTGATCGCAAAAGTCAAACGCTATTAACAACCCCTATACACATCACGTCCTTAGCACAGTTTGAGGAGATTCAATTAAGATTCACAGCACCACGCTGGCCAGGCCTTTATACATTTACAGTGTGTTTACGTAGCGATTCATATCTGGGCTTCGATCAAGCTCAAGATATCAAAGTGAGTTATTTAAGAAGCTATCTAAAAAAAGACTCATTTTTTAATTATTTATATTTGTAACGATGCGACGATGTTTTATAGTTGGATGTGAAGGAGGCACCAGAGATACCGACCGAGCATCCGCAATGGGACATCTCGGATGAAGAAACTGCGGAAGATGTGGATGCAGCTGATGAACATTCCGAATTCACAACTGACGAGGACATTAGTGACAATGAATAATATCTGTTTCTCACATGTGATCGGAATAGATATTCTAAAAGTCCGCATTTTCCTCTTTTTTTACTTCTCAAATTAATGTACAATGGACTTTTATACGTGGAATTGCATAATCGTTGATGTATGTGGACAATCTAGAAAAATAGTCTGGTGAGATTTGTCAGTGTGGAGAAAGTAATAGCGAATAAAGAACATAATATTTATTTTAACATCGTTGTTCAATCCTCAATTTGGATATGTTCAATCCTGAATTGAGATCTGTATACAGTTTTCTAATAAAATATATCAGTACAAAAAAATATATCTATTCATATTAGGATATTTTCTTAAACTCATTGTATGAACGTGTTCTTCATGATTATAGCGATATACAAAATAGATATCATCAAATCTGGGTTAAGCGAAAGTAGAAAAGATATTTAAGTTACACACACATATATAGATCATATAAAAAGATCACTCAACCGTTGCACTTTTTATTATAGACGCGACAAATTTAAAGCATTCACTAATCTACTGCAAAGACAGTCTAAAAGAGTATCGTTAACTAGATAGATCTGATATACGTTAACAATGAGCGTAATATTTCGTGCAATACAAGTGAGTACATTTTATATTTTTTATGTAATAGATCAATTTCTACAGAAGACATTTAGACATCACGATTGTATTTCAGATAATTAAATTCTATTTTATACTCTACTTTTTCTTAAATATGATGGTTGTTGCATTTGAACGAGGTAAGTTATTGTTTAAGAAATAAATATAAATTAAATAACGGAATTAATAATAAAATAATTTTATTCATATATAAAATTAATTAATAATTTTTTAATTAATTATGATAGACTAGTTTAAAAATAGAGATCACCCTTTGATAACCTTGATCTTTCAATGAAAAGTTGTCAAGTTCATGATTCTGAGTGATCCAATAGGTTTTGCTCGGTGCTCGTTAAAAATTTAAAAAAAAAAGTTCTATATAAAACAAAAATTCTCTGCTTTAAAGTAATTTTATAATGACTTTTCATTCGAAGCGAGATCCACCCCTCTTCACCCTCTACTTAAGGGCACTTTCCACGCGAAGCAAGATCTACATTACCTCCCCTCCCCCCCCCCCCCCGCTTAAAAAGATGTATGTCTAGTAAGCTGGCGGGAAGTGGAGTGGACCTCGCGTGGAAAGTTGAACCCATGTAGAATAGCATTATTATAGACCTCGTTCGTCCGTGATGTAGTGAACTTTGTAAGTAAGTGAACAACATATATTAAGATCAAAACCAATGGAGGGTGATCCCTATTACCATAACATTACCTTTCATATATATATTAGGTGTTGGAATTAATTCGTAGCGTTTTTTAATGAAAGAATGTTATTTATTTCACATGAGCATTAAAAAATACATTAATGAAAGTACTTCCCATCACTTGTAAAACGCTACGAATTAATTCCAACACCTAATATATATATATATATATATATATATATATATATATATATATATATATATATATATGCATAAACTCACATTGCATAACAAACTAAATGAAAATATTTATATTTAGCTTAAGTACATAAAATTCAAATGTATTTTTTCACAGCCATATATATATATTAGGGAATTATTAATTTTTAATATTTAAAATTAAAATAATTTTTCTATTTCTTTTTAGTTTTATAAAATGTATTGCACGCTTATTCTAAAAAATTAGTTTTTATACATCCAATATATGTGTATATGTAATGGATGTATTGCACGTGCGTAACATATTTGTAAAGTCAGAATCCTTTTATTTATAAAAGTTAAAAAATAGACTATTAGTTATAAAAATATACTTTAACAGATGTTTCTAAACAGGTCAGAATGATAGATATCAAGCAATAAAATTGGAGCAACTGTTCAACAAACCTGTCTACACGTTCGTTAAAACTGATGAAAATGCCAATATTAAGTGGGGTGTACGATATTATGTTCCGCATTAAGGCAAACTGGATTCAAAAATTAAATATAAGAATTAAAAAATGCTTAGTATGCTAAATTATTAGTTCGATGATATATCGCAAAAATTAGTACAGATACAAGCGATATCTTTAATCCAATTTAAGCACTTCAAGGTATTTTTTCTGCATTTGAGCTATCAAATCATCTAGCCTAAAAAGATAAAACACAAAATAAATCTATGTTAAAATTGAACATCGTAATAAAAAAAAAGACTTACATGTAACGCATGATCAAATTATTGTATATCACATTATCTTCTGATTGAATAATGCTGCTTAATTCAGTGGTCAAGATATTTACAGATTGATAGTTGTTAGATTGTTGAGGAACACTGTTAGTATCCGACTGTGTCATTCTTTGATATTCTTCCCAATATAATTCCGTCATAGCAGTAACAGAAATAAATACTTTTTCTAATTTTGATAGTTCATTTTGCAACTTATCTATCTGCCTGTAGAAAATATATATTGAAGATATATGAGACGTATCGTTCATGATAAATAAATCTTTAAATACCTTGTAATATCAATTATGTTTTCATTACAAAGTTGTACTTCACGGGCAGTCATGAATTCAAACACTAATTTCGACATGTCCAATGGCTTTGCTGTTTTATGTGGACTTTCTTCCTTAAATTTCAAATATACATCACACATTTTGTCATATCTATAGAAATAGTAAAACAAAAAAAATATTAAAATGTAGCACATTTTACAATTTATAATACATTATACACTTACAGTACTGATAAATTTCCTATATAATCGGTAGCTTGAGCTTGATCTCTCAATTTATTATTATCTTCCTTCAAAGACATAAACTTCATTTTTATTTGATCGGCTGCAATAACTAATTTATCAACTTTGTTAAAATAAATTTGTATCTTTCTTTTATCAGCTATATCTTCGTCCGTCATATTCATATGTTTCATACGAATCGTATGTACTTGATCTGTAAGAATCTTTGTATTTTCCAATGTCTTCTCCATACTTGAATTAAATTTATCGATCTTTTGATGTAATAAATCCCTAAAATATGCAAAATATTATCGTACTTAATAGATAATTTTATAATGTTGTAGCATTAATATTATGTATGAAACTTACATATTTATACTCAGTGCAAAAATGTACAATTGAAATAAATACACTTCTGCTTTTGTAAAATATATCGTATGGTGATAATAATTTTTCAGTATTTCATAGTTTAATTCATTCTTTGATTGTGTCATCATTTTCTCCACTGCTGTAGGAATATTTAATGTAGGTATATCTTCTATTAAATAACACCCATTTCTGAAGAGAAACAAAACGTGATCCTACAGCAAAATTGTAATAAATTAAAAAATAGTAATTTATTTTGTAGTATCTTATAAATTGAATATACATACATTAATTTGTGATGCAAGTGACATGGTACTTTCAATTAGTATTGCACCTTTGTAATCAGTTAGCACTTGATGTTCAACTTCAATATTAGTATCTCTTTTTATTAACAACTGGAGATCTCTAAGAGTAGTATTACTATCAATTTCGTATGTATTAATTTTATAAAATGGCAGACAGAAAACGTACAGTATCTATGCATGAAAAACACAAATTAAATAATAAAAACAAAGAAATAAGAGTAAAATATGCTTAGCTTTTATACATACTTTGTTTAATAATGCGTTTTGTAACATTGTAAATACTGCTAAATGAGATGTACCAAATTTGTCAACCATTTTTCCTCTTTTATGTGGATCCCATTGTAAAACTAGTTGAAACCATTGGACCATTTTGTTTCGAAGACAGCTGATACAGGAAAAAATATTACACACACTGGTAAATATATAATATAAAAAATTATCAAACAAAAGTTATACATAAAAAAATTATTTTTTCTACAGAAGAAAGTATAGAAAAAATATATAATACATTCTTACTTTGATAAATGAGTTGGATTTTGAATGTCTTTTCCAAAAATGACTTTCCCTTCTAACTCATAAGCATGAATATCGTCATAACTCTTATTTTTTATGTATTTCATCCTGCAGAATTTAATTAAATTTAGAGTTTGACATTTGCATCAATTTTTTATTTCATCATTATATTTTTTACTTTTTACCATTCCATAGTATGTTGCATTGTTGGTAAAAATGGTCTTGTTCCAGTCACAAGTTCATAAAACAATATTCCTAAACTCCAATAATCGACAGAGCAACTATATTTCTCTTTCCATAGAAGTTCTGGGGCAACATAGTTTAAAGTGCCAACTAAAGAGGCAGATGTACTTGCTTCTCCAAGTTCTTTGGCATATCCGACATCTATCAATTTATATGAAATCTGTAATATATAAATGTAAAAGTTTAATTTAATCAATGCAACATAAGCTGATAATTCAACGTAAATAATATTTTCTCATTATATATCTTGCCACATTCTGTTCATCCTGTAAAACTATATTCTCTGGTTTTAAATCTCGATGAGTTATATTATATGAATGTAAATATTCTACAGCCGATGAAATTTCATTCATTACTTTGATTGCTTCTGTTTCACTAATTCCACAACAATTTTCTGGCCGATTTAAAATCTATAAGAGAACATAATTATTTCACATCATCAATAGACTTTGTATAGATCAGATTTTAAACAAAATACAACTTTTCTCAAATCTCCTTTTCTACAATATTCCATACAGAGAATCGGTTCGTTTTCTTCTATATTTGGAAGCTTGAATGGGATACATCCTGTTCTCACAATGTTTGGATGTTTCAAGCGTTTCATTATAAAAACTTCATGGGCCCATCTTTTTCGTTGTGTTGGCATCAATTGTGAATAATTACATTTACATCTTTTGATTGCTGAAATTATAATTATATGCAATAATACATATTTATTATATATTTACAATGTTATAAGTTTGTTTATATGTATGATTTCTTTCGGAGAATTCTTCAAAGTAAGATATATATACATTTTTTTTTATATTTATACTTGTAATTATACTGAAATGTTACCAATCTTTTTGCCACTTTGAACATGTATCCAAAGCTCGACAATTCCAAAGCCTCCGCTACCCAGAACACGATTTAGTTTCCAATCGTTTGATGTCATTTCGAATTTGTATTCAGCTATACAGATCGAGGACTAAATAATTCTTAGTAAACGTGATTCCATGCTGATAAAATAAATAACATTTTTATATTTTTCGTAAAAAAAAGCATGCACTCATACAAATTATAACACCGCCTATCAAACAATCGAGATTTTCTATCGAAAATACATCAGCTCGGCAAGAAAAAGAAATTATTTCAACGTAAATTTTTTACCAATGTATCGATGTTGTCTCTCATTAGCCTGCATATATGATTCAACATTTTCTGGATATCTCACTTGTGTATCGATGGTATATACCGATTGGCTACTGACTGCACATGTGACTGTCCTTATGATATTTTATTATATCAGTCATATGTATACTTTTCTACTCAGTGGAAAATTTATACTAAAGTTTATACACGCTAGTAGCAGAGAAAAATCTGCTGAGTGGCTCTTTCATTTGATTGGCATATTCCGTTAGATCCTAAAATATATAAACAAATAAAAGAGCTATTAGGCATTCAACAAGTTTTTAATACTTGTTCCGTTTTTTAACGCGTTTCAAATTTTGTCCTAAATTAAGATTAGTTCTGATAAGTTAAAATTCTTATTCCCTGTTCTCTATTCCTTTTAGCCCGGATCTACAGTATAATAGATTTTTAAGCCTTGTTAAGTCATAAGGAATGAACGAATCACAATCAATTACTTTCCTCGCATTCGACTATAATTGGTCAATTTCTTACGGTTTAAGATTTAAAACATCTATTGTAGATCTGGACTTATTGTGGAGCTCTTAAAGCCCGATTGTGGATTTTGAAAGGAGGTGAAAATTACAAAAGTGAGCAAAAATTACTAGGTATTGACCAATTAAATTATGAATACTCTTGAATTTGCTCACTGTTGTAATTTTCACCTCATTTGAAGATACACAATCGACTCTTAGATGGAACGAAAGCGACATCTCGATCAAACTAATTTTGATGACCATTTTTGACCATTCTTTTTGACGGCCTCGTCCGTGTAAGTTCGGTCTCCTTATTCTCTATATTCCATGAAATATCCTGCGTATACTCAAGCGCATGCGCTAATTAATTTTGTGTTTTGCCATCTTCCATTACTGGTAACGTATAACGTGTCAGAACTCAGAACGTGCAGGATCCAGTATCCAGTAGAATTTGATAGGATTGCAGGTTGTAGTTTAATCGAGTCTGATGTTTTTCCTTCGCGTCCCTTCGTTCCTTCGCGTCAAGTGTTAAGAACCGTTTATTTCGTCTCTTCTTGTTTTGTGATTCTATCTGATTCTTTTTGATTGCTCGACTGTTTCGAATCGCCATAAATCGCCATTCATCGTTCAAGATTGTCCGAGACGCCTCAACTTATTTCAGACTTAAATGGATATAGATTGCATCGCACGAATCCGTGAAATGCTCTGTGGAATACGAAGAAATATTTTTCTCTTTATTTTTATACAAGGCACTTCGCAGAAAGATAAATAACGTTACATTTCGTCTTTCATATTTTCAAGAAGCATCTGGGTTTTCCTTGCTAGTACAGGAACGGAGGCTGTAAAAAAGACGTTTGAAGATGGCATCGCAAGAAGCACGGGATTTTCATATGGCATACGACACGCATGAAAAGTTGAATTGTTTAGGCGTGACAGAAAATGCAGTTAGCTTGAATAGCGTATTTATTTTCTTTAATTGAGAACTTTTTGATCATTGTATAAAAAATAAATTTACTTTCGATTTGATATCTTTATTGCATTGTAAAAGAAAATTGTTTATTTTTAGAAACATGCTTATATACGATCATTAGTCGATCAAGCATTGGAGTTGATTGATCCTACTCCTAATATTCACACAATGTTTATGCAATTTAATGTAAGATTTTTCTGGAATGTTTTATCTTCTGTCGAAGTCAAATGGAGCAACAGAATGACAAGGTAAATATTTCTCATAATTTGAGGCATTTTCTAGAAAGGGCATAGTGTAACAATGGACATTATATCCTTGTTTACCAATATGAAACAAAGATGAAATAATTCACTGTGTTATATTATGTTCTTGCTGATATAAAATATTGTTATTTAGAATGTGTTTCACTCTCAAAGCTTATAAAATCATTTATTTACGAAATATTAAACAAGGGGATCGTTTGTATATTTTGAAATGCAATGAAAATTACAAAAATAAGCAAATTCATCAAAATATTTTTATTATTAATCAATAATCAATTTGTTCACTTTTGTAATTTTTAGCTTGTTTCATGATACACAATCAACCCAAAAAACAAATAATTGCAAATGCCAATGTGAAGCCTTTATATAAGAGGCCTATTCTTTTGGCTGAACTTCTACACTAGTTTATCTTTCTTCCTCTTTTTTTCCTCTTAGAGAGAAAAGGAAGAAAGATGAATAGTGCAAAAGTTCAGCCATAAAGAACAGGCCTAAGGTTTGTTTTTTGTTTTTGCACTGATTGTATTAGTTGAAAAAGTGTACACTAAAGCGTTTTGTGTTTCCAAAATTGTACCAACGACGCTATTCCAATGCAACAGAGCTTGAGGCACGAGTTCACTGGTTGCATTAATGGTCTGTTTTTTTTTGGCTGAACTTTTGCACCAGTTCATCTTCTTTTTCTCTCCAGGAAAAAAGAAGAGGAAAAAAGATGAACTGGTGCAAAAATCAGCCAAAAAGAACAAACCTGGTTTAACCATAGAAAACAAATCTTGTACAAATAGTACAAAGAATTTACGAGTAATAAAACAATAAAAAATATATAAATGATAGTAAGCCTACATACAAAAATATTTTGTACATCAGTTTTGGATTGCACTAGTTCAGTTCTAATACAATTCTCATGCAAGAATAGAAAACTAATGTGCAATTGTTTGTAGTTGTGCTGGAGTATGTCGCTTTCATTCGCGTAATAAGGAATGTGTGATATCACTCAGTGCACCACTACTTAAACTCAGACCAAGGAAGGATCTAGTAGAAACCTTATTGGTAAGTTTTTCGATATTAGTAGTAGCAGGAGGAAGAATAAATCTTGTAAAATGAGATATAGGAGGAGTAACATCGGAATCGAATCGGGGATTTGCCAATTATTTTTTTCTCATTGTTTAATTGGCTCTCAGTCCTATAAATGGAGCCAAATTGGTCAGTAACAAATCATCACTTAATTTAAGTCTTACATGGAGTGTAACTTAAACGCAGAAAAAATCTAGCATATGTGAGGCGCGATTGGAATCGAATTCGGTCCACAGATTGCTAGTTTGCAGATCGAGTGCTGAGCCATCCGACGCCTCACTTGCCAATTATGAGTATTTTGACATAGAGTCACCCCAAATTTTTTGATAAATAAATATAGAAATATGATTGTATAAAGATATTTTGTGTGTGTGTGTGTGTGTGTGTGTGTGTGTGTGTGTGTGTGTGTGTGTGTGTAATATTTGTGTGTGTTAAATTGCAGCACGAGATGATCCACGCATATTTATTTTTAACAAATAATGATCAGGACCGAGATGGTCATGGACCGAATTTCTGCAAACACATGCACAGGATAAATAAAGAAGCGGGAACCAATATAACGGTGAGCTAATAACCTTTTTATTTTAATATTTAAGAATATATTGTCGAACAGTGATATATAACTACTCCAAAAATTTACATTGTCACAGGTAATCCTTAAAATTGTTTATTATAACAGAAAGCAGATTTCAATAAGTTTAATTAATTATTTAAATGTTTTCGTGTTTCAAAAAGACAAATTTATATTTTATCATAAAGTCTAATCATATTAATACAAATGTTATGTAACATGAACTCATTTGGATATTAGAGAATCTTTAAGCTTAATCTGGATTTATTAACAAAGATTAAATATCCGAATATAGATTGGACTTGATTTTTTTCAAATAGATTTTGAAATTAAATTCTTAAAAACAATTTTATTTGTGCATTTGTAACAATAATTTTGTATTTTTAAATTTTTAAATTTTTTTATTCTGTAATAACAAGATTTTATCATGTTAATTGAGTATAGATTTATCACAACTTTCATGATGAAGTAAAGCTGTACAAACAGCATTGGTGGCAATGTAACGGATCTTGCCAATACAAACCACCATTCTTTGGAACAGTTCGACGAAGCATGAATCGTCCGCCCGGTTCAACAGACTTTTGGTGGCGTGAACATCAACAAAATTGTAATGGTCAATTTGTAAAGATCAAAGAGCCAGAGAATTTTAAATCGCGTTCAAAGGAAAATGATAAGTCAAAGCAAAATGATAAGTCCAAGCAAAATGATAAGTCAAAGAGTACAAGAATAACTAATTGGTTTCCAAAGAGTATTCCGGCAAAGCCGGAAGCTTTATTATACACAGCTATATCTACAACTTCAAAAGCCCTTAGTAATAATAACTCTAAAATATTTACTCAAACGGACAATGTTAAGCCTAGTACTAGTAAAAATAATGGTCGTACAAATTCATATCGCGTTGTGAATGTGAAATATGAAGATTTGTCACTGGGAATGAAGAAGTTTGGCAGCAGTAATAAGGTACAACATTGGTATACTAGTGGCCCGAGTGAAAACGCAAAGAAAGATAATGCAAAGAATGTTTCTAAGTCTCCCAAGTTTTCTTGCTCCGATGTTCTAGAAGGCAGTTATAGTAGTCTTCTAACCAAATTCAAACTAAATGACGATAAAAGTCCCCAACGTGAATCAAGTAAGAGAGATTCAATCTCGATATCGGCTGTGGGACAAGCAGCTGCTAATCATTCGATTTTAAATCTAAGTCAACCAAGAAATAATTCCGTACCTTGTCCTATATGTAACATACCTATGACTTTAGAAAATATATATAGACATATAGATTCATGCCTAATAAACGATAATACATCATTGATTGATGAGATTAACAATAATATTAATAATAATAATAATAATGAAGAGTTAATGTTACCTATTCGAACATTTTCTACATCGGTGACAGAGCAAAATGTTGACACAAATACAATTTCTAATAAGCGCTTAAAATTCGATAATTCGAATGATACAGTTGAATGCGTCATTTGTCCCGTTTGTAATAAAAGATTGCCGGCCACGGATATTAACCAGCATCTTGATGAATGTCTATTAGAAGCAGATACAGCTCGTAAAATTGCCACTCCCTCCACTTCTCGTGCATCATTCGATGATAGCTTAATTACTATAAGCAATTCCTCTAATTCTGATTTGGATAATTCTGTATTGATTGAGGAGCCACAACCAAGTACTAGCACTTGTAATAACGACATAATGAAACGTAAATGTTTAGTTTGTAACACACAGATCGCACCTGAAATATCATTAAATGAACATCTTGAAGAATGCATTGGAAGCGTCTTTAATGGCGACATAATAATAGATGATAAGGAGGACGATAACGATGATATGCTTGCTGTAGAAAATAATTCCACGGAAAATAAATATCCCTGTCCAGTATGTATGCAAATAATATCGGAAAATCTTATGAATCAGCATTTAGATATGTGCCTTAAAAATGAATAAATGGTCTTGTGAACAAAAAGAGCGACAATGAACTATTTTGCGGATGATGAAATGATTTTTTTATCTAAATAAGTATCTCTGAATAAATATCTTTTCATATATATATATAATTTACTTCTTTGCATATCGCGATTTTATACGAGACAGACTAAAAAAAATGTATTATAATACGAAACAAAAACATTATTAAATAAATATTATATATGATTTAAAAAGATGTTTGTATATTACTTGTCATTTATTAAATAGAAATTTGAAATACATTATAACAAAAAATCTGTGTTACAAGAAAAGGCACAATTTACATGCCGGATGTTTATGAATTATTAACAATGTTTGTATAATTTGTATATAATGTGTGTGTTCGTATATATAATTTCATAGTATAAGTTTTTCGATGATTAAGACTGGTTAATGAGGAAGAGTTTAGATTATTTATCTAGAAATCGTTATATAAAATTCTTAGCGTTATTTTTTAATAAATAGTAAACAATACTTAAGGCTAGTAATCAGTTATTATTTAGAGCTTTAACATTATGTCATTTAAATTAATGTGTTAGAGTTGCTTATTATTTGCGAAAGTGTATTTTATGATGGAAAAAAAAACAGAATGATTATAATGGAATGATTTGTGTGTACGTATGTGTGTACGAATTGTTCAGATGTTTCGCTTACATTATCCGGCACTTGCTCATTAGCAGCCAATTTATTAACAATTGAATAACTGATATGATGTATAATGAGGAAATTTCGAACATTAAAGTTCCTGAGTAGTCATCATAGTCATATCTGGAGACACTGATAATGTCTCGGTGCTAAGGTACGCGTAGCGACACTGCCGTGGCTACTTTACACGAGCCAGTGAGTTGCTAGGAATTGATTGAATAGTGACGTTAGAAACGAGAAATGACACATTAATTTTTATTACGTGTCATTTGTAAATAAAAACAATTTGGATAAAACAAAATGATGAGATCGCTTTAAAACTTTTATGAAAATGGACGAAAACTACGTTTAAAATCCTGAAAGTCAGTAAATAATCGTAAAAAGTGATAAAAGGCATGTGTAAATAAAAATAGACTATTTCACGCGCATGCATAGTCTATTCACGATTTAATATTACTGTGGTGACTACTCAGGAGCCTTAATTGACTGATTGATTCGATGGCCGAAAATTCGAGCTCTAGTTATAAAGATAATTATATTAGATAAAGATAATTAATTATATAGATACCTTTTTTTGTACTGTACTATTTATAAGATATGTATTAAAAAATGTATAAAAAATGAATATAAAACTATTATTTTGCGATCATTAATGTGTTGCATTACATATGTACATCTTTTACAGAGTAAATTAGAGTTTTTCGTATAATCGATCGATGTTGGGATGATCGAGTGTGCATATTCCACAACTAAATTCTAGCACATGGTTGGAGAAAAAGATTAGAATTTGTTGCTGTGTCCAACGCATATATAGAAAAATATTAGGTAGCAAAATATCGATTGCTTTGTCGCCCATTTTAATCCTGCACACAATTGATATTATTATTTTTTGTTCTTAAATAGCAAGAGTGATATATATGTACATATATATAATAAATCAATAATATAATAGATCCGTTTCGAATATAAAATTATCTATTTTCAAAAAAATAGACCTTGCATATTGTGGATTTGCTTTGAGATTATTTAATATTAAATGTTATTTTCTCTACTTACTTCTTAGTTCCTAATTTATGAAACGCGTAGTCAGATTGCAATTGTATGGATGATGTGGCGTTATATAGGATTCCTCTATCCTTGTCGGCCATAATTCGTGTAGTTCCCGATTCATCAGTTAAATTGACGTTAATCCCATACACACCGTTGGCTGCCGTTAATACAAATCTAGGATTTTCATCATAACATTGTCCGAGTAATATCACTTCGCTATTTTTAGCGAAGCTATAAACCGTATTATACGCCGATTTTATAGAATCTAACGTTATAATACATGCGCCTAGATTATAATATTACATTAAATAACTTTTAGAATCGCAAAATATCGTGGCATTTTCATCAATACGTGGACAATTTAAAATAATCAGCATGATATTACGTACTAGAAAACATTCTGAATAAAGGTATTTCCATATACTTATGAATTCTCATTCGTGTCAAGAAGAGATCAATGAAGTGCGAATTGTATTCAATCGCAACTTTATCCCCGTTAAGTTGCAATTCACCAACATTTGAATCTTTCGGAAAAATCGCAGTTATCGCAAGCTGATCGGATTTTCTTGCAATACTACTATTACCACCGATAAGATCATATAAAGCATACAATTTCCAAACTAGTTTGGACAAACTCTCTGGTAACTGTCGTTATCATTATAAATTTGATTATTATATTACATATTTGCATATAAAGTTTTACAAGGTTTTTAAAACTTACGTTTTCATGTTGTGCTAAGATTTTGTATTTTCGGAAGGTTGACATTTCTTTCGATACTTCGTAACAAGAATTCGTGTAAGGAACAATTCTTTTCCCCTCAGACTCGTTTTTGCATTCGCCGTAAGGCCAGCTTGCCCTTTTACTTTCTTCGAGCTGCTTGCTACTAATTTCACCAATTAAATTAATCGATAGAGATGATCCGCTACATTTTCCTTTCACAGTATCGGACAATCCCCAAATGAAATTTAATTTAATGCGATAGGACTCACTCGGTTCGTTACTCAAAATTTCCCATTGCCATGGCATGTGTCTTTCAGCCTCTACGCAAAACTAAATCAATTTCGGTTACATTCAACGTTATTGCAAATTTCATTTAGAATTTTTCTGTTTACCTTAAGTACACGTTCATTAGGCACAATCTTAGTTGCTTTAAATTTAATCACATCTGATAACCAACTTGTGGCTTCGTACAATCCAGCTAGATTCCATTGATGAAGAACTTGTGAGGACTGCAGATCGTGGTGCGTCAAAGATAAAATATGACGATTTTCACTTTTTATGTATTCCAATTTCGTCTAATAACAATCATTCGATATAATGAATATAATAAATATTGTAATATACAATACAAGCATATGGAATGTATTTGACGGCAGTCTCTCTCTTTTTGCATCCGTGGACATAGGAACAAAGTTCCTTCTTTGATTTTTATGTGTGATTCTATACAAATATCTGTATCATACCTGTGACGGTCCGAATTTGAGTGCTTCAATATAAGCAGCTAATCCGCAACTACCTTTTGGCGGTACAAAAGTGAAGTAATCCAAGAAATGCAATCCGATTAAGGCGAATTTCATACTTGGCCATGTTCTATAATTTTCAGAAAAATCGAGAGAAAGATTTATGTGTTTCGATGGAATAATAAAAATGAGATATTAAAAGAGATAGTAAGATATGAAAATCATGGTGACAAATCTGAATAAAAATAATCTATAACAAAATTTACGTGTAAACGCAATCAAATGTACGCATCCCCAGATGAATTTTTAAAATTGAGTTTTTCTCAGAAGTAAAGTTTTATATTAAAAAATTCTATATTTTTATTCTATAATTTTATTTTTTTCATATAGAATCATTACTTTTCTGGTTATATTACGAAATACTGTATACAAATAAATATGGATGAATAAATAATACATTACTGATAATTGCTTCGATGAAAGGACCAAATGTCATTAATTAATGTTTCATACGATATCATGCTTTCGCAATCGAATATTTTTACTTGTAATCGACCACCTAATTCAGGAAGCCCAACATTAAGAATATTCACCGTCTATATAGAAGAAGAAAAAAGAGAGCAAAGTGATTTATACTCATTGATACAAATTAATATAAATTTAATAGCAAAAGAAATACCGAAATAATAATTACCTGTAGATCAGAGGACGGTGATTTTACAACTGTATGTGATACGGAGCACGAACGACAAATTCGATTCAACTTTGATCGAACATTAGCACCTCTAATATTCGTGAGCGTTCTAGCATGTACTGTAATTCCTGTTTTAAGATGTTCTGCAACACGAGAATGCAGAATATTAAGATTGACTGAGATATAAAATTTTAAATATTTTTTCTAAATACGAAGTTTTACTTATAAGGAAAAATATAATTTATGGAATCTATTTCTTGGATAATAAATACGTCAAGTTGATCGCATTAATTGTTTTAGCCAGTTAACTAATTAAGACTGATACCTTCTAGGGTATCGTACGAAATGAATGGTCGTTCGTCCAATCCAAGTGTAACGTTAATAGGAAGATATCCATGTAGCGACTGAACTCTTTCAGCGCTATGCCATAAATCAACTAGCGGATTGTAATTTTCTATTGTTTCAATACCGTGAACAGATGTGCTAAAAATATTTCATATACATAAAGAAATTTATAATATATGTATAAACTATAATATCAATTATTTCTATTAAACACATTTCGTTTAAACACTTTTTTGACATGGTCGATTTTGCTCTTTTTCAATGCTTTTTCCATTACAATTTTTTTTATTACTAAAAATACATATATCGGCTTGATATGTTCCTTAATGTCTAGCATTTTGATTGGAAAAAAATTTTTTTACAATATCTTCATTTTTATGAAAGTTAACAATTGAATTAGATTGGGTATGTCATACATCGATGTGTTATTTTCATCGTGAAGCGTTTAAAGACTAGATAAATTTTACGAAAACGAGCGCAAGTAAATACATGTAATTATGCGAGGTAAATTATACATATAAATACGTGAAATATAATCTTACCGCAAAATAATATGGTTGTTCCGTCCAGGAAAATCACGTGTAAAATTTCCTCTCATTGAAAACAGAGAAGTTCCCGTCATCGCGAGTCTAACATTGGTACCGAAATCGGTTACTTGCACGGATTCTATCGCCAATGGCACATTTATACGTTGTTGATTAACGTGAAACTCCATGTTATAATACGTTTGATATATGTTATCCGATAAAGAGGACAAGTCTAGAAAATTAAATAAACAAATGGTGTAATGTTGTGTATTGTTACAGAGTCGCGATTATAAATTACAAACTTACACTTCAACCCCTCAACTATATTTGTTTCATTCCAGTGAATGCACAATACTGTCTTTTCTTGAATACGTGTAATTATTTCTAAATGCATAGGGCCTTTCATACGTTCATCCAGTTTGAATTCTTTCAGAATATCTTTTATGTTTGTTGGGTTGTCAAAGGAAGTTGTTAATGAGTGGAAAATACCCTCCGCTTTGATATATAACTAATGTTAAAAAAAGAATTTAAATTAGATCAATTAACATTTAAAAGTAATGCAAATATTTTTGCTTTGGAAACTATATGCATATACTTACAGATACATGATTAAGGTGCGTACCACTAGCATAATTATTTAAAGTTACGTATATTACTTCAGGAATATTTGTAGAAGGATTGGCTATGATAATGCCATGCAGCATAGCGCCAAATCTTCTTAAAGAATCTTGATAATCAATCAAGTAATTACCAGTAATCATATATTCATTATTCGGTACCCGAAGTACTCGGCTGAATTGAGCCGCGATTTTGCTTCTGTAAATATCCGGTGGCAACAATTAAGAATTAAAAAAAAAATATATATATATATATATATTAAATAAATAAACATTTATAAATTAATTAAATAAATTATGTTAAACTAATAAAAAATTTGGTAATAAATGAAAGAACAGTACCAATGCATTCAAGCAACATAAATTATATTAAATCAAGACAGTGCGTTAGAAATATACGTATTCGTTACGAATACGCAACGATATGAAAATTAATATTCGATTAATATTGCTACTGTTCTTTCGCTCTGATAAATTTATACACGTATTTACATGCGTCTGTAACAGGGATACGTGGTGCGTTCCATAGATTTTAGCATCGTATAAAAATAATTATACAAGTGTTGATTGGGCTCGTTTTGCATATACCAATACAGAGAAATCAATCTGTTTGGTGTAGGACTGGAAACAATAAGCAAAGTTAGTGCAGCGACCCTCATCTCCAAATGTTCGGTTCTATTGAGCAAGATCGGCCAATATACAGGATAAATCTAAAAGAAAATTATTATATATGTAATTCAATATGAAATGTGATGTCCAGCATGTTCAAATTGTATACTGTGTAAATCTATATGAAAAATCACTTACAACATCGGGTCTCAACGGTGCTGTGGGAATAGAAGCCCAAGCCGCAAGTACTCGAAAATGTCGCGATTCAGCATTATTGCCGGTAGCTATAGGCTCTAAAAACTCGACGACTTTACCCAGCTGTATATTCGCCAAACCTTCCAACCAAATCATCTTCTGCTCGTACAAAGTAGTTTCTATAACATGAATCAAACAATCTTATCCGAATAATATAAATTGCAACACAAAACAGATACAAATTGTTACATATACCAGTAAATTTATCGAGGTACAAGCGTACGTAATCATCTAACATCTCATACGGACAATGCATTAGACAAGTTTTGTATATTAATGTTCCATAAGTAAGAATTGCAGTATTTTGCACTTCCGCGCAGATTTTGTTCGGCAGCGCAAGAAGTGGTTGGAGACTGACCAGCAGTTGAACGTCGGGTTTTTTTATGTGAAACGGTAACCGCATAAGTAATTGAATCGCAGACATATCGGATACTTCGTTGCCTTGAACAAGATCTAATATAAAAAGTGCAGACTCTCTGCTTCCGACTTGCGGCAGCGCCTCGAGAAACATGTTTCTGTTATGATAAGAAGCACAGAAATATAATTTATCTTAAAAATAGGGATAGTAATGTAACAAGGGATAATTAAAATATAAATACCGTATCGTTTCTTCTTTATAACTAGTTCCTGAAATGCGAGTGTAGGCCTTTCCTAAGTCAACCCGATCTAACATACCAAGATAATAGAGAAGCACAGATATCGTTGTATTGTGCAAATTATGAATTTCGGTATCTAAACCAGGATTTTCGAGCCTGTGGCTTAAACGATCTAATAAATGACTTATCTACAACAATTTGATGAGGATTTAACTGGAATAACAAAACAGACAAAGAGAAGATGAAAATAAAACTCACAGATTTAAAAACGAAATTTTTATCCGGTGTACCTCTACCCTGTGTAAGATCTATTTCTGGTAGCTCGTGTTGAAGGACTGTAGTTCGTAAATTATTTGTAATTATCTTATTCGTTATATCCTTCACTGAAGCTAACTCAATAGTTTGTCTGTGTAGGATAAAGCAATTTTTACATCTAATTCATTTAGAATAGTAATAAAATAATACGAGTATATTTATGTTTGTAAAATATACCGAACGAAATGATAATGCGCCTCTCCCATGCTTTGAAAAGGTTGCACATAGATACCTCCAGATGCATTTACGGAGATAATATTGTGAACGAATCCATCGGTTTTTAATTGATACACTCTCTCGCTACTTTTCAAGATGGGATTCTAAGAAATATATAACATAATATATAAATATTCTCATAGATATCCATATTTCGATTAACTGTATTAAATAAATATGAAGATTACACAGTACAAAAAGGATTCGTTTTATATGTGACAAATGATTTTGATAGGTATTTTTTGTGTATTACGAATCCGTAATTGAAAATGGTCCAACAATATATAATGATGAATGCCTTAATTATTTGACAGCAATAAATTAATCAAATTATATAATATTAGAATATAAATTATAATCAAAAATATAATCAATTATAATCAATTATAATCATAATCATATCGAATTTTGGCGTTTTCTAAATATTTAATAAAGAGACAATATAGCAAATGACATGCTGTAGTTGGTGCGCGCTTCTCCAAAAAATCTGTACTATAAAAAAAAATTTGTCATGTTATATTTATTTATCTCTATTTTACAATTGTAACTTCAAATTCGAGCTTTCATTCGAATTAATATCCGAATTTCTATGATGAATTTATATGACGTCCTATTTTTTTAAACAGTTTCAAAAATAGTAAAAAACATTTTTTACTTTTTCCAATTCTTTTTTCCAAAGTCAAACATATTGAAATATTTTCAGTTATGAATTCGTAATCTACAAAAAAAGTTTAAAAATGTTGTAGTGTTATCAGTGGCGTCATACTTGATCATCATCAGTGCATTGTACTTTAGGAACATTCGACCAGTAACGACTAGGATGTCCAATACACATCCGCGGATCGAACGATTTTCTTATCAAACGACTATCGTCTTCCGGACTTACAATGTAATCAATATCACATTTTCCATAATGGTTTGTCTGTGAATTATAATGTTCTATATATTAATGTCTTCCATTCTTCTAGAATGTATATTAATATATTATCCAGCCATATTGTACATATGGCTACATATGGAATAAATATATATATATATATATATATATATATATATATATATCTATTCACTCGCGTATATCTATAAATATTTGCTATTTACTTCACTAGAATGAAATGCGATTTCTTTTTCCAAGTTAAAAAGATCAAGTTGTAAAATTCCAGCTATGCTTCGTTTTATATTCGTCGTCCATACAGGCTCAGTTTCAGTGCTGAAGTTCTCGATAAGACCTTTGTTGTACGATAAACGGAAAGGTTTCAAAAGTTCTACAGCATCATCGTAGATATCAATATCTTCTATCACTTTCTTTACATTTCCATTATGCATATTCGTCTTCAATGATTGCAACTAATATATAAAAAGTTGAGAGATATTACATCAGATTATAATTATATCTAATATTAAAAAAAAATCATGTACGTGTTTTTTATGATGGGTAAAAAGGAAATAAAACAAAGAAGAGAAAAAATTGCAGCTATTTTAAAAATACCTGTATTGTGACAAAGTCATCTTCCGCATGAATTACAAGTTTTCCATGGAGATTCCACGAAGAAGCTGCGTTGGAAGGCACTAATACACCAGTGCTCGATATAGTGTTGTAAGAATATATATATTCTTTCCCAGACCTGAATAAACTTTGCGCGACAATCTCGGTACTTAAAAATAAGAATATGAATAATGTTCTTCCTATCCCTTGTGCTAGCACAGATATCAAACTGGAATCTAAAAAAGAAAGACTTTCCTTATATTATCTGACTTATCATTTTCCAGTCTTCTTTAATTTCTTTATGTTTTTCACAATTATTGGAAACTTTTGCAAGAATATATTAGAAACAAGCGAGAAAGTAAACTTTTCTTATTATCAGTAATAATTATTAAAATTGTAAATATTTCACTTAAAACAATGTAATCGTCTTTATATTTTTTTAATATTTTAATATATGTATGTATATACCTATGAACTTCATGATGTGTGATCGTAGCTTGGCGAAAGCAAACTGAGTTCACGCAAGTCAAGGAATGACCCTTACCAGTTCTTATCACTGTGACTTACAAATACATACAGGGTTATTGGTGCGTATACATATACAAGAATTATGCTCTCGACGCATTATCTTCAATCATATAGATCGTACGTGTATTATATTATCGTTGACCCTTTTTCTCACAATACACAAGCATATAAAATATATATACATATCTCTTAATTTACGCATAATTTCCTATAGAAGTATGTGCAGAAAAAACTGTCAATATATTTCTATTCTGCATAATAAAAAATTAACAATTTAAGTATGAACGACTTCGAGTCACAAAAGTTTAAAAATAAAGTTTTAAACATAAAATTATTTTTATTGAAAAAAATATATAAAAGATGTTTAATGTTTATATTAGGTGTTGGAATTAATTCGTAGCGTTTTTTAATGAAAGAATGTTATTTATTTCACATGAGCATTAAAAAATACATTAATGAAAGTACTTCCCATCACTTGTAAAACGCTACGAATTAATTCCAACACCTAATATATTTCTTTTTCATTTCTCTTTGACGATTATTTTGTTAATTATCGTGAACAAAAGGTGAAAGAATTTCTAATTATTTTACGCTTGATATATAAATGCTTTATTATTTGTATTAGTTTCAGAAACAACTCGAAAAGCATGTGTTTATTAATTCGAAATACATATATCACTTTTTTATTATAAATTTGTCAAATTACATATCTTAGAGAATGTCATATTTTATTGATATAGGAATTGGATATTTTTTCAATTATCGTAACTATTATTTTTAAAGGCAAGGCTCGAATATTTACGAGTGTACTATTTACAGATTTATTTTTGGCTTATCTATTATGTACAATCGGGAAGTATATCATGTCATGAGTTGTCTTATTTAGTTTATTACTATACAAAATTGTATCTTCATATATTATACATTTGACAATTTACTGTAATGCATCATGTACAGAATCCTATTATACGTTATATGTATAAAATCTATCAACAAGCATATAGATACTAAAAGCAAAAAATTGGACAAAATATTACTGACACATACATATAATAATCAACATATTATAAGGGTTTAATTATTTTCAAAATGGACTTGGCGTATTCCCAGGCTTCACTATAACACACAAATTTCATTTTAAAAAGAGTTTATATGTCTTGCTCAATTTACAAAATAATAAAACATTTTGTTGATTGCGACAAACATTATTTATACTTACTTATGTGCAGGGTTTGCCTGATCCAATTGTTCGCTAAGTTGTTGAATAAGTGTGGCAAACATTTTGAGGTGTTCAATAGTTTCTCCTTGCAGCCATGCTCTTGGTAGCGTACTCATAATCTAACAAACATTGATAAACATTTTATTTGTTGTAACTGAATAAAATTAAAGCACTAAAAATATCCTTTATGATGTAGTATTTATTACTGCGCTTGTCTTAGCGCCAAGACACTACCATGTTTCCTGATTATATTTTAATGTTAAATATGATATACCATGTTTGCCTTGAATAAAGCGTCAGTTGGACAAGAAACGCGTAATCCAGCGAGCAGATAACGATTCAAAAGCGAACCAAGTGCCAAATTTTTTAACTGTATATCCCCAAGAATACCTTGCCAACTTAATAAATTGCGCAATAATTTAACAGCCATCGCAAATTGTCTTTGGAAGAATTGATGTTTTGTATCCCAAACTCTGAAATGTTAATTTATGTTAGAAGCAATGAATAACGTAATTATACGAGATATCAATTTAATTATATACTGAATATACTGACTGTTTTGGGAAAATAGGTATGAAAACATCATTTTCAATCGCAGCTTTAATTTTATCTAAAATAGCGTTGAATAAAGTTTCTAACTGTTTACTGCTATCATTTAAATTAGGATATTCCTTTATCAATCGATTTATAGTTCCAACGAGACGTAACGTCTGAGACGTTGACATTGGATCCCATATCTTTTCAATAATAGCTAAAAATTATTAACATAAAATAGAATTATTTCATTTCTACTTGTAGTTTTACAAATAGCATTATAAAGATAATCCTTATATCACTCTTACATGTCAATTTTGGTATCACAATTTTTTCAATTGTGGATGGTATTAATCTAACATCTGGATCTCGTTTCAATGATTCTTCTGTCTCTTTACTATCTAAAGCGTACAGAAGTAATGTATTATACCACTTTGTTCTTTCTAGATCAGCGCTTTCCTGTAAAAATAATCAGATATTAATTACAAGTATGATTAAGATTCCTTTTATTGATGGAAAAAGTGAACAAAATACCATAATCGGATTCCAAGTAAGTAGTTGTAATCTGATAATAGGCGAAATAATTTTAGGTAAACACAACGATACATAAGCTTCTGTGTAGGCATCCATGTCTGTTTCTCTCCATGACTCGAATTTTGAAAGGATACCACGTACTGTACAATATTCTTCCATAACATCAGAAAATATATCTTTACAATTATTATCGATTTCATCTGTAATAAAATAAAAATGTTATCATAAAAATTATATATTAAAAATGTAAATATGAACTTTTATGAAATCGAAATATAAAGTTGATTATTACCTTTCGCTTGCTTAAATACAAGATTTTGTTGCTCAGTAACTTCGTCGTCACTAGACATGCCATCAATGTGCTTTGGAATATTTGATGCTAATTCTCTTGCTCTTCTACGACGGGCTCTTCTACCTTCTCTCTCTGTAGCTCGTCGTACGTGTATTTCTACTTCTGGTCCTCTTCTCATGGCTTGACCTCCTGCAAAACAAAAAAAAATTATAGAATTTGTGTTGCGAAATCTTTCAGTAAAATCTCTGGAATATATATATAAGATCATCAAGCGTCCTCAATATACTAAGTTCTATCAATTATATTCTCTACACTAAAATGGAAATGTACTGACTTGCTGTAGTAGTTATTTCTTCCGCCTGATCTCTCGTGTCTTGTCGTCTTCGTTCCATCAATTCGACTGAACGTTCACCATATAGATCTAACCAGCGTTGCTCCAAGTCGATGACCAGGGGAAGCTAACAAAAGAATTATACATTTAATGTGATTCAATGAATCATATTCTATTGTAATAAAACTGATGATGTCTAAACTGAATGGCTTTATGATAATAATAATGCTTAAAAATCATTAATTTGTTTGATAATCGATAGTTTCATGAATTACATAAAAAATTCTTCAACGTGACAAATGTTCACACATTAAAAATAAAGACTAGATTAGACATCAATTTACTTACCACAGTCAAATTAATTTATTAATCACTTGTATGATATTTATCTTTATAAAATGTATATCAAAATAGCATATAATACAGAGAAGATAATGACCCCCGGCAATGGAAACATGTATATGTGCGATATATATGCATTCTTTTTATTTTACGAATAGTCGAATCAGTAAGTTATTACTTTAAAAGATTTTATCTCCCTTTTATTTTATTTATCAAAAGCTCTGGATAAAAGAGAAACAAATATTGTTTCAGTTTTTTAAGTAATGTATCTTGAATCTTTTGCAATTTAAAGTTTCTGGACTTTCGTTACTATTTGACATCATACCAAATATAATTTTAAATCATATAATTTCTTTTCTTTCACTGTATGTATTTTACATTCATAAGATGAAATATTATAATAAAAGTATGATAATTTGATCATTATATTAAATGATTCAATTGTTTTCAATATATATAATTTATAATCAGAAACATAAACCTCAGATATCAAAATTTATTAAAACAAGATTTATTAAAATCGTTGGTACTTTACTGGGACTGAAGAATTTTTATTCAGCCACATACTGTACGATAAAACCCAGTGCACATAAATCAAACGTGACAGCGTATCAACCCACCTTCTCATCAAGACACTCTACCAAGTCAGTGACATACCCACGCAACTCTTGGTAATATCTGAAGCGTTGTGCATAATGCGGCGTACGAACTTCACTTTCGTCCAATTCTTTTATGGTTTGTTGTAATTCTCCTTCTAAACGCTCCTGATCTTGCTGATGCCGTCTATGCACCTCTTTCAAATTGTCCAACCTTTAAATTATAATTATTATATTTAATTAATTAGCATTAATTAGCTTAATTTTTTTATTGTATAAAAAGCCCGAAACATGTTTGGAGAAATATGGAACCTTGTGCGCATCCTGTTTACAACTTCTTGCGGAGTAACAGGTACGATTTTTGTTGGATCTGGTGGTTGAATAGATGGTGGCGGTGGTGGTGCAGGCATTAATACCATTTCTAAAGGTACACCAGACCCAATTATTTGATTAACATTCATGCCCATTGTATATTGTTGTTGCAACATAGAATCTTGCTGTGCTGCTGCAATCTGCATGTAAAAATATTTCAGGTATTTAACACATTGCTTTATGTATATATTTTTTAATCCTAAATCTCATGGTATATTAATAAACTTTACCTGAGCACCGGTTACACCTTTTCGTATTTGTTGAGCTTCCCATTCTTCTTCTTCGTTTTCGTGCTCACTTTCATTATCTGAAACTAAATTAAAAAATGTATTCAAAATTGTGTTACTTTTTATTATTAAATATCTTAAAATTTTTTAACTAGATATACGCTATACTTAAAGTTAATTATTATATATAAAAACTCACATTTTAATGGAACTTGAGAAGCAAGAAATGCTTCTCTCCTTTTTTCTTTATCACGTGCTTCAGTGTTGACAGTCATGTCTAGTCGATCTTGAGAATCATCATCGTCACTTCGATCATGGTCTTCCTCTCGTATTAGTCTTGACTTGCCCTTGTCATCGCTATAAAAATAAATTTATTGTAATATCATTACAATAATTATATTAATATATTAATTATTATAATATAACAGAAAATTCACAAGTCGTCCATTATATAATCTTAAGAACGAATTGTGCTACCTCTGCTCTTCAATAGGAATGTAATCGGTTCCTAATTCTCTTGCTTTCTGTCTGCGTTTTCTCGCTGCATGAATCATAGCTGCATCAGGTATACATCCACCTGGTTGATATCAAGAGATTATAAAACAATTAAAAAATATATTAATTTTTAAATATTAGTTTTATAATATATATTTATAATATATATTTTGTAATGCTGCTTAGATATAATAACAAAACCTAATACTTCATTTTTCATTTGTTTTGTCAAAGATATGAATTATTAAATATATACATAGCAATTTTATTAATTATATGAATTCTAGTAATGATTTAACAACATCATAACTTATATGCATCATCTGAATTACGTACTCTCAAGAAGTATTTTTACAGTTTCAGCTTTATCTGTATTTTTCCTAAATTTGTGACTGCAAGGTTCATCTTCCTCCTCACCCGATGTATAGTCATCTTTTCCTGCTGCCAATGCAGCTCGTCCGTTTAAAATCAGAGGTCCTGTGTTTTTTATTTTAACCTAGCAATAAAGATTATATTTTGTTTAGTAAAGATACACAGTTTTAAACAAAAAAATTCAAAATTTTTACGAATAGAATATTCATAAATTTTGAAATACAATATTTCGAAATTAAAATATCCGAACATATTTCTATTAACCCAATAAAATAACAAAGATACAAATATATTCATTAAGAATCATCATTAAGAATCATTAAGTTGTAAAGCTTTCAAATTGATTTGAGTATGTATACACTAAAGAGAAATAATAAACTATTAAAATTTTAAATAAGTTAAGTTAGAACACAATCTTTGTATATTTATAATTTAAGCATTATTCATTTTTTGGCACACATAACTGATAAAATAAAAATCATTAGACAAAGTAATATTCCAATCAAATATATAAATTTATGTGACTAAATTTAACAATTAAAAGAACATTTTTATTAAAATAATTAACTCTAACTTTTATTAAAAAATTACTTGATACATATAAAGTATACACGTAAATTATTATCATATAAGAAACGACATTTAAATAATGTCTCCTTGGGCTGTACTCCCACAGTTGTTCCAAATCTTGAAACATTAGTCAACATATTAGGGAGAGACATAAAAAATCTTCTATGTTAACTGATAAATTACTTAAATGGAAGAAATGCTAATAATAATAAAACATCATAGAGATAGCTTACTACTAGATCATCTGTCTTTATTTCTAAATCTTTTTCCTGCTTAATGGATTTATTCGCTTGCTCAGTGTCCACTTGCATTTTCTCTTCACCTTTCTTTTTTCTCCTTTCGTGATCTAGCTGTTTCATCAGCTTTTTGCTCCTCGACGATTTCTTGACTATAAAAACTTCTCCGTCGTCCCCTGTAATTTATTTCAAAGTTTAATTTAAATCTAAATATGCAGTATATTTTTCAATACTTGGTAATAGATTTGGAAGAAACAGCATCTGTTAGTGTAAATATTTGTCTAAAATAAAATTATATTGATATTAAAGAGATTGTCCTACTATTGATTATCCCTGTAAGGCTCATTCTATGAGCAAGTAGCACCACATTATCATTCAAATTGTGGATGCTTTCCAGCAACGAACAGATGAACATAGTGTAACACAATAAATCATTACATCTTTAGGTCTGTTTTTTTTCCATATCCTAGAACTAAATTTTCTGCATTATCTTTTGCCTTTTTCTCTCTAATGTGAAAAGAAAAAGAAGATGAACCATGTAAGAAGTTCAGTCCTAAAGTTAAAAGAATAACAGGCCTTTTGTTATTTGCCAATGTTAAGCAAAGGTAAAATGATTCACTGTAGGTTCGTTCATTGTAGATTTGTTCACATTACATACTCCTATTGATTCCAATGAGTATATTGAAGTAAGTAGGAGCTATGATAGGACATACTGGAGCAAACTGGGATCTGCGACGCAAACAAACCTTGTATTACACTAAGTCTATTTTCTATAGCTGAACTAGTATACACTTTTGGAACTTAAAGTAAAATAGGTATGTTTGATATTTGGCAAAAGCGAGAAAGAGAATAAATGCAATCTAATGCAGGAATAAATAAACAGACCTAATGTTGCTAGAAAGCACCTGATATTTGAAATCAGGCAAATATAAAACAGGTTACTCATATACACACTAATTACACACACATATTACATATGCAAAGATGTGTGTATAAACACCTTGTTCCAGCTCCTCTCCAAAGCTGAGGCGCGTCTGCTTTGGTTTATCCTTCTTCGTTTTAACTTTGACCGGCTGCGCGTCCTCCACCTCCATTCTGTTCTCATTATCCTCATCTTCATCGTCGAAAGGACGTCGGCGTATGTTCCGCTTCGGCTTGTTGAATAATGACATTATCGTTGCAACGTTGCTCCTCGACAACAGGGTACGGAACAACCGCTGCTCGAACTTGGTTGTTAAAGACGCGAGCTGAAAAGCGACACGTGTCGCATTACGGGAAATTGAATCGTTGAACCGTAATTAACTGGAACGTACGCGCGATATCACTTCGCAAATATCAACGGATCCGCGACGTGCAATATTGAAAATCTTTACAAACACTCGAATACATAAGTGGGCAGATGCAGCCATCCGATGAGGATGAGGCTAAACGGCACAAAAGTAAATTATAATGATCGCGAGAGGACACTACCATCGCTTTGCAATGGCGACGCTTTTTTTTCCGATGAGTTTCGGCAGAGAGTGATTCGTTCGTTCGGACAGTTTCGCGACCATTTTTACGAACTCCGATTGACTTAATCGACCGATTGTTACATTGGAACTGACCAATCGCATTTACTGTTCAGCAGAATTGACCAATCACGGTTGACACTTAATTTACCGATTAAGTTAATTGGAGTTGATTGAGAATTATATTCCGGTTTTCGGAATATTTGGGCTATATTTTTATTATTAAAAAATAAAATATTTATATTTCTCAGTACTTTAAATAATAAAAATATATATAACGATAATTTTGTATAATAATTTAGAATAGAACGGAAAAAGGAAACTTTAATTAGTAAAGTCTGATTTTGTCCAGCCATTCTATTCCCAGTCTGGACAGTTGGGATGTAATATTCCACGTAATTCATGTTACAAGTGCTTTGAAGCAAATTCTTTCAATCAATTTGTAAAATTCTTTCTATTAACTAGTTAACGAAGCATTTGCAACGTTAATAGATCACATCCTTTAAAAAAAAAAGTGAAGTATTGTGCACCTACCTGCACCTACCAAACCATGTGGAGCATGTTGGCTGTGTAGATATATATGTACCTGCATATATGGAGGTTAAAATGTTTAAACTAGAAATTTTATTTATATAATTTTTAAGTAAATATATTTATGTAATTTTAAACATTTTATGTGTATACGAGTGTCAAAATACAATTGAAATTGTTTGAAAAAAAAAACAAAACTTTAATCTCATGAATACAAATGTAACTTGCGGTGAATTGTTTAGCTTAGCAAGGTTAACGCTTATATCCATAAAATTAGAGTTTATGAACAATTTAAATTGCATTTTGACATTTGTATATATATATATATATATATATATATATATATATATATTAGGTGTTGGAATTAATTCGTAGCGTTTTACAAGTGATGGGAAGTACTTTCATTAATGTATTTTTTAATGCTCATGTGAAATAAATAACATTCTTTCATTAAAAAACGCTACGAATTAATTCCAACACCTAATATATATATATAATTACACATAATCCCAAATTATATAGAAAGTCGGTGGAAATATGACTGTAAAGATGAAAGGCGATGGAAATATGGTCGTGAAGAGGAAAGGTGGTGGAAGTATAATTGATCAACGCCCACTGTTTTCTAGCGATGGAGAGTAAGTTTAATTTTAGTTTCTATTTCAAGTTTTATTTCATTTTCTTGAGGTTTTAGTCAGACATTATATGTAGCTATCAATGTGCAATGGATATTTTGCTTTTCAGAACTCTGTACATAGTGTGGAAGAATGTCATAAGGGTATACAGTACGCAAACGGGAGACTTTGTACGAGAGTTTGAACCCTTGGATTACAGAATTGCCGGAGTAATACCGCATCCAGATAACGTCAGCGTTATTATTGGTTGTACTGAAAACGGCGAATTGTATTTCTGGAATTGCCAAAGTGGAATAATTACTAAGAAATTAGTAAGAGCTTAGATAACGTTATTTTGTTTGCTAATGTTTCTTTTATTTATAATCTTTAATATATATTCAAATTATATAATATATGTGTACTTGTTATTAATTTTTAATATACTCATATATTTGGATTTTTAACTTTTAACTCTTTGATTTCTTAATTAATTTCTTTGTTGTTATTATAACTTTGTAGATATTAAATGATACTGTGTTTATATTTTTACAGCAATTAAAATTTCTAGCAAATGACAAAGCAAAAATTAAAACCTTTCACATTGTAAAACACAGAACAGCTCAGGGAAACGAAATATGTCAAACGTTAATAACTCATCTCTCTGATTGTGGAAATAAAATATATGTACTTTTATTTGATATAGAAACTGGAACATTTATAAAATCAATATATATCTGGTAAATATTTTTTATTTTTTTTCTATTAAGTTTTGTTTGATAGTTGCATAATTTTTGATAATTTATCATCTATTTTTTTTAGGACCAAGTCACAAGAGTATTATACTGATATAATTGGGAATTATGGAGAGAATTTAATAGCACTTGTACATGATACAGATTTACATATATTAAATCCAGCTAGAAATTTAGTTGATACAATGTAAAATATTTTGGGATTATGTGTAATTATTTATATTTGTGTGATAGAATATTATATATTTTAAATACTTAATTTTGATGTAGGCACAAGACTGGTAAAACTGGTAGAGTACCTACTTGCATAGCGGGACATCCAGAAGAAGAATGTGTTGCTACCGGAGATTCTACAGGTCGTGTATTAGTATGGAGAAATTTATTCCAGACTAGACCATATACAGCTATTTTTCACTGGCATACATTACCGGTTACAGAAATAGTGTTTAGCAAGTCAGGTAATAGGTGTTGAAAATTTATATTCGCAAAATATTTTTCATAAAGCAGTAATTTAATGGTACGATATAACACATTTTTTTGTTTTACAGGTGGCCATATGTATACAGGTGGTGGTGAATGTGTATTAGTAAAATGGACTTTAGCAAATCCCCAACATAATTCATTCCTTCCACGATTACCGGCGCCTATTAAACATCTTACTATTGCACCAGATAATTTATATGTTGCTGTATCGACTTTAGATAATGGTAAAATTTTTTATCATGAAAATTCGAATTAATATAACGAGTTTATGACGACTAATTATGTTTTCACTATAAGGTATTGTTATTGTAAATCCTCAAAGAAAATTAACATCAGTGATACAAAACTTTACGTGGGGTGTTGCTTCGTCCAAAGATCTATTTCCTGCGGGGCTTATCGTTGACCCAAGAACAGGTAGTCTTGTTCTAAATAGTCGTACTGGACATGTACAATTTTATAACATTCATACAAAGAATCTGTTGTACAATGTAAGTAGATTATTACATATTAAAAGCAAAGCAATGTAAAAAGAAAATTTAAATAAATAAGTTTAAATAAAAAACTGATAAATCTTTCACAAATTTTTCAGATTAATATAACTGCTCAAAATTTTTTGACTCAAGAACGTGATGTAATTATTGTAAATACAGAAGTTACAAAAATAGCTCTAAATCATGATGGTACATGGATGGCAACAGTTGAAGAACGAAATGATAAAATTTCATCTATAGAAGTTAGATTAAAATTCTGGTTCTACGATTTGAAAAAGCAAATGTAAATATATATAAACTTTATATTTGTTAGAACACTGCAATACCAATATATATATATAACTTATCAACATTCTAGATTTATATTAAATACATCCATTGAATTACCTCATGAAAATGGAATAAATGCATTACATTTTCAACCAGATACGACATTTGACGATGGAGATTGGTTAGCTATTACCACTGGGAGAGATAATAAATTTAAATTATGGAATTTGAGAAAATCGTCCATTGTAGAAAGTACATATATCTAATTATTTATTTTGTATAATAAAATAGCTTCATTAAAATTTAGCGAAATGTATGTATATCATTATTTGTTATAATTATATTTATTATAGATAAAGAGACAAAACACTGGTATTGTTACGGAGTTGGAGACTATCGCAATTTAGCTGCTACAGATGCGGGTTTTTCAGTTGATGGTTCATTATTAGCTGTTGGTTTTAATTCTACCTTAACTTTATGGCTGCCCGAAGCTTGCGAATTAAAATCAAGTCTTACACATTCTCAGTATAATGAACCAATATCGTAAGTTATAAGAAAAATAAAATATATAACTATTTTAATAAGTACATTCTTAGCTAAACATGGAAAACGATCATTTATAAAGGCATAATTGTAAAATGTTTACAATAGACGAATAGAATTCGGCAAACACGAGGCCTGTCATCTTGTTGTGGTTGTGTCTCAGCAGCACATAACAGTTTGGAATATTTTAACTCTTGCTATAACATGGAGTGTACCCTTGAACGTCGTGAGTCTTACATGCGACTTAAAATCTACATACATGGCAGCATTTACATCTGACAATTCATGTATGCTATACAATATATAAATGCCTTTTTATTATATATATTTAATATAGTTATATATATATATATATATATATATATATATATATATATATGTTATTTTTTTGTCATACAACAATCTTATAATCACATCTCATTATGTATATTTTCTTATATTTTTTATCTTATTTTATTATGTTTTAATAGAAAGAAAATAATTCATTTGTTTTTAGTATATGTGTTTACACCACAAAGTGCAACACTCATTTATAAGAAAACGTGCCTTATTGAAAGTACCAGTTCTATATTAGCGGCTACTTTCGTACCTCATCTACAGGAAAAACGTAATCCTTCTTTTGGCCAATGGCAACGAAAATCACAATTATTCTTTTTGGATTCAAATCAGGTACATTTTTAGATTAAATAAATTTATATCTAATTGTATAATGTTTGAATTAATTTAATATGTAAATATATTTATATTTTATTATCTATTATTGTACTCTCTGTTTAGGAATTGCTCACATTGGAGCCAGAATCTGAAGCGAATGTTTCTTTAGAGATTATTTCAGACAAAGGAACTATGCCATTGACCGCCTTCTCCAACTTTATCGCGACTCAAACGTCTTCGAGCAAAGAGCCAACTGTCGCGCAAGTTCATGAACATCTTGGCATACCAGCAAAAGGAATGATACAAGAAGTAAGTAAAATTTTGCGTTTCGAAAATTTTTATGCAAAGATTCCTTCAAGTCGCATTCTTTATATATAAATTTTCTAAAACTTAGAAATTAGAAAACATTTTTATGAAATAAATATATTATAATTAAAATCAATTTGAAATAGTATATTGTAATTTATATTTTATGATGTTATGGCATGATAAAATTGAAATATTTGCGACTTTTAGGATTTTTGATAAATTTCTTCTGTCAGCAAATATTTTTACAATTAGTATGCCAATAAAAAAATTTATTTGGAAAATATAAAAAAATTTTATTATATTTGAGATCAAATTTATTAAGTAAACAAACTGAGACAATTTACAAAATAAATAAGAGTTTACTAAGCTAAAGTAGTAAATATAAACAAGGAAAATAAGACATAACAAATGAATTATTTATACATATTCTATAAAAGATAATATAAAAATTCATTTTAATATTTTTTTTGCATATCTCATGTAAAATTTAAAATCAATAGGCATGAAAACAGAAGTCTTTTGAAAATTTCATACATATATATATATGGGTGTTTGGAAAATATTATAATAATAAATCTTTTATAGGGGTAGAATGGACTAAACTGAGAAGAAAAGTCCTCTACCATTTGCAATTTTTGCAATCTCTTTAGTCCTGCTGCTCGTGTCTGAGCGTGATGACTTCTCTCATATGCCTGTGGTACGCATGCTGGTCATGCACACCGGTCGTAGTTCATACGGGATTTACAGTAATATCGATTTCGAACGACAAAGTTTTTGTTTAGAGAAATGTTCTTGGCAAGGATAATCTCGGTGGGTTGCCGCTTCCTTCCGAGAGTGTATGAAAATATTTTGGTTTTACCGAGAATCGAACCTGGGATCTCTAGCACAGCTAGCAGATCAGTGCGCTGTTTACTCTGCTACACTCGCTCTCAATTTTCGCAATAATTAACAAGATATTAATTGCTAAAAGTTGCCGAAAATTGGTCTTCAATAATTTTTTTTATCATCTTTACAGAAAAACTGCAAGAGACGAAAATTGTTTATTTTCTTTTCATAGAACTTTACAAATTTTTTCAGAATTTTTTATCAATCTTTTAGTACTGCATTTTTAACAACATGAGAAAATACAGTATTAAAAAATTTTGAAAAAATTCTAAAAAAATTCTTAGAGTTAAAATTCTATGAAAAGAAAATAAACAATTTTTATTTCTTGCAATTTATCTGTAAAGTTGATAGTATTGTATTTGAGTAAAAAATGACTGAAGATTTTTGGCAATTTTTAGCAATTAATATTTTGTTAACTCAACAATATTTTGCGAAAATTGCAAAATGGTAGAGGACCTTTCTTTTCAGTTTAGTCCATTCTACTCCTATGCAAAAAATTTATCATTATTTTCCAAACACCTTGTATCTGCAGATAAAGAATTTATCAATGAAAATAAAATTATAAAATATGATATTTCTCTTATCATGATTATCAGTCGCACTTAATGCAGATTTCTTCGATATAAAAACATTCTAAATTCTTTTTCCAGCATAAATGCTTTTATGGATTCTATATAATTTAATTTAATATGTTTAAATTTTATTTAAATAAACTTAAATTTATTTAATTTAATGAATTGAAACGGAATGTTCTGCACGATTGGACGACGAAATTTGCCATAATGTATTGCCAATCGTGGATCATATTGAATGTCCATTTGTCAGTGTCTTCTTCCTGAGCGATAATTCCGACAGCGACGGACAAAATCAAACTTTCTATAGCGGAGACAATGCCATTGTGGAATCTGCCTCATGTTCTCGATCGCCTGCAAATTATATAGCTTAAACAGAATTATTAGGATTACTGTGAACAAAAGACTGAAAAATTACCAGTGCGTTAGAAATTAATAAAAGTGCGAATAGAAGGAAAAAAATTATCTAACATAATGACCGACCACATTAATCGAAATCAGGTCGAAGTTGACTGACAATGAGAAGGTTTAAGTTAATGACATCTTGGCGAAAAGTCTTCCTGTTTACAAGATCATGTACCACCTACGACTCAATATGGTTGGACACATCATTGCATTCTCAGACAAATAAAGATTAGTTTAACGAGGACCGTTCAATGACCAACGTCCACTTGTACTTTCGACATCCCACGTGCTTACAATGGAGAAAAATATGAGATGCATTTCTTATAATTGACGCTCAGCGAGAAAAGGGAACGTTCTGCTTGTGCGTCATTTATGTCTTGTACATCAGCAAAATTCCATGATTTAAAATTGGTAAATCGTATAATTTTCAACTGTATCATTCTTAATATTAGTATCGACTCTGACGAGATATCGCATACAAAGATACTTACTGCTTCGCTGTTGCTGGCGGGATATCCGAAGGCGATCACTGCGAGTAGTAGTGTTGTAAACAGGCACGACATCAATTTTAACGCAGTTAGCTTCATTCTTGAAACCGGCTTTTGTTTCGGTGAAATAGGAATGCTTAAGAAGATCTCGACTCTGGATTTTTTTGGGATTCTTTTCTCAATTCTCTCCAGTCTATTCCGTTTTCTCGATTAATGATTACAATCGGATCCCTCTTCAAGTTCTTCCCGAACAATTTCTTCCTTCAGCGAAAAATTCAAATTAATCGAAATTTATCTGCATCAAAATGTTCCACAGAGCTACGTCAAGTGGTTTTACCCATTACAATTTTTTATCAATGCGTGAAGTCGATGAACCAACACAATCCAACGCGAAGAAGATAGTAGCCGAAAAAATATTTAATAGTCCTTATAACAATCAGAGGACACAGGATGGACCCTTCATGTGTTCCAACGCTCCGCGAACGACTGGCTTTCAGCAGAAGTCTCGCCATGATTTAATATAGAGACTCCCACCCTCTCACGGCGTTCTAGTTGTCCCTTTAGGACGACTGAACAACAGGAAAACTTCGCTTGGAAATCCTGTGCTTCACGTCACAATCGTTGTATTGCGAGCTCTATTGCTTCGGCACCTATTCATATTCTTACGTGTATATATATATTTTAGTTTATTTTGACGGCGTTATCACAAAGTCGTCTTTTCTTCGTGTGGGCGGAAAGTTGGCCTGGCAAATTGAACAGTGTGAGGTAGCGTTGTATTGGAAAAAGCAGATAAGGGCAAATGTAACATGCATCGCATTCGTATCGAATAATTAATCTGACGTGTCGAAAATAAATTCGAGAAATATCTCATCGAGAAATTTATTGAAAGTAGTTATGCGCGAGACGTAACGTATTCTACTGCTATAAAAAATGTACGCGTTAAAAGTAGCTTCGTCTGTCGCTGTTCATTCTTATTAAAAACATCCAGGATTTTAATTATCATTTTGAGATTTGAAGTGCATGTCCTTGAAAATTGACCTGCGTGATCAAACTTGTTACGATGTGCGTTGTAACAAGATGTTTTATCTTAATTAAAACATTTTACTCGGAACATTGGAGAAATATTTTGTGACAAAATTAGTCAAAATGAGAAAAAGTTTATAATATTTCATAGCATTTGAATTAAATAATCTATTGTTTGATGATTTTTTATGTTCAAAGGTAGACATCTGAACATCTTCTTGATCATTTAGTCAAGTCAGTTTCAAATTTTATCTAGTTTATAAATCTAGTGATATGGCACGATCTCAATACAAATTATATCACATCAAAAATGTATTATTGAAAAGAATGAAACATATATTGTAACATGATATTGGAACAGTCGAAATGACTTCATCCGAACAAAATCCGAGCAAAATAAACGTCACAAAAAATTATTCGCTTTACGATTATCCGAATATGTAAAAATATGGTGAAGTATTTCGCTTAATTTTTAAAGTATTTCACCACATCGATTACAATAGGACACCTTGGCGCGATGCGAAAATAGCAAACGCTATTGCAGAATTGTCTGAGATTGCTTGCAAATGTAAAACCAGGCCAGCAGGAAAACAGTCTTATCTTCTTCGCTGACCGTCTCGATTGTTGCGATTGATACCTACTAATAAAATGCCACACCGGTACAGAGGGCAAAGTTTAAATCAATCTGTCTCATTGACACACCACTACCAACGTTTTGTAATGATATTTTACAATTACATTATATTTTTAATTTTTTTAAATTTATTAGCATTTTATATTTAATTTACGAATTTCTTATTTTATTTCTTTAGTTTATTTATATTCTTAATATCTATTGATGACTTCAATATTTATTTACTTTTAACAAGGGAACGTCTTAAATTACAAAAGTAATACGAAAAAATTAACGTTATCAGTTGAAAGTTCACGTTTGCAATAGATGTATTCTAGATGATCAAATCTTAAAATCCTATGGATTTTATACTTGGACCGAAACATTTGGTTTTAATTTAGATACAAAATATTTCGAAAATGCATTAAAAAAAAAAATATTTCAAATAAAAGTTATTTGAAAAGGACTATTAAATAAACTACTTAGATTTTGGATTCAAGACTTACTTTGGGCATAATAAAGTCTAAGGTGATTTTGTTTCGATAGAAACATCTATTATAGATTCGTATTTAGAAAAAAATAAGGAATTTTTGTTTCTTGTAACTTTTCACTACATCTCCTTTAATAGGCACAAAGTAGTGCTCAAAGTTCTTATCTTGAAATACATATTGCTCAACGAAGGCAAGAACAGCAGACAATTTTTTTTATATATTGAAATAAATTGCCTTTATTGGCCTAATTGTCGCTAATCCTGTCTTTGTTGGCCGGTATGTATTTCAAAATAAGAACTTTGAGTGTTATTTTACGACTATTAAAGGAAATTTAGTGAAAAATTATCAAGAACAAATTTCTTTATTTTTGTTCCATAGAATACGAATCTGCAATAAAATATAAGCGTTCCTAGAAAAAAAAAATTTGGGCCTTATTGGATTCAAAGTGAGCCTTAAATCCAAAATGTAAGTAACTCATCTGATGGCTCTCTTTAAATTCTACGACCTTATATATGAAATATTTGTTTCAAAAATACATTGTTCTCGAGATATTTTGTTTATTATAAAAAAATTACAATATTACAAATACAAATTAAATACAATATAACAAATTTATAGTTTAAATATATTAATAATTGGCGCTCTAATTACTGTGCCGTTACTTTCATTTGCCACATTGTTATTTTATTATCGAGAGATTGTTCTATATATTTATTTTAGATATTTTAGATATTTATCTAAATTAAAATGGCCAAATATGTTTCAGTCTAAGTCGAGTACAAAATTTATAGAATCCTAAGATTTGATCATCTAGAATACCTACTTTAAGTGTAATTTTTCAATTAATAATGTTAGTCTTTTAATATCATTTTTGCAATTTGGACCGTAAGACATCCACTAATTATAGTCTAAAACATTCGCACTAAATGGAAAGGTTAGACATGTTTTTCTACGCTAAAAATAGCGGTTTTGCGCTTAAAAATAAGACCAGAATATCTTCTTTTTTTACGTTTCACATATTGTTATGCGCAAGTACTTTATGAGTAACCGCGTCACATGTCATAAACATGACTTTACGCGTATGTAATTGCCTTGATAATAAGCTATATTCTGACCATCTCGGTCATTTTTCGTATGAACAGCTTTGCGAATATTGTCGTCATGATTTTTTAAAATTAATCGTCATTTAGTCATGATTCTTTGAAATTGACCGACAATCGCGTCATCCTGAAATGAGAATTGCCAAATACAAATATAAGCTAAATACATCGTATTATCAGTAATTATTGCTACTTGTGAGGGATGAAATGAAAGATTTTTCCTTGAAATATTTTTAAAGGAGTACTAAATCTGCATAATTTTGCGAATTAATGTATTATTTAAAGTAGTCATTTATTTAAAAAGAAAACCATTGTACTTAATAATATAACAATATAAATTTGTTATTCAAGCAGCAGATATTTATTAACAAAATTAAGTGTATTTTAACTTTTCGACTATATTACATATATATGCGCATTTGTCACTAAAGTGTACACGTTACGGAGAATATTTGTGTGGGTTGCAACAGACGAATCAACCTAGATCTGAAGTAGAAGATTGCAGGAATTGCACAAATTTCACTTGGAGGTGTGCTGTGTGTCAGCTTTAAAACTAATTAACCAGTCATCTGACAGACCGATTGTCACAAGTGCCGCATACGTGGCAAATATACTTTTGAACCTATCTCGTGACTGAAGCATTCCATTAATATTTATGTTTTTTTTTCTTTTTTCTTTTTTTTTTTTTGATCGATGGTTCCACAGTATATTCGCTTACAATCGCTTAACATTTATCATCGTTCTTGTTTTTCAGTTACTTAGCGTTCCAGCTCATACTTTGCCACCGATGAGACTGCTGTGCACGTCATTTATTTTGTCGCTGGCAGGACAACAACCGTTAAAAAATCAGAATTCCAGAAATGCCGAAAATTCTAGGTACAGAACAAACTTGTGCATGTTACATTTGTTAAAGTTGTCAGACTTTGTTACTTTGCTTTACGTGAATAAACATTGTATATATTTATTCTTTTATAATTTTCAGAGATAGCGATGACGATGGTCAGGACAATGCTTCAGATGTAAGTGATATCGAAGTATTACCGCCGAAACCTGTGGTCACGTCAACGAATGAGAAAGAAGATATGGATGAAGATACAAATGCACAACTTACCAGTCACGACTGGTCTTTCCTATCTGCTATATTTCCCGATCAAGCTAACATTCTTTGATTCGTATCAAAATTATTGTGAACTATGATGGTAAGATAATAAAATTATCGATTGAACAATACATCTCTTGTAAAATAAAATATATAAAAGACATACAAAGTATAGTGATGAAACGTTAATAAAAGATTTAGATACGTGCGAATCAATTATATAAAGTATATACCTAATTTAATTAAGATGGTTTCGGTAATTGGTCTAATCGTGAGGCAAGTTCGGCGAGTTCGATGACAGCTTCATTGATCCTTTTATTATAAATCGGATCTTCCTTCATGTTTAAGAGGACAAACTCTTTCTTGTCTCGAAAATAGAACTTGACGTAAGATTCCGGATTGTTCATTAATTGCGCGGCAAGATTATCGTTCATTAAAACCGTAGGAAAGAAGAGTACCGTGGCAATAACGGCGCCTAGACGTTGTTCCTCCATACCTTCAATTAGTTCTGACCATGAAGGTATTTGCACACGGATTTCATGCATGTTCAGAGTCTCTTGCAACGTGTCATAATAATGACGCAACATCGTGCTCTCCCAAGTTTCTCGGAAGCTCCGGTCTGTGCACAGATACAATAATTGTGCTACATCGTGCGCCAAGGGAGAATATCTCAATAATTGGAAGTCTACCAGCAAGCATTTAGGAGGCACGTCGTTGTTGAAAAGAAGATTGTTAGCCCAAAGATCCCCATGACTAACCACGTTCGTCTTTGTGCGTGATGGCTTTATACTATGATATATCTCTTCGCAGACCGAACGTATCAGATCGGGATCATATCCCAAACGTTCGGCTACAACTGCGGCTACATCGATGCCTGATTGCATCCACTCCCATGTCATTCCTTCTCGAGCATAGCCTCTCTCCACGAAGGCGTCAGGATACAACCGGTTGAGAGATGTGCCAAGACGAGTTTCTGCCAGCAAAGAAGCGGCATGCATTCGCGCGAGAGCGCTTAAACCCGCACATATTAGTGACTTATCGAATAACTTGTCCCGTATCGAGTAGCCCTTACCACTTAATTCCTCAAAAACTATCGAATCGCTCTTTACTTTGTAGCACATCGCCGCCCATGGTTCTCCGCAATATCCTTCAAGAAGTAATGGCATTATGACACTATAAAACGTTGTTTCTTGCTTGAAGACACCTTTTTTTATAATGTAGTCGGCTGAATCGGGTAGGTCATAAGGTACGGCCTTGATAAAGAATGAAAGAGTAATGGTTTCCTTTTTTCTCATAGCTATTATATCGAGCCGATAATGAGAGCTGAGATATCCGAGCCTGCCATTGGAGTACGGTCGAATAGCGTATTCTATTAGATTGGTGTCATTACTCAGTGCGCGTTTTGTTATCTCCTTCACTTCTTCAAAAGAGAACAATTTGTTAATATTATTATTCTTGGTGATATTGATGGTTTCCATTTTTAAGATATTCTTTTATTCGCCGTATCAGACAACCGTTCTTTCCGTAAACGATACTTTCGGGTAATTGAAAGTATCGAGACAATCGGTTCATCTTTATATACTCGTTGTATACATGTCGACGATGCATTATATTTACTTATTTATCAACCGATTCTGTTGCATATATATATATAACATAACATATTTCCATCAAGATATCTTCCGATAAAAGCTTTCATCACATGACATTTTCAGAATGATATAACAAAATTAAGATGATGTATGTTAAAATCATCTGTTTCTTGTACAGGATGTCTCAGATACTCCTCACTCGTATATTCTTTTTATCTTCGCATGATAAGGTCCAGTTCAAAATATATTTAGACAATAGTTTTAGGATTTAAAAAGATTTACTACTAATCTTATTAGTTTGACTTTGAGTAACGTCATTAAGATCAGGTCAACGTCACATTGATTTTTTAAAAATGGAAACTCATTTTTGTTACATATTTTTATAGTTTATCTCAAGAGTTTTTCAAAAAATCATAACAAAATATTTTTTCATTAAGTACTTTTTTAGTTGTAAGATTTGAAAGTTACAGTACCGCCGGAATTAGCATTATCTAGGTGTTTGATTGATGCTTAAAACATTTTAAACGTTGTTTAGGGTCATGATCTTGACATCATATATCATGATTAAGGTCTTTAGAAATTGTTCCCCTTATTTTCATTTTTTAATATAAAAATGAAAGTGTATTTTTTTACACTAAAAATAAAAATAAAAGAAACAATCCTATATGTCGTTATACTTATATTTAATAATAAAATTATTTGTCAACTGAGATTAAAAAAAAATAAAAAAACATTCAATAGAAACTGTGAATGTTTAAACGATTGCAATAGTCATTCAATTCTTAATATTAATATGATAGAACATAAATATACGATTTTGAGTTTCAGAGATTTAAAGCTACACACACACACACACACACACACACACACACACACACACACACACACACACACACACACACACACACACACACACACTTCCACGAGAATATTTTTAGACTGCAGCTAAGATCTTTTATACCTATGATAAATCTTTCCGTTGATGCTGGTTCGTCCGCTGATAAGACATCGGTATGAAAACGTCATAGTGTTTGATAAAAATCTACAACAGACTTATGTATCGCAACACTTTAAATACCTGTTATCCAGACGTGTGAAATCCAAAACTGCATTTTATCTTTTGATATCCTCCAATTTGCATTTCATTATTGCTGAATATACAAGGAAAAAATAGGTTTTTGCTGAAGTATATAAAAATTTAGTTATTATATGATACAGATCTGAAAATAATTTTATTAGATCTAGCAAAGATTTTTTTAATAATTAAACCCAAAATTTTTTTTCGTGTATAATAATAAATATTTAAGATTATAGTAATATGAGTCGTATCTTACTAGAATTTTACATGACAACTTTTAGATTAAATTAAAAAAACTAAAACGTAAATTAGAGTGTACTAAAATATGAATACGAACTGCCGTTACAATTTTTATAGTTTTGTGGAAGTTTAATTGATTTATTTTATTTTTCAGATGAAATTGAAAAAAGATAGAAAATCAATGAAATCATTATTTATTTTCGCTGCAACAATGAACTGTATTGAATCAGTTTTTACAGAGACAAAATGATGATTAATTAGCGACTGCACGACGAAAGCCTTGGCTCATTTGTGACGATGTCAAGATGACAAGATTGCGTGCTTTATGGTGCAGTTAACAAAAAAAGCGCGGCACTCCTTGACCTGTATGCAGCGAATTTGTCAGACAATATATCCTACGCATATTTCTCAAACAGCGACTGAAATTCAACGTTATTCCGCACGCACCCTTGCACGAACATCTCATCTTTATCTGTACGAATGTGAAATGGAAATATTGCGTTTTCCTCTCTTTAAAATAATGAAAATGGAGATCGAAGTGTAAATTAGGAACATCGAAACGTAAAAGAGATGTTAAAATAATTATTTCTTAAAATGTAAAAAATAAATCGCACACAAGTAATTGAACGGATAATTTTTTTCGAATTTATATCGAAGGCTATATCGGAGACCTCTCGTTGCAAAAGCATGTATTGCACGATTAAAATCAACGAATTCTGACCCAATAGAAATGTCGACAGTTGGTTATATTCTAAATTATAAACCTTGTGGAAGTTACCTAAATTATCGTCAGTAAGCATACATGTGCATGTTGCGATCACATTTGCAATCGATCGTACACTTGATCGTGTAAATAGGCCGATTAAAAGAAAATTTTATCCAAATGTATAACAAAGTTGATTTCTACAATTTGTTTAATTAGCTGATTAATGTTTCTTACCAGACTGAATGTTTGTTCACGTGCACCTCAATCGAATCTTTGAACACATGTCTGTGGATCAGAAATATGGTTTCGAATATTTTGAGAAGAAAGAAAAAAAAATTTTCTCCTTGCTCTCTCTCTCTCTCTCTCTCTCTCTCTCTCTCTCTCTCTCTCTTTGATGTAATAAAGATTATCATTGAATTATTATATGTTTTTATTACTTTTTTGATACATCCAGTGCGATGTATGATCAGATGCGACCGGCATATGGAGTATATTTTTAGCTGGGCGAAGTACAATTAATTTTCGGACTCATTTTTATTTTAACTCAGAAACTCGTTCAAGCGATATGATATGCAAAAAAAAACAGATTGACTGAATGAATTTTTAACAAGATCATGAAATTGTTATTTATTTAAATTATTAAATTCAACGGTGTGCGTATGTGTGCGTATACATAAAATTATTAAATTCGACGATAGTTGACTAAATTCAACGATAGTCATCTTTCTTGTACAAAATTTAAGTCAGATGAAAATTTGTGTATTTCTTTAACCTACGCTTATTTACGTAAAATTTTTAGCTCTGCAATTTTTCATGACATAAATTTGCTCCACAAGGACAACAATTGTTATAAACATTTTCGTCTTGAGTCACAACAAGAATCGTCGACAATGTCGTAGCGATTGTTTCACGTTACCATAAATTGATTTGGAACGATTTAGGAGGGTGTAAGTGTGCGTGCGTGCGTGCGTGCGTGTGTATGTATTTGAAAAACGCCTTGGGATATCGTCGGCTTTAATGGCCCGAGTATAAAAAATCAGAGAAAACGTAGCTAGAAAAAACAAAGCTTTAATGTATCTTTCTTTTAACTATTCTATCACAGTTCTTTCAGATACATTCTGTTTGTTTTCTTTTCTCTTGTGCTATTGTAAAGCACGAGTGCTCTGAAAATGACAGTATCATCGAGGAAAATAGTTCTGATGATAAAATAATGGATGAGTTCCGGTGATGTATAATCTCGAAAAAAATTCAACTTTTATATTCGATGAGATTTATAGCATAAAAAAAGAAGCCGTTAAATAGGTAACAAAGCATCACGTGATGTTGCTGAGTTCACCCGAGTGAATCTCTTCCACCATTTTCTTGTGAAACGAGAAGAGCCAATTTGCCGCACTTTGAATATTAATCCATGCAACCGTGCAACACCGATGATTCTATAAACCAGCTAAACTTGCGGAGGAGTATTCGAGCGGAGGCACTTCATGGAACTTTAATTATTGCCCGAAGACATTCGAAGTGACTGACATGAAGTGTATGCGTAATTGCGTTACCATTTGCGATCCAACGATCCCGATATTCGAATATTAGTTCCTATGTAATCCAATATGGAGACAATTCTTCTGTAGAACCTTTCTTTTATTAATAATAAAGATTTGCTTAAATGAAAAATAATGAGTCATCTATTAAAATACTTGCATCTTATTTTAATTGAAAAATCAGTTAAATATTATTATTATGTCAAGAATTTATCACAAAATTATCGTCAAAAGTGTATCGACATTATTATGATTCTTCCTAAAATGATCTTTACTTAGTATTTTAATCTATTATGATTTTATGTTCTACAGAATAACAAGTCATTAAATCAAAATAAATCGTTATTGATTGAAAAATGACTTCCAGAGTGTGTTTAAGAAGATATATCAGCGCTTTGTGTTATTCTTGTGCTATCTTTTACGAAACTAAAGAATAATAAAAATATACAGTAAAAAAAATTTTATTTATGTTAAAAATAATCCACTCAAGTATTAAAATTTCGTGTTTTGAGTTTTTAATATATTCTGATTGATTTATTAAAATGTAATCACGTTGTTTAAATATTTATTAAATTGATATTCAATTTCTTAGTATCAAAATAACACAATTGTGAGAATAAATAACATAAGAATAATATGTTCCAAATATAAATTCTAAGATGAATGAATAAAATATACATGTTAATTTAATGTTTATCATAAATATTAATTTTACTGAAAAGCCATACTTCCATAGTTTGCTGACAAATTGCGTCAATATTTTCTATTGATTTTGTAATATCTATTACTTTCCAACTTATTCATCTTGTGTTAAATTAATAAAAAAATTTAAGTGGTCTATCGGGACACGTGAACTTTATATTAAATTTGTTTTAAATTTAATACAAATTTTCCAACTGAGTATAATTTCCGTGTTTCTTCATCATAAACATTGCTACAACCCCCTATTAATCTTCTGCAGAGTTGATCGAGAGAAGTTTGTAGGCCAACCCTTTTAGGGTTGTTTTAATCAACGAGGGCGTCGTCGTCGTCGTCGTTGACGACGCCGTCGCGTCGACGGGGACTATATTTGTTGCCGCCAGTTTCTCGGCGGTGGCGGCGCGCGCACTTCGAGTCACGTTTGGTTCGCGCCCGCTCGAGAAGGAGTTTAGTAGCAGCTGCGCGTCCGCGTGCCACGCGAACTGTGAGTATATTTACCATTCGGTTGCAACGTCTGTCAATCGTCGGCTGTTAATCACCGGTAAGAGTTAAAGCCGTTCTTTATTTCTGTACGTAATAATGAAGAGTAGCGCGGAACGACGAAGGACGGACGGGCGAGTACGCGCCGTCTGAACGATCTGAACTTTGCCGCGAGTCACCGCGAGACCGGCGAGACTCGCACGAACGTGGCCGTGAGTATACCGCGAGGGCGGAGTGTTTGCGCGCGCGCGCGCGCGCGAGCGCGAGGACAGGTACGTCGTTTTAACGCGTAAACGCGCACGATATCGTCAAAACGCACTTCGTAAATATACGGACCGATTGTCGGCGTCGATCTGGAAAAAAAAGGAACGGAGCAAAGGACGGATCATTACGTGTCCGCGACAATTACGCTTGTATCGCGCATCGTGAAACGCGGGACAACGAGAAGTTCGCCCGAGCGGAAAAACTCAAGGTACGTTATTCTACTACATACGATCTTGCCCTTTTCCTCTTGGCCGCTCCATTGGGACGGAAAGTCCTTTAATCATTCGTCGAGATGATACTTTTTTTTTTAGAAAGATAACGTCCTTGCGAACAATAGTGATTTTTGCGACACCATAACTTGGACGTTGTAAAAAATTTCTAAGGCCGGTATTCATAATCTTTGTTCTTATTTCAAGACCATCTTAATGTTTTAAAATGACAATGTTATTGATTTATAATGATAATTCTATGATTGATTTATGACAGCTTAAGATGATCTTGGACATAAGAACTGACCTAAGAGGCTTCGAAATCTCGGCGCGAAATAATTGTATTAATTCATCTTAAACGAGTTTTATCTTCTATTTGTGTCATCGTTTACGTAACGCGACAAGGTCTATTCTTGTAATTTTTACACTCAACATCTTCGTTTCTTTTCTTTTCAACGCTCGCTGAGTATAATATGTATATAATTTTAAGTGCAAAAGTTTTAGGGAATTTCGAATAAGCGAATAGAGATTAATATTCGCTTTGAATATTGAGCAGTGCTTTTTTTTTATTTCTGATGCTACCGAATTTGCGAAGTTGGTATTATCGTTTGCTACGAAGCGCGCCAAGTTCTCACTGTTCTTAGTAAAGATCGCATAAACACCGTGGATTAACGTTTAAGATTTAAGCTTACGCTAACGAATCTCACAAACGAGTAAGTATTCCCATCTATAAAGGAGACATTACAACCTTCTCTCTCCTTCGAAGATTTGAAGAGAAAGTCGAGAAATTAAATTTGCATCTCCCGAGCTAAGCGAATGAATTAATCGAACGATTAAAGGTTAGGAAGTCAAGGAAGACCACCTCGAGTATTTCCGGGTAATAATTAAAGTCCCGCGGGGTGCCTCGCCGAGTTTGAGTACATATTCCTCTTAGCTAGTACAACCGGATTATCACAGGTGAACGGCTGTATGCGCTAATATTCAAAGTACAGCAAATCGCGGGTTCGATCGAACCGGGAAACAACGCCACGTCCGCGGTAATCACGATCGAACGTTATTCAGCGCAACGTTTGAGGACTTTGCCGATCCGATCGCATTTATATCCTTGTGCATTCGATGGCAAGAACAGACATGCCCCACAGAGAATGGCCTGGCGCGGCGGATATCAGCGGACATGGTCATCGGTGACCGCAGAAGCGAGCATTCATTCGGCAACTAGGCGTAGATCGCGTAGGATTGTTTAGCCACGTACGTCCCTGGTGAGTACGTGTCCTTGCCGCGTGGATGAAATTATTCAAATGGTAGCCAGTGTGCAATTACCGTGCGAATACGGGCGGCAGCAACTCGGAGATACGCGCGAGAGAGTCGTCATTCGCGTAGGATTCGAGATTCATGTCGAATCGAGCCCTCGACCGAATTTATCAGGGTCTGCGAGGTCCCATATGTTAATTCCGATTTAAATTCGAAGCCAAACAGTCAGACTCTTGAGATGTGTCTGTAACATTAATGCAAGACTATCTAGAGCTTGACTCCTGCACGCTCTAGGAGTCTTATAAATAATTCGTTCGATTCGAAACCAGATAGCTGAACACTTGAAATATGTTTGCGAAACTTACAAATGGGATCCGTCGAACCTTCAATGTGCATGCCGAGAGCTTTGATAAATTCTCTCTTCAGAATTAAATAGCTGCACGTTCGCGATACATCTGTAGAAATGCATGTCAAATTAGCTCGTAAATGTACCCTTCCAGCTTTCGATAATTATCATGTGGATGTGCTGAGAATTTAAATTAAATTTTCTCAATTTAAAATAATGTAATTTAAAGTGTCTCTTCGATAATATTATATAACAAAGAAACCGAGAGAGCTTAATAATAATCAAAAATTCGAAATGTCAAGATCATTAAGGATTAACTGATCAGTTTTTCAGTTCTCAGAAATAACGATTTACCTCTGCTGTAACTTTAATGTGTAATGAGTCGTTATTAGTTCTTTTTTTACGACGATACTGTTTTAGAAGACATTAATTTCTAAAATCATAATAGCCAGATTTGTTATCATAACTCTGATAATCCTGACGTGAATAATCGTAGCAAAGCAATAATTCTCGCTAAGATTCGGAATACGTTTAACATATTTGAATTTATATTATATTTCATGTCATATGTAAGCTTTTACGCAATCATATATTTCGGAATTTCCGAAATATAAAACGTCCAAATAATATGAAGATTGCACTTTAACGTTAAAATAAAATTAAAATTGTATAATCACTGAATTCATACAGAAAGCCAAAGATTAAATGGATCTTCATTAAAATGTCGTCAATCAAAATGTTGTTCGCGAGTGATTTTTCCAAATTTAATATCACTGCAGAAAATACGATATATTTTCGCGTATGTGATGGCTTTTGTATACTTATTTTACTCTACGTTATCAATTTTTATATAATTCAGCCAGCCAAATCTAATGCTTGCATATATTTAGCGTGCTAATATAGAATAAGCTCGCATCATAAATCATGATTTAACACTTTAGTTTATATTCGTACCGTATATTTAGCGCTAAATATGGCTATCTACTTTTCGATCTGTCGTAATAACGCGGTGGCAGATATGATCTTTATATAGGACAAAGAAAATTCAGCATCAGTGATGGCCGCATTTAGCGTTAAATGCGGAATACGAATATAGGTCGCCTTGTCTCTGATTAGCAGTGCATTTAACGCTTACCTGGTCATGCAATTCAAAGTTCTGAGTAATATGAAGATCGCGTTTATCCTTCTAGTTAAATATGAATGAGAGATGGTTTCAAAATGTTGTAGCCGTTTGATGGAGATGTAGATTTAATAGATGAACGTGTAAAGCGATTATGTATCACGAGTGAGATGCTCATTATACATCATCAAGACATTCTCTCAGTTGAATTAGAAGAAATTAGTAAAACTTTATTTTACTAATTTAATTAATTAATAAATTGTTAGATTTATAAAGGAAAAGATGAACTTCTTAATTTTCAAAAAATTAGCTTGAAAGTTTTGAATTTTTTTTATTTTTCTCCAATTGTTTTTTATTTATTTCAGTTCTTTTATATAACGGAATTGTTTGATTTATCTTTTTAATAATAATTAAAATAAATTAGAATAAAATTACATTTATTACAAATTGGATATTTAATAATAAAATTGGACATTTAATTCTTGTGCATTTTGCATAACAAAAAATTGAAGTGATTATTTGTCTAATTCTTTGTGATGATAGTAGATAGTGTCGAGAGCGGGAAAGGATAGAAAATTCAGACAATTTCAATCTAATTCTTCATGTCAATTACAAATTCAATTTCGTAAAATGAATTCTTGTTCGCAAGTTTCCTGTTCCAATTAATTGCATTTCTTAGCTATATATATATATATATATATATGTCCGCTTTAAAGAAAGAAGTAGCATTCTAATAAGATTCACGCATATAAATTAGATAACTTGGCTTCGTACTAATTGTATTAAAAAGTGTATTAAGAATTTAAATATTCAAGCATGCAAACAACATGGTGGATATTAAACAGACGCTTTGTTTTCTCTATGCTATGCATTTTAGCTTTTCACACTTTTTACATCTTTCTTAGTTTTTCTTTTCTTTCCTTTGGCCACCTATAGTTTGAATATACACTTACCTTATTTGAAATGCAAAAAGTCTATTTGGAAAGTACCTAGAACTAAAAGAAGTCGATTTATACTATTTCAAGAAACTTTGTTACAAGCACGATTCCCAAGTGAATAACTCAGTTTGAACTTACAATTAGCTATATAGCTGTCATACATATGCACGTATTTATCAGTTTTGCGAAGGAACGTTCATTGTGCAGAAAGGGAAAGAGGAAGGAAGTGGGAGGGGGAGGGGGAGGGAGAGAGAGAGAGAGAGAGAGAGAGAGAGAGAGAGAGAGTGCGCGAAAGCGGCATTTTCGTCTAATTTACGATGCAGTTAGGTGCTCGAGCACTATATGTCGCGTCTTAACTCGATAAATTTGTCTAACGATGAACTATCGCTCAGAGAGACCAGGACAGAGACAAAGAGAGACAGAGAAAGAGAGAAGGTATAGGGAGAATGAGTTATCAGGAGCGTTAACAGAACGTCGCGCATTCTTAATTTGGTTTTATCAGAACGGCAATAATAATAGGTATGCATTTTTGTGTCAGTTGCCTTAATACGGGATAATTTTTAATTCGACAAACTCGGAGACGAATAATATTATGTTTGAATGGGATGTAAGGTGACAATTCATCTTACCAGTAACAAACATGTCAGCGTTAAGATGGATTGCATCCATCTTCAATTCAATTGTAATATTGTATGTATTATTTGGCATGAATAATTGACGAGCAATTTTTTTGATATTTCTACGATGTATTTCTTGTTGCGATGAATATTCAATGAATAGTTAACGGGAAATCAATTTATTGCCGGTAATTGAATAAAACGCATCACGCGGTAAATTAAACAAGCAAATCTAATTAGATAATATCGAAATTCTAAACGTATTAGATAACATTACATTGCTTAAAGTGATATTTTTATAATTGATAATTTGTTTTGATGATATAATGAAATAACAGAAATCTGACTTTATATTGTTTTTCATGATTCAACAATTTGTGAAAAAGTTCTAAAATAGATGCGAGCACTTTCTTATTTTAACTCTTGCTATTTTTAATGTTTCTTATAATACGTCGCGTGGATATATTTACATATATTAATAAAAAAAAAGCACGATTTAACCATGACTTTTTGATTTAGCAAAAATGTATTTTTAACAATCAATAAATTTATTGCTATATTTCATATTATACGCAAATAGTGTCCAAATATTTGTCGATATACTTTCATTCGCTTCCGCGAACATTGATCGATGTTTTAAACGATGACTTTTGACCAAAAGTATCTGCATTATATACTTGCATATAAAATATTCCAGAGGTGTTAGAATAGTTCCGCGCAATTGCGTTCGTAATGCCTTCGCAAGATAGGTAAAATATGGTCGCTCATATTTTACGATCGACGCTTTACGCGCGCTGTGACATATGCTTACATGTGCGCGCGTACAGTTTATGTTCGCGGGAGAGAGAGAAAGAAAAAGAGACGTATAGAGAAAGACAGAGAAACTGTCATTTATCTCTCGACAATGAACAAAAACAGAATGAACAAAAGCAAAAAGCGAGATCAAATTTTCTGAAGATTTTCACCGTCATCGCCATCGCCGTCGTCGCCGTCTCGTCTCGTCTCGTCTCGTCTCGTCTAGTCTACTTTTTCCTCGTAATGTCGTGCGCGCGACTAGCTCAAATCCATTTATATCGATGGGCCTATCGCGTGTATCGGAAGGACCTTCGACCGATGATGTGATAGATGTAGGACGTCTGATGCCTTACAGGGCGTGCATCCGAGCGGAGCGAGCGAGCGTAAGGGAATACATGCTTCTCTATACCTCGTTCCTCGTCTCTCATCCCTCTTCTGCTCTGCACGGTTAATGGCCACGTCGTCGAGAGCATTATCGAGTGACCTTCCTTCTCGGCCTCCTCTTCGGTCTTCGCTCTTCGCGAACGTACGTTCGCTCACGTGTATACCTATATAAATGAACATTATACCCTGTAGCCTGTCGAGTCGTAAAAGCGAAAAACCTAATATTGTTCGGTAGCTCGTGATAGTTGCGTACGTCGAACAATATCGAAGTGACAATCGAAAATAAGTTATCGCGCATAATTCTGATACAATATATAGAGAAAGGTAAAACTATGATTTCCACGTGTTTCATTTCTTTTTTCTAGATAATTAACTTGGTACGCGACAGTATTTTTGACTTTATTCCCATGAATTATTCGAAAGCTTTATGTTTCTTTTTTAGACCGTTTTTTTAAATAGAATAAAAAAACAATCTTCTATCGTATTTCTCCCTGCTGCAATGTAGTACGGATTGAATATACTGATGAATATTTATTTGTATTTCGTTTTCGTGTGTGACAAAGGTAATGAATAAATACAAATGCGTTTTAAGTATACGTTTTTTAACTCTGTATATTGAATGATAGTTTTTCATACTTCACTTATAAGTACATATTTTTGCATATTTGACTTGTACACATAATATTTGCATATTTACTTATTCCTGGTTAGATTTAGCAGTTTTGCTTTTCATATTTAGTTTCGCAATATGCTCTTTGCGATATATTAAAATGTTTTTTTTTTTTATAAGAATACATTTACATGTAAATGAAATAATTATTCAAAAATATATTTTCTAAGATTTTTGAAATAGATTTTCGAAGACTATTTATCTCTTGTTAAATATTTGCGTGAAACGAATTCGACAATTTAATACATTACATAAAATATTTACTGCAATTTCATATTGATATCGAATTGCATGAATGCTTTTTTAAATCACGTTAAATGATTTTGACAGTATATGCAATGAAATATATCGAAGAGTACATTAATTGAATGACCGCGTCGTCGAATCACTGTTGTAATTACTTTTAATCCGTAATTCAACACATTTTTCTTTTTCGTGAAAACGACAACACTTATATGGCAACAATTAATATTACGTATAATATGAATTATACCATACATTTGTATTATGATCAATATTATTACAGTTTATAGCAAATAGTATGTTTCTCACAGCATGGCTTTTGTGTATTCCCTGATATGTGTCTAGAATTTAACCCAAATGGAGTCAGAGTAAATATGTAGGAGACAGCATACCACACAAATTGAGTTCTGATACGATTGCCGTATGATACTTGTATATAACGGTGCATAGACATGATACGTTTGTATTCTGAATATGTATTTGCACGCGAATCGTATCAATCCAGTCGAACAGCTCTAGTGAAATTTTCTTTACGGCGCGAAATGTATCGCGCAAGAGCGAGAAATACATTTATCGTTTCCCATCAGTTATACTTATTTTAAACAGTGTCACGTTTTAATCTTTATTGATCAATCGGATTATCATTATATTATATCGTATTTTATAATTTTATCTATTATTATTTTTTTTATTATTATCGTAATTATTATTATCTATTCAACAAAAAGACACCAGAACGTGACTCATTCCCTGTAGTTTCTTAGACGCTGAATACGAATCTGATTTTCAAATTGTTCCATCAGAATTTGGAGAAATTTGCAATTCATTTTACAAAAAAGAACATGTTGGAGAAGTTTTATTGCAATTAAGTATTATATTGTTAGGACTTTCAATCCTCAAAAAATTTTTTAGTATCGGCTTGATGATTAATAAAATATTTATGGTTAATATGGAGTTTATTGTGGAAAGGTTAATTAGATCATTGACAATTTATCAAATAGCTTTCAATTATGTTTAATTGAACGTAAAGATTTTTAGGCCGCTGATGTCAAATTGAACAAAATTATGACATCTATACATTTTGCAACAATTTGGATGGTTCTCAAGTTTTGACATTCGTTATATTGAGTCTATAATTTTGAATTTGTCAATTTTGACGTTGGATTTATATTAAACGGCAGAAAAGAGATTTTAAATAAATATAACCAATAAGATAGGAAACAAGACCGTTTATATTAAATAACATTACAATCCGAAGCGCCACTACGGTCTAAGTATTAAGATGTTGAACTAATATATATATTTTATTCAAACGAATGAATTAATTTCAGAAATAATAATTACGTGTCGATATGGTTGTCGACATTAACGCTGAAATAATGCGTTACTCTCGATACATATCGGTTATTGCGAAAAATTATTGCTAAGGTCTCGGTAGTCTAAAGGCTCAGGACGCTCGCACGGAATGCAAGAGATCCGGGTTCGACTCCCGGCCGAGGCAATATTTTTTCGCAATAAGTTTATTACAGTTTTTTAAGATTAATTTGGGGAATTTTGGGGGGATTATTACATTTCAGATTAATTGCGTTAATGTCGACAACCATATCGACACGTAATTATTATTTCTGAAATTAATTCATTCGTTTGAATAAAATATATATATTAGTTCAACATCTTAATACTTAGACCGTAGTGGCGCTTCGGATTGTAATGTTATTAAATAAATATAGTTGAAAGCTATTTGTTAAATCATCAATGATTGAATTCACAGCTCTTCCGTAATAGATCCCATATTTAACTATGAATATTTTATTAACTATAGCAGATACTAAAAAAATCCTTTTGAAGGTTGAAAGTTCTGATAAATTTTGATTGAAATAGAACTTTCCTAGTCACATATCGTAGTTATATTAGGTGTTGGAATTAATTCGTAGCGTTTTACAAGTGATGGGAAGTACTTTCATTAATGTATTTTTTAATGCTCATGTGAAATAAATAACATTCTTTCATTAAAAAACGCTACGAATTAATTCCAACACCTAATAATATGACAAAATATATAAAAATAGCCTTTTCTCTTTTTCTATAAATTAAATTGCCGATCTAAATTCCTAATAATTTTTAAAAATTGCGACTTGATTCGTATTCAGTATCTAAAAAATTATAAGAAATGACTAATCTTGTTCCAGTATTCGAAAAAATCTTTTTTTATTGAACAGTGCATTATATGTCATTACTTAATTATTATTATGAATTTATCAAAGTAGAATTAGCTCGGTTTCTTTCTCCTGCTTTAAAAAGTGGAATATTTCCTTTATTTTTTACACGAATTTTAATATTTTAAAATATACAAACATATTTTGTACACAAAAAAAGCGCCATTGCATTGTATATTTTGCGACAAAATTTTTTATTATTGTAAGCATTACAATAATACGATAGTCATTATTGCAATGATTGTTTTTAATCTGGCATGTGAAAAAAAAACACAAAGATATTTTATTTCTCTTTGGTATTTTATTTTGACTGAAATATTTCAATTACCATGAATGTGTGCTACGTAAAATGAACAATTTCTCTAACTTAAACAATCTGCTCATACATTTTGCACAACTTCTGACGTAGGAATGCAAAAATTAAAATTTCTATGTAGCCATCAACGATGTTATTTTTGAAACAACAACCACATGTGTAATATCACATCTATTAGGAACTTGCTCTTGTGCTGTATATTTTAAAAACGGATATGCTTTCTTTATTTTACTTATTACTATTTTGAAATATTCAAACGGGAATATTTAGTATGTAAAGAATGCACTATTGCATCTTTTAGGACAAAATTTTTTTATTATTGTAAACATTAATACGATAATCATTATTGTAATGACTGTTTCTGTTATACAAATAAGAAACACAAAGACACTGTTTCTCTCTGGAATTTATATTTTAGATGAAATATTTTAATTACCGCAAGTATGTGTTACGTAATGTGAACAATTTCTCTAACACAAGCAATCTGCTTGTGTAATTTGCACAATTTCTGACGTAGAAAAGCTAAAATTAATATTTTGGCGTAGCCATCAACATAGCTTTTGAAGCAACAATCATGTACCATATCGTGTCTATTTGAATGTTCGTGATATAAGGTATTTATGTTAGCGAGATGTATTAATGGCATCGCTGTTTCCTCGATGAATATTCGTACAACAAACGAGAGACGTCTTTCCTCGAAACATTGGTAGTGTGAATTGCAGAATGGGAGTTAGTGAATAACTCTTACGGCAAAGTGCCGAAGGGCTTCCGTTAGTAATTGTCATTCAAGGGATCTCGTTGCAGCGCGGTTAGCCATGTACGTTCGAACTACATCAGCTTTCGCAGTGTATTGTTATAGAGTGTTCTGAATAGAGATACACATCGAATGTTGTCGTCGCGACGCTCCAATTTGACTGATCTTCCTTGACGATTGCTTTGATTGCAAGGATCCGACAATTTGTAGCTAGTTTTCTTAATAAATAAATATTACGGCAATTCAACTATAGGAATTGGATTAAATTTAAATCAAGATTGATCAGTTTAAACTAAACCTTTGGTTGGATAATCCAATATGGGCAGAATAATGCATTATCCATTGATGCTCTTGAAGCTCAATTCGCTAAAACCTTCCAACTTTTCTGAGGATCAAATAACTTCGCTACTATCAGTGCACGTAAATGATCGTTCTTTTTTTTACTTTGTTGCACTTTGTTGAAAAGCATATCCGTTGCCTCTAGAAATCCGTTGCCACTTTGTAAATAAACTTCTTGATACTTTTAGCAAACGATAACATGTAGCGTTCATGTTACGATGGTAGCCTGGCAAAATGGTGTGACTATCAGTGACACTGTGATTAACTCTAGAACATATAAAATGGATCTCCCCAATCGAAATTTCGCTTGCTCCGTACACGAAAAAAAGAAAACAGACAGTTTTATTTTATAACTTAATAATATAAAACTTTTTGACAGCCTATATCCCTAAATCCCCAAATCTTCAAAATAAAAAAAAAGAGAATTTAAAAAATATTAATCTGAGCCAAAGTTACAGCCTATTAAAGTTATAGTAAGTCTTCCAGATTCATGGTGTGTGTTTTCAAAATTTTCCGGAAGGTGTGTGTTCTAGATTTAATAGGGATAATCGAGCGCCATATATTCGACTCGTATCCAAATGCTCCATGAATGGCAAACTGCATTAACGATGTCGACCGTGGCGATTACAAAAATAGCTCGTCTTGCGATCCTTCCGACTCCGTTCGCAAGCTTTCAAGCAATTTAACGGCACGTCTAATTTAATTTGTGTGTTTACATGTCCATGGACTTAGCCGAGCAAGGGAGATCGATACTGGTGGACCACGCGCTTAGGCTGGAATGATTTGTTGGCTAACTGCCATCGTCGTAAATTCTATTTTCACAGATATATGCAGCCAAATGCGTGGCGTTTCGACCATAAGATTCGCAAACTAGGTTATCAAATGGAAAGAATCGAGAATACTTCCTGAGAATTCCTTATGGAATTCTCTATTTTGAAAGAGATTTTTTTTGGTCCGCGTATCCGCTGACTTGATTCCAACCTGCAATTTTGCGCAAAGAGACGTAACTTGCAGGAGAAAAGCTAGAAATATCAGACAAGATAGACAGTCGAGACAGCAATGTTTTTCGAAATAACACGAAAACTTTTGTGTGTGTGTGTGTGTGTGTGTGTGTGTATGTGTGTTTATGACAGTCATGTAATTCAGATTTATATTTTTGAAACGTACATGTATAACAATTCAAAGCGTAAGCGCAGTGAATACAAAGTCACTTAATTTAATATGTCGAAAACATAATGGATTTATATTCCTAAACTTCCCTCTATAATATAATGATTAATATGTGGCAGAATAATTTAAATTTTTAACGCTTCAACAATCAAAGGTATTGCGCAGGATTGTGCCACGTTTTGCTATTTTGTTGTCCGCAATTAATTAAAAGTTCAATGACTGGTAATTTAATAATGATCAGATAAAGGGAATTTCAGGGCTTCACGATGATTGCATCATCGTTGAGCAAACTCCACGAGCGCTACGGTCTATTAGTCGGTTCTTGCATGATCTTATTCGGATACGCGTAGTTGTACGGATACAGGATGTCAGTTAGAGATAGATTCATGTCGAAAGTCGTGGATCGTTAATGCGTAGGAGTTGGCCGGACTCCAGATAACGTGCGAAAAGCCACAGTTTCTCGTGCTTTGGTACACGACGAAATCAAAACTACTGAACGCTTGGAAACACGAATAGAATATGTAATAACAACGTGTACGACACGATAGATATACTCCGAAAAATTCACTGTATTTTAGATACTGCAAAATGTTTAAAATTTCTTCTTTACAAAAATACAAATAATATACTTGAATTTCTTTTACAATCATTGTGACGATTTCTTAAACGTTTGAAAGCTTGCAGAATAAATTTAATGAATAGATTTTTTTTTATTACTTTTTATGCGTTTTATATTTATTTTTATTAATATTATGTTATTGTTATTATATGTTATATAACATGATGCCGTTTGATTGTTTTCATAATGGTTGATTCATTTCACAAAGATGGCACATCATATTTCGCATTGACAATTTTCTTTCAGCATTTTGTTAGGTTCTGAAAGAACCTTGCTTTTTATCGATTAAAATTTATGTCGTGCCATCCACGACTTCAATAAGCTCCAAATAATTGGCTCGTTGCCAGGGTTGCGAAAAGCGATCAGTCTCTTACCAATCAACGATGACGAGAGCTATCAATCGCGTTCTGACCTTCGCAGTAGATCGCGTAAAATGGTTTCATCGAAGACTTACGATTAGTTTCTTTCTGCAGAAAAGCTCTCTACCACCTGCTGATCTCAATAGAATGGAAATTGAATCGATTTGTTCTGACGTAGATATATAGGGACTGGGACAAACGTGAATAGTTGTGGAGGTGTAAAATTGGACGCGAAAATATCGATTCGATGGTAACTGAGGTAGAAATTAGGACAGAAATCATTTTCGTCCCGCATATCGAATTCGAAAAGAAATATTCGACTCAAAGTCAATTTGCATTTTTCTTAAAATAAATATATGAAATCACAAACACACACACATACATGACGATTACGTAACGCGGTCGCTTTTTTCTACAGATCGTATATATCGCGCTACATTTATCACTTCAGCCTGACGTCATTAGGTCTTTCGTTTAGCATAAAGTCATTTTTATTGTATATCCTATATTTAAATTGAAATAAAAAATATTGTTATAAGAAATGACTTTTTAAAATATTAAAAATATACTGAGTATGGAGATTTTTTAAAAGATAAAATGTTTTAAAAATAATCTATAAAATATATGTATATATGTTTTCTTTGTGTGTCAAGACTTCAAATTTATCATCGGTATTTGTTTCTGTTTCAGATCTAGTGTGGTTCGGACATTGACAATTTCATTCTTGTAACTTGTCAAAAACATCAATCATGGAGACGCAAACTGAGGTAAGTCTTTATTCTCTTTGTAAAATTTAAATTCAAAATTTTGAAACTCTGATTTTAAGATGCATACTTAAATTATTTTATTCTTTGCCTGCATGAAAATGTACAAATTATCAGATTTTATCAAGCAAGACAGAAATGATGTGCATTTATTTTATGCAAACAACTTTCATCGTATTTCTAAAGTCCTTCTGCATTTTTCTCAAAATGAACATGAAAGCTTGTTATGGAAAATTTAATACGATTTTCTACTATCGTGATTGCATGGCTGAAATTTATACAAAATAACGTATCCAAATATATACGTTTGCTAGAAGTTTTAACGAGCCTCCAAATTTTTTATGTGTAAGAAAAATAATTATCGTTCTATTCTAACTTTATATAAGAGTAACTTTATATAAGAGATATATTTATATAGAATACTTGGAGAATAATTAAAAAATTTTAAAGTTTATAATGTATGAAAGGATAATGAAAATTTTAGTTAATACACTTAAGAGTCAACACCTTTTTATATACAAGACAAGTTTTATGTTTCAGCATTTTAAACAGTTTATTTAAAGCATTTCTTTGTTCTCGCGGTTCTATCGTAAATAAAGCACTGAAACTTTGATGTCACTCATGATCTTCCGTTATTTCACTTTAAATTTCTAAAATGTTTATATAACCTACATTATATAAATTCAGAATAAAATGTTCTAAAATAGAATGATTTAAAGAATATGAAGAATAACTATATGTAAGGATAGATATTTTTTTACAAATTTTTCAAATCTTTATATCTATTGATGCGATCTTACAATAAAATACGTAATAATCATGAAATGCATGTGGATATACTTTTCTGAGTTCGATATTTCTAGAATTAAATTGTTGATAAATTTAATATAATCTAGGAAAGAAAATTCTAAATCGGCTGAAAAATCTCTCAGGTTAGCACGTGAATATACTTTTTTGAAGTTAATATTTCTAGAATTATCGCTAAACATAATACAATTGAAAGAAGAAAATTCTAAATTGATTGAAAAATCTCTTTGGTTTTTAAGAAATTATACTGTTGAACTCGTTCTAATTCTTTTCGGATTCTTTTTAATATTTCATCGTCATTTGTCAATATAATGAAGCTAGAAATAATCCATTATGTCAATGTACTCCATCGTATCAAATCGGCTTTCAGACGTGGTCGATTAACCGATATTCCCCTTTCCTCCTCCTTCTATCATTCAGTAGGGAATCCTCTCGCGAACCCTCGAATCGAAGGTAGTCATCAATCAGCAACTCAACAATGTGAGATCTTGAAAACGATCGACAAGAACGAGGATGTGAAGATAGATCTGACATTTCCTTGAACGACAACGGAAGTCGAGCTCGGTTGCATTAAACTTGTCGGTACATTAACATTATCTCTTTTTCACGAAAGTGTTACTACTCTATTACATAAATATTTATTTATACCACGAATTGTCATTTGTTATGCAAATTATATAATGACGCAAGTATTATACTGAAGGATTGCTCGCAAAAAATAGTACGACCTTGAATCGCCACTACACTATAATATTAGTAATTGCACTTTAATATTGCACGAACTTTGCCGCGTTGGAAACATCCATTAGATCATTTATTATAAAAACAACCGTTTATCCGTTCTTATTTTTTTTTTCTAAATTATGAGACTTATGGACAATTTCACGAAGCTGGATCTAGCTTATAAAAATAAATGAAATTTGATGTGCATCTGAATTAGAAAAATAGAATTTATTTCCGTATCTTTATTTCTTGGACAATCAAAGCAATGCTACTTTAAGTAACAATTTTTAACATTTAGAAAATGAAATTTATTTTTAAATATTTTGGTATAATTTTATATAATATTAATAAAAATTACTTACTTATCATGCTTAAAATAATAGATATTTTTCATTTTTGTTTGCCAACAAAAATTGTTCCTGAAATAATTTGATTGAAATGTATCTCGAGATTAACCAATTTGAAATTTTTCATGATAGAAAAACATCTCGGATTATTAAAAAATTGAAGTTTAGTAAATTATTAATTTAGTAAAACTGTTTGGATTGATTATTTATTCTAAATATTTTTAAATTACAATGCTATCTGAATCCGAACTTTAATTAATTTATCGTGCAATACTGTCTATTATTCATTTATATAAAAAGAGTTTAGCTTAAAGCATATACCGACGGACTTTAAATTGGAATTTTATTCATTTATAAACTGAATAACGCAAGCGGAAAACGATAAATCACGGTTATACATGTACCAGTAGATGGAGCAATAGTATACTTTGCTCATTAAAACAAGAGATTTTACGAAAGCACTTAATAGAAAATTTATCTCGTTTATTGTAGTATGTTTTCGTTATCCTACATAAATGGCAAATCTAAAATTTAATATTATATATCATTCATGCACAGAAGAAACTGCCTTTGTATTATATGATTTTATGTTTACTTGATTAATATGCCATTTTTGTAATTTATCATTTGTTCATTTCTTCTGAGCTTATGCAGCAGTATTTATGCGCTTTCTAGCGTGAAATTTAAAAGAAACGCAGCTATTTTATGAAAGCTACATTACTGCGGCTTGATGGCAACTTTACGGGCGTGTCCTATATGCATACATATACATATATGTCTTTATTATTACGAGCATCACTGCTAAAAGCAACGGTCAATTTTTAGCAGTAGTGCTTGCTAGTTAGCGTGCACATAGCATTATATTGTGAATTACCTATAAACTAGATAGCGCGTTGACGTAAGATAAGAGCGTGATCTCTTAGAGCACACATTCCTCCACATGCTGCAACTAACGATAATTCTTATTTACTGCACATATAAAAACTCTTATACTACTGACTTCTTAAGAGCAATTTATTCCTTGCAATTTATACTCGCTATTTATTTCGAAGCACAGCAAAACAAAGACTTATTTTTTTACCAATTAGTGTTAATTATTTAAGTTTGAAGCTCGCGACTTTTTGAAATTGATGATTAGCTTGTAATGTTGATATCGATATTATCGGGAGATAAAAATTAAACAAAAATATTTTGTGTTAAATATACGATTAGAAATACGAATGACTGACAAAAGTCACTTGTTAGACACGGTTATTTGATATTCATTCAAATAAAACTCAGAATGGATCAACTATATTTAACGCGACATGTGTGTGGTGAAGAAATATGGGTTAAGGTTTTTTTTTAAAAAAAAAAAACGTGATTGCCTCGGCATTGAGTTAGCGAGACGACTGTACCAGTGTTAAAATAGAAAAGCCTGTTCCATAATTGAACATCGAAATCTTGTTACTTTCGGTTTTGATCTCATTCAATTTTATTTTCGTTTTACTTTGGTTTTTCAATTACTATTCTCTTCCCCCCATCGTACGCATTTCAATTACCAAAAATGCAGACAATGATGTATGTTTTCTATTGTAATTTAATTTTCTATTGTAACAAAAGATATGATATGTAAAATGTGATGGCACACGAGGATTGTGCATGCTCGATCTCTTTTAGAACTCAGTTCGTTAACAATAATGCTTTATAAATTGGTCGAAAACATTCAATAAAACGCTTTTAATTGCTGTGTGAAAATACTTTTGTATTCAAATGTTTTTCAGTCACTTACATTAAAACCATTAACGCGCACTTATATCTTATTTTACTTTGCATCAATTTTAAAGTGAGCCGGGTTTTTATATCGCATGAATATCTTGTTTCATTCAGGTGGTATGGAATTACTACCATAAAAATACCAGTGATCTAGGTATATACACGTGCTTTTTTGGCGTGGCGTGAAATTTCAGTGAAATGTAAATGCATACGAATCTTCTGGCACATGAATGTGTTTAATTGAATGTTAATTGACGGTTCGCTATTTACCGCTCTGTTTGATTTAGGAGAACCATGTCACATTTATGAGATATGGGAATCGTCGATTTTTCCCGAATAATTATCGATATTTGCCGTTCGTATTTATTGAACGCGGTTTGGAAATGGTTTACGGACAGTTTATAATCACAAACGCAGTGATAGAAGAAAAATTACATTAAAAATACATGTTCCCGGCAGAGATTTAACGTTCTGTTTTCATAGAAAATATTTGATATTTTTATAGCGAACTGAATTTTTCATTATATTTTTTCATTAAAATAATTTTAATCGTGCAATACTAAATGTTTCTCTACTAATATAAATTTATTTTAGATAATGCATTATTTGCGAACAATATTTAATGAGATTAAAATTATATTATAATACATATATATAATCTAAACAATGTAAATGTTTTATTTTTATCTTATTTTATAAAGAATGTATATAAATTGAAGAATGTATGAAATTGTATATGTCAATGATTATACTCTGATAAAATAAATTATTCGTTGGAAATAAGTAAGAGTTTTTGTTCATCGAGATCTGCTCGCAATGTAATCCGTATATGATATTCAGGTATACATGGCATTACCGTACAACTAACTAATTAATGAATAAATGGAGTTTTGTTGACTAGATAATAAATGTACGCATTGCAAAGCCGATAACGTCTGTCAGCTGGGCACTGCACGCTTATTTACGACGTCCTGAAGCGTGCCAATAATTCGTTTTTATGTTGAGTGCACCTCAAGCTATAACAATACTAGTAATTACGTGTACAATATGAATTTTATTCTTGTGAAAATGAGATGAAAATCAAAAGTTTATAGATTATACATAAAAGAAGAATTATACATAAAATTTATATCACACACACACACACACACACACACACACACAGACGTTGTATTTTTTTATATAAGTATTTTTTTTTAATATAAGTTAATTAAAGTAACTATAATTTGAGCATTTTACATAATCTCAATTTTTTAATATCAATATATAAAAAGTATGTTTCACAGAAAATCGTATTTAAAAAATATACTTTCTATCATAAATTAATGTTTGTGTCACAAACGATTTCTTTTGACGCATATTCAGGAATAATTAATATCTAAACTACAATGTATAATGATCATTGGTATGACAAAATTTTGCGAATATCCCGAGACTGTGCAGAGAATCGAGAGCTTCTTCGCTTAGCGTTCACGGTAAAGCGGCTTTGTCATAAAACGTTCCGCTTCATTATTTCATGTCGCGACACCTCGACCGGATGCAACAACGTTCATTTCTATGCAATAAAGTTATTACGGGTCATATTGTAGTCCAATGAAACGATTTCCTCAATAATGCGTTGAAATCTCTAACGGCGACGATTTATATCCATTCTGCAAAGTTTCACTGTAGTCATGCTTTGCGCAATAAAATTGAAGCGATGACTTTCGAAGCGAATAATCGACAAATTGTCGATGTTGAGATAAATATCGGGAGCTAATACAGTCGAACGCGAATGCAGAAAATATTTGGAATGTAGTGAAAATATAGAAGTAGCTCGGGACAATAAAGCGCGGAATGTCAATTTTATAATTTCAATATAGAGATATTTTTTGTGCAAAGTTCTGTCATATTTTATGTTCCTGAAGATTCCAATGCTTTTGATGTATAAAATCGATCTTAAGCTTAAGGAACTATTTTTAGAAACTAATATATTATATTGAGGTGTTTTGAGATAATATCTATTATCAAAGTTCAAATTCATTTTTTTTTTATTATGATATATAAAATTAAAGTATCTTGATATAATAATGTTCTTAGTACTTTCTTTCTAGGAAAGGTTTTAACGTAAAATATTAACGAAAGCTACATTCATGTTTCTATCGTAGTTGTAGATTGTGACGCATATTAAATAGCCGTACGTTACAGAGTCAAATTATGCCGTAACGTGTACCGGACGTTTATAACTTATCTTACTTTTGCGACTGCAATTCATTAATATTCCACGCGTTGTTTGCCGAACAGATGCCGGGAAACACAACGGTGGGTAGCACGCTACTCGACGAGGAACTTCGTCGAATTCTGTTGGAACGTGAGCAAGAATGCATGAAGCTGAAAGCCGCGAATACGACGCTGCCGCCGATGGGTAAAGTATTTCATGTTTGAAAATAAGTGAAATTGACTATATCGAATAGTAAAAATGGCGAGTAAAATTGTGCAGAAAACACATGCAATGCTTCTTTATTGTTTGCAATGCGACATGTCGCGTACTTTATCAGGTCTATTTGCTTTATCTCGGTACTTAATCGGTTAATAGTGATTGCACATTAATATATCGGATTTTTCTAGATTAGACGTTTCGTTTATTATTAACACAAGTCCATTGACAAATGGTAACAATGAAATTGTGGCATTATACGCTTGAATATTGGTGCATGTGTTGAAGCCCACAAATATACATACAAATTGTAATTTAAATATATACAATATATTTACTAAATATAACTAAATATTTTATTAAAACACTATGTATAACATGAAATAAGAACATTGTTTTTAATAATCGTTTTGAAATATTTTTTTGTACATATCGAGGAGATAATGATCTCTAAGGTGTTGAATTTATCAAAATAGAGAAAAATATTTTGTATGACGCGCATGTTCACTTATTCTTCTTCAATTTCATTGCTGCATTGTCCTTCTTTGCACAAGTCCGCGATCCAAACAAGAGTTTCATTAATTTTCGGAGAATAAATAGCGCGATATAAAACACTATACTAATTACGGTGAATATAAAGACGTAAATGTCTACTAGATTCCGTTGCCACCAATTGAGTTTAATTCCTGGTGATTGAAGCACGTTTCTGAATTTCGTTACATATTCCACCCAAAATATAGCTGTATCCAAGGGCTTCATCGGTCGATCGAGGAACAGTTTTGACAGTTTTTGGATATTTTCACTGAAATGAAGAGAAGCATTTATTGACGATCAATATAACGGGGTTGATATTTACAGATGAAATTAATTATAACAAAACTCAAAAGTTCGTAATGAGCAATATTTTTAATCACGTCATGTTTTCATTCGACGCTGAATCGTGAAATTTTAATTGTTTTTAACTGTAACAGTGCACATTTTTTACATAGATTTTACATTTTTCTTATTTTTTTTTCATCCATCCTGTTCTGGTTAAAGCGTTTGCTCTTATTATTTAACCTTTATGCATAAATCGTATTTCATGGATTCGTGCAGGTAAAATGGACGTGGAATTTAAAGCACATACCAATTGATTAGAATTGACTCACGATATGCATTGGAGAGTAAAGCAAGATTTGGTTACAATAGAGAGCACACGCTCTGTTTATTCCGCGATATGGAACGGTGCAACCGGTTATGGATCAATAAATGGCTAATAAGATTTAAAGCAGTGAATTTTGACTTCTGAAGTTCATTTAACTTGTGATTGTTGCACAATGTTATCATATTAACACTAACAATAGTAAAATCACATTTTTATTTAAACAAAATTTTATTTCTGAAAGTAATAAATGAAGTTATAAATATAATAGACATACAAAAATAAATAAAAAAGGCAAAAAACTTTAATAAAAAACGTATATAACTAATTATTTCCATACATATACTGATTATTCCGAAAATATTATTAAAGCCTCAATGATCTAAAAGCTTAGGACGCTCGCACGGAATGCTAGAGATCCGGATTCGAGGTAATATTTTCGCAATAAATAAATTTATTTATATATACAGATTTCTAGCATATTAAAATCTTTTTAACAGATGCCTATTAAGCATCAAAAATTTAATTGTTGATATTATTTCAATAGTTTAGCCTGCGTTTTTAAGTTCGGAAAAATTAACTCGGTGCACAGTAAATGACTACAAATATAGTATATATATGCATGTGCATATATAGTATATACAAATTCACATTGAATTATTTAAGCATTACAGATTCAGGTCCTTATTGGTCTTTATTTCCTATTTCCTATTGATTATGTTTAGTGTGTAAGTATATGTATAAAAGATACAATTATAACGTTATTATTGCACGATCACTAAATGTAATATCTTGTGAATTCAGCACAGGTACGTCCTGTATTTGCAATCTCTCTCGCGATCAATGTTATGATTCCATTAAACCCAGTTGAACACATTACAATTAACAGACAACTGTACAATGTTTAAGCTTTCCGATGTTAATAGTCTTTGAGCACTTACCGATAAGAGGAATCCTTCAGAATGTTATTTATTGCCAAAGTTAAGTTCTCCTCAGTAACATTATTTATTGAATTCAACGAAATAGCCACCTTCTTATTGACATAATTTTTAATGTTGACACGCTGATCACCAAACAGAGGAATTCCAATCATAGGAACTCCGCAATAGATTGTTTCTTGAGTCGAATGGAGCCCGCCATGTGTAATAAAAGCTCGTGTATTTTTATGCTCTGAAATTCATAGTGATGCTATTTTTTCTTTATTGCGAAAATATGATTGAAAATGATTGAAAATTGCACCGTGATAGATATAACAATGATTTAAAAGATGATGTAGAATATCTTCCTAGAAAACCAATTATTTGATTTTTATTTATTTCAAGTTTTAGGAACTTGTTAGGATTTATTAGTGATTTTTATAATTAGTGATTTTTATCTTGAACAATTTTTAGAACTAGTTCAAAATTTTTTTTCCGAATATAATGAAAGTAGTACATTTTTTTCCAATTGTACAAAATATTTTCCGTTTAATATAATTAATTAAATTTCAAAATTATTTATTTTACAAATGCATTCTTCTCGACTTTTCAAATATATTATAAAGTCAACCCAATTAGAAAAATTTCTATCATGAGAAAATACGGAGAGCGATTTTTGGAGATACTCAATTTATGTATAAATATTTTATTGCTGTAATATGCAAATCCTTGAATGAACTTTTTATATTGAAAATAATTGTAAAAATAATTATATGACGAAACGAAAGTTATTTTATGCTCTGATGTGTGACCAGTTGATAATTACGTACTGAGAACGGCGATCTGCGGGAACCATGATTGTGTCATGACATTTTTCGGTAAGCCTGGTAATAGCTCTTCCTTTTTCACGATTTTCATCAATACACGAACCGGTGCGATTTTCTCGAAAGATGCATAAATTTGTTGCAACAGTTCCTTAGAAAAAGTTTCAATCCTCACCATAGAACCGAATGAAAAGTAGATGCAGCCATCCTTGCTTTCGTCCAACCATTTTTGCACTTCCTATATACGTATATTTCTTTAGAGCATATAATTTATGATGTTAATAATTCTTCCTGCATATACGAGACATGTTTTTAAATGCAAGAAATTTTGAAACAAGCATATTTAAAAAATATTTCTTGCAAGAAAATATGAGGTGTAGTTGAAAAAAAAAAATGTTTTGAAACTAACGTGGTTCTAATATTAACACATATAAAAAATAAGAGCATAAAAAACCACAGCACAAGTTATAGTTTGTGATATTTAATTATTATTACATTCATTAAAACATTAAACGTTTCGGCCACAATCTGGCTATCTTCAGTAATTCAATAATATTCTTAAAACGCAGAGTTACATCTAGTTGACATTAAATTCAACAGTCGAGAGTTGTAATTAAATAAACATGTTCTTTTGTATGTGAAGATGCTTCATGCAGTAATGTTACACGGTCAATTGTCATATCAAGAAAAGTGTAGAACAAGAATTTCCTGATTCTAAATAAAATTGTATATATTAAAATCTTCTAGTCAGAATATAAAGAAAAAGAATCATTACCTGTTTTACAGCAAAAAAACCAAACGATGAATCTCGAATATTTCTTTTACACAGTTAGAATTTTGTCGTGACATTATGTGTTGTTATTTGTCCTATCATATATTTTACCACTATTTATATATCTGAGTTAAAATTTTTAGAAAGTTCTAGAATTGTTTATTAACAGAAAGAGACATCCTTTTTTAGAAGAGGAAAATAAACCTCAGGCAAACCTTCCGTGTCACTTTGCTTATTGATACCACTTGTTTGTCTTTTTATATGTATCATTTCCGAAATTCTTCTTTTCGCTAAAGATTGTTCTCTATCTAAAATTCTTATATTATCCCAATCTAATTCATGCATCTCATTCATACGGTGACGTGAGACCACAGAAATTTCGGAAGAAGGTTTTCTTATATCAGCCTTATGTTCTTTAATCCGAGTTTTTAATTTCCTTTTGATTTGGCCAACATAAGAAGATTCACAGTTTAAGCAATTAATTTTATAAACTACTCCGCATTGGTCATCCTTAGGCAAAGCATCCTTTCCTGTCTTAATAAATGTATTCAATTTATTCATTGGTTTATAAGCTATATTAAAACCGTACATATGTGAAAGTTTTTTAAATTTTTCCGAAACTTTGCCCAAATATGGTAACGTGAAAAATTTTTTAGAAGTAACATTAGAGTCACATTCATTATTAATTTCTTTAAGATTTTTATCTAAATTAGTTCTGTTTTCCAACGTTTTAATTCTATTATTTATTGTAGAAAATATAAACTTTAAAGGATAACCATTATTTAGAAACGTGTGAATTAATTCAGAGATGTTTTTTTCATGAAATATAGGATGGGATAAGAATAGAATTCTATCAAATTGCCCAATAATAACTCCCCTTTTATGTTCTAACGGATGATTCGAAAAATAATTCAGATATCTCCCAGAATTGGTAGGTTTTTTATAAATATCGAAGATGATATTTCCTTCCTGTCTCATTAATTTAACATCTAGGAAATGTATGCCGTTATCATCGAAAAAGTCCACAGTAAATTTAAGCCTTTCGTGATATGAGTTAAAGGTTTATTTTCCTCTTCTAAAAAAGGATGTCTCTTTCTGTTAATAAACAATTCTAGAACTTTCTAAAAATTTTAACTCAGATATATAAATAGTGGTAAAATATATGATAGGACAAATAACAACACATAATGTCACGACAAAATTCTAACTGTGTAAAAGAAATATTCGAGATTCATCGTTTGGTTTTTTTGCTGTAAAACAGGTAATGATTCTTTTTCTTTATATTCTGACTAGAAGATTTTAATATATACAATTTTATTTAGAATCAGGAAATTCTTGTTCTACACTTTTCTTGATATGACAATTGACCGTGTAACATTACTGCATGAAGCATCTTCACATACAAAAGAACATGTTTATTTAATTACAACTCTCGACTGTTGAATTTAATGTCAACTAGATGTAACTCTGCGTTTTAAGAATATTATTGAATTACTGAAGATGGCCAGATTGTGGCCGAAACGTTTAATGTTTTAATGAATGTAATAATAATTAAATATCACAAACTATAACTTGTGCTGTGGTTTTTTATGCTCTTATTTTTTATATGTGAAAAAAAAAATTTAAATAAAAAAGTATTGAATAAAATTATTAAATATGCAACGAAAAAGTATTCATATTTCTATATTTATCATAATTGTTATACACATAATCACATATATAATTATTAATGAAATATCGAATATTTTTATATATTTAATAAAAATTTAATGACGAATCTGAACAAGTTTATTTTCATTACGCATATTGCACGAATAAATAAGTTTAATAAAATTTAATAAAAATATATTTTATATATTTTACTTTTATATATAAAATATTATTTTTTTATTTTTTTTATTAATATCACATTCTGTTTATTTGAACAATAAATTTTATACTTTCTGCACAAAATAATCATTTTATTTAACTATAGTTATTTTTTCTTATTTTTTATTTAATCTTGAACGAAAGGAGAAAATAAAACTATATATTTAGCAATAAAAAAACGATTTTGATTCTAGTCAGGTTTCATTATATCCAGAAAGAACGCTTTGTGAATAATAAGGAAAAAAGTGATTTATGTTGAAACATACCGGTGATAGCGGATCACCCTCGTCGCTGAGATGCAGACCACCGACCTCGATCACGTTAGTGGTCATCGGTCTGATTCCATTTAACGAATTATGAGAATTGACCAGGTATAAAGATACATCGTTGTATAAATCCGTGATATGTTGCAAGTTCATGCCGAAGTGCTCATTTATCAATTTCAATTGCTCTGCATTTGTATAATAATGAAATTGCCAAGAGAGATAATGTATCACTAGGAAATTTGTTAAACGTTCCTTGAAATTCATGTGTTGACTGTATCCCGAGAACATATGCGGGATATAAGAAGGATTCATCGGGTTGGCGGACATCTCAGAGAGCCAATCATGAAAAACGCTGGCTACCGTGGCGACCATGGGTACTTTGAGATGACGGCCGAAAGCCATGTAGCACGGCGCTGCGAACAGCTGCGTATATTGTCAATTGATTATTATTAATTAATTATTCGTGCTCGATAAATTACATCTTGTAATCATTCGTGTGATATTGAGTGCATATAGTTCAAACGTACAAACACTTGTTTGACCGGGTAAAGATACGCGATAGCGCTTGGATAGCGCACTGGTCGTTTAGCAATGCAGTTAAGTTACGAAGAGACCTTGACGCGATGTCGCCTCGAGATATTACTCATAAATAGCAGAAACGAATTACCATTATGTCACGCGGCTACACATGACGATGAGAAAAAATAGATATGACGATCAAACTAAGTGACAAAAACAAACACGTACTATTATGTCAGAGTAATGCATCAGAATTGCTGATTTTGCGAGCCAATTTGAATCGTTAGAACTCGGCTTATAATGCATTTTTCATGAATTTTTTTACAAAAGTAGTGTTTTTTAACACACATCTGACACAGGTTTACTAACTGATTGTTTAATTACACATTAACGTTGATCATGTTACATCTTTCACAATTGGAAAGTATTATCTTCGTGTTACGAATACATAGTTAACACGTAGTTCCTATTCCTGATTCATTTAGCCACTATTTCGCATTCAATCATTCGAAAACAGGTAAAAGCTCGTTAGAACTCTCTAAACACTGTGATATTCATTGAATGAGGCGAATTGAATAACGCAACAAGTATCATACAACTCATATCGAGATTCAAACGCTTCCCGGTTTATTATATTGAGTGTGGCAATTTCACGTGTCATTACATCTGTTCGTTATAGTTGCTCTTTCTGCTTTGTTTCGTTCCTCATTCTCCCTCTACAAAACATGAATATATAACTGTTCCATTTTAAACTCAGAAAGCGCAAGAAGACATAATTAAAATAGGCTTCTTAAAAGAGCTATGTCATTTTCGTTAACTTAATTTATTATATTAATTAGTGAATAAATATAGATATAATAAAGTTAAATCGAATGAAAATGCAAATTAATTAATTAAAATTTCTAATTTGATTCATTAAACCAAAATGGAATTCAATTTAATTAATTCATTTTAATAAATTATGCAGTCTTTTTGTGATATGTTATTTGTTATTTTATATATAATATGACTCCGAATTTATGTACGAATATTTGTAATATGGATCATATTTTAATGTCTTCCGTTCTCCCGTCATAATATCTAAAATTTAATGTAAGATTATATATAATCGAATGTTATGCAGATGTATCGTATAACTTAAAAACTTATAGGAATTAATTAGTGCGGAAAACTTGACGTACAAGCGCTGAAGAATTGTAGCAGCGGAAAAATTTTCATGAAAAATGCATAGTCATAAGTAATAATCTTAACGGTTCGAGTTACTTTACAAAATCGACAATTTATATGATACTTTTATATTTCGATATTTAAATATTGTAAGAGAGCATTCAAATTAGCTTTATGATGGGAAATTATCATTATCATTATATTGAGATAATAGGACGACATTTTCCGTGTCAAAAGTTGTTTTCTGGTAGTAAATCACTTTAATAAAATCAGATACAGCATTGTCTGTCGTGTGTAATAAATATTTAATAATTAATGAATAATTAACGACTTGCGAGGTTGTAAGCATGAGTCAGTTAATTAACATCTCGTTAAAAGCGGTAATAATTTTCGTTTAATGAAGTAATGTTTACTTTTTAACCGCGTTTTATATTTAACTTTATTAATTATCTTCACATATTATATATTAAAAGTCTTCTTTTATACAATTCAAGTCTTCTTTTGTACAATTTTCTAATTACTGTTCGTTTTATGTAATTTTGCGATAAAAGTTTTACGAAAACGATTTTTGCCAATATTATCTTTTATCACGATAATGATTTTAAAAATACAAATAAAGTTATATCCATTTTCTCATTTGCGTTGATTACTTATGCTAATTCTTTTGTAGGATGAACTTAGGTAAGATGACCATCTTACCCAAATTTATCTTACCACCTTATTATTTTTTCTGAAGTATACATAATATTCTATTGTTTTTACCAGACTTTATATATATATATATATTTATATAATCATAGATGACTTAGATTTTTTAAATGGAGATTTTTTTCTTCAGCAAAGATGTGTCGCTGTACTAACAGTTTTTATTATAAAAATATTGAATAATATATTATAAAACAATCAAGGACTCTTAAATTTCAATAACAATGTAACGATAAAAATGGGCAAATAAGAGTCGATTCTTTAAAATGTAAAGTAAAAAAAATTCTTAATGGGAATTAAATACATACAGAAACATGATAGAAACAAAGATATTATACTATATGATATCTCTGTTTCTATTATGTATGTATTTAGTTCTTATTAAGAATTTTTTATACTTTACATTTTAAAGAATGACTCTTATTTATTCCTTTTTATCGTTATATTATTATTAAAAATATTGAGACTAAAGCTTTTTTTGCGAATTAAGTTTCAGTGATACAGAATAATAATTACTAAAGTCTTATTTCGCATTTAATAATAAGGGAATTTTACTTAAAGAGAAATTTAACTTAACAATTAATTACAAAATATGAATATTTAAACAATTATAAAATTGTAAAGGATAATCTTTTGATAGTTTTCTGAAAATAAGTCAAAAATATCAGACATACCTCTAGAATGACGAGATCATAAGGAGGATCTTGTGGCGGGTTTTTGATCAGCTCTTGTATCTTTGGATAACTGAACAGATTGCAAGATGTGGTTCCGACTAGCTGAATCAAAGTGGCCATAGATGGAGTGGAGAAGCTTAGTGCTTGTGTCGCGGTCATATTATTCGTAACTTCTGGCAGAGTGCCCTTTATACTGATATCCTTGTAATTAGGTACTGGTTTCTTCAATGGGAAATGCGAGACCACATCTACTTGATGACCGCGTCTCGCTAATTCTTTCATCAGTACTTCTTGCATGTTCCAATGACTCTTACCATTTAACGGGAACAAACCAAGAATTCGGTAACTGGTAGCAATTTGGTCAAAAGCCAAAATTACAAAGAAAACTGATAGCGACATCTTCATTTTGATCTACGTGAACTCAACCGGTTCTGTGTCAATATACGTTATATTCGAGTATCTGTCGTTTTACGTAATCTTTGATGTGCGCAGTGATTCAATTGCTATCATTATAACTGTGCTATCGTTATACCAACTGATTACACTTCACCTGAAAGAATATCAGTTAACTGAAATGAAGATAAAGATGACATTTTTGTGAGAACGATAAAGATAAGATTAATTCGGATTATAATGGGGATGTTTTGCTATCTAATTGAACATTAATAATGTGTTAGTTAAAATTTTCATGTGTATAAATATTATTAATATTGTAATTTCCATTATTATCTCATATCATTATTATTTATTTTAACATGAAATATATCTTTATACAATTAAGAAATGAACATGCAGAAATGAAGAGAGACTGTATTATTGTTATTAGGTTGTATTTAAAATTTTATCCGAGTGCTGCGTCATTCTATTTTTATCGTTCATTAGATGTCAAAACAAGGATAAATTATACATTTGAGCTTGACTTGCGTCAAGTTTCTGATGTAACCCTACTCACTCTTTGATATCACAACAATTTTGTATCAAATTATATCAATTGACGAAAGAGATGATTTGATGCTCCATGATATCACTTATTGTTCGAAGTCTTGTAGAGAAGATCTTTCACAAGTTCGTTGGCAGCCAGTTGATTACGAATACTAACCGGACTCTTGCTACAGACTGAAGGAAAGATAGATAACATGAGTGGTAGTGGTGGTAATTGACGTTTCAATCATTACAAACTAAGCGTGTCAAAGTCTATCTATGTGAAAACTTTGGATGTGCGGTGTTCGCCAAAAGTCCTGGGCTATCTGAATAAATCTATCTGAATAATTCGAGATATAGGATTGAAATTTACAGGGATATAACGGAATTGTAAAATCTATCATTAAACTTCAAAAACATCTACCTTAACATTATCTTGAGGGGGGGAGGGGAAGAAAGAGTCCTGAAAATTTTAAATGGGGTTGAGTGAAGGCTTGTTTGAAACTATTCGTTCAACTATTTCTGAAAAATCGATTCAATTAAAGATGAGCCAAGATGAACGCATGCGCGAGTTTTTTTCACAGAGTTATGATCATTTGAACATTGTTATTCGAAAGAAAGAATTACATTTCTTTTGTGTGTGTGTGTTTGTGTGCGTGCGTGCGTGTGCCACACACACACACACATACACACACACACACACAAAATATGTGTGTATATATATATCTTAGTTACTACTTTATTTTTCTTTTATTATCATTTTTGTCCGTATATATATATATATATATATATATATATATATATATATATATATATATATGCGCATATATACACACTCGTACATATTACGTATTATTTATATTTTAATTTAATATTTTTTAATATTGAGAATTAAAAAGATTAGATTAATTTAAAATTCATTATAAATTAAAGTAATTTAAAAATAATTAGAGGAATAAAAATCTAATAAATGTAGAAAATGCTACAATTATTTTAGTTAATTAAATTGTTAATTAATTAAATTGTAATATTAATTAATTAAAATGTAACATTAATTCAAATTATTATACATAATTAAATCATTATAATCTATATTTTGTCAAAAGCTTTTTGATTAATTTCGTTGCATATTTATATCATTACACATATATACATATAATATCAAACATCATAATAATATTTGCACGCGCATAAGAGTGTTATTTCCGGTTAAATTACTGTATTTTTATTTATGCTATCATTATCAGTTAATTGTCATCGCATACTAATTTTTTATGCTATTAGAAGATAGATTTACATTAGATTAAAATGCTTTACGATCATATATAATTGAACAAAATGCAACAGATTAAACATGATAAGTTTTATGCTATTTTAATATTGACATTTTTTTTGTAATAACTTTTGAAATTTACGTACTAACGTTTAGTCCGTAAAATGTTTGAACTTAACATTTTTATTTTTTTGTAATATTTTTATAAAATGCTCAAAATTTAATTACTGTTTTTCATGCAAATTTTTTTATGTACGTATAGATATGATGCAAAATGAACTTAAAGCAGCAACTGCGCATAAATATATATAGACAAAAATTATATATAAAAATATAAGAAACAAAATGGATATCATATTCTAAAATCTAATATATATGTATCTCAGAATACGATGTCCACTTACTATAAATTTTCACTTACAGATGAACATGATCGACATATACATATACCATGCTTAGAACGATAATACATACTCTCTAAATCTGAATCAGTGGATAGTCATTAATTACCCAGTGGCACATTTAGCACTAATAATCAATGAAGTTCAACTAAAAAGGAAGAATGAGCATTATATAACTAAAATATTGACATTTGCACGTTACTTTCAATCTTCCAATACCGTATTCATTGAATTTAAGCACTAAAACAAGATTAGTTAGATCATATAATAAAGATTAGCTGGGTCAGGAATCTCATATTTAATTCACTGATTATCAGTTGGCACTGATATCAGTGATTATTCACTGATTCAGATTTAGAGAGTAGATAATGCGAAACGAATTTAGAATTAGCTGGACTGGATTTTTCATAATTTTTTTTATTTTTTATATAAAAATAGTTTTTAAAGTATTCTTTTATTTGCAATTATATTATATATATATATTTTATTTTAAAAAATTATAATAACGTTTTTCGTGAGCAGTAAAATGTTTAATTTCAGAATGAATTCTGATTCTAACACAAAAATTTAATAAGAGGCAAATAATTAGTCATAAATTTTTCTTATCTTTTAGTATTATTTAATATATTTTTTAATAAAATAATTTAATCTTAAAATTAAAATAAAATTTTTTGCTTGTAATCAACTAAAAAATAAATTTTATGTTTTTATTTTACTATATAGAACAGATTAAAAAACTTATATTTATTGTATTTCAAGACATCGAGACAATTTCTATGAATTTGATGATACGTACACTGAAAAAATATTTTATTATATTAATTGGAATTTTTGATAGATTTTACCAGAAGATACAAATTAAATAAGTAAAAAGGAAAAAGAGCTACGAGCCTAAAACATAAAATGACAAACTGTATAAATAGTTAAAAAATAAAATAAAACCATGTCATGAAATTAAAAACATAAATTATAATTTGACAATCAGAAGGTGAACAAAACAAACGTTTCGATCCTTGTTGGATCATTTTCAATGTGACAAATAAATTAATGTGACAAATAAATTAATAATAGAGTTGTAACATAAATAAAACATAAGAAATTAAATAAAATTCGCATTCGGACGCAAAATTAACTGTAAAACTCGCTTCAAATTGAAAGGAAATCAAACAAACGATTATAGTTGACACAAATGTGTTCCTCCAAACCGTTTGTGTGTATAAGGACGAACATGTTTCTGTTAGCAAGTATAAATTATAATAATAAATTAACGACGGAAATAAATAAAAATAATAAGAAAAGTACAAATCGAGTCGCAAACAATAAAAAGAAAGGTACAAAACAAGTCGCAAATAATAAGTCAAAATTAAAAGAAAGAGGCAAAAATTATCTTTGATATTATAAGACAAGCACATAAGAAATAATAATGATGATAGAAAAAGAGTAAAATGCCGACATTCATTGTATATGTATAATGAATTTAGAACAAATAAATTTATAATAAATATCCTATGTGTGTCAAAATGATGTATTATCGATTAGGCAATGCGATGGGAATCGAAATTGATCATCTCTCTAGGAAGCTAAGAGATAAAGTATGACATATAAAGACAAGAAAGTTGAAATAGAAAACTAAAAAGGAAGGGGAAAATAAGAAGGAAAGAATAAAGTGGAAGGGAGAGAAAGTAGTGAGAGAAGAGAAGGATAGGAAAGGGAAAGCAGTTAAGAAGGAGAAAGAGATTGAATGATCTGTGAGTAAGTATCAGGTAAAGATTCGGTATCATTTTGCCTATTAAGGCCTTGTTTCTGTCTTTTAATATGAATCATTTCAGACACCAATCTCTTATTATAAGAAGATTCGCAGTCCAAAATTCTCACATCATTCCATTTGAAATTATGATCAAAATTGATTCGATGATCAGTTATGACAGTAGGAGAACCTGTATTCTTTTTGATGTCAGAGATATGTTCGTGTAGTTCCGTGCTCAATTTTCTTTTTGTCTGACCAACATAACTCGCCTCACAATCATCACATGAGATCTTGTAGACAACATTCTGATTGGATAGGAAATCAAGCTTTTCCTCTCTTTATGAAGCTTTTTAAAGTGTTAGTAGGAATAGAAAGTAGTCGTGGGAATAGAAAAGGGAATAGAAATTTACAAAACATGTATGAAACATAGTAGAGATGGGAAGGAAACTTTCAGAAATAGATTTAACATAAGAAATCGTAAAATATTTGTCTTTATTACGTGAATAGTGCGTAGTATCTTTGTTTTTATATTTGTGAAACTTTAATCTGCGTTCAATTGTAGAGAAAATAAAGAAAATAAAATCACTTTCTGATTGTCAAATTATAATTTACGTTTTTAATTTCATGACATGGTTTTATTTTATTTTTTTAACTATTTATACAGTTTGTCATTTTATGTTTTAGGCTCGTAGCCCTTTTTCCTTTTTACTTATTTTGATTTATTGAGCCTTATTATTTTTATAACAAATTAAATATTTATAGTTAGTATAGTAAATCAAACATTCGAGATAACCGGAAAACAGAATGCGCGATTATCTACGTTTGTAGAACTGTGGAAAATATTTCATACGGCTTTTTCAGTCATTCTTTTTGTAACATCGCGGATGTGCCATTTTCTCAGACTATAGTCACAAGGGAAGGAAGAAAGTGATTTATTTTCAATAAAAGTTGACGGAATCGCAAGAGATCTTGGATAAAATACACACTATCAACGTTTCTTCGAAACTTAGATCTTGTGAGCAAATGCGAACTTTCTGGAGCTTATAACCACGATAGAATCCCTTAAACGTGATTTCGCATTAATATAGTTTAAAGTTCCCCTTTTATACATATATATATAAGTTTCTATGCTCTTCTTCATTTACGAATTGTTTATATATATATAAACGCACGGATATGAAAATGACATAAAGAAAACGAACAAGAATATGTATTAAAACACGATATTTCCATGTTTTGATATTCCGTTTCAATTATAATATTATGTAATAGAATGTGTTTTATTTTATAATATACGATATATATTTTTAAAATGTAAATTGTCAAATTTTATGTGCACTTGTAACAATTTGTAAAATTGTGGATTAGCTTTGAATTTATTCTATCTTCCTAAACGAGAAGATTTTATGAGTATGCCGTGAATCTCATATATGTAGGAAATGTGCCTTTTGTCGACATATATGCTTATAGTTCTTCAGTGATGAGTAATATTTTGCGAATTGCTTACTTTTTTATGACCGTCGTATTGCGTGAGAAAATTTATCCAATTTGCCGTAGTCAATTTACGCGGTGCTATTTATGATATTTTTTTTACGATGTCATTATATTGCTTCACAATTTCTTATATATTACGATTTAATCTCATACTGTTAAATGGCTGGCTAACAAATTACGCGTTTTATGAGATCATCTGTCTATCATCCTGTTACAATCTCCTGTTTAAATTTTTATTTCAGAACCATATTGTCGACTCACTTTCGATGGATGGTCCTGTTGGCCGAACACTCCAGCAGGATCAACAGCTTATATACCATGTCCTAACTTTATCACCGGCTTTGATGCATCGCGTAAGTACGTTAGTAGCTGTAGAAATGCGATAATTAATCATCTAAGCTATCGTTTTTTTTTCTTTTGATGAATAACTAGTCATTATTATTGGTATAGTGACTAGTGCTATTTTGTAATTGGAACTTGCGAACTACTTGCGTCAGTAAAATGAGTCTTGTTTATGTAACTCTAGTACGCCGCAATTATTTTTCATATTCTTCCAAGAACATTCAAAATCACATATCCCAATATTTTAAATCTCTCTTATCTCATTTTTTTCCTCGTCTCCTCTTTATTATATTAACGATAATAATTAATGACTTGCATACACATATTTTATATGGTTTCATAATAATTTGATAATTTTATCTTAATAAAGATAAAATATTTATTTTAGTTTACTTAATATGAAATATCAATTCAGTTTACTTTAATATCAATTCTCTTCATTTTGTTTCGTAAAATCAGTACAGTTTATAATTTGTGAAAGAATTTACAATAAAATTTTCTGCCCTCATGTTCGTTGATACATCAATTGATCGAAGAAAATCAATTGATGAATCAATTGATATATTTAATCTTCTGATTTAATAGTGTATTATTTTTATCGATGTTAGTATAGGAACACAAATATCATCTGATTTATTATAGAAATTAGTTTAAAAGTTTCGAAAATCACCTATTGTACAGTAAAAAAAACTTCTATTACTTTTTCTTTATTTCTTTTGAAATCTTTAAACCGCGTGGAAAAAGTATTACAGGAAAGATACTAGAGAATTTGTGTGAAAAAAGTTATCGTATATTTCGAAGAATGTATCGATTATTTGCTTGTTTGCTTAAAAAATGTACTAATAATAGAAAATATAATCATATATAAGATTTGAAATAAATGGACACATGCTATGCAATGCCATATGTATTTAAACTGCTTAAAAAAAATCTTTATTATATAACTCACATTGCGCTTTTACTTATATATATAATCGCTACAAAAAAATTTATAAACATGCCAATCTTTATTATACAAGGTGCGTCCCAAAATTTTCCCAACTTTTGAAATAAAACAACAACGGTTTACTTTTTTTTTCAAATTCAAATTGTTTATTCAAAGTAGTCCCCGTCGGACTCAATACAACGTTTGGCACGATCTAAAAGCATTTCAAATGAGTGTTTTATGTCGTTCAAAGGCACGTCCTTCAGAATAGTGGTACAAGCCCTTTGGATGTCTTCTACATCCACATACCGCTTTCCTTTCATGGACAAATGCATTTTGCCGAATAGGTAGAAGTCACAAGGTGCCATATCAGGCGAATATGGGGAATGGTTGATTGTTAAAATGTGATTTTTAGTCAAAAAATCAGTGACAAGTGTCGAACGGTGAGATGGCGCATTATCGTGTAACAAGCGCCAACTTCCTCCTTCGCGATATTCTGGCCGAATACGACGAATGCGGTGCACCAAACGCTTCAAAACGCTTACATAGAATACAGCATTAACTGTTTGGCCTGCTGGAACGAATTCTTTGTGCACAATACCCTTGGAATCATAAAAACTTCGATGGAATTTTCGTTAATTGTCGATTTTGGGCGACCTGTATGTGCGTCGTCATTTATGTCCTCACGACCGTTCTTGAATCGCGTATACCACTCATAAATACTGGCACGGGCTACACAATTATCACCATAAACTTGTTTCATCAAATTATGGGTTTCGGTAAATGTTTTACCAAGTTTAAAACAAAACTTAATATTGGCTCTTTGTTCGAAGTTCATTCTCGTACCGATGTATACAACATACTGACACTTGAGACGCCATAACTTCGTTTCCACTGAACCAAATGTCATGAAATTTTTACTGGAAGTCAGCTAGGGATGTACCTTTCAAACGCGCAATCGAACACACGGATGGCGCCACCCGATCTATCCCTATTGAAAAAGTTTGGAAAATTTTGGGACGCACCTTGTACAATATCTACCTCTTAAATTTTAATATGCATTTATTTTTCTTCGAGAAATATTTTAAACGTTTATTGAAAAACTTTTATCCCTCTAAATAAAAAGTAAAAATAAAAAATAAAAAGTATAAAATATTTATAAGAATTCGGCGATTATTTCATTAAAAAAGACTTGCGCATTAACAGTTTAACGTACAATATATAAAACTATACTTACGATTCAATGATCAATTAAACAATAAATAATAACAAAACATTGATAATATTCCTGGAAATACATATATAAACTCATTTGCTATGATCTTTAATTTCTTTGATTTGTTTAATCAATGTTGAAAAAATTAATAAAAAAAATGTTGGTATAAAACAGTCTTGATAGCAGGCTCCTGCATTTTTTGAAATTTTTCAATGAGTTGACAGTATCTTGTCATATGTTTGGTAACATTTTCACAGCCATAAAGTAGGAATCTGCTATTACCAATTTCAACAAGACGCTAATAATACAACTTGCATATTCATCAGATATATTGAAAACAAAGTGCTCGAGAATTTTGACCATTAACGAGATTAATAGTAGCAAGAAAATATTGATTAATTTGGGGAAATGCTGACCAATTTTCAAGCCAAAAGTTTTCATCCTTAAAGATTCGTTGCAAATTTCTTGAAATTTTTTCATATATACTAATTGCAAATAAGACGTCGCATCTTGTTCAGGTGACAAGATGAAAATAAAATTTGCAAACTATCGATGACTTGTGGATTAATAGATGTATCAGATTGAATATACTTGCAACATGAACGAAAATATCTATGAATGAACGCATGGTTTCGTTGAATCGACAGTCATATTTTTTAAGAGGTTCATACTTGTCATTATAAGTACAATAAGTGGTCGCTGTGTTTGTTTTACGAAAGACATCGGTGAGTATTTTAAAATACATTATGTATTCATCTTTACTCTGCAAAGATACGATACTATAAAAGACATCGCTGTTTCACACACATCAAAATCACAATGAAATAAATATCTTCGAATTATGCTTTTGATCAATTCGGATAAAACATTGAAAATATTTGTTTCAGAAAGAATTGTCAACAACCGAATAATATTAATTTTTTATCTTATTTGGTTCCATTTTATAAAACTTGTCCATTTTCATCACAGATCAAAATATTTTTTAATGTATTCATTGGGAATGAATATAAACTTGCAGTGATTTTTTTATATAATGATTAACGGTTCTATATGTGTAACGCATTATGTTCAAATACATCATTTACCATTTCTAATATTATATCTAGGACAAGTAATGTATTTGTGTTTTTTTTCAAGAGTCAGTGGGATTCACCGATGACATAGTTTGATAATATAGGGACCAAGTTTTGGGTTTTGGAATTGAAAAGAACAATTGTTGGATTGCTTTGAACAAAACTTGTGATATTGAATAATGGTTCTTGATAGACAACATTTTTTGATAGAGATCAAGTTGTTGCACGACAGATGTTAAGAATATTAGCCTAATCCTATGCTTTTTCACACTCATGCGCATATCTGTCAAGTTTTTCATTCATGATATTACTTTGGACATAGGAATTCGTCTACTTATGTTCATTAGTATTATCAAAGCTATCGTCAAGTAATCTCCTATGTACAATCTAATTAGGAGGTCAAGATGAATTGGCGGATTGGAAAGTTTCATGCTCAATAGTAAATTTTTCATTGTAATTTTTCTTGTAATTATCCTTAGCGTTTGGATGACTAATATCCTTCATTTCCGTGGATGTGAAAGAATCGATTAACTTTGTCACTACTTCATCGTGAAGTAAAATGGCTAGTAATGCTAGACGATATTTTATCTTCGCATTTGTCGTGTATATAACTCATACAATATTTGGCAAATTTAATGAGTAGGTCTTTGAACCAACGCACACTCCTAATGAAGTGATGTACCTGTTTGCAATAGTAATTTTTCATGCTGACTTTTAAATACTTTTCCCAATTCTTCTGTATATTTTGTGGATCTGATTTTAAAGCGTGTTTTCAAGCTTACAAATGTGATATTTTTTTCTGATGGAAACCGAGATGGAAACCAACTGCGATATAATTCTGGTTCATGCGACATCAGTAGATGGTGCATATAATTATTATATAAAAAATGAGACTTCTTATATAAAGAACATTTTTTAAAACATTTTTTAGAACGTTTTTTTAAGACCATTCAAATAATAATTCCGACATTCTTGAGAACATTTTTTATAGCGTTCTTCAAAACGTAATATTTTGAAAATGGCGTCCAAGGATAATCTCTAATTGTTAGTTTTTCTACATTGATTTTATTCTTATTGCATTTACATGTATTATTGAATATGACTATCGCCTTGATAATTTTGAAAAATATGCTTTTTTTTCATTGAAATCTTTAAAATTCTTTTTTTGAATTTAAAAATATTACAAGCTTTGTCTTTCATCTTGTGGCTCCAAGTCATCTATGTAGAAGTTTTCGCAGTAGTTTAGATGATCTTTTTCTATACACATGTCGAACAATTCTTTTATTGGCATATTGTATTTAAAACATATTTTCCGGTACAAATTCATTTTTTACATAAAACAATTGGATAATTTCTATTATAAGGGAGAGCTACTTTTCATTTAAATCACATGGATAATATGTGTTAAGAAAATTGAACAGACTTTGAAATACACTTTTCGTTCTTATGTCTCTTCAAGAAGTATATTAAGGTATCGGATAACGCATCATCATCCTTATTATTCGTACAAACTTTCATCATTTTTTCAATTAACTGAAATCTTTTCTCTTCATTTTCAGTTTTATTTATTTGTACCTTGAGATATGATCGCTTCGTTAACAAGTAAATAACAAATCCAATTTGTCTTGTAAGAATACGAACTCGCTTCCTGGAATATAATTCTAGCTCGTTTGATCCGCTCCTCAATAGGTAACAATTTTAACAAGCTTTCCGTTATATTTTTCGTTGTAAAGAGAAGATGTTTATCATATTCGGACTCGTACAATTCACGGAGTAATTCATATTTTTTATTATGTGGATAATGTACTAGTATTTGAGCGCGTTATCTGTTGAAGGAAAGTTCTTCTTCGGGTAATAAATCCGGAAATATTTTTTCTATTAAATGCTCGTTGATCTATTCAAGTGATAATATGTGGATGTATATACGCGGCTTTTTTATGAAGTGTTGCTTAGCCTTTTTCAAGAATATTTCAGCACGTGTGTTGCTCAAAATAAATTCTATAATATCCAATTTATGAGCCTCATATAACTCTACAAAATCTTCCGGTCACTTCTTTATTAATTTGGGTAATAAAAACTGATATTTATTGATGCCAATCGCAATGGAGTGCGTTCAGTCATATTAGGTATTGGAATTAATTCGTAGCGTTTTTAATGAAAGAATGTTATTTATTTCACATGAGCATTAAAAAATACATTAATGAAAGTACTTCCCATCACTTGTAAAACGCTACGAATTAATTCCAACACCTAATATAATGCTGAAATTTCAATAATTTGAGAAAACGCACTGCCAAATTCAGATTTTTGTGGAATATCTGTTTAATAAAATGTGCAAGCAGCACGAGTTCTTTTTTTACGATGTCATAAGCAGAAAAGTCGTATCACAAGCCAGGAACAATGAATAAGCGGTTTGAATGTTATAAATATACTCCACTGTTATGAACATTTGCTGCAAAATCCTTCAATCTATATCCGAGTGTCTTCACGACACTCGCGAACTACGCGTTCTCATCTTTATGGAAACGTAAGGAAAGAGATGTTCGTAGAAGTATGCGACGTTAACGATCTCCTTGTAGCTGCCATTGAAAAACCAAGTGGCCTTAAAAGCCCGGTTTATTATTGTCAAGTCGTCACATTTCAGCGCTGACGTTGTCCTTATGCCTCTTTTTCTTGACGGCGGTTTCCACGTGAAGTAGAGATAGCAATTCTGGCGGAAATTGTTCAATATCTTCGCTGGCTTGATGCAAAGCCAGTCTTCCTATCCAACTAAACTTCTCACCAGCAGTATCTCCCGGTATCTTTTGAATCGCTCGCAAATAAGACATCGACAAGTCGACAGGTATTTTGCAGTCCATCGTGGTGCTTTTGTTACTAACAAAAGGTTTTGGTCGTATCGTCATAGAAGAAGACATCATGATGCTTGAAAAACAAACGAATGAATGAAATGAAATGTATTTTTCTATATATGTACAGTAAATACAAAAAAATAATGTGCTAATGGTCTTAGAACTAGGGCTTGCTATTATACGTATATTATTATTTAAACGAAACGTACGTTTACACATGTAATTAGCATTTATTAGAAACGTTATTATCCATTTATTAGAAACGTTTTACTAATATATGCGTTTTAAGTAGAGCTTGCTACATTTAAATGAAAATATATTTACATGTATATTTAGCCTATTTATCTATGAAAAATGTCTTCAAACATTTTCACGTTTTTATAATAAACGTTTATCCTTTTATTATGGCGTCATCTTAGTGTGAGGGATTGTAAAAATCAAAAATTTTTTTTGGATGTAAAAAAGACATTTGAGTACAGTAAAATCGGAAAAAATATGTACATAAAATCACATTAAAACAGTATATTCGGACAAACGTTTTCTAATAAACTAATATGCTATTTCTACGAGTAAATCTTTACGTCGATTTTAAAGTGTATTTTAAAATGTTAAATTATAAGAAAATGCAAAAAGAAAAATAAAATCGATTTTTTTAATAAAAAAAAACATTAAAATATTCCTCAAGATGGTTTTTATAGAAGTGCTAAATATATGTGTAAATGTTCTATATATATTTTCGTTTAAATATACAGGGTGGGCCATCTATTGGTACGTTTTTGAATTTCGTCGTATGGCAACACCGAACGAGCTACAGACCCGAAATTTTGACAGTTTATTAGTCATATCGTCCGCGGCACGAAACAACATGTTTTCTCTTGAAGAGCGTTTTGAAATTTTAAAAACTTATTTTCAAAGTCAGTGCTGTGTCGCCGAAACTGTACGAATTTTGAAAAGAAATATGGATCGTGATAGAGCACCCACCGAAGGAGCTATACGCAAATTGGTGAGGAAAGTTCGTGAGAAAGGGATGTTAGTGGATGACATTATATTACGACTGTTTTGAGTGAAATTGGCGCCGAGGTAGTCCAAAATGTCATTAATAATTGGGGTGACCGAATGGCATACTGTAAGGCCAGTAGAGGGAGCCACATGAACGAAATCGTTTTTCATTCTTGACGCGGATACTTTTAGCTTCACAACAAAAAAAAAATTAATAAAAAATATCAATGTATGCTCATTTGATCGCATTTTTAAAAACGTACCAATAGATGGCCCACCCTGTATATAGTACCAGGTCTTGACTTAAAACACATATATTCGGAACAACGTTTCTAATAAACGGATGCTAATTATACATGTAAACGTTTACTTACAAGTAAATGTTTTTCTGAATATAAACGAATAAACGTTTCATGGTTACACGTATCTTCGAAAAACGAAATAAAATTAGAACCCTACTTAGAATCTAAATTTCTTGAATATATATAATATATTTCTTGTGCGTCTGACTAATAAAATCTTTTATTTTCACTTATTTTTAAAATAATTAATTTTTTTATTACAATATTTCTTTTTAGGTAAAATAATTTTTCAGAAATAAAATAATTTCAGATCTGTTTTACTCTTTGTTAATAAATTGCTAATTAATGTTTACTTTCGAAAAATAAGGTTTTTTTGGGGGAAATATGTCCCTAGTACGAATACTTTTTATACATCTAAATAACATATTCGAATTTTCGTTTTTTATCTTATGTTATCGAGATTACACCTTTACTCGCAAGCAAATCTAAACAAAGATCATATCTGATTGTGTGATTGAATTCCGAAGATAGTACAACCTGAGGTCAAGAGCGATAGCTTCAAGACCAGAGATCAAGAGCTTCATATAAGAGATGCCTGCGTGTTTTACGTTGATATATTCGACACGTGTTAAAATGATATATATTGTTATGACTTTAGAAGTTAATTGCCTTGTGATATGCACAGAATTTTTTTTATTTTTTGTTCATTATCTATGATTATATTATATTAGGTGTTGGAATTAATTCGTAGCGTTTTACAAGTGATGGGAAGTACTTTCATTAATGTATTTTTTAATGCTCATGTGAAATAAATAACATTCTTTCATTAAAAACGCTACGAATTAATTCCAACACCTAATATAACATGAGATACGGTCAACGCGATGCAAATGCTTTAAAGCATTTTTTGATTGATCAGTTCGTAAAATTCTTTGTTCTAATTGGTCAACCAAATGCTTTAAAATATTTGCAGCGAGATTTTGACCATACGACAATAAGATAAAAAAGAAAACCAATATTTTTATCAAATTTAGATTATTCCATCTTTGGAAACTATGGTCGATATTCATAGTCTGTTCTTATTTTAAGATCGTCTTAAATAATGTCTTAAGATGCTAACACGGCTCTCTGATTGGTTCGTGACATCTTAAGACTGTACTTAAGACGATCTTAAATATAAGAATTGACTATGAATATCGACCTATGTGATAATTTACCTACTGGATAAATAAAAGAGTATAAAACATTAAGAGCATAAGAGAGTAAGAAAGTAAAACAGTGAGCTGAAGTTTATCGAAAAGGTGGAACAACCCAGAGCCTAAGAGTTCCATTTTTCTTTAAAGAAATTATTAACTGTAAGAGTGAATAAAAATGAGTTATTCCAAGAAAAATTATAACATGAATACCAGAAAGTTTGTGGGCCATTCATGGCGTCGTGTTTTTATCCATTGCTAATGTCATTGCTAATAGATATTAAATACGGCGATAACCCACTTCTGATATCTTTAAAGATAATACGTAAAAAGCGTTATTACAACATGAATTTCTTAAAATTTAATTGAGAGAAAAAGATAATTCTGCGTAACAATTAGTCGAAATTATTTTTAAATTTAAAAAGTTGCTCATATGCATATATCACAAAATATAAAAATAACTGGATAACCTGCAATCCATCTAGAATGTAAAAAATAAATGTATTAGTAGTGATAGCATATGAAAACACATGAAAAATTTAATACGAGATGTAGAAAATGTACTGAATGTGATACCACATGAAACACACGTAAAACATTCAAATTTAATACAGTAATATTATAAATGTAATATTTTATTATTCATTTTAATTTTATCTGCATTACAATTTCATAGTTAATTTTACGCGTGCGCGAATAATTCTCAGTCAGAGTTTAACTAAAATTACTTGAAATTCAATGACAAGTAGTACTAAATGTAACTAACACTTCTTAATTTTAATTTGCAAAAAACATTCTGTTCCCAATAAGTCATAGTTTGGGGACTAAATTATTATGTAATTTTCTATTCCTATTAACCAAAACCAATCCTGAACTTAAAGAGAATAACAATAGTATGCCCATCATTAAAAAATATATTTAAAAAGTGACAAGTATAGTTATTACAAACCTAAAAGATACAGAGAAATCCAAATTAATATAGATAAAGTTTTAACACTGTAACTTATTTTTTTTCTCTTCCCAATCCCATCTTTCTTCTCCTTTATGGAAAACTTTCATTTGCAAGATTGTATCAATATTTAGATAATTGTATTTTCCATCTTGTGAATCGCTCACGGGTAACCACATATTTGTAACAGGCGTTGGATTTCTAAATCATTTAATTGAGAATTAATTATAAGTACGAAATTAACGAAATAAAAATATCATATGTTTAGAAGAATATATTTAAAAGAAATTAAATTAAATTTCTCATACCCTGTTTTAGCAAAATCCGTCCACATTTGTGTTAAGCATTTTATCATCTTGTAGTCTTCTGAATCAATTGCAGGTGATGACATGTCGAAATCTTTTAACATATTAAAATAAAAAAAGTAGGGCAGATCCTCAGCATGTGTCGCACCTGTCAATTATTTTCATTCACTTTTAATTAAATCTTTAAATTACATAATTTTGTAAATATTTTAAAAGACGATTTATTGTTTAAATTAAATTGTCTATAAAACATATTGTGTTGTTTTAATCGCATAAAAATTTAGAAACATTTAAAATCAATTTTTATTGTAATTACAATATAAATGGATATTTTTTATAAAGATAGATTTTTAGATAGTCTTAAATTAATTAATAATACCTGGGAATTGAATTTTGAATATTTTTTTTATAAAAGAAGAGTCGCTATCGTATGAAAATTTATACAGATACGTCGCTTTCTTATCATTTTTATTCAGCTTTGTCTGAATATCCACTGTTTCCATTATACCACGATAGAAGAACTCATCGCCAAGAAAATCAACATAATTTGTTAAAGTTTCTTCTGAAATTGCTTTGTCACCAAAATATAAAGATCGTAATTCCTCGACTGTAATTGGTAACGTAGATAAAGTTTCAGGAAATATAGCATTTTTGAAATCAGAATCTATTTTCCTAAGCTTTTCTTTGCTTATATCTGAAATTTTAAAAACATTTTAGTTCTGTTCACTATAGATCATATGATAAATAATAGATGTTTTCACAGCTTTCCTTTTTAAATTAAAAAATGATTAATTTCTTCAAACAGAGTTTGCCAAACAGAGAGAAAATCTTTTGTTAAAACATTATTTCAACTTTTTTATACAATGAGGTATATCCATTAAAAAGAATGCGACATACGATAGATATGCTATTCTATAAAAAAATTCGAAGCATTAAAAATGTACTTAACGAAATCAAAAATAAAACTCACGTCCTTTCCAGTTACTACATGAAATAAAAGATCCTTCGCAACTGGTAAAACCCAAAAGGAATGGTACCTTAACACCGCGGCTCTTAAACGTTTTTGAATCTTCCGGAAAAACTGGATTCGATGATTCGTGATCCAAACTCGGTGAACACAGTAAACTATATTGTAGAATCTCCTGCGAAGAAGATGTTATTGAAATAATATTTTATTCGCACAATTTATAGCCTGCACACACTATATTTATAGAACATATTTATAGAACTTATATAATTACAATCTTATATAAATACAATATATTCAGATAATTACAGTTTCTGTCAAGAGAGACTTTTGTTCAGTTTCTATCAGCTTTTCAGCATCAATTGTTTTGAGAAATTCATAAGCGACTTTTGGATCTGCAGTAATTTTTCCGAGTATTTTCGCGAGTCGAAAACCTTTGTTTATCGAAGGAGATTGTCGTTCAATTATACCCCAAGGACATGTTGCGGCACCACTTTGCGATATCGCTTTATGAAATAGATCTAATAAACAATAATAACAAATTAGTTTCATACAATTTATTACATAACATTCTTATTTTCTTTTCTTTGTAATGTATAAATTAGTGTTTAAGTTCTTGTAATCACTGATTCCATAATGATTTTGTGATCGATCTTATATTATTAAATAATAATATTAAAATAATTATTAAATATCTCTCTCTCTCTCTCTCTCTCATATACATATGTTAGGGCAATCAAATAAAACGTAATAGATGAAAAATTCAGATATGAAATCAATTAATATGTTAATAATCGCCATAACTGATAAGGCATTTTTTCCATTGTAAAACCAGACGACGGATGCTCTGTTCATAAAACTTCTTGGACTAAGATCGTACCTACCCACAAACAGTCTCTTGCACTGTTGCGTTCAGAAATTTTCTGCTTTTCAGATTCTAGTCCAGGTCTCCAAAGATATGTCGCATGGCGACATGTCCAGATTGTAGGCCGGATGTTCCAGTATTTCTTATCGGAACTGTGTCGCGATTTCCACATCTTTGGAAACCTATATAGCAGGTCTGTTGTAACTTTTAACGACAGTGTCGATATTCTTATATTATCGTTACATTGATATTATACGTAATCAAAAAGATATACAACGACAATGATAACGACAACATAACGATATCGAATTGATGTCAGAAGTAACAGAATCAAAATACTGATGAAGAATCTGAAAGGCAGGAAATTTTCGTCGGACGCAGCATAGCAGGAAGCTGTTTGTGAGTGGATTCAATTCTAGCCCAAAGAATTTTATAAACAGAGTCATCCGTCGACTAATTTCACAATGGAAGAAGTGCCTTGGCCATAGTAATTATTAACACATTATTTTATATATATGTAGTTTGTAGGAAAGTTAGTTGTTTTATAAATTTTTACATTTCATTGGTATTTATAGAATTTATAATTTAAATTAAACATTCAGAACTTATAAAAAAATTTTTGAGGAGTATGTTTTATTAGAAACTAATTGAAAGAGAGAGAAAAGTATAAATGTATTATCTGTTTAATATATTCGCGGAGCTTTTTATTTTTTATTTACAAATGTATTAGTGTTGAATTTTGAGATAAAACATCGCAGTTGACTTATGAATAAATTCATGATGGAACGGAGTTTGGGTTTCTAAATTATTAAATATATCGATAAATCTTCATCGACAAAATACGTTGTACCTTTAGCTAACGGAGACAGAGTTAAATAATGTACGATGGCTCCGCCAGCGCTTTCGCCGAAAATAGTGACATTATCTGGATTTCCTCCGAACTCAGATATATTTTCCTGCACCCATCGTAACGCCATGATCACATCCTTCAGACCTTGATTACCTGTCGCCACTTTATCGTAGAGATTCAGGAAACCTGAAGTTATTAATGAATTTTTCTAAAGTTAATTTATCTTAATTAAAAATAGATGATTACTTTATGTTTAAAGCAAATCATGTTAAAATTTGTTTCTATAATATAATACTAATCAGCAAAATTTAAATAATCTTATTTGTAAAAATAAGTAACAAACACACACATAGATTTTTGTAATGACATACTATGAATAGCTAGATGTGAATTATAAATTTTTTATATTAACATATTTTATATTAACATATTTTAATTAACATATTTGGACTACGTCTAAGTGACTTATTTCAAACAGAAGACATCTGAACAATTACTATATTAAAATATTAAACATAAATGATACGTGAACAATGATACATATTGAAACGAATGACGTACCTAGAATGCCTAATCTATAATTCAAGGTAACCAAAACTACATCTTTCTGCACTATGTAATCGGGACCGTACATAACTGCATCACCAGAACCTTGACAAAAAGCACCACCATGTATCCACACCATTACCGCACGTTTCTTCGAAGGTGTGATATTCGTAGTGTACACGTTTAAATAAAGGCAATCTTCACTGCCCTCAATTTTATGTGTAATCTCATTTATTTGAACGGATTTGTTTCCAAATTTCGAAGCGTCTCTTTTACCGGACCATGGTTCTGCTGGTACCGGATCCTAAAAATCGCATATACGTACGATGTGATTCTCTGTGTTAAGAAACAACTTTTGCAAAATTGTATTTAAGTAATTCTTAAATGAACTACTAACGTTTAAAGCTAACGAGTGCTCTAAGTTCCGCATAAATTTGACGATGTCCATTTTACTATTTCTTTTTCATATAAGCTTTATTATAGTGTTTTAGAAAGCTCTCAAAATAATCTTCAAGAATGTGCAATAAAAATGGGAGATTTCATAAAAAAATTCAATTTGACTTTCATATACGATTACAAACTCTGTTAACGACATTTTATTTAGCCTTACAACTTTGCTTCTTACATATTCTTTGCTATAATCGATCGTTTTCGAGATATTTTAGTGTTTCTGGATTTTTTGATAATGTATATTAATAAACGAAAAGCTGATTATATAATAATTATGAAATATAAATAATAAATAGCTTTATGATTGATTAATCGTAATTTTTCAAAGAGTTAACTTTTATAAAAATGTATTTGTTATCATGAATTGTATTTACTTACTTTGAATCTAAGTTCTCCAATCGGTGGTTTCGCATATGGTATTCCTCGAAAGGCTATGTAATAATCATCATAAACACTTTTTTCTATGATGCCAATTAACTTTCCTTTCTGCACGTGTATTTCGATTCTGTTATCCATAATGGATACGCTATTTAAGTAGAAAGATATCTGAGAAAAATTGATCACTCGTTAGAAATTGGCTAGTTTTTTATTATTTTGTTAGATAGTATTTAGGATAACTGGATAAAAGTCTCTTACTGTTAGACAAAATTAACTCTAGAGGAGTCTTGAAAACTGGACAGATTAGTATAAAATCTGACGGATTAGTATAAAAAGCTATAGATATGGTTGACGAGAGAAAAGTTTATCAGTTTATGTTACATACATATGTATGTGTATTTTAAGAAAGATATAAATTATTTTTTTATAAGTCAGATTAAAATTGAATTGATGCAATAAAATTTTATTTTTCGTTTATGATTATGTCATATCTTATACATTTAACATGCGAAAAACAAACTTGGACTTTATCTCTCTTGTTACATTTCTCAATGAATAACTAGGACAACTTATTAAATCTTGTTATATCTATTCGTGATTTGCAAGAAATATGAGGAAGTGCTCCTCGATACACTATAAATATAAATCAACCGATGAAATTATACAAATATAATTAAAGAAAAGATGAATTCTTTTTATTGATACAGAATTGATATCTGCATAACATTATATAATAAAAAGTTTATAATAAAGTTGAAATCATTTTTTAATGTGACAGATTTTGAAAAAGAAGAATAGCATATTTTGAAAATATATGTATATTTTAGAATGAGCGAAAAATAAATACACGGTATTATTTTTTATAAATTAAAATGAAATGTTTTTTCAAAAAAATTGAGATTTTTCGTCACAGTTTTTTAATATATAAATAAGTAAAATACCTTTGCGAGTCTCCGCTTTGAAAGAGCGTATAGAAATAATTTAAATTAAACCTCTCAAATTAAGTAGTAATGAAATTTATTTCGAATACATACACGTTTCGATCTTAATACGAATCTTCTTCACTGAATCTAATGCATCTATCTAATGCATCATATGACATGAGAAGAGGTAATATCTGCATTATGATACCTTATCGAAAGTCAACGTGTTATATCAATTTCGTGCGTGTTATCTCTCTCCATTTTTTATAATTTTATCCAATTAATAATTGCTATATAATTTTAAATTATATAACAATTATCAATCTGATAACATTGTAAATGTAAATGTCGCAAGTGTTATCTTTATCTATATTTTTACATTTACAATTTTATCAGATTGATAATTGTTATATAATTTAAAATTATATAGCAATTATTAATTGGATAAAATTATAAAAAATGGAGAGAGATAACACGCGCGAAATTGATATAACACGTTTGATTTTAATGTAAGTCCAAAATTATTAATTTTGGACTTACATTAATTGCATTGAAAATGAGAAGAGATAATGATCTGTTGTTTCGAAGGCCATATTTACAGTGAGATCAAAAAATATTCGTACAAGAAAATTTTTTATAAAAAAAGTCTTATTTGTAGAAAATAAACATTAATTAGTAATTTTATACAATGAATACATTTTATTCTAACATATACAAATGAGCTTCACATATATTTCTGATATTATAAGCTAAATTTCTCGACTGTATGAATACTTTTTGAGCATCCAAACAATGGAATTTTTAATTTTCGCTTATTTTTCAGATGATATATTTTCTATAATTAATATACATCTTATATATAATTTTAAGAAACAGTCTATTTTATACTTTATGAATAAATTGTTAATTACCCAGTAAAAAATCATCAATTAAACATCGAATCGACGTCGAATTGGTGTTGAAATCATTGTATTGATATCGATTCGACATCAATTCGATGATTCATTTCTCATTGGATAATATTTAATTTTTTAAAATAAAGTTGTTTTAAAAAATATTTTCTCTGTACGAATACTTTTTGTACTCACTATATATATTTTTTAAATCCGATAATATAAATTCAACTCTTCTCTTTTTTATCTTCTTATGAAATTATTATGTCTAAATAATCATAGATTCTTTGTAATTCTGGTTCTAATTGTTAAAGAAACACTTAAAGAAACTCCGGGATGAAACGTATGTACTCGAGGAATAAGTTTTATCATTATTTAATCTGAGAGGTTTATAATATAAATTATTTCCATGCGCTCTCTTTCTCTCTCTCTCTTCTTTCATGAGGAAACTCGCAAAGACATTTTACTTGTTTATGTTGATTTATTCTATTCGTTCAAATTTTATTTGTTTAAAAACTTAAGGAAATTTACCAATGAGAGCCTGTACTAGATGTTCAATTGATGTCGGAACGTCTGTAATTATATTATATTTTTGTGAATGCATAAAAATCATTATTATCACATTGAATACGTGAAAATAATGATTCATGTATTCACAAAAATATAATATAATTATAGACGTTTCGACATCAATATTATGTCCTTTTCAAAGTGCAAAAAATATATAATCCTCCAGAAACATTGAATTCATTTGATATATATTATCAAAAAATATATCGTTAAGCTGTAATTTTTGTCAAGACTGTAATCTTCGTTTGTCGTATCTCATTGGATACTCGGATTATTAAGAAAGTCACTATAATAAAAATAAAAAATGAGATTTTAACAAAGAACGTTAACTTAATATCAAATTAATAATTGTGCACTAGCTACTACTTACTTGAGAAACAGATTAACGAAGTTCTGTGCAATATAATAAGAGAACGATCTGAATATGTTCAGTTTCAACTTACTGATGAAAGGTCAATAGCAATCTCATTTGTTTATCAGAAATAAAATTAATAAGTATGGAAGTAGCACTCGTCCACAAATAAATGTCATGATATAATAAACTCAGTAGATTCATGTCGCTCTATATATTTAAAACGTTTCTGTTTTTTAATATACAGGGCCAAAAGTCTAAATACACTCAAATATCTCATAAACGATGCATTTTAGGAAAAAAATGTTTCTTACAAAGGCCTCTTGTAAGGCTTAAAAAGACGCATTCAACAATAGTAATTATTTGACCTAGAATAGCGTTGTCAAGATCAGGTCAAGATCAACATGAATTTTTTAAATGGAACTCCCTCTTTTTCATTTCAAATTCTTGTAGCTTATCTCGAGAGCTTTCCAAAACACTATAATTAAGTTTATTTTTATTAAGTACTTTGCGATTTATAAGGCTTGAAAGTTACAGTACCGCCGACATTAGCATTACGTAAGGTGTTCAACCGGCTAAAACCTCTTGAATATTGTTCAGGATTATGCCCTGAATAACATTTGTTAAGATCAAGGTCACTGGAGATTGTTTCTTTTATTTTCATTTTTATGGAAAATTTGATATTAAGTCAACGTTCTTTGTTAAAACCTCGTTTTTTATTTTTATTATAGTGACTTTATTCATTTTTTGCACTTTGAAGAGAAATAATATTGATGTCGAAACGTCTGTAATTATATTATATTTTTGTGAATACATAAATCATTATTATCACACTGAACACTTGGTACAAGCTCCCATTGGCAAATTTCCTTAAGTTTTTATTGTTAAATTTGGAGCCTTTTTATTGTATTATTTATTTGTTTATGTTGATTTGTTTGTTGGAGTTCAAATTTCACAGAAAAGAATAATAATATTTTCACATACATTATAAATTTTATAATAATATTAAATATAACAATGTTAATTTAAAAAATGATTAGAAATTGTATAGAATCCTCAATATTTAATAAATTAAAGATAAAAATTAATGATAATTAATAAATTAAAGATAAAAAAAGAAATAGGAGTTGTTATATTAATTTTAATTGTTCTTTTTTATAAAAAAATTTTTTACGTAGATATGATTCCAATTTAAAGGATATATTTTTACAAAATGTGTGCGATAAAATAACATTTTGTTAAACGTGAAAAGGCGGATACAAATTTTCTCGACCACTCGGGGATGTTTTATTTGCATGCTTTCTTATGTATTTTTCTTCGTAGAAACCGAAAATAATCATTATAACAATGCCAAACTTAAGGAAAAATTGGTATTGAAAAAAAGGAGGAAAGAAAAAAGGTACATTGAAATAAAATGAATAAAATCCTTATTCGCATCGTTATAAAATCACTGTCAGTTATGTCTTTGATTTAGAAATTAATTCCAAATTGGATCAAATACTGGAATAATACTGCATCACAAAATGTTAATTAGATTATATTTCTCATTAGGATATTTGTTACAAACAAATTAATAATCTTTCCGCAAAATAAGATAAAAAGCAATTAAAAACGAGACACTCAAAAGCTGCCAAATGACTATGGGCTGGGACAGACGACTTTGTGCTGCAATAAACAAATGTCAACCTATTCACACACAAGCATGAATATATCGCTTGTTTTTTTTCGCACCCCAAAGTCACTTGTCTATTCGATCCTTAACGGATACAGCTTACGGTAGACACGCGACACTTGGAGAAATCGAGATGACAAATACGGTATAATAAGAAATATAATTATGGTACAATGAGAATTTAATTAACGTTTTATGATGAAATATTACTCATATTTGATCCAATTAATTTCTAAATCATTGAAGCATAACTGACAGTGATTTCATAACGATGCGAATAAGGATTTTATTCATTTTATTTCAATGAACCAATTTTTCCTTAAGTCTGGCGTTATTATAATAATTATTTTTGGTTTCTACGAAGAAAAATATATAAGAAAACATACAAATAAAACGATCCCTGAGTAGTCGGGAAACTCTCGAAAATTTGTACCCTCTTTTGGAAATATAATTTTAATATAAATAATATTCTATATATATACAGACACAGAATTTCATAGTTTGTGTTTCATATTCTTCCAATCACTGCGTCGTTCTCCTTTACGAATGCTTTCCATACGAGGAACAAGATCAATATTTAAATAATCGCACATATCTCCACGCTTCAGTGGAGTCCATTTAGTGGGAGTCAAATTCGTAATAATAGGCGTTGGATCTCTATTAGTTGAAAATTAAAAATTAGTTATTAATACACAATTATAAAACTTTTTAAACGAAAAAATTAATTTTTAATTTAAAAAATTAATTCTTCGCACCCTGTTTTAGCAAAATTTGTCCACATTTGGGTTATGCAATCTATTATTTTATCATCCGAATTAGATATAGGTGATGACAAATTGAACTCTTTCATTATATGAGGATAAAATAAAAAAAATAAATCTTCGGCATGAGTCGCTCCTACAAAAAATATATTGTTATATAATACATTAATTTTAAAAATATAGATTTCTATTTTGAAGTAATATTTAATATTTGTAAATAGTACTACAAAATAATATATATATATATATATAAAACAATAATTATTATAATATATAAAACAATAATCTTTAAAATATATATAATTATATATATATATATATATATATATGTGTATGTATGTGTGTGTTATGTACACACATATATGTATATATAATCTTTAATTTTTTAAAGTGAAATATTTTTAAATGTATATTGATACATATTTGATCTCTTATAATGATCTATAAAAATTTAGATTTGTTTTTTTAACAATGTCTAACATAATGTAAGTGCACTCGTATTCCTTAATAAAGGATTAAAAATTTTTATATGGTTTTAAGTAGTGACGTTACCTGGCAGCGTAATTTCCTTTCTGAAGTAAGTTTCACTTTCATATGAAAATTTATACAGATATGTTGGCGTGTAACTGTCAGAACTCATTTGAATATCAACTGCTTCCATGATACCACGATTAAATACGACATCGCTAAGAAAGTCAGCGTAATTCATTAAAGTTTCTTCTGATACTGCTTTATTTCCAAAATATAAAAATCGTAACTCTTCAACTGTGATCGGTATTTTTGACATTGCAGATAAAGCTCTAGGCATTATGGTTTTCGTGAAATCAGAATCGACTTCTTTAAGAGCTTTTTTGCTTATTTCTAAAACAATTTTAAAAACTTTATTGTTACTAACGACTACAAATGCTAGATGGCATGTGGATAATATTTAAGGAACATTATTTGTTAAAAAATAATTTATTTTGAATATCTATTAGCATATAAATATTATAGTATATTATTTTTCATACAATGGCCTGTTAAAAAAAACACAGCGTGTGTATAACATTACATTGATAACAGAAATAGACATAAATATGTCTATGGTTTTATCCAGAAAATGTTTGCTTAATATTGGTATACATAGACGCAATATACTGATGTATGTGTGTATACATATATATATATATATATATATATATATATATATATATACGCGCGTGTACGTGCGCAAGTACACACACAATTAAATTTGTGTTGTTCTTTATAGGTCACATCGTATAAGAATTCATACACTACAGTGGCTACAGATATTTAATGAATGAACGCACAAGCATATGCACTTACGTCCGAAAAGTGTATTGCATATGAAAAAAGACCCTTCACAACTATTATTTCCTAAAAGCCAAGGCACTTTAACTCCACGTTGTATTAACGTATTTGGATGTTCCGGAAAGAATGGATTCGGTGATTCATAATCTAAAGTAGGTGTAAACATTAAAACATGTTGTAGACGGTCCTGCAAAAACGTACTAAACCAACATGAAAATATTTCGTAATTTGTTTGCAATTTGTTGTATAATCATGCTTATATTGCAAAATTATTAACAAATATTGAGATACTTACTACTCGTGTGGCAAGAAACTTCTGTCCAACTTCTGTGAGTTTTTTTGCATCGATTGTCTTAAGAAACTCATAAGCGATTTTTGGATCTGATGTAACTTTTCCAAGTTTCTCCGCAAGTTGAAAACCTCTGCTCATCGCTTTGTTTGTCCATTCAGTCAAGCACCAAGGATTCGAGGCGACGCCGCTTTGCGAGATCGCTTTGTGAAATAAACCTGGAAATTGCAATTGAATTTAGTTATATTAATTAATTATCATTATATCTTTCTTGTTATTTCTTCAGTTTAATAATATACAGGTTATTTTATAGATTTAAGCATTATTTCAATTATTGTTTTTTTAGTCACTTTGGAATCAATTTTATTTTCGAGAAAATGTTTCGAAAGAAATTATTAGTTACTTCCCCTACAACTTTTTCAAATTTTGACATTATGCATAAGTTTTTATCATTAATATTTAAATGAAAATTTCAATGTTTCACACAGAAATTCTTCTAATGTATATTTTGCTTAAGATGGATTTTTTAACGATGAATTTATTATTTATATTTTTTTATTGAGGAACAAAGAAGGAAAAGAGATTAGGACAAGCAGCATCTTTAATTTTACAATTATTAGAGCGCATAACTTGGATTTTTGTTGAAGAAAAATCTAGTTTAAAATGATCAATGACTTTTTGAATATTTAATAGGAAATTTAATAATAAATATTTGATAAAATTTGAGGATATATTATTACACATTAATAGGTCTGTAGATTATTATACCTTTGCCTAACGGAGATAGATTTAGATAATGCACGATAGCTCCACCAGCACTTTCGCCAAAGATAGTGACATTATTCGGGTCTCCACCAAATTGTGATATATTTTTTTGGATCCATTTTAACGCCATAACCACATCTTTCAGACCTTGATTACCCGTTACTACTTTGTCGTAGAGGTTTAGAAAACCTGAAATTATTAATGCATCTTTCATTTGCAAATTCGAATGACTAAGATCAGAAGTAGATTTATATATTATAAATAGAGAGAGAGAGATGGTCTATATATTATATTATCTCATATAAGTAAAATTCATTAATGGTAATATTTTCTTTAACATTTTTTGCTTTAAATAATGTAAAGATAATTTCGACACAATACGAAGTAGCATTTGCACGCATAGTATATATCGTACATTACAATAATGCATATGTATGATACATACATAAAATATTATTTTAAAAAAACAGCAGAGATACTGAGAAATATGTCTTGCATAATTTCGTATCCAGCTAATATACAACGTACCAAGAACTCCTAATCTGTAATTTAGCGTAACGATTACCACGTCCTTTCGAACAATGTAATCGGGACCATACCAGTCTGCATTACCAGAACCCCAGGCAAAACCGCCACCATATATCCACACCATAACTGGACGTTTCTTCACGATATCTATAGTATATACATTCAAGTAAAGACAATCTTCATCACCTACTATTTCACGTGTTAATAAATCAACTTGAACAGCGATATTTCCGTATTTTGAGGCATCTCTGTCGCCGAACCATCTTTCTGGTGGTAACGGATCCTGTATAGATAAATATATAGCTTTTATTTATAAGAATCTTAATCTGATATACAGAGTATAACTGAAATAACGCCCATTAATCAGACAGTGATATTCCTAATAAAAAACCAAGTCGAAAAATCCTCTGCTATTTTGCAATTTTCGCAATAGTTAACGAGATATTAATTTCTAAAAATTGCCGAATAAAATCGATGTTTAAGACAATTTTAAGATATTTTTCTGTGTTCTTTATGAAATATTTTGAAGACTTTTCTTAAAAAACTTTTAAAGATATCTTAAAACTGTCTTATACGTTGCAATTTTGCTCATTGGATAACTAAAAAAAATATGGGGAAAATTTCAAAATGGTAGAGGACTTTTCGTCTCAGTTTTTTATTAGGAATAACACTATATGATTAGTGAGCGTTATTTTTTCGGAGGTTTTTTATTAGGAATATATTACTCTTTTTATATTTATACTATTTATTTATACTATTTGTAGTGTATACATAGTAGTGCTATATATACACTAAAGTAAACTCAAGAAGTTGATGATTAATAAAAAGAGTGTAAAGTTCATAAATGTGTAACTAAAGTCCTTGAATTATGTAAATTATGTAATTTTTTTCTTTGTTCATAACAACTTATACAATAAAATCGGTAATAAAATCTTCGCGTTCCTTGAATTCGAATTATTTATTCGAAAAATTTCAAGCGACACTCATATAATTTTTTCTTATATATTGTGTGTGTCCTTAGATCTTAGCACATCGAAAAATCTAAGCAGTAGAATATTATGCAATAAATAACAGTAAAACCAGTTACAATTGAGCATTCTCAAAAATAGGTCAACCTGAAAAGAACACTCGACTGTGACTGATCGATCCATGGATGTAGTCAAGAGAAGGAAGCTATGTTGCCCCTAAATCTTTAAATGAAAAACAAAAATAATTCAAAACAATTACATATTTACGGACTATGCTTGATGAGTATTTATAAGAAATTAATTTTAGAAAAGAAGAAAGAATTGGAGGAAAAAGAAAAGTTTTTATAGAAAAGTTTTCTGAGAATCCAAGACTATTTTTATAAATTTAAATTTAAAAAAAAGATAATAACAATATAGAACATAACAAGTCCAATAGTTCATATTCGACTTCTTCCTCTTTCCTTCAGATTTAAAAGTTTTAACTTTAATTTGGCTCCTCTTCCTAAACAAAATCCTGGTTAATAAATTGATTTATTTATTGCTTCAATTCTACTATTTACGTTTTTATATGTTTTAATTATATGAATGTTATAACAGAAAGATTAATTTATATCAGGAATAAATCGTTGTACCTATTCAAATCATACTAAAAATTTGTCATAATTAAATATTAATATGTGAAGAGTCGATTCGCATTAATTCTTTTTTAAACAAAATTTTAATTTTTCTTAATTTTTGCAAATTACTAATTATTAATGTGTCAATAAAAATTGTTTGCAATCATAAAAAATCATTTAGTAATAAAGACAATAAAGCGTGAGAAAAATTTGAAGATTTCTTTTTATTTTCGAGTAGATATAGGTATATTTCTTTTTATTCTTTAAAATGTTTTTTAATTTACATATTACTGATTATAAGTGAATTATCTAATAATAATTATGAAAAAAATCAATGCTGATTATATTAATATTAATTTTTGACTTTTTGCAGTGCACTTAAATTTTATACTTAATTTTATATTTATATTTATCCATAAATCATACTCTGAATGTTGTGTACGAAAAATCCAAAGTGCTATAAATAACTCATATAATCTGCTAATTTAATTAAATAAAATAAAAATAGTCAAATAATGATCTGAGATCCAATAGTGAAAGAAAACTATTTTTGATAACTATTTTTTTTACATCATTAACATTATAATTTCAATTATAATTTTCTCAATTGACACATTGTTTCTTTTCGTGCAAATTAAAAATAAGACAGATAAGTAGAAGTGAATTTTCTGTCAATTAAAGCCTCTTTAATGTCGCATATAGTCGCATGATTGTCGTAATCGCAAGAGCTCTTGTTATACGGAATTGAACCAACTTCAACTTCTTGTGATTGCGACAGGCGTGTCGCATGAGCTCACAGCACAGCAAGTTGACGTTTAGAATTTGTTGCCAAATTGCGTGCAAACAATCGTTATGACTATTGTAGACGCTTATTTAAGTCTGTTCTGCAACAGAGTCGCAAGTCATAATTCGTAAGAAATTGGCCAATCACAGTTGAATATGACAAAAATAATTAACCATGATTGATTAATTTCTTATGGCTTATAACTTACGATCCTATTGTAGAACAGGCATTAGCAACACTCTTGCGGCATGCGACAAATTTTCCTGCGATGTTACTACTCGCGACATGCGACACAATCTGTGCGACTATTGTAGACGAGGCTTAAGACTCAAGATGGTTGTAGTAACGGAATGTTATTCACCTTGAATCTTAGTTCGTCAACCGGCGGTTTCGCGTACGGTATTCCTCGGAATGCGACATAATGACCACCATGGACAGCTTCCTCAACGATACCGATTAATCTTCCCTCATATATATGTACATTCACTCGATTATTATCCATGATATCGTGGAAAAATAGCAACGTGTTACTCTGTTAACGAACCTGCTGGTCTACATTGTACGACTACGTATGTCGAGATTATGCAACTGCATATATACTCGTCGGAGAACTGAACGTCGGAATATTGTGTAATGACCAGTTCTCATCGAGGAGAGAGTGGGGATTAAATGAATAAGAGTTGTTGATTCGTTGTTTTTATGATATTGTTATCGCCAGACTCTCTCTTAATGCAGTAAAAAGTTGCATGATAAATGGTATTTCTCATGTTAAAAAATTATGAATTATAAAGTATAAAATTAATAATGAAATGATAATTATATATACAGGATGTTCCATTTTAACGGAAATAGCATTATATATCTCTTAAATTTGACGTTGTCGTATAAAAAAACAAAATTTTTAAACAAAAATTATGTGGTCTGAAAGAGGATAAAATTTAAAATCAAAATTTTTGAAAAAATTGATTTTTTAGGATCACATAAAGATTATCGCTACGAAGATTATAACCATTTAAAAAAAAATGTAATTATATGATATTTTTATATAAATATATTTCTAATTATTCTATATATAAAAGTATAATATTAAAGTAGAGTTATCGAAAAATTAATAGTTTTTATGAGAAACTTTATACTTTATTCTGATACATTTTAACATGATGTACAAAATATGTTGTAAAATATTTATTTTTTGGCAACTATACCTTAATTCTCCGGTCAGAGAGATTTTTAAAGGACTATCATTGATATTTTGATTGTAAATTCTGGTAGATGGATTTTAAACTGTAAAATAATTAAAATACACACACACACACACACACACAAAATCCAACATCTACGATACAAATTTGTTGTTAAAGCTTTTAAATATATCAATTTTTTCAAATTTTTGTACGTATATTCAGAAACACTAAAAAAATTTACTTTGTTACGTGAAACAAACGATAGGCTTTAATATAATAATAATGATAATGAGTAATAATGATATCATTTTATTTACACTTTTATTTACCCTTATTTACGCTAAACATATCTGCGAAATAAAAACAATTAAAATTAAAACTAGACGTTTCGATCCTATCATTTTTATCGAGTCATATCAGTATTTTTATCTAATTTAATTCAATTTACATCAAATTGTTATCTATTTTAAATTGTCAATATCATATTTTCTATAATTAAAACATTTGCATTTTAATAATAAGCTCGCTTCCTTTACATTCACGTAAAGGACATTTTTAGGACTTAACAACATTTTTTTGCTTTGTTGCTTGAAAATTTGTATAGCTGATGGAATTAGAGTTAAAATTCCACGTTACCGACGGATGATTAATACTTTTATGCACAGACTAATGAGATAAATCAATTGATGTAAAAAAAACATATACATAATTGCTTTTTTAAAAAAGTTATGCAATATGCAACTATTACACGGAGAAAATTTTATATTTGAAATTACTATAATGTTGTAGAAGCTGTGAATTCACGACAATTATAAATTTAAATGCTATTTTTTTAAAAACAATAATGCAACGTAATTTTTACACTTTTTCATAGTAAAAATTTTTTATTACAAAATCCAAACTTGTTAAATAAAAGTTAGTATTGTAAAGATAAGTGAAAAATACCTAGCAAATTTTGTTTGCGTACCATAGTAAAAATTAACTGTTTTCATGTTAGAATATGGTTTAAGCACTGGATTTTAACAAAAATTATTTTATTTATGTGATAAAAATTACCATAGTAAAAGTTACGTTGAAATCATGTTGTCCATTGAAAATGCAAGACATAGTAAAGTATAATTTAAAATTGTATTAAAATTTAATAGAAAATTTTCTCCATGTATATATGCCTTTTTTCAAAGCAACTATGTATTTTTTTACACCAATAATTGATTTATCCTATTATTCTTAATTATTATACCTAAAATGATTAAGGTAAAAAAATGTATAGTTTATGAGATTTTATATTTCATGTCAAAATATGCCAGAATAAAGAATAAAATATCTTGTAACTTGATTTTTTGATAACTTTACTTTAATACTTTTATAGAATTACTAAAAGAATCATATATAAAAAATTATATAATTCTAAAAAAAAATGATACAAATGATCCTTATATAATCTAAAAAATCAATGTTTTTGAAAATTGATTTTACCATTATTTGTCTCTCTTCAAATAATACAAATTTATCTAAAACATTTTTATATGATGTTAAATTTATAAGATATACTGCTGTTCCCATTAAAGAATAAGACACATACACATACTCTGTATCGTATAATAACTTATATAATAAGTATGATAAAAAACTTGCGTACTAAATTTTTAATTAATTTCTAATGATTTACTTGTAAATATATTTTTAAGTATGCATTGATGCTTGATTAACTGGGACGTCTTTACTATTAATTATATTATATTATATTTTATATATAATTTAAACAAATATATTAATTTATTTAAACAAATATATTTATAAAAGAAATAAGTTTAGTATATGCACTTTATAATACTGAGATAAATATTAAAATATGAATATAATAATTTTTTCATAATTTTATTATGTACCATCTTTATGGAAAAATAGTTTTGGAATGAAAAAAAATATCTTTGAAAGTCTGTTAAGAAATATTTATTGTAAATACATATTTTTCAACAAAGAACAAGAAATGCTAAAAGAAAATTCAGTTTTAACAGATGACATTACATCAGACAACATTAGAACATTTTTTGAATACTTTCCCAATCCCAGCGTTCCTTTCCGTAACGGAAGGTTTTCATTTGTAGATTTAAATCAATATTTAAACCATTGTAGTCTTTGTTTTTTTTTTGCGGACTAGTTAGTGGTAACCATAAATTTTTAGTAGGCGTTGGATTTCTAAAAATCAGTTTGAATTAATATATGTAGAAATTAATATATGTTTGCAGTTAGAATTGATATACGTGTGTAAAATAAGGAAAAAAATTCTTTTTTCTGTACCCTGTTTTAGCAAAATTCGTCCACATTTGCACTAAGTAATTTACTATTTTGTAATCATTTGAACCAGGTTTGTGACACGTACAGTTAGAATTTGATTTTACAGCTTTTGGACAAAATAGATAACCTAATTCCTCTGTATGACTCACTCCTGCAAAATATTATTATATTTTAAATTATTCTTGTAAATTATTCTTGAAAATGCAGATTCATCATTTTCAAATTTACATTTCCTCTAAATTTTTCAGTTTTCTAAATATTTTTATATGTTAATTTTTTTTAACATTAATTTTTTTATTACATAAGATATTTTTATCATTATTTTTATGCACAATTATTATAATAATACAATTGAATATAATAATTAGGCCCACAATTTCAGAAGTAATAGCGTTAGTTGGTAAAATGTATTTGTGCTTTTTGACGTAAGATATATTATGTGGTAATAGTACTAGCAATATACCTGGAAGTCCGATGTTTAATATCGTTCTAAAAGGGGAAGTTTTGCTCTCATAATCGAAGTGATAGAAATACGTCGATTTGAAATGACCAGAACATCTTTGCGATTCAACTACATCTCTTATGCCGCGTACGAAAAATTCATCTCCTAAGAAATCTGAATAATTCGTTAAAGTTTTTTCTGTTATTTCTTCGTTTCCAAAATAGTGGTGTCGTAATTCTTCGACAGTAATTCCTATTTTAGGTAACTCAGATAATACATTTGGTAATATTGCCTTTTTAAAATCATCATTTACTTTCTTCAAATCTTTATCGCTCACATCTAAAACAATTTTAAAAATATGATATTTTAAAGATATGATTATATTGATCACGTTTAGGAGTTTTGCTTATCAAACGAATAATATTTCATGAGTATTTTTTATAAGAAATAATTGACTTCATAAGTTCATGAAAAATATCTATCTCAAAAATAATATATTTTTATATTAATATAAAATTTTTATTTTAATAAAAATGTGCCAATTAAGATATGTACAAAATATATATATTATTATTAAATGAAAATTAATAATATGCATATTCGTATATTTTATTTGAAATTATTTTAAATTTAAATGTTGATGAACGTACATAACCTATGATAAAGCTATTTTAGAACAATGTAATTATTTAAATTATGTTAAAACAATATATTTGTTTAAGGATGTACTGAATTATTTAATAATTATAATTCTTATACGTGTATTTAAAAATTGCAGTAAACAAATTTATTTTTAATATTATAAAAACGTCAAAATATTATGGAAATCTTTTTATAAATGTTGATGGTTTGTTAAATGTCAAAATTGTATTATTTTTAACAAGCTACATTGTAGAAAAAAGTCATGTAAAAGAGATAAAAGCAAAATATTTAAGAATATATTTAGTGACAGTATGCGTACGATAAAATGTAATACTTCTTTATTACCTCCGAAAAAATTGCTAGAAATAAGAAAGATTCCTTCATTACGATTAAATCCTAAAAGGAAGGGCATTTGAATTCCGCGTCTTATATATTCCTGTGGATGTTCAGGAAAAACTGGATTCGATGACTTGGTGTCCAGAGTGATCGTGAAGGGTAGAGTAAAACTCAATCTCTCCTGATAATGTTATAAATGAAAAATATATTATTCATATGTTAAAAAAATTCGTAAAAAAAACTCTTTTAAAAGAAGAAAAAATATATACCAAGTGCATAAAAAGATACTAAAATTACATCTTTCTTAACAAAATACGAATATAAAATATATATAATTGAATAGTTGAACGAACTTATGAAGTTCGACTTCAATTATGCTCTTATCTCGTCCGGATGTATATGTATGTAATCGCATTTTGATGCGACTACATATATACATATCCATACGGACAAAATCTGGCATAATCTATATTATAATAAAATATTGAGATTTACTGATTCAGTAGAAATTGCCCATAGTGAATTTTTAATAAGTGTTTTTGCATCAACTGTTTTTAAAAACTCATATGCGACTTTCGGATCTGATGTTTCCTTTCCGAGTTTTTTAGCAAGTTTAAAACCTGTGTCCATTACTTCATTAAAGGCCCAAGGATTTAAGATGACACCGCTTTGTGCGATTATTTTGTGGAATAAACCTACAAGGCATAATCGTAATAGAATTAGTTCATAGATTCGTTACAGTAAAAAATCTTGCTTTCCTTTCTTTCTATTGTATAATAATCTCAGAATTTATCGATTTTTTTGAATTATTGATTCTTTGATGTTTTTGTTTGCGTCAAGTATTTAAATGCTTTCTTTAAGTCCGGATCTACAATAGATGTTTTAAATCTTAAATTGTAAGAAATTGACCAACTACAGTCGAATATGAGGAGAATAATTGATTTATCCATTTCTTATGGCTTAAGGCTTAAAAATCTATTGTAGATCTGGGCTAAAGAAAATACCTTTAGTTAGCGGAGATAGAGCTAGAGCATGTACTGTGGATGCACCAGCACTTTCGCCAAAGATAGTGATATTTTCTGGATCTCCACCGAAAGTTATTATATTTTTTTTAATCCATTTTAATGCCAAGGTCACATCCTTCAGAGCTTGGTTACCTGTTATCACATTGTCGTTAAGGGTCAGAAAACCTGAAAGCATATTAATTCTTTTTCTTATAAGGTTGATATATTCAAGCTAAAAGTAAGTCATAAAATAAACAATAGAAAAGTATTTGTTTTAGAGTTAATAAATTTTATAATTAAATAATTATGTACAGTATTTTTTAATGTGAATACGCAACAAATCATCCATTATTAATAATTATCTATTTTCTATGAATATAATCTTTTGTTTTTAGAAGCATTTCAATTTTAGAAATATGCATATACTAATAATAAAATAGTAATAAATAAAATAGTAATAAATAAAAAGTAATATTCATTCTTACTTCTTAATTCTTGATAATAAATACATTTATTTATTTGTTAACTATTTTTACTTTCTGTATTAGTATTTGATCATAAACTAATAATATAATTATATATCAATGGATTATTTAAAATAAAAAAATCTAAATCTAAATGTATGTATATTTACATCCTCTGAAGAAATACGGAAAAAACACAAATGATATATAAAAAATATACATCAAAATAATCAATAACGTACCTAAAGAGCTTAATCTAAAATTCATGGTAACCAATATTACGTCTTCCTGCATGAAATGATCGGGACCATACCAGTTTGGATTACCGGAACCTAAAAAATAGCCACCACCGTGTATCCATACCATTACAGTGCGTTTTTCCGGGGATTTGATTTTTCTAGTGTACACATTTAAATAGAGGCAATCTTCATCGCCCACAATTTCCTGTGTTATAGAGTGTATTTGAACAGCTATGTTTCCGTATTTCGAGGCATCTCTTTCACCATCCCATGGTTCCACTGGTACTGGATCCTAAATATATAAATATATAAATTATATTTAACACGATATTTACTTTTGAAAGAAATAGTTTTAAAATATATATTTTTTTAATTTTGTAAAATTTATTCTACCATATCTAATTAATTCGTGAACATTTGAAGAAAATTGAGATTCTTTTTCTTTTCATTTCTTTTTAATTCTTAGTAAAATCGGTTAAAATTTATCTTTTTATTGTTGTTAAAATTAATTATATTATGCGATATAACAACAAAGTACTATAATTACCTTAAATCTAAGTTCGCCGACCGGAGGTTTGGCATATGGTATTCCGCGAAAAGCAAGGTATCTAACGTTATTACAACCATCTACAACGACGCCCTTCAATTTTCCTTCAGCCACTTGTACTCTTGTTTCACTCATCATGTATACGCTGAAAGAATAAGAACGAAAATAACATTAAAAAAATTTATTTGTTTTTAATATTTACAACTATATTTGTTTGTAAAATGCATATTGCCATATCGGTTTGGTAGTTTTTATGTTAGTTTTTTGTTATAGGTACTACATATATTTAAAAAACTTTTAGAGGTTGCTTGATACAAATATAAATAATAAAGAGCATACAATCACAGCGCAAGATATATTTAACGAAAGTCGTATATTTAAATTTTTCAAGATAGCAAGTCTTGACCATCATCAGTACAATATAAATATTATAAAACAGGCCTATTCAATTTGAGCTCCGGAACCAAAAAGCAAAGCCACTAACGTAAAAAAGTCAATATATTGGGTCATCTAAAAAGTATCCGCGGTTTTTGTCACTAGATGGTGTTGATGGTCAACACATCTAGTGACAAAAAACCGCGAATACTTTTTAGATGACCCAATAGGATAAGATTTTGGAGACTATAAATTATTGATACGCGTCTGAGCAACCCTTATCAACACTTTCTAATAATCCATGAAATCTTATTCATATTAAACTTTTTTGCGTCGATGGCTTTGCGTTTTGGCTTCGGAGCTCAAATTGAATAGGACTGTTTTATAATATTTATATTGTACTGATGATGGTCAAGATTTGCTACCTTGAAAAATTTAAATATACGACTTTCGTTAAATATATCTTGCGCTGTGATTGTATGCTCTTTATTATTTATATTTGTATCAAGCCACTTCTAAAAGTTTTTTAAATATATGTAGTACCTATAGCAAATTGATGCTCAAATTGGATTGGATTATAAAAGATATTACATAATAAAAAATTTGTGTTTGAACGTTTATATAAATTCGCTATTCCAGATGTGACGGTGACATAATATTACAATTAAGCTTATTGGATTTTGAAAAGAACTTTTGCACGATATAAATTTCTTATTAAGTGGATCTTTTTCTAAGTCGCTGTATGATAAATACGGGATTTCCAGATTCTAATAAAAAAATTTTTTGTATTTGTATTCCTTTTTGATTTATTGTAGTGAATTTTAATTGTAAAGTTCAGTTTAGATTTATTATAGATATAACTTACTGCCCTTTTTTTTAAAGTAGCGATTTGAAAAGCAGAAGTTTTAAGCTGTAAAATGTTTTTTTAAACATCTCGATACGACGATTTTTGACGAAGTTATTCTATCTTGAAGTTTGCATGCAGATACTAAACAAAATTTGAGTCACTTAAAATCAAAAAGAACCAAATTCAAATTTCACATCTACGCGAAGAATGGTCGCAAAGTGATGTACGAAAAAACATTTTAAAACCATAATTTAATTAAGTAAAGTTTAACATTTTTTCTTTAAAATGATTTTTTATCATTATGCTACAATTGTTTTTATTGAGTGATTTAAAGTGAGTGTATTATGTAGTCTTTCTCTGAAAATTTCTAAAAATTTTGCCAGTATTAGCATTACCCGAGGTGTACCACGGGAAGGTTACACAATCGGACTTACGCCTCGTGTGTGTGTGTGTGTGTGTGTGTGTGTGTGTATTTTGGGAAAAGTGTGTGGGTGACATTTATACTTCAAAATCTAGTATTTCCGCCTCGTCTTCGAATGACTTCTTGCAAACGCTCACGCACATTGATGCAAGATCTAATTGTGGCTTGAGATATTTCCCACCATTCGATGCAATGCTGCTTCTAGTTTTTGGAGATTCGTTGGCGATCTTTCCAAATTGTATCCTTCTTCCCATCATGTCCCATACATGTTCGATAGGATTTAAATCCATTCTCATCGGTAGTAGCACTTCGATATTGTTTTCTTCGAGAAAGTTAAGGATTATCCTAACGATAGGTAAATGTGGTAGGCTAATGTGGTCGAGCATTGTCCTGCATTAGAATGAAATTGCGTCCCATTTGACGACACATCCGAATAACGTGAAGACGCAAAATTTCCTCAACATAGCGTATAGCTGTCATTCCAGGAGGTGATAAGGTGACGAGGTTTGTGCGTCTATGTATTGATATTCCACCCCATACCATAATGGAACCATCATTAAACGCTCGGATACAATTTTGTTTTAACTATGCCTATGACGACGCCAAACACGAATTTTTGCATCAGAACTAAAGAGACAAAACCGTGATTTATCAATGAATACGTTGTTCCACTGTCTCGCAGTCCAATTTTGACAAATGCGAGCATATTCTAAATGGGCATGTTGATGAGTCATAGATAACATTGGCGCTCGAGCACGAACCCGCGATCTCAAGTCTCTTTCGTGTAAACGCCTTTTGATCGTTTGAACGCATTGGTGTGGAAGAATTTCGCTTACAATTTGTCGTGCAATCATTGTTAGATTTCGTTGTCACATTGACGATGTTGCGATCTTCACGAGCTGATGTTATTCGTCTTCGACCTTGTCCACTTGTTTGACAAAATCTTCCTATCTATTGATAACGAGCGTAAACTTAACCGATGGAGGACTAACACCCACTCTCTTAATATGATTCTGGCTTAATCCTTTTTCCAGAAGAGCAATAATTTGTGCATATTGAATTTCATTTGACCGAGGCATTGTTACGACTCTGTTTTTTTGAATGGTAACTTCAGTTAATTTAAATTAAAGTAAGTTTAAACTGAAGTAAGCACTGTATCACAAGTGTCGTTCAAACAGTACTTGCGGTACTGCTTACTTCAGTTTAAACTTACTTTAGTTTAAATTAACTGAAGTTACCGTTCAAAAAAACAGAGTCGTAACAATGCCTCGGTTGAATGAAATTCAGTGTGCACAAATTATTGCTCTTCTGGAAGAAGGATTGAACCAGAGTCATATTGCAAGGAGAGAGTGGATAATTTAAGTGAGTCTAATTTGAGTAACTGATTTTAAATGACTCTAATTCTGTTTAGTAGCTGCATGCAAACTTCAAGATAGAATAACTTCGTCAAAAATCGTCGTATCGAGATGTATAAAAAAGCATTTTACAGCTTGAAACCTCTACTTTTCAGATCGCTACTTTAAAAAAGTAGTAGGTTTTATGGAGATTTTATGAAGTTACACAAATATGAAGATATATCAGATCTCAAAATTTTTTTACGAAATTTGCGGAGTTCTACAGAGTGGACTAAAAATTGTACACAAAACTCCGTACGATTTTTTTTCATCGAATTATTCAACGTTGAAGCAAAATTGACCCTTTTGCTTTGTAAAAAAGCAAATTAAAATAAAGATTCGCTCTTTCGAATGATGTAAATCGCATTTGTGTACAATTTTTAGTGCATTCTGTGGAACTCCGCAAGTTTCGTAAAAAATTTTGAGATCTAACATATCTTCATTTATGTTTATGTAACTTCATAAAATCTCCATGAGATCGTTTTTTAAAGTAGCGATCTGAAAAGTAGAGATTTCAAGTTATAAAATGCTTTTTTAAACATCTCGATACGACGATTTTTTACGAAGTTATTCTATCTTGAAATTTGCCTATCTTTGCAGAGTGAACCAGGTGTTGCATTAATTTTGTTGGCCAGTGTAATTTAGTTTCTTAATATCGTTACAAGAAGTTCACGCTGATGATGATTCAAAATTGAACCGAAATATACGTTTTGAAATTTATTTATGTGTGATCAAGGTTTTTTTGTAATAAAATATAAAATTTTAATTTAATTTGCGCACTGTTAACCGCGTCGATTCACATAGTCTTTATATTTATTAATTTATTGTTTTGAATTTGAGAAGTCCAAATATTGATATTTTAATTGTCTATTTTTATATATCATTATATTTCTATTTTTATATCATTGTATTATTTACAACAACTATTTCAATTACTATCTTTGAACTAGTCGCGACACTACGAGTTTTATCCCTGATTTTAGATTTTTCAAGTTGATGTATCATATATGTATGCAGTTTCATTTAAAAAAAAATTCAACTATGAATGTCGTGTATTGAAAAAATGAAATATCACGAATGTTTCTATTCTATTTTATCTTATTATATCTTATTGCTTCGCGATTGCTTTTAATTCGTGATCGATCTGCGACGAAAACGATGATAATCGAGTCATGTTCCCTGAATTAAACGGAGGTATTGGACGGAACATGTGGGCTTCATCCTCGATGCGGTAGCGATGCAATCTTCGTACCGTGTATGTTAATTCAGCAAAATATAATTAATCGGCTTTGTGTCGTGGATTGCGTGTGCGCGTATTCAAGGGATCGTCGATCACAGCAGCTTTGTTTGTTGCACGTCTTACTATTGATATGAAGGACTATCGTACTATTCAATGCACATTATATTCAACCCAAATCTATCCACGAAATTATAAAAAACAAATTTTGAAAAGATGTAATTTATCTCTAATTTACCTCGAGTAGTTTGTGATATTGTTTTTTTATTTGATTGATTTTTCTTACTAGAGACTGAGAAATTATTTTAACATTCTTCAAATGAAACTACTCGGACTTTCAAGAATAAAGTCTTTATATATCCTTCCTAATATGTAAATGTATAAAACAAAACAAATTAATTAAGATTCGATTAAAGTCCATATTCATATTGTAAAAAATATGTCATTTTTAACTTAAAAATTTTCTAAGCATGCAAAAATATTCAAAATAATATTTTTGTACAAAATATTAATATTAATATTAAAAATTAATATTAATTAAGTTTAATATTGATTTTCTGCATATTCCAAATTTATTTTTGACAGTGCGATCTTACTTTTATAAATAAATGCGTGTATTATTTAACTTTCTGTAGTATATGTAATACAAATTACATGCGCTAAATACATTTATCGATAAAAATAAAATGTGAATAGTATATCTTTATTTTACTATTCTTGCAACTTGTAATTTTATTATGTAACTTTTTTATTTGTCTTCAGTCTATATTTTTTGTCTTTAGTCAGAAAAAAAAGAAGATATTATAATATTAACAATTTCTAGAATTAATATTAGGTGTTGGAATTAATTCGTAGCGTTTTACAAGAGATGGCACAAGCAGTACACTATTTCGTTGTTACCTATAGTTCTGTATACATTGTAAACATCTATCATAGGACGTCATTTGCCGTACATAACCTTTCTTGAAATCATAAATAACAATACTGTATAATTCATTGAATATGTCAAAATTTGTGCCAGATAAAGTGTTTTTGCGGGGAGTTTTGCTTCATTACTTTAATATGAACAAAAGTGCAGCTGAAGCTCATCGTATTTTAGTGGATGTGTATAGTGAACATGCTCTGGCTGAGCAAACGTGTAGGAAGTGGTTTGCACGTTTTAAAGCTGGTGATTTCGACTTGGATGACAAGGAGCGACCTGGTCAGCCGAAAAAATTTGAAGATAACGATTTGCAGGCACTGCTCAATGAAAACTCATGTCAAACACTTAAAGAATTATCTACGTCATTGGAAGTTGACTTCTCAACAATAGGAAAACGTCTTAAAAGTTTGGGCATGATCCAGAAGGAAGGACATTGGGTCCCATATGAATTGAAACCAAGGGATATTGAGAGACGTTTTCTCACGTGCGAACTGCTGCTTCAACGGCAGAAAAGAAAAGGTTTTTTGCATCGGATTGTTACCGGTGACGAAAAGTGGATCCATTATGACAATCCAAAGCGCAGAAAGTCATGGGTTAAGCCCGGCGAACCATCAACATCAGTGGCAAAGCCCAATATCCATGGCTCAAAGCTCCTGCTCTGTATTTGGTGGGATCAGAAGGGTGTCATATACTACGAACTGCTAAAACCGCATGAAACCGTTACTGGAGATCTCTACCGACGGCAACTGATGCGCTTGAGCCGTGCATTGAAGCAAAAACGGTCGGAATACTTCGAAAGACACGATAAAGTCATCTTGCTGCACGACAATGCTCGCCCACACGTTGCAAAACCGGTAAAAACATACCTGGAAACACTTAAATGGGAAGTGCTACCGCACCCGCCGTATTCTCCTGATATTGCACCTAGCGACTACCACTTGTTTCGATCATTAGCTCATAGCTTGTGCGAGCAGAAGTTCACATCTTACGAAGATTGTACAAAATGGTTCGATTCCTGGATTTCATCTAAAGATGAACAGTTCTTCCGACGCGGTATTCATTCACTGCCCGAAAGATGGTCAAAAGTAGTAGAAAGTGATGGGAAGTACTTTCATTAATGTATTTTTTAATGCTCATGTGAAATAAATAACATTCTTTCATTAAAAAACGCTACGAATTAATTCCAACACCTAATATTTTTATTATATAAAATTAAAACGCTAATCACAAAACACACACAACAATATATTATTGTTATATATAATATTAACATAATGAAATAAGTTAGCTTAATAATGGAATTTACTTAATTTAAATGAAATTATTTATTAAAAAAGTTGTAAAATAATGAATTTTGAATCGAATCTGATATAGCTTTTGTTCAAGAATATTATTATATAAAGTTTTATAAAATATATGAGGGAAACACGTGATATCATTAATATGTTATACTTTTTATATAATAAATATATGAATGGAAATTTTTTTATGTGATATATGATAATTAAATTTGTTTTATTTTAATTATTTTGAATTGTAAATCGTTACTTATTCGAAAAAAACCATAGTAAATCGTTACTAATTCGTACAAAAATATAAATCTATACTAAAATTGATATTCTTTTATTAAAATTTATGGACGTATTTTATTTCGTGAAATTTGTAAAATGCTGTAAAGTATTGCTGCAATAAAAATATTACAAAAATTTCTTATCGATTACTTTAACTGTTTACATATAATTATAGTTCATAGAATCCTGAATCACATACTTTTTAAATGAGGTTGAAGACTCTTCTAATTTTTTAGTTTCTACTTTCTATTATTATAAACATTTTTTATATTAGAGGAGAAGGTGATATTATGGCACCCCAGTTATATTTTACACAATAACTTTGTTAATAATCAATATTTAAATTTAACACTTGACAATTACATTCGTTAAAATGTTGTTAAATTGATTCTGAACTCAAAGTTATGAAATATTTATTATTTAAAATACTATTTAAAAAAATGTGGCGACATCGCATGATGATTCGAAGAAAAAATGAATGATGATGTGGCTTTCCATAAAATGGCCTTATAATAAAATGGCCTACTAAATATTCATTTTGTTTAAAAAACAGTTAATTACAAAATTAACAAAAAAATAAAACGTTTTAAAATGCATATGAATGTATATATATATATATATATATATATATATATATATATATATATATATATATATATGATGATGATAATACACTCAAGTTTAAGAAAAATGAGAAAGTAGATAATTAAATGTTAAAATGTACCTCAGAAACATTTCAACATACTTGAAAGTAAAAATGTGTTATAATAAATGCTGGCTATTGAGTATTGTTATATTAGCGTCATGATGTAATGGCGAGCTGCTGAACAAATAATTGCATAGCGTAAGCGATCATTAGGATTTGCTATATAATAGTGGAGATATTAGGTAGAGGTATAAGGGAGACCACAATATATACACTTCCCATAATATTATCACCTTCTCTTCTTATTATAAAAAATATTTTAAGTGTAATATGAAATAAATATTTTGTTGACTTTAACCTACTTTAAATTTAAAAGTAACATATCTTAAGTGTAATCTAGATAAATATAGTTCGCTTATCAATTTTAATCATTTTAACCTTGACATTTGTGGACGTGAGAGAATATCAACTTTTTCCCTTCACTTCCTCCTAAAAAAAAATTGCAATTTAATTTTAATTTCAAGTTAGAAATAAGTTTATAGGTTAAATTACATTTTTGGTATTATTTATATTTTTTAGAGGTGAGGATGCAGTGCATTGTTCTTCAAAAATTATTCTTATTTTGCACTGTAATCAGAGGATAATATGAGGTGGGCCTCCCTTTGCGTTACAAAATATTGCATTCCTGCCTCTATGCATCCCCAAAAAATATAATTTAACTCAAACATATTTTTGTTTTAAAATTAAAATTAGATTTGATTTAGGTTATATTTTTTGAGGTAGAAATGAAACCTCTCTCCTGCACATGTATGTACTTTGCAATGCGAAGCGAGGTGCATCTTACATTATTCCTTGGACTTACAGTGCGATAATTTTGCAGTGATCTTGTCCTTCATAGTAGTCTATTTACGTATAATGAGTTAAGAAAAGGAAAGTTCCTTTACAAGTTAGTAAAAAGACTTTTAGCAACCCATATATTCTATTTAAAAAAAATTGGCAATTACATCACTTGATAGAGCAACGTTTCAGCTTTAAGAATCTGAATTTTAATTGCGATATGATGATTTTTAATAGAGTTATGAGCAATAAAGTCAGAATGTTTTATTTAATCCGCGAGTAAAAGAATCAAAAAATCGTAAGAACATTAAAAAAAAAATGATTTTGTAGAGAAATTTAATTCAAATTTTCATGATAGATAATTGAAAATTTGCTCAAATTTTTTTTGGGTACACTACAGATCTACAAACTGAAAAGAAAATTTTTCATTTTTTTTCAGTTTGTAGTTTTCTATTATATATATGTTATGTAAAAATTACAAAACTCATATAAATTAAAAAGAATATAGTAATCATTTGAAAGTAGAGATTTCAAGCTTTAAAATCTTTTCTTAAATTTAAATTTTGATCATTTTTAACGAAGATATTTATGGCAAAAGATCTTTTTATCAATTTGTAAAAGCTTTTCTTTAATTCAATTTATTATACTTGACATGTTATTTTTAAGTTAGAAAGTTTTGTTTTAATTTCAAAAACTTTGAAATGATATAGCTCAGAAGTCAGAAGGATTTGCAATGTGACTACAAATATGCGTGAATCACTATTCTATAGGCTATAATTATATGTGAAAATTAAAGATTATTGAAGTGTAATCTTTCCAAAAGTTTTACCAAATATTTTTTACATAATAAATATGACGATGATAAAAAAAATGATAGACATTTTTAATCGGGCGAATAAGCTAAGAAAATAGAAATTTGGAATAATTAATTTAAAGAAGAAGAAACATCTTTTTATAGCTAATAGTATATTAAAAGACCATTTTATTAAAAGACAATTTTATCTACGAGCCTACTTTTCATAGCAAAATATAAGAATTCTTACAAAATTTTGAAGATAATTTATCACAAAGAGAATACTTAAAGTAATAACAAAAGTATTTAACTATTTAGCCTTCTAGACACTTATTTGCGCGTTTATTTTAGTTATTTCTCTGTACAAAAAAACGAATATTACATGTAATGTTTTTTGTAAATAAGATGGTTTCAATGAATATGCAAGAAGTTATCAAACTGTAAACATGTTTATAGCTTGGTTATTTCATATCATATAGTTTTTTACATTTTATCGTTAATCAAGCTATGTTATAAAATGCATCTTTCTTTTTTATATATAACTCTCAAGGTAAAAACTTGGAATAAAGCAGAAACATTACATTGAAACCATCTTATTTACAAAAAAATGAATTTTTTATATAGTGATGTTTACTATAAAGTATAAAATATTCAATTTTAATAGGGTATCTGATAATTAACGATAAAACTCTCGCATAGCGGCAGAATGGACTAAACTGAGTCGAAAAATCCTCTGCCATTTTGCAATTTTTGCAATAATTAACAAGATATTAATTACTAAAAATTATCGAATATCTCCAATAATTTTTTATTCCAATACTATCAACTTTACAGAAAAATAGCAAGAGACAAAAATTGTTTATTTTTTTCTCATAAAGCTCTAAGAATTTTTTCAGAATTTTTTATCAACTTTTTAGTACTGCATTTTCTTATTAGCAATTATTTTTACCAACATGAGAAAATACGATATTAAAAAAATTCTCAAAATTTTATGAAAAGAAAATAAACAATTTTTGCCTCTTGCTGTTTTTCCTGTAAAGTTGATAGTATTTGAATTATCAATGGTAATATTAACACAAATACATATCATGGATTTGTGCTGATATTATCGTTGATAACTGCTTTCATTTCTACTTATCTTATAGCATTCAATAAATACAGAAAAAATGATTTTATAAACATTAATTGATAACTATCTAATAAAATAATAATCTTGTTAATTTAATGATAGTATTAATATTAATATTAAAATAAATACGCTGTGCTCTTGTTTTGATAAAATTTTTTATTTAATTAACATTGAATAGAGAATGTTATTTTCAATTAGATTGTTGTTGACTAATGTTGTTAATAGAACATCATTTTTTTTTCATGTAATATTATATAATCTTTATACTGTAATGTGTAATATGTAGTCATGTATTGTTATGCGCGTTAGGGGATTATCTTACTTTACAATTTTCAAAATTCTTTTTATTTAAATAAATGAAGTTTTATAATTAATGTGCAAAAGATTCTGAAAGTGGATATTTGAATATTTTTCTGCTTTATTCCAAGTTTTTACCTTGAGAGTTACATATAAAAAAGAAAGATGCATTTTATAACATAGCTTGATTAACGATAAAATGCAAAAACCTACATGATATGAAATAACCAAACTATAAACATGTTTACAGTTTGATAACTTCTTGCATATTTATTGAAACCATATTTTCGAAGACGATGATTTTTCAGGCTACAATTGACAAATTGACTTGCAATGTGAAACATACATTTAGGGAAACAGTAGTTTTTGATGGATTCATGATTTTGTTAGTAAAATTTGTATAGTTTCCAATATATAATAACATTTATAGTGCTGAAAAGTGTGGCAAAAATTTAAACATATTTACATCAATTTTTAAAAAATTCAGAAAAAAGTGCAACACAACAAGTCAAAGATATATAATAAAATGCCGAATCAGAAGTGATTTGAAGCGATTTTTCTCACGATCCAAACTCAAGCAGTCTCCATTTTTCTAGCTGGTCAAAATAGCTCCTTAAGTAATAACGAAGATTAATAATAAATTATGTAAAAATAAAAGATATTTTAAAATATTTGAACTAATAGCAAAATATTTATCAAATAATACATAATATTGAGAAAAAGAAGATCAATATTGGATGAAATAAAAATAATATTAATTATTGCAAATCGCTATGACAGCTGAATCTTAAAAAGAAGCACGTACAAAATTTATTTGCTATCCTGCACGGCCATAATATAATAAACCATGATAACAGATTTTAATGCTGTTTTTGTTCACGTAGCTTAGATAGTGGCTTTTGGCACTATTTAACGTGTAGTAGTATAATACATGACTATCTATATATATATATATATATATATATATATATATATATATATATATATATATATATATACGTGTTGCACATTGCAGTATGATGGACTATACAATAGTATGTATTGAATGTTAGAGCAGAAATGACAGCATTCATCAATGACAATATTAATAAAAGTCTATATCATCTGATAGTGAAGTGCGTAAGTTTTATATTTAAAATTTTTAAGAATTGAATGTTTTATATAAAATACGTCATTATTTATTCAAGAAAAAAATAAAGAATTTTGTTTATATTGCTTATTATCAGATAAATGCTAAAGAATGACTTTAGAATAGTAGATTCTCAGCTGAATTAATATAAATATAAGCACTAGAAACATCTGACAAAGGATTAAATGATATTAGTAATTATTTAAAAATGACTACAGTCTTTATTTTATTAAAAGTATAAATATCTATTCAATTCAATATCGATTTATAAAATAAAATTTTATTAATATTAATTTTCTAAAATTAATTAATATTAATGTTTGCAATTATTATAAATAAACATATAAATCTCTCTCGACGACTAGCAATTTCCTTCTATTTTTTCTTCGTTGCAAGACTCTTGTCAAAAGAGAAAATACTCATTAGAAAGATGTAGAAACATTACTGATGATTTGTAAAAATATTGACTGATGTGAAATACAATTTTTCCATACTTTATTTTGATATATAAACCTCCATGGTTTTTTGTTCATCTTAAGGTGCATTACAAAAATTTTTATTTACATTTTTTATTGAAAGTTATCATGAATTTTTTAAATATACAATCTTATATTTTTTTATAGAAATCGAACGCTGAATGAAAAAGATTGGGTTAATACTTACTAAGATGCTAATTGCAATAAAAGAAGCACTTTTATTGAAAAGAACATTGTTCTTTTAATTTTTAAGATTCTTTTTTTGATCTCTTTATTTCTTTCTTTTCACGTATTTTTCTTCCAATCTTCTTGAATATATATATTTCAAACAATTTAACACTTTCTTCAATAACGTTATTGAATTCAAATACGCACTGAAATGAATGCTACTGCTCACTCTTAGTTATATGAGGTGCAATTTGCTTGCAGATAAGTCTTTCTTTTTCTAACTGCAATATCGATCACGTGATCAATAGTCACGATAATACTGCAGAAAAAGACAGCCTCGTTCGCATTTAACTATTATAATTTGATGGTTTATTGGCATAGAGGGGACAAACTTGTTTCTTCCCGGATACATATTTATTTTGAGATCATTAAATAATATTAATGTTATTCCCAAATAGAGATGTACCAACTATTCAAATTTGAATCGCTATGGTTTGAATACAAACTATTCGAAAATTTGGAATTTAAGAGATTTTAATAAGAATTAGATATATTTATATATGTGATGTATACATATATACAGAACATATATTTGAAATACTTTTATTTGAAAAACAGTATTTGTAACACAATTATATTATGCATTTCAACGGACTACATGCAAATATTTTATATTTTGTGTTTCATGCATATAAAAATATTTTGTATTTTGTATACAAACCTATCAAATACTAAGCAAACACTAAGACAATTAATGTTATTATTTGAATTACAAAATATAAAAAACTTACAATTTTTCGATTTCAAATACAAAATACATAATACTTTCATGTGCTTCGCTGGAATACAAAATATAAAATATACTTGTATTGCAAAAATTGTATTTTAAATAAAAATATTTTGAATATATTTGTTCTGCATATGCAGGGGTGGGCAAAATACTAAAAAAATTTGAAATACAAAATATAAAATATAAAATACTCAAAAAATTTGTATTTAAATACAAAATACAAAATGCTCTCAATAAAATAAAAATGTATTTAAATATTATACGTATTTCAAATATATATTGTATTTCAAATACATATTGTATTTCAAATTCTGCCCACTCCTGACTGAGACATAACGTTAAAAGTTGTTATTCATCAAATGTAAACAAGGATAAACACGTGATGCATTACACACATCACGCGTTCCATTTCATGCGTGACGTGCGTAATGCATCATTTATCCTTGTTTACATTTGATGAATAACAACTTCTAACGTTATGTCTCAGCCAGGAGTGGGCAATATTTGAAATACAATATGTATTTGAAATACGTATTTAAATACATTTTTATTTTATTGAGAGCATTTTGTATTTTGTACAATATTTAAATTTTTTGAGTATTTTGTATTTTGTATTTCAATAAAATTTTTTTAGTATTTGCCCTGCATATGCAGAACTGAACATGTATTCGAAATATTTTTAGATTGAGTCAACAATGGTGCGATTTTAACTTTAATCAAAAAAATTTTTACATAATTTAAATGTATTTAGTATTTACAAATTTAAAATACAAAATGTATTTAAATACATACAATATATATATATATATATATATGTATATATGTATATAAATATATAATCAAATTTCCCATTAATAAGTACAATGCAGCCGTGTTAAGCCTGTTCTTTATAGCTAAACAATGGCTGCGTTTAACAGAGAAAATTAATATTATTTTTCTCGTATAAAAATCTTTTTACTATCTATAGATTAAAATTCAACTGACAAAAATTGTCCTTAATTCAAAATTATGATTCAATGATTTGACAAAATGATTGAATATAACAGGGCAACGATTTGATTCAATTTGGAATAAAAAAAATCTTGATTCGTACATTTCTATTCTCGAATATCAATGTTAATTTTAATACTTACTAGGAAAGAATACGAATCTGATTTACAATGAAGATTCTGAATCCTTACTGCGTTTAACTTTTGATTTTACGAAAACATTTAAAACAGTCATCTCCTAACTTCTGGCAGTATAACATAAGTATAGCATAACTGAATCAAGAGATATAGAATGCTCTGCTATCTCTTTATTACTGCTGTCTTTTTCTTTAAAAATGTAAAACTTTAAGTATAACTTGTTGAAGAGAATTTTTCCTCACTTTTTCCTCTTGCCACTTTACCCAAGCAGAACAACAAGTCATTATGATATCAAAATGACTCTAAAATGATCACTAAAAGTCATTTTTCAATCATTTCCAATTCATTTTAATGTCATTTTGACGTTATCGCGATTTGTTCTGTTTGAGTAATATTTCATCTTGAAATTTATATCATTGTTTTCTTGTTTCATAATTACTTATTAAATTAGCTTGCTAATAAAAGCAATTGATTGATATACAATAATAATTAATGTACCATTATGATAATTATGTAACAACATGTTATTATGCTTCGCTATACCAAAAAAGTACTATAAGAGTAATTTCCTATTCCGGGCAAGAGAGAATAGGCGCTATAAACCATGCGCTAATATTTCTATATTATTTAAAAGAGATCTATTTGTCTTAAAGGTTAAAAATTTTCAAGATGACGTAGAGTTCTCTCGCCAAGGATTCAACTCAATTTATGTAATTTTATTTATATATTTTATTATTGCCACGGCTGGGCAAAATACATCATCAAAGTATTTGAAATACAAAATACAAAATACTTTCAAAATTTTTATTTTAAATATAAAATACTTTTTTAAAATACAAAATACAAAATAGTTCAAAACTTTTTGTTTTAAATACAAAATACTTTTTTTGAGTATTTCAATTACAAAATGTTTTTTTTAATACAAAATACAAAATATTTTCAAACTTTTTATTATAAATACAAATTACTTTTTAGTGTAATATACTTCCAAATTTTTTTTTTTGCGTATCTGACACTTTTCCGATCACTGCGGCATTAACGTTTTTCTCTGCCTTACCCTACGTCACGACATCTACGCAATTATATCTCGTTTTCTGCTATAACACTAACGTTTCCGAATGCAGCCAGTAGCATCTTTTTAAATACAAAATACATTGAAATTGTATTTGAACAATTGTACAATTTGTATTATAACTACAAGTATTTGAAATGTGCCCAGCCTAATTATTAGTTGAAGATGATTCAACATATAAATCGAAACGTCCTAATAAATCGAAGATTTACACATACAAAAATTGCACAACACTCACAGCACTTCACTCTCATTAGTCCATTTATTTCTTCACCTTTTTCACGTTTTATTTTCACATTTTCGAGAGCGCGTATAATTTTAAATAGTTACTTAAAGTTATCTTTGTTTGAATTGTTTGTTATTAAAAATTTATTACGAAGCAAACAATTTTGACCATTATTTGATTTATTATAATAACAAGACGTACGTTTTGATTAATTTTTTAATTATCTTTAACGAGGAAATTAAAAAGGTTGCAATATATTTCCATTAAAATGTATTATCAGTTACAATTCCCAAGTTACACAACGTCATCTTCCATAGAAAAGAAATATTTCATATCAGTTAAAAAGCTAGATGGTTTTAAACAAATTGAGTGTCTTAAATATATCCACTCATTATGTCATAAGACATAAAACATTCAAAAGGGATAAATAACGTTAGACAATTAATTTATCTACGGAAACAGTAATGGATGTGTAAACCTATGTATCAACGTACACATCTATTACTATTTTCGCAGGTGAATTAAATGTGCTAACATTTCCTTTTTGAATGTTTTATATCTTATGATACGACGATGTACATTTCTATCTTACGACACTGTGAACTCAATTTGTTTCAGACTATCCAACTTTTTTTGATATAGGATATTTCTCTTCTATAAGAGATGATATTGTTTATCTTGGAGACTATAATACAAACTATAAAAGTAAATAATGGCTTAATTAATTCGTATAAACAATAACCGAAAAAGGAACATACAGCCAAACGCAAGTTGTTCATAGCGAAATCATTTAAAATCTTTGTTAACAATTAAAATTTATAAACGTTTCGGCCGATATTCGACCTTCTTCAGTATGTTATAATTGTACAATATTAAAAATAATGTCAGGTAAATTAAAGATTAAGAGAAGTTAAATTTAACGTTAATAACGTAGTCATAATAGATTTCGTCATAATAGATATTGAGTTAAAATACTATGTGTTATATGTATGAAACAACATGTTAATTTGTATTGTAAATAGGTGATTATTTTATTATTCTTAATTATGTAGGTCTACTCTCATTTCATTGTTGCTCCTTGTGTAATCACAAAATTTTCTGGTTCTAATTTTGATTTCGAAAATTACATTATTATATAAAAAGTAATTATTTAGTAATTATTTTAAACAGTCATACAGTATATAACTTTTATTACATACCTGTGCTAGTATGCAATGAAAATTACAGATATTTCCAATATGCGAACTTATTTTTCAGATTTTTACTTAAAGAATCTTTTTAATTAGTTTCTTATTTAATCGAACTTATATGATTATCTGTGTCCCGTTTCTTATTCTTTTATACTTATATTAGGTTGGCAGAAAAGATGAGGAGAATTTTAATGGAGTGGGATGATTGTTTTAAGTGAGATTAGTTTTAAGTTTGTTTGTTTAATCCTAATTTTTGTTTTTTTTTATGTGTATCATCTTGGAAATTGTTCTTTTATAAAATGAAGATTCTGAATCTAAACATTGTTTAATATTGTACAATTATAACACACTGAAGAAGATCGAAACGTTTATGAATTTTAATTGTTAACAAAGATTTTAAATATAGATTTCGCTACGAACAATTTGCTGTTTGACTCTTTTTTTGTTTACTGATAATACAAGTAAGATAATACAAGTTTTATAATAGAAGTATGTACTGCGATCTTTTTCCTCGTTGAAGATAATTAAATAATTTATCAAAATGTATGTCTTATTATTGAAATAATATATGATCAAAATTGCTTGTGTCATAATAAATTTTTAATCTAAGATAAAAAGATCTTTATTTTGAAATATTAGCGCAGAGTATTTGTTCTTCTTGCCCGTATTTTTTTATTGATTTTTAATTGTAGGAAAACTTAATCATATTTTGTTTCAAAATTTCTTAATTGATGGATTGAATATGTCAGTAATATGTCATCGTTATCTCGTTCGACAGATTGAAATTTTTTATACTGTCAGATTATTTTATTGGGACAAGAGAACATAAAATTTATCATAAGCCACTAATAATATCATAACATAAGATCGTATTATAAGAACATGTATTGAATTTTTCAATTTATGCTTACAGAATGTCTTGCATTATAAATCAAAGTGCTTTTGACATAAATGAGTAACATTTGACATAGAGCTTCTATTGTAAATATCTAAGTATTAATTTTGTATGTATATATAACTTAATACCTTTTTATTCAACATTTGAGGCAATTTTTATAAAAAAGTATTAAGCGTTTTATTTAAAAGGTAACCTTGAAAATGTAAAAAACGTAAAAGAAGAAATTATTGTATTATATTTACTTTTATATTATGTAACTTTTGTTTATTTATTAATATTTGCTGTACAATGAATAATTTGCGAGTAATTTCTGTTATCTTTAGTGAATCATGTTATATTATATATAAAATTTACTAATCTATTAAAATATTACTGTTTACATTTGTTTCGCAATACTTCGATATTTCAATGTATTAAAAAGCCAGTTTTATTTTTAAGAGGAATAGCAGAAGGAATAGCAAGTCGAAAATCGACTGAGAACTGCAAATCTTGTCGAGTCTTGAAATTTTAATAGTTTTATATTTAAATATTGAGATTAAAATGATAAGCATATTATAATGTTGATTTCAATGTATTAAAAAGCAGTATTAAAAATAATTGGCTTTTTAATACATTGAAATATCAAAGTATTGCGAAGCAAATGTTAATGATATGAAATGTTATTTTGCAAAATGTTAATTTGCTTCGCAATACTTCATTTTTCTTTCAGTGAAAAACTAATTATGTCAATAAGTTTAAACATTACGTTACGATATGTGCTTATCATTTTAACCTCAATATTGAAAAACAAAACTATTAAAATACAAATTTTGTAAGTAATTATTTATGAAATTTGTGATGACAAAATATATATTCCTAATGTGAAATATATCTTATTTTTGCTAAATACAATATATCTCATTAATTGCAAGAAAATAAAATAGATAGCTTACTTACTAGAAATAAAATTTTATTTTATTTTATTTGAATAAATATTTATTTGAGTGAAATAAATAAATATATTTCTCACAAATATATATTTTTAGGCATTTTTTTTCAGTGTATATTCACAAAATTTATCTAATCTTTTTCGAAAAAAAATTAATATATTCTTTAACGTGAATTCTTTTGACATTATAAAATTAATAAAATGAAACTTACATATCAGTAATAAAAAGAAATTGATAAGAATAAAAATAACAGTAAACATTCAAAACGTGTAAACAGCAAATAAAATAAGTAGATCTTAAATACATATACTATTAGAACTTACTTAATATTTACTTTACAAAATTCAATTTATTTCTGACTTATTTAATAGTGAAAATTACTTATTTTGAGTATTAAAAATGAAAAACAGCTTTTAATGAAAATAAGCATTTATTCACTACCTTCCAGTACTGTAATAAATTTTTATAAAGGTTTGTCAAGCATTTAGATAGATCTACCTGCAATTTCACGATTCATTATTAAAATCTGAATAGATTTTATTCTGAATAGATCTATCTGTTTTGCATTACACTATAATTTTTAATTTGTTTAAAAAAATGGTATTAAAGAAATTATAAAAAATATAAAATTTACAAGAGCAATGTAGTTACAAAAATTGTGTTCAGCACTTGGTCAGAATGCGATTGGTAAAGTATTAAGGATAAGCTAATAAGTGATAAAAACTATTTTTTAAGGTCAACATACACACACACGCGCGCGCACGCACACACACACACACACGCACGCACAGAGTAGTAAAAATACAAAGTTTATACGATGATTACAACGGAAAAAATTCTAAAAACTCGATAAAATTATTTATGAACAAATTTTTTAATTGCATTTATTATTACAATATACGATTTATATTAATAAGGGAGAAGAAAGCCATTTTCGCTTAAAGCGGATCTTAATGTTTAATAATATTCATATGTGAATATACATTGATATGATTATCAATGATTGATATTATTGATTTATTAATAATTATTATTAATATTAATAAATAATTTATTAGGACTGTATAATGTGAATACACATTGAGTAAAAAGCTATTGTCTATATACCAATCGACGATCTTGAGTGCTTTAAATTTTATGTGTTAAAAAAAGGGATATATATAATAAATTTACATAAAATTATTTAAAACACTCAAGATTCAGTTTCGACCAGTATAAGCATTGCTTCTTATTTAATGATTATTTATCAATGATGTAAATCAATTGTCATATATCACTAATTTTAAAAAAAGTTAGATGGATATTTTTTCTTTATTTACAAAATATGTTTAAAGCATTTTTACAAACGCGTGAACATGACGAGCGCATTATTTCAAAAATATTTATGTTAAGATTAATCAAACAGAAATGCAAAAGAAAATTATACTAGTGAAACAAATTTCAAGAAACATATTGATAAAATGATTTGTGAACAAATTTTTCTGCATTTATTATTTGCAACTTATTCTAATTAGTTTAGGAACAATTGTTCTTTTTTATTCAGAAACGCTCATGAAATTTAAAAATATACATATTATGACTCATTTCTATATTTTGTTTTAATTTTTTTGCCTTTTGTGTACGTATATATCTTTTCAAAAGTTATAAAAAAGTTATAAGTTGATATAAAGGATTAGAAAAATTTTTATACACAACCAATTGAAAATAAACATGCATAACGGTCAAAGTTGAATCTTTAATGCTTAAATAATTTAATGTGAATTTGTATATACAATGTTGTATAAATAATTTTTTCGCTATTTCAAAAAAATCGAATATATTAATAAAGTATAAGCTTTTGTATATTATATCTTTTTTTAGTTGTGTGTGTGTGTGTGTGTGTGTGTGTAGCAAAAGAGTAAAATTGATATGGGTACGAACTCGTAATCTTTCATTCAATCTCTTTCTTCTCTTTACGTGCTGGGAAAGAAGAAATTGTCTGGTAAAATGGAACATCTTAGATATAGCCCGCTTCTCTCTACTTTGATACTTAATGGATCACGTTATATACGTTGAGCCAAAAAGTTTTTAGGGTATCAAAGACGAAAAATCTGATTGCATAAAAAGCTCGAATTTTTGTATGAATTCTGTGTTTTTGTATCTAAACATTAGCATGTTTTCATTGTCGCAATATTTAACTTTTATTAAAAAAAGAAGAAAGATCAATACAAGTAGCTTGTCAAAAATCATCATGATTGTTGAAAATTTATCGTAAATTTGTGTGAATATGAATCAACTGACAAGAACATATCGTCACACTACAAATATATCGCAGTTTCTTAGTCGATTTACAATACTTTGTGGAATTGCATTTCAGCTGTACACATGGAGAAGGATAGTGCTTTTAGAGTGACATTTCGCCGCGCCATGTACAGGTTTGGTCTCATCGTGAAAAGGCTAATATTGACGAGAAAATAGGTCATTCTACGTGGTGTTTGCGAAAGGAATATTTATAGTATTTTGCGAAAACTAAATAAAAGTAAACGAAATATAAATAAATCAACTACAAATAATATATGTATCTCTCCGTTAAAACTTTCCGCGTGTTAAGGAAAAAAAGAAATAAAAACGAACAACGTGCAACGTGACCGTTGAAAAGTGCATATTTACGTACATTAATGTGTTTGACAAACGCATCATACTATAAAGATAACCATTCCGTTTTAATGTTATAACATTTTGTTATTATTTTTGTGAATGTATTGAGAAAAGCACATGATATCTGATTGACCGTTGTATTGAGATATTTATGTCAGGATTTAATTAAGGCGCAATGCACAAACCATGTACAGATTTTTTATTTCGGAATTTTGCAATGGATGGATAATGTCGAGTGCAACCATATAAACTTTGCGACGGTTTCTATATGGGTAGGTAAACGTTGTGAAAATCCGACAACATCGAAGCAAATATCGATCTCTGCGTTAAAATGTTATTCGCCAAAACGGACGCGGTTCTAAATCCGACTTAATTCTCAATAAAAAGCGAAAATCCATAATCACTCGAAAGCAAATATAAATTCGGTCTGAATGCTGCGCACATGAAAATAGATCGGAGGACAGTATTTAGCTAATATCCATTCTTTTTTTAAATATCTTAGAAGTGTCTTACAAAATTATGTGTTTTTGTGAAATAAAATAAAATTCTCGGCGAATATATTTAACAGTGTCTGAGGTACACTGTGTCGTCTTTTCCAGACATGAGAACTATAACGCGAATACTAATTAACTTCTTCCTTGGTTCCTGATTTATTAGCGTTGAATTTAGACAGCTAAGCTAGCACTCGCTGTCTTCGAACGAACGCGATGAATAGATATACGCTCGCGCGTAAGATTATTTCGAGAGCGTTATCGATCCTTTATAGCCAGCAGCGTCAACGTAGCGCGATGTATCAATATCGGCGAAACAGGTACTGGAACTTTCACGCGAGCACTATGAAGATATTAATAAAGTTTCGCGAAGTTGTTCGATTCAGCTCCAAGTATTTAGAATCCAAGATATTTGAAGTCGATCCGCGGCTTACATCATCTCTCGAATTGTTAAATATATCTATATGATTGCATAGCGCAAATCTCGCGAATTGGCTACCCCTAGACAAATCCTTTTTATCTTTCTCCGGATCAGTCATTTCGTGCACAATGTGTACAATTATTCTTTCTCTGTGCACAAACGGTTGTCTGATTGCATGACCCGCGAACCGGGATCGCTTCTTTTTGGGGGAAAAATATTTCGATATCAAACTTTTCCCTTCGGCGTTTCCTAGAAACTTGTTTCCGTCAAAACTTGCGAAGTACATCACCAGCTGATGCAACGAAACTAGAGAGGAGTTTAGTTGCGTTAACTTAACTGAATCCATGAAGAGAGATTTATTGAAAAAAGTAAGAAAGAAGAAGAAAACGAAGAATGAAGTAGAATTTTGAAGTAAAAATATAAGATAGAACATAAATGAAACAAGAATATTGGGAGAGATATAATTCAATAAGTTATCAAAATAAGAGAGAGAGAAGGAATTTCTTAACATTTTTATTATATTTTTTTTATACACGACCATCTTTCAGTACTTGTAAAAAAATTCTTTTAATTCTTATACGTGTATTTCTAATATATTTAATGCATATATTTAAAGCATATTTTATTTTTATTTTTATTACACTTAATTATTTAAGATCTTGATAAATATACTATATATATATATATATATATATATATATATATATATACTATGATGAAGTATACATAATATAAATAATATTCTCTAATATTCTAAAATACTACAGTATAATGAATATTTATATTGTTAATTCTTCTCTACATAATCTATAAACAAAATAAAATACTTCATAAATGAATAAAAAACAAAACTATCTACTTGAAATCTTAAAATATTTCTAGCATGAAATTAAAAAATTAATATAGTTTAATACAAGAGAAATCAAAATCTTTAGTGATTTAATAATAGACGCTTTATAACAGATTATGTTACAACAGGATTGATGAACAGGAAGGATTTTATGACGGACACGCACTTAATTGCGTTTGGTTTGTCATCTTCATACCCTTAGGGAGCTCGTAATATTAGTTTGGAGCTGTAGGGAATCTACTAACATTTATCACCTTCAGTTTCTGATAACTTGTCACTGAGGAAAGCAGAAAGTCATAAATGCGCTTATAACTAATTTCTCAAGAGAAAAATAAAAATATATTGAGACAACATCATATATCGGTTTGCGTATATATTTAACACGTGCAAGTTTTTTTTATTGTATTATGTATTAACATGACGAATTGTATCGCAAAAGATTTTGCGATTTTTGCAATTATCTTGATCTTATTATTATTACATTTTCTCGGTATGTACATTGAAACTACAAAGCATTTATATTATTTATATATGCATTTACATTACATATTTAAATATAATTAATGTTATAATATTATAATAAATAAATCAAATATCTGCACATATTATCAATAATACTGATGCTTCATAACAAATATACAAAGCAATTTACACAAATTTAAAATTATTTACATTTTTAATATCTTGACACAATATCATATACAATTTCACACTTGAATTTCGCTTATTTTTATGTTTTTTTATATTGATTAATATTTTATTGATTGTGATATATAGTGTCTCGATAAGTGTCTCGAAAGTTTTTGTCAATCGCTTTTGTATAGATAGAGTGAACTAAACTGAATCGAAAAATCCTCTACTATTTTGCAATTTTCGCAATAGTTAACAAGATATTAATTAAAAAATTATTCAAGACCAATATTTGACAATTTTTAGTAATTCTATCTACACAACTCCACTTTACCTACACAAGAGCGATTGACAAAAACTTTCGGGACACCTTGTATATATACAATATATATGTATATCTTCTATATGTATTATCTTTTTATTTTCTTCTCCTTTTTTATGTTATGCAAACAGAAATTTTATTAATTTTATTTATAGATGGCAATGATTTTTTTAAAAATAATGTCAGGCATCAAACACTAGAGAAAAAAATCTAGAAATAATATTTTTCAAATGGAGTTATTTTATAAATTATATATCATTTTGATACTTTTACAGTAAAACCCGACTTTGAAGGATATCTTTTTAGAGAGTATATTTTAGAAATTTTTGAGAATCTTAAAATATCTATGAAATACACTTAATGAAATATTGTGAAATTGAATTTGTAACGTATGTCATTTCATTTATTAATCCTACGGAATTAAATCATATTTTCCCGAAAGGAGAGTCATATCCTCATATTTGTCGTTAATGTACATACTCCCTTCCGTTAATTGTTAATCTTGTTAATTAAAATGACCGCACCGTCCGGAATGATTAATGGGTCAAAGGTAGAACTAGGTATGCTGATTTCGAGGCGCAAAATAGCATATACCCGTGCATAGACAGTCCCTAGCGAAAATGTTATCTCCCAACGAGATCGCATTTCAGAAAACAACAGCCGCTAATGGCGTTTCGTTATCTTCTTATTATCGTAAAATGTGCTCTCGGATCGTCGTTTGCATTGTATTCATATAGAATTGCGTTGGATTTTCATTTCTTTTCTTTCTTTTTTTTTCTTTCCCTTTTTTTGTTTATGCGATCGCAGGTCGCAGGTGCGGTGCGTTGGACAAGCCTCGCATTCCGCTTTTATTCGGGAATTAAACGTCGGGTTCCTTTTTTAACGAGCGCTTTGCTATTCTAATTTCACGTATAAATCTCATTGCGCCAGAAAGCTATGTTAAAGGCTACCGAGTATGTGGGTGTACGCGTTGATTGTATGTACCTACACATCTAAGATATATATATTCTTTATGTGTATATATATGTACACACACACACACACACACACACACACACACACACACACACACACACACACACATATATATCTTTTTAAAGCTTGGAGAACTTGGGGGAAGATAAATGTGATGTAATGACGGCGCCCGTCGGAAAGGAAGATGCAAGAAAAAGGTGATGGGCGCGAATAAGGGCAGACATCGATACCTTTCACTCTGCGAATATCCGGCGGGTTTGTAGGCGAGTCTTCCGTCGATCGATACCCTCATCACGAAATAATGAGCGACCACATAAGCCGGCAAATAATCGCTGTGCGCGTAATTTCTTCTTTCGGTATCTCTTTTTTCTTCTCTCTCTCTCTCTCTCTCTCTCTCTCTCTCTCTCTCTCTTCGAATAAACATTGCATATAATAGTTTTTTTTGTTTAATTGAATTTAAATTATTCAATTTAATATGTTTTCCTGGTAATAGTTAGAATAGATCTATATTTAAAAATAAGATATATATTTTTTACGTGTCGCTGACAAGAAGTATTTCAAGTTCAACAATAATGTAAGTAGCATATAAAAACAATGCATATATTGCTGATAAATAATAATATCGGTTTTATCATCACAATTTCAAAATATTCTACCTATCTATTTTTATCACACCACTCGATTATTGATTTGGGTCAATTTTGAAATATCATCAATCCGCAATTTAACGAAATAATAAAAAACAATTGTATACCTATGTAAAATTGCATTGACATTATCAGTAACTTCTGTGAAAATGACAAACAATCTAACTGAAATGAAATCGTGTTTCTAGTACTGTAATCCAATAAGGAAATAAATGAAATGGGATGAATGAATTTAATAATTCATTTCAACGTACGTGAATTTCATTGCTAATGATCAATTACTGAGAAATGGAACATAAATTGTTTCCAGGAAATGGGAAATGTCTAATACGTGTCGAATTACTCAAATACAATTATAAATATTACTACTATTTCAAAGAATATTTAAAAGGTGCTATAACCGTTCAATCATTACTAGCTATAATTATCTAAATTTTTTTAAATAAAACCGGATTGCGCAGATTTTTTTTCTGCAAATTAGATTTGTTGAAACACTGTGGCGATATTTTTGATAGTTTTCAGAATGTCGGAACAGAGGAAGAAAAAGTAAGAAGAATCGCAACGCTATCGCAAGCTTAAACGAAGCTGCGGAATGAAAATAATTTCAACAACCAGAATAGCTTTACTAGTTCAAATTGCTTCCACTACGCGTGGTCACGTAATTTGGATATATTCGAGGGCAAATTGATTTCCCTCGAAGGCGATATGCGTTGTTACCAGAACAAGAGCTTTGGAGTTTGGATATACTCGGCGGAATTGCATCGATTCGTGTATTCTAATATTCCGTTGTTGTCGCAAGCAAGTTGCTCACCTCATTATTCACCCACGTTGCATCGCGATGCATTTGTATGTACGAGAAACGCTATTCCGCTTTTACGCCATTTGCAACGAATTACGGTGTAATACTCGAGAAAACACTTGCATCGCTCAGACTCTCTTGCGTGCGACCATGCCATTTCTCGCGGTCGCATCTTCATAATGTACTTTTCCCCGCAATTCTTTACAACGACCGGAGTTTAATCGCTGCCCTACCGACACAATCATTTGTTGGTGTAATTTCTCTTTTACGTACGTATACATAGTATTTCTAAAGTAACTCATTGATAAGCATTATTTCCTTCCGAGGAATATATTATTCCTCGTAATCTGAAATGTATTACAATATTCACAAAGATAGATAGAAAGATAGGGTACAGTGTTTTAATTTAATTAAACATTTAAATAGAGTTGCGATAAAGGTATGAATGGTAAGATCATATTATAGATAGATCATATTATAGAAACTAGTAGAGCTTTCAAACAAGAGATACACAATGTGACACAGTTTCACAGTTATCACAGTTTTATTTTTGTTTGATGGATAAACAACAATAAGGATGTAATGATTTACTGTTACATTTTTGTTATCTGTATCTCTTCTTGGAAAGTATTCCTCTTATATATATATATATACACACACATATATGCTGAAGAGAATACATTTTTAATTCTAATATTTACAATTAAAGCGCACAAAAAGTATGTATGGATACATAAATTTAAAATAACACTCATTAAATTGCACAACAATAATAACAATAAAAATTAGAATAACCAAATAATTGATCAAATAAGATGTTAGAAAATGTAATAATGTATTTTAGTTTAAATATTCAAAAAAATATGAGTTCGATATCTCTATCTATTTTTTCTATCTTTATGCACATCTTTACAAATTGTATTACATATGCCCATTTGAGAATCGCGTCATTCTATTTGTGGAAACTAAAGATCAGAGATCGCGTGCTTCGGATAAGTAGAAATGTAATTACACAGATTAGTTCGTTTCTTGCATACACTCCGGATATTTACTAGTACCTTATTAGCTAATTAAGTCGGAAAAGAGCGCGAAGAGAGCATTAAAATGCCAGAAGGCTTTACGCGAATTAAAGTACATTTTTCCCAAAGATAAGTTTAACTAGGCGGCGTTTCGTAGAAGTGAACTGAAGTTCAATTTGCATTTTGTTTTATTTGCGAACTATTAAACCGTGGATTCGCAGAGAGGAATAATCCCGTCTCTCTATCCGCTTAATGGGTGGACTGTCGACTCTTGATTCTTGATGCGACGCCGTTGGCGCAATTTTTACAAACTACTCTGCATCGAGAAATTTTAAATTAGCTTGTTGTTTCGCCGGGAAGTTTGAACGAGCTTTGACAAGAAGCGAACATAACTTTGTGGATGATTACACAGTTAGCGTCAAGAGATGTATATAGATATATAGTTTCTTCTTTCGTCTCTCTTCACCTTTCTTTTAAACAACAATGCGCTACGTCAATTATATAACACATATGAATTCTCTCTTTATTAAGGCACTGATAAAAAAGCGTTTGGTTTTTTTGTGTATTATAATCGTACGATAAAATAATTAAGGTTAGGAGTTCTATTTTATTATAGGAGTTCTTTTTTGTTATTATTACTGCTAAAATGCTAATAATAATAATCTTATATGTATAATCCTTAAACATGAAAAACATTTTAGTATAAATTATAATAATTTTAAATACTAATATAGTAAAATATCAAGAATAATGAATAAAATTAACATTTTTATTCATCAATAAATAAAATCGCAATTATAGCGAATATATCTATTTTCATTTATATTATTTATTTATTTATATTTATTTTGTAATAACAACATATGTTAAGAAAAACCTAAAGATTTTCAAGCAGTGTGTGTGTGACTATTATTAATAGCACAATTGACTTATTTATTATTGCATTTATATTTGCATTGTTAAAAAACTGTAAATATATAATATAATTATATTGTCTCAAAAAATGATTATAAGTCATAATTAAATTATGGTAATTTTTTCTCAGTGCATGTTTTGAATTTATCTTTTTATCTGTCTGTATATATGAAACAATAAGATCACAACATGTATACTTCATTATAATACTATAGAGCGTACTGTTAATTATTTATGTTAATATTCTCTGTTCTAAAAAGAAATTTATGGAATTTTAATTAATCTTAATATGAAAAATGACGTAGTAAAATGACTAACCGTGCAATAAAATTCCATTAATCTTATTAGCAGACGTGCCGTTAAAGTTCGGTAATTAAAAATCGATAAATTCCGATGTTCATTTCTCAATATCGCAACATTATGCATCTTATTTAATATTTCAACAATTTCTGTTGCAGTGATGGCACATAAATACTGCGAGCTGAATGGCACGTGGTTCCGTCATCCTGAATCAAATCAAATATGGAGCAACTACACAACTTGTGTGAATCTACAGGATCTGAGCGTGAGCTATTTCTTAATGTATTTACCTCCGTTCGTATATAAATTAAACTGGTTATTAAAGTTGTCTCTTGTCTCATCAAAGAGATGCAACATTTGAGAACATTACAGCAATCGCGTAAAAGAAATCGCAAATCGCGATCTTCGAAGATATTTGAAAAATTTGATGGTTAAAATCATTTGACGGGAGAAGGAGGGGCTTATCCCTTTGGGAAATAACATACAAGTTCTCACACGCGAGTCCCAGTTACATTCTCTCAGTCTCGTTGCGAGACATCGCCGTTCCGACACGGATTTGATTTCGCGTTATTTTGCCTGAAGGTTCACGATCAGCCAGTATATTCTCCAAGAGCTAATATCGTTTGAACGAACAGGACGCGTTTGTTGAAATATTTGAAAGACACGCACGCTGCATCCGACAGAGAGGGTATTACTTATTTTGCATCGCAATGTTGCACAGAGGAACAATTTCAGCGATCACGCGACCTCGCAATCTACCTTGCAACGGGCGATATGGCGCCTGTTACATTATTCGTTTGAGTATCAACTGATATTTTGGTTATTTCGAATAATGACATTACGGCGAGAGTGAAAGAAAGAGAGAGAGAGAGAGAGAGAGAGAGAGAAGTAAAAAAAAAAGTTTCTCGCGATTTATTTTTGAAGAATTGATTTCTCGTCTCTGCAACTGTCATGACTCGGTGAAACGAGATTTATGATGCGCGCACCGGAAATTTCAGTAAAAAGAGAACGCGAAGCATAGAAATGAAACAAGCAATGAAATTGTTCTGAATTTTCCAACTTCTATCAATACGTAAATCCTTTTAAACGTTATCCTTTTAACGTCCATTATCTGCCGAAGTATTTCCGATGTACCGAAATCCTTTAAATGGTAAAGCGATTTATCCGTCGAGATAGATAAATTTTATAATCGCGACCTGCGTGTCACTCTGGTTACGCTCTTCAGAGAGATTTTTTTGACACCGTTTTTTTTTATTAGATTAATGTTGGAAGGCAACGCCTTCTGCCTTTGACGCATACGAGACAGTACGATAATATGAAGCGTTTCCCGTTTCCCATTTGCGAGAAGTCGCTTTAATGTAACACCATCCGTGTCAACCCTTCTCACGTACTTGATGAGCCGCGCTCTATTCATTAGGACCAGCTTCATTTTGGTACCGATACATATAACGTAATCATCCTTTAGATGTGGCCCGTCATAACCGCGCTTGAAGCGTCGAAGCCGCTTTCTCTCTCGGTGTATCCATCACGAATATCCATCGTGAAGGTATTTCACACTTCTAACACGCATTGACGTGTCAATGTCGGTACCTGCGTCTTTTTTGCCGCGACGCTGCTAAAATTGCGAACATAATGCCACGAAACTCGTTTTTAAATTGAGTTCTTACAGCACCTTTTGTTATCGTAAGATGAGAACGAAAACAAATTTGAGTAATAATTTTTGTGGAACGATGGCTGTGAAAAGTTTGAAAAAAGTGAAAAATAGTTTAATGATTTTTATTCTTCAATTTTCTATTCTAGTATATAGTCAGATGAAAATTAATTTCACACTTATAGATATCTCCTTTGTATAATTATAGATATAATTTAGAAGCGATTATTCATTACACCAATTCGCACGGTTATATTCATTCGTACAATGTAAGAGAATTGTTGTAGGAAACACAATAGTGGAAGATACTCTGCAGTATTTCATGAACAGTGATAAGACGCGCACTTATTTTTCGGGTTCAGAGAACGAGGCCAGATAGCTTAGCGGAAAGCTCAGGAGGATATATTTTTGCATGTACCAGCTACTTTTGCAGCTACCTCATTCTTGTCCAGCTATGTAATCTGCCTGAATAATTTCTATTTGAGTAATCTTCTTGTTTACTTAATCCTTCTAGTCTCGACGGCTATTCTGTGAAACACGAAATTGCAAACGGATTCATTAGACTCTGCTAATGATACACCGTTGTAACCGAGTTACTCTTTGTGCGCACCCTTTCTCTCTCTTTTCTCTCCCTTTTTCCCTTTTTTTTTTATGTTTTGCAAATTACATAGTGATATATTTGCCTCTCGCAGAAATGGCGGTCTATTACAGAGTTTTTAATTCACACGTGTCTGACGTGAACTGAATTCTCCTCGCGTATGTGGCGTTACATGTTTAAATGAAACCGATTCTTTGCGCTCGTAGTGTTGCAACGGTGCGACAAAAGCTTTTGTATTCATCCCTATACGCGATGAACGTTTACGCATCATCATTGATTCGCGTTTCTAACATCTGCAACATCTGGACTTTAAGATAAATATTATCGTGAAACTAGAAAATGGCTTATGCAAATAAATACACTTAAAATGCATTGGACGTAATTGTATACTCGTAATTTCGTTCTCCGAAAGCATGTAAATTGATTGAAATTCTCATTGTTAGTATCAATCCGTTCGCTTTTATTTGACAATCATTTTAAAAGGGAATTATTTGCAGCATTTATTAAAAGCATTGTTTATGAAATTGCATAGAACACGCTGTAATTGAAAATACAGTGTAACAAAGAATGTATTTACTTACGTTCTTTATACCGTTTAGCAATATGCGACTTTTATGTTCCAAAAGAAAAAATAGGTTCTGCGAAAGAATTCACATAAAGTTCCACAATAATTTATGTGACAGGCGTTTATTACACGTACTTTTATCAAGAAGAAACTGAAAATGAATAGTAGTTGCACAACTTAGTTATACAGTGCTATAAAATGTGCTATGTGCAATTTGCTATGTCACGTGATATTTGCGTGACATTGATTATTTCTTGGATAGAGATTACGTTTTTATTATAGTTTGCAATTTACGTAGCAGTTAATATTTATATGATAGATGTTTGTCGCACTTCTAGTAAAGACAAGAGAGAACTAAAAATAAAGGAGCTGTTTGATTATATAAAATTTACAACAAACTGTTACGTATTGCATGACATTGCACTGTATCGTACTAGAATCTGTTGCCTTGTTAAGTAAACGCCGTTTGCAATAACTTGTGTTTAAATGATAAACAAGATTTCGCTATCTATTCGTAGCTCTGAAATTTAATTCTTGAAAATTCTGAACTTCCTTTTATATTCTGCGCATGGAAAACAAGTAGTCCGAAACTTTTTCTTAAACTTCCAGTTCGAAATTATTACAGAGATAATTACAGAAATTAACTAATGACAGGCAAGTATAAGAGAAAATTAAAAGTATTTTCATTACATTTAGTTCAGAGAACTCCTTTGACTCTTCGCACAGTACATTATAGAACCATTATTTATTCGGAGAACTTGAAATAAATAATAATAATTAAAGAGTTTCTCTCTCTATATTTTAGAAGATATCGATTTTCTTTTTTTTTTTATATTTTCAGAAAGTATATTTGGAAAATATTTTAAATTTCATTGAAAAATTGATGAAGTTTTAAGTTATTGAATAGTGACGTTTGACCTTAAAAATGGTCAGTTTCTGATAACATACAGTTAAAACACGAAACATAAATCTCCGCAAGGATCATTATTTATTATTCCTTAAAAAAAAATTCTGTAAATCATCAATCTTTTGGAAATAGAAAAAATCTTTCAATGGACGAACAACGATCAATGCTTATTATTCGTGTTGTATAGACATCATTCACGCAACTGATGCGTTTGCGTTTAGAGAAAATCAAATATGTTCCATTTTGTATACATGAAATTAACATAATACCTATACATAATTTATAGTATATATTATATTATATATTTAGAATTTTTCCTGAAAGGGTTATTATTAATTTTGTTATTATATAAATAGCGCGTTAATAAATTTTTTTTTTTTAATATTTCAGAGCTTGAAATATCTCCTTCTCGTTCCTGATTTTGAATAAGAGTAATAAGTTTTTAAATCATGATATTTTACTTGAAAAGAGGTGAAATGAGATTCTTTTATTAATATCTTAGCGCATATATATCAGTTTTTTAGCTCAAAAACCGTGCAAAAAATTTCTTTATACATTCTGTCAAAAGTCTAACTAACGGAGGCTCCAGAAATTATTTACATAGTCGTAATGGGGAGAAAGAAATATTTTATGACAACAAAAAATTTATTCAGAGTCAAAAATAAAGTTGCGTTTTTTATAATTAAATAGGAAAAAATTTCGGAGAATTTTGTTTGAAACCTCCCCTCCATGCATACGCCAATAATATAATTAATTTTATTATTCTACTTTATTAAAAATACAAATTTATCATATTCGCAACAATAAAATATAAACCTGCAATTTTGGTAGATTTCAATTATAGTTAAGTATAAAATTTTGGTGTCATTTATACATAAGCAAGAAATATATGTATATAATATCAGAAATATTTTATAATATCAAAACACAAGTAAAAGACATCTGTAATTATAATACATTATAATAATTGACAATACGCAATATGAAATGTAAATACATTTATATCATTTCGATTTATTATTTTATAGATTTGCAGCTCTCGTTGTCGAATTGATGATATTATAATACATAATATTGTTACATTTTGAGAGAATTCATTGCGTTTGCATCGCGAACTTCGAACCAAATCCAATACGATCGGTAAACAGCGTTAGCTCCATTTCAATTCGACAATACGACACGTACGAAATCGAGGATTCGTCTATCTCCTAATATTAACGGGATCGCGGATGCAAATGACAATAAGCTGCAATGTAGTGCGGGAGATAGTGTAATCCCTGTTATCGATACATAATAAACCAAGTGAAGCGGCGGGATACAATTATCATTTTGGTCGCGTTGATAAAATTTATCGTGTCCCCGCATGCAACAGTGGTATAATTTCCGGAACCCGGTGTTAATCCGATTGGACCGGCCCGAAGAAGAGAGATCCAGGCTCGTATCCACCTATTATCGTATCAAGTGCCGTGTAATCTTAAGATAGAACCTAGAGAATCCAGAATGCATACTCTAACTTCATGAATTATTTAGTGGTGATTATCGTGGCACGGCGTGAAATCCGTTTAAAGGTTTGGACTAATTTTCATAATTATATTCATCTGTTCGATTAAAGGTATGGATTAATTAAAGATGCGAACTCGCTGTATTTTGCTTTCAATTCCTGCATTGCAATTCCTTTTGATGTACTGTAACTCTCTTTATGGATTAAACTTGACTTCTCAAATAGGAAACTTAAAATTGAAATGTTATTTTCATCTCATCTAAAATAAAAATATTCTCGCTGTTTTATATGTAATCTTATTTTGATAATATATGGTAATAAACACTGCATTTGCGAAAAATTAGATTACTTTCTCGAACAATTTTGCCGAAGCAAATTAATATTTCATAAAACTTATGTATGTAATTTGTTAAAACAAATTATTACAGTTTTATAAAGTATTTATTTGCTACATATATCTATATGTAATTTTTATTATTTTATTAATTTCTTCTTAATTGTTTTGAGAGCATTCGCTTGTAAATAATCGCCGGTACTGCAAAGAGATGCACTCAGAGTTAAATATTAATTTACATTTGCATGCAATTTAAGCTGCAGCACCTTATCCATGAGTAGCGCTGAGGCTGTGAAAGCGCAGACTTGTAGGCTTTCGTGCAACCGTAGCGTTAATATGTAATGTAACGTTCATACGGTGACGGTTAAGAATAACGCTGCTCTTCCAAGCCCCGTTAGGAACAACGGGTTAATGTCTTCCCTGACTCTCTCTATCATCATTCATTTCTAATAGATACAAGAATAGATCTTTTTGATCGCGAACCACAGAGGTTCTCTGGTTACTTTATATATTTAACAAGCTGAATTACACATTCAGGTGCTCGGTCAAAGTCTAAATTTTCCTTCCGTAGTCGAGACAAGCTCGATTAATTTTCCAAGCCTTCGTCGTCCTTGATACAGGTCATGAGGCAGGTTTTCGGACAGCGAGCCTCATAAACACTTCGTGCTAGGCAGACATTTGTCATACATAGGACAACGTTACGAAGCCCTATTACTAGCGGACTTTGCTTTGCAGATGTGGCAAGATTTGCATGCGACGGTGTAAAGGAAGTATGTTGGTTGCGAGGGGGCTCGAGGGACACAGAGGATTTCGTAAGCGGATGAATTTTAAAACGCCTATGCTAGGCGAGCTGCGCTGCTCGTCGCATATTTCGAACGAAAAAATGGGCAAACGGATTTGCGTGAGAGACTTGTATAGTTTTTTTATAATTTTGGTCTAAGCTCCGAGGCTTCTCGACTTTCTGGCATACACGAAATCTATAGGATTCTGAAAGCTAGTTTCAAGTATAAATATTGTTACGAGAATGCATTTACGACAGTGAAAAGTTGTTATGACAGGCCTGGGTAACAAATGTAGATTTTTGCGCCTGTAGATTCCAAAAATTTTCGCTCCGAAATATGTTAAAAAGAAAAAAAAAAAAATATAAATAATGAATCATTAATTTTTAAAATATTTTTTTCAAGTTTTATGTAATTGCACTATCTCTTTATTCCGTAATCATTACTTAAAAAAAAATTTATTTATTTAATCTTTTTTCGTTTGATACGCGCTGAAAAGTATTTGACATAGTACTTAGTAAAAAGCTTAGATACACTGAAAAAAATTTACTAAATTTTCATAAATATTTGTTTGAATAGTACTAACTAAATGTTTACTTGTAAATGTAAATACTTACTAAAGAAATGATATTTAAATAAAATTAATATATTTGTAAATATAAATATACGTTTGTATTTGATAAATATTTAATTAGTATTATTTAAACAAGTATTTATTAAAATTTTGTAACTTTTTTTAATGTATTAATCTAAAAATATACATTTTTACGATTTTAATCAAATTTTCGTAAGCATTTTGTACATGAATTGTAAGATATATTATCTACCAAACTTATGACATATGCTTTCTAAAAAAGAATTAATGTTATATAACAAATTTAGGTGGTAGTTAGTCTTTTTTATGGTACATGAGCAACGGAGATTGCAACGACGACATGATAATTAATCAAAGAAACGATTGGGGTCAGATTCACGTTACTCGTTCTCGACTACACCGTACTCGACCCTTAATCTAAAATTGCGAAATTTTCTACGATATAATAGGATTATAACTTGTATCATCCGCTAATACGAATTAATAAAAATTAAGGCACCACTTTAAAAATGGAACAGTCTAGAAATGCAAGATGAAGTTTAAATTTTTGATAATTTGATTATAGTGGCAGCAAAGTATAAATGGAATCTACGAGGTGGGATACGCGATATCCTTGGTAGCTCTCTTGCTTTCCTTAGGAATTCTCACGTATTTTCGGTAAGTTATAAATTTATTGCTGTTGTTATTATCTGTATTACTTCAACAGGATATTAAAATTTGTATGCGTTCCAGAGTACATTAATTCAAAAACTTTGAGAATTACTTTTGCAGGTATCTCGCGTTTGAAAAACATCTAAATTAGATCGCTTGTGAGAAAAGGTATAACTTTTTAATTTAATAATATAAAAGTCGCGGATTTTTCCCCGGAAAAAGACTTTTTAAGAATCTTAAAAGATAAAACTCAAAAAGAAGTACGTATTATTTGACAATATTAAAAGCTTTAATTTAGATTTTTTTTATAGAGATATTAAAATGTTATTTTATACATTTATTATATATATATTATAGAATTATTAAATTTGAATAAAAGACGTTTTATATCTTATAAATCTTATTATTGAAGGTAGACTCTCTATTCATTCTATTTGAAATATCAAATTAACTTAAATAGCGGTCCAATCTAGACAAATGTCATTCACGTACAATTGTTCGGTGAACTTCTAAATCTTTCTTTATTTTTAACATAAAATTAGGATTTATTGGAAAGACTTTAAAGAAATGCAATTGAAAAGAGAACTTTCTTTACACACAGATCTCTCAGATGCGCACGGATTACACTGCACATGAATCTATTCACGTCGTTCGCGTTCAACAATGCTTTGTGGCTGATCTGGTACAGGTTCATAGTAGCGAATACGGATCTACTACTTAATAATGGCGTATGTATTAAGAATAAAAATTTAATAAAAGTCCATGAAAAAAAAAAGATATTTAAAGATATGAAAATAAGGATCTATGTTTTATTTGTAATTGTAAAGATGCTTATTAAAACAGTGGAAATGATATTTGTGCCATCATTAAAACTTTAAAACTTAACATAGTATTTTTCTTTTTCAAGGGGATTCAAGCTTCTTATTAAAAAGAAGAAGAAATATGTTTATAAGTTGGACAAATGAAACCGTCATAATTTATAAAAATTTTAAAAATTGTTTATGTTAGTGAAAAATATATTAAAAATGTTTTAAAAAATTAGTTGAATATACAGAATAGAATTTATTAAGCTAATTGTGATATAAAATTAAATGTGGAAAATATTTTTTGATGGTAAATATGTTGGTGGGATTAAAAAATAATTAAAAATGATAACAATTTATTTGATTATATAGATTTATTAAAAAATAAGGATTATTAGCATCATCAGAAAATATTGTCGGATTATATTTAAACCTTAAATGGTAATTACTCTGACTATTATTAAGCGAATACAACTTGACTGACTTTGAAGAGGCGTTCATGAACTATCGTGCTTACAGATACCTTGTCGCGTTCTGCACGTAGTCCTTCATTACTTTCTATTAACAAACTACGCTTGGATGCTCTGCGAAGGCTTCTACCTGCATACGTTGCTAGTGAGTGCATTCACTAGCGAGCACAAATTAGTGAATTGGCTGATGGGACTCGGATGGCCAGTGCCAGCTGTAATCGTCACCTTATATACAGCTTTACGTGCATCCAGTGACGATCCTGCAGACACTGAGCAGTAAGTAACAATTTGTCAATGATCAATTGCACTTGTAAAATAAATTACTTTGCTAGTAGTTAAGAGAAGCTTTTGTTCACAAAATGGATAAAGAGAAATCCAAATCGAATAAAAGATTCGATCTCAAAGTAGATTAAAAAACTTCTATCGTATATAATAGCCAGAAAAAATAAAGTATCGCATTTACTTTTTCCTACTTTTTATAACATTAAAATGGAAATGATTAATGCAATATATCGTATTTATTAATTCATAAAATTGAAATTAAAAGATTTATTTGTAGTGTATCTTTTGAGATTTAATCAAACATTGTGTCATCAGGGAAGAAATGAATAATACATGTTGTCTGATAATTGATTAACGTATTTTCTTGGTTTGATCTAAGTTTCACGTTTTATGGATAGTAAATATTTTTCACAAATATCCTGAAGAAATACTAAAACAACATAAGCATTGCATACCGATTCCAATAATCAAATCTTAATGTATATGAGACATTCTTTAATAATCAATTATAAATCAAACGGATTTCGTAAAAAATATGGAATCACATTTTTTTATTTGTTTTAAATTATTTTTAATATTCCTATATAAAATAAGCCGACACGTATTTTGGAAATATTTTTTTGGTCAATATTTTCGAAAATACAGAAGGTTAAAGTTTTAAAAATTTGCACTTTTTACTTGCATTTTACTTGCTTTTTATTTGCACCGATTATATGCACTTTTTAAAATTGCGATAACGTCACTTCTATTCACCTTACGGAGTTCAAATTGGATTCATTTTAAAGATAAAAGAATTATTTCTATTTATTCATTATTACTATAATTGTTGTTAAATTATGATTATTATAAACAGTTAAAGTATTTAAAGTCATTTTATTGCTCAAGGCCACCATAAATAAAATTTTTTTTAAATACCATCATATTCTTCATTAAATTTTCTCTAAAAGTCATATTTTTTTAGAATCATTTGATATTATATGCGTAGAAGAAAATTTCCAGACGTTGGCTGAGTCAGCTTCGTTGCCGTCATATTGCATCCTCAATAAGTGTGTGAGAGACTAAAAGAAATTTAAAAAAGATAATATATAATATAATCAACTTTTATTTATCATAGTTCGGTAAAATAATGATTATAATAAAATTATTATTAATATGATTGATGATATTTCGATGATAATATGTAATAATAACATTAATAACAATGATAACAATGTGAATAATTTAAAATAAAGAAGACAAATGCGGTCATAAGACAGCACAGATTAATGAATCGAAAATAAGGAAAGAAATGTGTGTTAATGTTACTTTAAAGAGGTGAATAACTAAATTCAAAATCAATGAATAATGTAAAATTATTTATTAACCATGTCATTATTTTATTATGTATTACACTTTATATTTATTGTTTCATAATATTTACATTTGTACATTTTATCCAATGAAAAATATTTTACTTTTGCTTACTGGTATTAGAATACAGTGAAAAGCCGCTCACCGCCGCGCCGCAGAAATTTTCTTCCACGCAGATAATATCAAATGATCATTTTAAAAAATATGATTTTTATAGAAAATTTAACGAGAAATATGATATATATTTTTTTTAATTTTTATTTTGATGGCCTTGAGCAGTAAAATTTTAAATATCTTAATTTATAATAATCATAATTTAACAACAATTATAGTAATAATAAATACATATAGATAATTTTTCCAATTTGGACTCCGTAGGACGAATAGAAGTGAAGTTATCGCGGAGTTATTTTAAAAAGTGCACATAATGGGTGAGTTTTTAAAACTTTAATGTTCAGTATTTTCAAAAATATTGATAAAAAAAAATTGCCAAAATACGTGTCGGCTTATTTTATATAGAAAATGCATAAAAAAATTTTGTAATAAATTAAAAATGTTACTCCATATTAGAAGTTTGATTTGATGTTGAATTTGTAAAAGAATCTCTCATATACGACCAATATTAAATGTATATAATATATTAGATATAGTACATGAAGAAAGAAATGTTAAATATGTTACGATGAATTTCGAATTTTATAATTCTCTTTGTTAAACCGTAATTTTTACAGTTCCATTTTAAATTCCATACGTTAAACCCACTTTAGACGTTTTATAATTCGCGATCAAATTCGAAACAGAATTCTATTCATAATTTTGCATGTCGTATAACATAGAAAACATTTGAAGAAATAAAATACATACACATAGAAAATATATGTATATTATTTTTGATATATTTTGGTTTTGTTCCTATATTCAAAATATGAATATAGCTCTGTTCTCCTGAATTTTGCTTCCCCGCAAGTAAAACTAATTTGTTTTTTTTTTTTACATATTTAGGCCACGAGTTTTATTTTGCGTGTCATCCGTACTCCGAACGTTTTTTTCAATTGATAAGAACGTAGCATGTAAAAATACAATTGTGTGCTAAATTGAGGAAATTAGCATTTCCTCAATTTAGCACAATTTCGCTTTCTGCGTTTCCGATAAACTACGGGGAATGAATGTGTCTACTAATTGAAGTGTTTGATATTCGTTGAAGGAGACTATTGACCTGTGGTACCTATCGACCACGGAAAGGGTACTAGGGTCTACACTAATTTCTCAGCAAGAACAGCATGCGGTCAGCTGCGTACGTGATGGTAAAATTAGGTATGTCCATCACCATGAAGCTGCGGTAGCTAAATGTGCCATGGTAGAAGATCGAAACCACGGTGCGACAATTACATTACCGTTCCATTATATACGACAGCTGAACGAAAACTGTCGATATAACTTGCTGAGAAATAAATGTGTTTATATAAACAAAGTAGTCATTTCCTCCTACATTCGAAACGATATTGGGTGAAATTGGCAAAATGTTTTAGCAGTTTAACAAACAAATATATTAGAATAATATAATGATAAATTTTAATATTTTATTTTATATTTTATTTTGACAAGAGTTTTTTATTAAACAGGAAAATCCTAAAAGGAAAAGTCCAAAAAAATAATTTGTACAAGTTAGGCAAATTACATTTCGTATTACATTTCGTATTTCATGTTTAAACCATAAATTACATAAGAAAATAGTACATGTGAAACCCCCCTTTTTCCCTTTAAAATCACCCTTCTAAATTATATATTTAATCTTTTTAAGCGAAATCCCTTTTTATAGCCGTGAGAAGAGAATCATCTTATATAATTTACTACAGAAACCTTTTTTCCTCGAAAAAAAGACTTTTATGTAGTGATCTAATATCTCTTATGTATAAATATCTTGATCTTCTAAAATATGAATTTATATATGGAGGAGATTACTATAAAAGTATAAGAAAATATGATATGAAATGAGACAAAAAATTCATATCCATCAAGATCGTAATCATATGATGGTTATTTTATATCCTTATTTCTTTCTATATTTTTTAGAAAATTTCAGAAAGATGTCTTTTAAAAGGTTTACCATAGCATTATTTTTTTGGCGTCGAGATTTTTTTTAATACGATTAAATAATCTTTAATTAATCTAATATTACTTCCGTAACTTCTTAAGTTTTCAAAGTTTAATGCGATCAGAAATTGAAAGGCTAATAAAATATAGCGTTAAGTTTTTTTACATTATATACATATACCCGAGAAAATCCCTGAGAATGAATCAGCGCTTTTGAGCACCATTGTTACTTTACTAAAAGCGAGGTCTTGGTCACAAAAAAAAAACCATTGTTGGTTTACCTTTTTTTGAAGAACAATTCATCCTGTTACATAGCACGCGTTACATCGATTTTTTTTATTTGGTTCATAGCGCAACTTCCTAACGCACGTAGGTACTTTACTTTGCCGCGGGGGGTTTTGCAACACGAAATTTACATGTAAAATCTGAAATATAAAAGCTTGCAAACGTTTTGAAATTAATAAAAGTGTAAAATTTAATAAACATGTCATATTGCAATTTCGATCATCAAATGTCATAATTTACTGCGCTATAGCTCAATATAAGATATCTATTATGCTCTATAACTCCGGCAAATACGCCGCGCTGGAATTATGCCGTTGAAGTCAGAAAAAATAGAAGGAATGGGGATAATTTTCCTGCAAATAGTCTGTTACATGCCTTTATGTTAGTATTAGTACTGTGTTATGATTTCAGTTTCTTACTGTTAATATTAATGAAATTATTGTAAGTAGAATCGATTTGTGTCACTGTATTAAGTAGCGCCATCATAAATTATGATCTACATAAAATGATTACTGTAGAATGTGCAAATGGTTATTTCGTGATATATGAGTGTAGAGGAATAGTAAAGCATGTTGTATAACAAAATACAAGTTTTTTGCTCTTGTATTTTTTGTTTAGTTTGTTGTCTTATATGTCCCACCTGTTTGGAATATATCAGCATTTTTAGCAGACAGGATTTATACCCAAAGCATACAAAGTGCGCAGATTGAATTCAGTGCACTAAATGCAATAAACGCATTACATGAAATATGTAATATGTATTACACTTGTAATACATGTGGGAAAATTGTAATTATTATTTATTACTTCATATACGTATTTATTATATTATTTTTATTCCTTAATAAAACTTCATAAACGCATTTTATAAGTTATTGTGTCATTTTATGTTTTATTTATATGCATTATTTGTAAATTTTTCATGAGTCGTACATACCCTTTCTCCCCCTATGAGTAGTATATATCACCCCTATGGGATATAAGGCAAAAATGCAAGGGTTTAAAAAAGTTCATTTTTTAATACGCGAAATATAAATATTTCAGATTTCTAATTTTGTTTCACTAATAGTAGAGAGTAGTCAAAGTTTTTACTGATATAGTTTGTTTAAATATAGTAAATAATACTTAATAAATTAAGTTTTTGATAGGTGCGACATATATACCGGAGTTACTCTACATGTGCTCGACTTTAAAACTTTCACGGAGTGCAATGATTGAATACGACACCCTACGCTAAAATTTTAAGTACATAACTATGTTAAATAATTGACGCAACGTAGACATTATTTTTCAATCATAATTATTTACCAAAATTAATGGTCTTATGTATATAAATCTTAAATGTACTTTCTCGTTTTACACTTTTTTGTATTATAATTTTATTTTTTACTTAGATCTCAGAAATTGAAGTGTCTGATGAATTTGAATAACATTGTGTCTATTTCGATTTTATGTCTCTTGATTCTACATTTCTGTATTTATGTATTAAATGACTTTTCATAATGCTCGTTGTCGATATGATAGCTGTTATCGGTTAATTAAAATTATTAATGTAAATTATTATATTATTACGTAGAAATATTAAAATTACTTCATTCGAAGATTATTATGTGCAGCATACGCTTTAATAATGAAATAACATGAGGATACTCAATCTTTGCACCAGATGCCGGAAACATTCTCCGTGTATATATGTGTACAAATAGCTTTACGAGCGACGCAGATTGAAACATATCGGAACATTGATGAAATAAACGGCTCGATAACGAGCTATACCCACGCCACGTTATAAAGTATCAAATTGATGAAAACAACTTTCATATTGAAAGTAAACGTTATCGAATCAATCATTATTATGAAAATTTTATGAAACGTTCGCATGTCACGATAATCATATTTTCTTTCAACTTATTATGTTAAGTAAGAAATAATTTGCATAATTGGCATTGAATTTAATAATCGACAATTGTTGAAATCAATTGTAATTAATTATTTAAGAAGTTCCTTATCCAGATAAATAATTCAAATTTTGATAAAAATAGGGCCATTTGTTATTAACTTATATATTTGTCGTTCCATGTATATAAGTGACATATTGTTGTCGCGAATGTAAGATTATATTCTTAAATTTCAGTCTTAAAATCTTCTCGTGATTGTTTTACACAAGATTCGCGTCAGCATCCGCTATTCTTTGGTTTATCCATCTATTTTCGTCGATATATTTCTGCAGTATACTCTCCCTATCTTGTAAGGTAAATGTTTTATAATCGGCCGGCGTTAAGGCAATATCTAGCAGCGATCCTCCAATCTGTTATATGTACTTTCCTCTCAGCCTTCTGTATTTATTACAGAAAGCTCGTCATGAAGTTATCCCCTTGACACATTTTTCATCATCTTCCTCTATCAGGTTTGTTAGAATAAGGATTTATATTAAGCGTCTTCTATACACGAATGTGGATATACTTAGATACACAAGAATTGAGATACGATCGATCTTTAACACACAAACGCTCTCTTTCTCACTCCCTGTTTCCTTATTAATAAAAGTATCAAATATACATTTGTATCTGACGAATGACATGCATAATATTTCAAATTCTGTCGAAGACAACTTTCAAAACACGACGTGACCGCACAAAGCCTCAGTGAAAGCAAAAATTATACGTACGTTGAATGTATTGTGTAATAAGCTAATAAGTATTTCTAATACTATAATTCTCTTGATGATAGAACGCGCGTCCATTGTTATAGAAAGAAAAGTACACAATTTATTACAATATACTTCATTAGAATTCAAAGTATCATTTTATCAGATTTTTTATATTCAACTTTTTATATACAACTTTGTAATTAAAAGAAGCAGATAAATCAGTAAACAAAAGCGCGTATCAGCTGGTAAATAAATTAAAGATTAATAATATAATTAATTGCATCAATTATAAATGGCAAATAAATAACAAATTGTAACGAATTAAATTATTGTTACGATTAGGTGCTGGATCAATGAGGGCAATTATATGAACGCGCTGATTTATCCCGTATGCGTTTCCACTTTGTTGAATCTACTTTTCCTATTTAATATCGTACGAGTTCTTCTCATGAAGTTACGTGCTGGTCCCGCCATTGGAACGCGCCCTTCACGATCTATGCTGCAAGCTTTCAGGTAGTTGAATTTTTCACTTTCTGTATGCTACCTTTCATGTCAAATTGTACATTGACATGACGGCGCAGAAAAAAGAACGAAACAAAGAGCGTAACGAACGTATTCCTTTCTACAGAAATTTACGAGCATGTACGGTACAATTTTTTAATCACGATAAATTATTTGCATTACTTTTTATAAACTTGTCAACTTTCATTTAACGATCCAATAGTATTAACAACATTACAGTTTTTTTTTCATTAACAAAAGTAATATAATTTAGTAATTTAAGTAAAATACTAATAACTAACACTGAGATTAAAATGACAATAATTATTCTTTCGAATACAAACTAATGACGATAATTATTCATAATATTCGTAATATATTGTATGATTCAATCTGATGTCTTGTTGCCAGGGCCACGTTACTTTTAGTGCCCCTCTTGGGTCTTCACTATTTAGTAATTCCATTTCGGCCGCCAAAAAATCATCCTTGGGAAAATTTTTACGAGGTCCTTTCAGCAATCACCGCTTCTTTCCAGGTTGGTACTTCTGTATTTTTGCATATTGCTTTAAAATTAAGAACAAAATGAACAAGTAAATTATATATACATCGTATAATATAATGAATGCGTCTGGAAATTATGTATTGCGCATTGTGACACATGTTTCAAACAGACATCGAATCAGATTGTAAAGCTTATCGTGCATCGGAAAGCTTTATGAATTTAATATGCATTTTATCACAGCCTACTCTTTCCTACGTTTCAACGCATTCGTCAATGTCAAATTAATTTTTATTATATTATAGAAATTCTTCACATAACATATAAAATTCTATCTCGCATATAAATAAATTAACAAAGTGAATTTTATCTCTCGTTAATTTAGAATATCGAAAATACATATAGAATTAAAAATATAATCAAATTTGACGAATACAGTGTTTTCCATGATAAAAAAGGGTTTTAATCTTTCTTGAAAATTTCTAGTTTGAAAATCAAATAGCAAGTTATAGTTAGAGACAAATGTGTATATATATATTTGTGAAACATGACGCAGTCAACTTTTTTTAACTATCAGATTTCGTTCAGTCAGAAATATATAGACTTTTGTACAATGGAAAAAATACAGGTAGACGCTGTATACGGAATATTCAAATACTATCGCAATTTAAATTCAATTACCGAATACTTTTAACCAATACTTTGATTTTCTAAATCAATATTTGTATTTATTTCCTCGATCCGATGCAAATAGAAACATAAAGAGACATCCTTCTAGATTCTCATCCAAAGCAGTATGAGTATCGAGCAATCAAATTTTGTGCGAAATTGCGCTTTCACACACGACTGTCAACATGACTGCATTGTTATATAATCGCTTTATATCGTATAAAATCGATGGAATTGCTATTTAATTGAACGATTCTGTCGAGTGAATCAGTTATCTTGATATTTGAAAGCCTTCGAGTGTAATCATTTTATATCTGAAAAATACGATTGTTAGAACGCATATATGCGCATCTTAACAACGTCGTATGTAACGAGAAACATTGCAAAAAGTGGTTTATTGATTAATTTCACAATTCTTTTATTATATTTATTCGTTATCTATATGTAGGAATGATTTGAAAAATAAAATATAAAAAAATTTTCAAATGTAAATTATTGATGCATATAAATTTTTATAATACAATTTTATAAATTTATGCGTTTCACAAACATTTAGTTTAAATACAGCATTCCCCAATTTAATGTTTATTTATTAAATTATGAAAAAATTATTCTTGCCGTTAAGAAGAAAGTAAGATGGAATTAATCTTATCTGTGTGCATAATAAAAAATATTTGAATTAAAATTGATCCTTGTTGAAATTTTTGTGTTAAATTTTCCACATATTTGAGAGTTAATATAATATAATATAATTTTTTGTGTTACAGAAATATTTTGTATTAAATTCAACATTTTCTTAATATTCAACATTTCTTAGTATTATTGTTATTTTTAGTTTCTTGAATAAGTTATAATATAAAAATAATATAAAAATAATTAATAAAACATAAATTTTTAATTAATAAATGAATAAAATATATTTGTTAATTTAATATTTATATATATTACGAATATTAATTTTATTAAAGATACGTGCCTCCCAAATTTTTTTCCCAAATTGTCAAAATGTTACTTTTGCGTGTTAATTTTTTATATAATATTTGTGTTTATATAACTTTCTGACATATCCATCTCGAGTTAAATTAATATCAAAATTGTGATGGACTTTTAAATAATACACAAATTTTAGGATATATGTCAAATTTAATACAAACTTGCTAACTATGTAAACATTACAACCTTTCACATAATAATAATAACGTAGCATGTAATAAAGGATGATAATAAAATTTTATAGCTCATTGGTGACACGATTTTTGCAAGTTAATCGGAAAACCTCGTATCTCATGCGAAAGAAATCGTAATAAAGTTGACAGGAATTTTCTTCGGAAACGTTTCGAGCTCGATGTACCGAGATAAAATGTAATTTCTCTTTTCCAGGGTCTCTGTGTGGCTGTGCTTTTTTGCTTTTGCAACGGCGAGGTAAGTTCCTATGACTACGGAAACGGCCGTTTCAACCTCCAAAGTAACTTTTGTGCTATGTAATGATATTTTCATTATGTGCGGTACAGGTAATAGCGCAATTCAAGAGAAAGTGGGATGGCAGCGCCCTTTTACGAAAACGAGCCAATTCCTGCACGGCCACAACAGTCTCGGTATGCAGTATTGACGAACAGAGAGTATGGAGTTTTTGCGATTTGAAATGACGCCTATGCTTCCCGCTTCCTTTGCCACGATACCCTTTGAGAAATAAGAGGAACTCGAGGAAAGAACCAGGTGGATTAAGAGAGAGTGACAGAAAACCCGTTTCGTGGAATTGAATTTCTTATCTACGAAATTATGGATTAATTCCAGAGCCTTTGGAATCTTTTTGTTCCTTCCTATTATTATCAGCATACTTTCTATTAGGTACTTTGCGAAAGTGATTACATTAATTTCTTCATTCAATTCGTTGACAATAATATATACGTAGCTACTCAGTCATAATTTCTTTTGATGTTTAAGAGGATTCTAAAGTGACAGAATTATCATATTATTCCAATATAGAATAGAAGAAAAAAATTCATTATTATACAATATATATTACAAAATTTTCTTATAAAAAATTTAAATAACTAAATTTAAAATTTAAATAACTGAATTTTAAATAGAAAAAGATTAAGTTGCTTCAAAGCTATCCGTGACGGATTTTGGAATTTATAAGCAAATATAAGGAAAACGAATTTCTATCAATTTCTCTCAATCCATCCGATTTTTCAGTCGCGAGTAAACTTCGTAGATTATTTGAAGATGCCATGATAGTAATGCAGAAAATCTTAGAACGTAACTATTTGACGTTACCTAATATAAATGGGGGAAAGTAATGGAGAACGCTCTTGCAATTTTAATGTCATTTTAATGCAATTTTAATCTGCGCTTGACGCTCGAGAGAGAAAATAATATTTCCCCGATTGGAAATTCCCGTATGCACGACTCGTCAATGGTGCGATGCGGACTAACACACATGATCGGTCCCTCTCCTGCCACTAATCCACCCGCGTACTAACCCATACGCATACTAACTCACGTGATGTGGAGTGCCGTTTTAATGAGGTGACGCCGCAACAGGCCACTAATCATATATCATCGAAAGGGGAAGAAAGAGAGAGAATGAAATAGGAAGGGAAAAAAAAGGGAAAAAGAAACATACATATATATATATAATATATGATCCGTCCGTATCGTGCCAGTGACAGCAGCGTGCCCGAGTCGAGTCCATTATGGAACGTTGACTGTTTCAGTTTATCCGCTCGACCGCAGGTCCGATGGCGGGAGAGGAGAAGGTGTGACTATCAGCCGGCAGCAGCGGTGCCGAGGGACGACGACTGCAATAAGCGATTGGCGAGCGAAGACCAGCAACTGCAGCAGCCGCAGCAGACTGTGCAGGTGATCGCCGCGAGCCGGCAGGGCAATCACGGCAACAATAACCACACACGGGTGTTTATCAAACGCGGTGGCGACGGCGACGATTTCTCCCACGACGAGTGCGATCAGACGCAGTGTTGATGATCGAATCGACCGGAATGATCAACACCGGGAATGATCGTACTGCGGGACCACGTAGAAAATCACTTTCTCTCTTCCTCCCTCTCTCTCTCTCCCTCTCCCTCTTCTCTTTCTCTTTTTCTTTCTCTTTTTCTCTCCCTCTCCCTCTCTTTCATCCCAAAACTGGCCTCTTCGCAAGATAATCGATAAACCGGAGTTGGCGAAACTTATCGATTCGTGATTCACAAATATGTCATTTGTTGAAAACGACAAACTATACAGAGAGATAACGATAACAATAAACGAAATCAGAAAATTTATACAAGGTAAATGTATCACTTACCTATTGTTAGTCTCAGTGGACATAACATAATTATTGGACGAAATAACAAAAATTTTATATATTACTCTTTTGATAATATGTTCGACGCTAAATAAATTGATTCTATTAAAATTTTTATAAACAACGAATTTATTTAGAGTTGTACATATCATTAAATATAATATAATATTATATTATATTATATATATTATATTTTTAATATTTAAAATTTTTTGTTTCGTTCGATAATTTGGTCATGTTCATTAACTGTCCACGAATTAGTATATTTATCTTAGTCACATACAGATTTTATTTTCTACGTGTAATATAACCATTTGGAAAATTTTCTCTGTCATTATACGTACGATTCTATTTAACATTACAGAAAAAAATGTAACAGAGTAATTTGAATTCGCATAGAATATTCGCATGAATTTTTTTATTTTTTTTAAATGAAAAAGACACGACCGTATCGCTGCTCCGCTCCACTGCTCAATATTAAACGAAGCTTGGAAAAAAAAGATCAAAGATATTTTATAATACTCCTGAAATATAGAGGTCCCAAGAAATTTGCTAAGGATCGAAAAGTTCTAAAAATTTGAAAACGTATTTTTTAAAAGGACAAATTTATATACTTATCAAAGGTAGGTACGAATGGAGCGATTTTAACAGATAGTTTTTATTAGATTTATTTCTTCTTTTTAGCTAAAATTCTTGCACGGTTAATTTTTTTTCTTTTTTTTTTCTCCACATTGGAGAGAAAAAGAGAAAATGAACCATACAAAAAGTTCAGCTAAAAAAAACTAATTACATAACGAGAATCTGGTTTCTTGAAAATAAATATAAATGTCTATGTTTACAATATTCATTTGATGAGGAGGAAAAGTCATATCAATGATTATACGATTGTCGTTTTTATATTAGCGAGGAATTTGTTATTTGTTCGTGCATTATTTAAAAGTGATTTATTAGCTTTAGTTTCTTACTAATCGTTAAATATTAAATGTGAGTAACACAATCTGTTTGTACATATTTTAATATCTACGTGATGTTATATAAAAGTATGGAACGACTGTATATTGATATTCATTGTTCACGACGCAACCGTAAAAACAGGAAATTCTGTAACTAGAATAAAATGTCGATACGGTATTATACAGACTAGTCTTAACTGTATTATGTGGAGAAGATCGCATAACTGTAAAAAATCACAAGTAAAGTAAATTTTTGCGAATAAGTTTTATGATTTTAAGAAGTGTTTCACACAAGTTTGAAAGAGAATCTTACCAAAGCAATTGTGGAAGAATTTCAAGAATTTCGATTGTTTTCAAGAATCATCAAGAATCAATCACCTAAAAATCTCCAAATTTAAATAATATATTTTAAACAAAATTCAGAAATACGTTTAACATATTTTATTTCACGGAATTTTAAACTTTTCCTTTAGTAGAAGTGACAATAGCTAAAGTATTAATTTTTTTCATATATGATCATACTATCAATCGTTTTGTTACGTGTATTGTGTATATATATATATATATATATATATATATACACACACACACATAAAATTCTATGTAATGTGTCGATTATAAACAATCTTATAAAAAGTAAAATGTGAATATTATATATACAGCGTGTATATCTTAATGCTTACAAAAAATTCACATCTTCGCAAGTGGAACGAATCTCAAGAAAAATACTTAACAAATTTAATATATTTTGCGCGGAAGGATATAAATAAATAAACTAACTAGCCTGATATATGATTACTTTCTCGAACATCACCATTCTTCATGAGGAAAATATAATAGTAAAGATAAAATTAGAATATCAAATAATAAATATAATTGAGTGCTTTATAGATAGAAATCTATTTTATTGAGTATTTAATATGTCACACAATTGAAAAAATTACCAACGTCCTTCAGCAATAAACTTGCTTTGTAAAATTAAAGTAGTTTTATTGTTTTTTTATATAGATATAAGCTCTAAGATCTAACATGTATATTTCCTCGCAATTTCCTCGCTTTTGATATCGCATTTAAGATGACCGAGTTAGGCACACATTTCCGGCCTTAAGGCTCTGGACTAGTTTGCTGCAGCTCTATTGAATTATAACATCAGAGGCAAGAAATTAGACGTAATTTCTTGTTACAACGTACATTAAAATAAATGAAATATTTTTCCAGAGAAAATGGGCAATCTTAACTTATTTATTGTTAACTGATACAACGACATTTCATCGTTCATTTACATTTTAGAAAACTGACTTGCTTTAATAATTTTTAAGTTTGTATATTACATATATTTACGTAATTTGTATCCATTGTTTCGCTTTAAAAAAAATCGATATTAAATTTTATCATTCATAGGTAAAACAGCATTAGAAATTATGCGATGTATATATGTAATTTTCTATGTACATAGTCACTAATTGCGTATGCTTTTACGGGAAAGGAAATATGTTTGGAAAGGATAAAATAACAAATTCATTTTGCAAAAACACATGGAGAATAATTATTGTAATCTGTGAATTGTGAACAAATATAGAGAATGATAATTTGTGATAAATTATACATGTAATATCCCCTTCGCATGTCTGTATTACACAATACATATGATTCACGCTCCATTCGTGCAGAGCAAAGAAAAGCTTCGGACATGATATTCACATTGATGTTGACTCCATTTCCGTCTCATTAATTTTTTTCGTCACGATTAGAAGTTCTTCTAGAGAAAACAATTTTCATGCACGCTTGTATAAGACAAACTCATTGTACAGTCCAGCTGAATATGTAAGTAACACACATTCATAGCATATAAATTATGAGTGTACTTTATTCATATAATCATTCTATAAACTTAAAATGCAGCAATAATAGTCGCATTTAGTGGCACTAACCCGTAAATATTAGCAACTGTTATATAAAAAAAAGGGATTTTAAACGGGATATGGAAATACTGGAACGATATACGTATATCTATAAATATTATGAATTTTATGAAATGAATATACATATATGTAATACGTACATATACATATACATATACATTATATACATTATATATGTATATAGGCATGTATGTATAATATACACTTCTTTAAAATTATAATATTTAAAGATAGTATGAATTTTCATTTACGATATTTAAATATTTTTCTAAATGAGCGTCAACACTCCAATTTTTACTTCTCCTTCTCCTCCTCTGCAATATCAAGTAGATCGTTCACATACAATCGCATAATACGGATGGCAAATCAGTGGTTTTCCTTCGTAAAGAGCCTAATGTATCTTAGAAATTACTTTGGAATGAATATAATAAATAATAAGGAAAAACAGAGATCGCTGACATGTTAGAAATTGATAACGCTATCTCTAAAAACTTCAACTTTTTTCTAATTTTTTGTCAGTACGCGCCTATAAAAATTGCGAGATTAAAAAAAATCTCAATCTAAACGATTCTCTCTTTCATTGATGTTCAATTCTTAATTGAAAACATTCGACTGAATAATTGAGAAAATCTGCAAGATGGTTAAATTATAATATAATACAAAGCAATTATCATCGCATTAATCTCAACTAATTGTAAATATTTGTACGAGGTACGCTTTTTTTCTTTAATATATAAGTCTTCAGTCACATCTGTATCGTTTGACATACACTCATGCATTCGTTCATGTACAAACACGCTCACATTACGTAACTGTACAGATTGATCATTTAAAGCTATTATTCACATTAATTCCTTTATTTCTTTTTTCACTTCCATAAAAAATATAGCGAGTGTGCAATATACTTCTTCTTCATTATACTAAGAAAAAGAATCCTGAAAGATAGGATGCTAAATCTTAACATAAACGTATATAGTATTTCTTTGTTATAATATATCCGACTTTTTTTTATGCATCTAATTCAATTTTAGTATAGTTCTGTCATCATTTGCTAATAGAATCAATTTGCACAGAAAAACACAAAAAGTAGATTTGGAAAATTTTAATTAGAGAAATTAGATATTTGCGTGAAAATATCGCGTACAATTTTGGAAATAACGCGTTTTATTCAACATCTTTTAATGTTTATTTTAGGCTTTTTTTTTAACAAAATCTCTTACTTTCTGTATGCATCTTTTAAATGATTAAAATCGTTATTTAAAAAATATATATATTGTGCAGTTTGAGAAAAGAAATGATTGTAATGTGATTTGTAGATTTTGATCCTCCTAACATCAATGACAGGATTTTCATGATCATTAAGTTCATAAATTCGTGGCCTATTGTCTAATGGATGGCATTTCACGTGAATAGTCGGAACATATTATTGTCAAAAAAGTGTTATACCGATATAAATAAATGGTACTTCGTAACGAACCATTGATATCTATTAAATATCGGAAACTAAAAAAAGATACTGTAAATTATAGCTTTTATAATAATCTAAATAACGTCTTATGTATATGTATGTATGTGTGATATATATATATATATATATATATATATATATATATATATATATATAATACAATGCTTAATAATTCAAAATCGTATTATTCTTCGAAACGATTAATCGGAAGCTTGCAACATCGCACCAGTGAATGAATGCAAAGCCCCTGGCAGATCAATGAAAACAAAACGTTTTCCATTGGAAATTGTCGTAATTTACTCTTTCTCTTTCCCCCTCTCCTCCCTCTTTCTCCCTCCCCCCTTTTTTACGCAGTCTATTAAAAATCCTCCAAAGCTATAAGCTATAAGCTTATTCTACTATACAATATTCGTTTTTCAAGGTACATATGTATGTAATTTCTTTTTATAAGGATCTTAATTTCATATTAATTATCTTACACTTTATTACAGATTTATTATCCTAGATCCTTCCTCCGTTTTGGCACTCATGTCCTACTGTTTTTGCACATCACTGTTTTCCTCGATATCATTCTGCATACTATCTTCGTTTTCCGAAGTATCCTGAACGTAGGACATACTACCTTGCATCTCGTCCGTCTGCATGACGTCGGTTTCGTTTCGCGTTGGATAATCCTCTTCCTCGATCTCGTAAGTGTTCTCTGGATAAATATACTGGGCCGCTTCGATATTAGAGTCCTCGTTATCAATATCTAACACGTTTTGTTCTATCAAAATTTGATTACCTTCCGCGTCATTAGTCACCATTAACACTGTTCCGTCCAGATTATGCACCTCATGCACTTGATTATCTCCATCATCTTCTCTATTATCCACTACGTTCTCATCCACGGAATCTTCCTCAAAGTCACCTTCGTTTACTTCTATTTTTACGTATTCCTTATCAAATTCCTCATTTTTCTCCCTGTTTCCAGCGTCAGAGTTGCAATCGTCATTGTTGATTACGTTACCATCCAAATTCTCGTCCCATGTTACGGATAAATCATTATTATTAGCCGCGAAGAAATTGACTGTGTTTGACATATTGTCCGTGTCATTTGGTATTTCGGTTATTTCGCACTCCTCTAGATCTTTAGCTATACTCAACGAAACCATTGGACTAAGCTTGTGCCTCGTGCGATCTGTCGTACCGCTGTACTCCTCAGATTCATTTTCTGGTAACAAAGGCATTATTGGACTTAACACAGGCGGTCCATCATCGTCATCTTCATCATCCTCCTCTTCTTCCTCTTCTTCTTCCTCTTCCTCGGCTGCAGCTTCACCCTCATCCTCGTTCTCATTCTCATTCTCATTCTCATTCTCATTCTCATTCTCATTCTCATTCTCATTCTCATTCTCATTCTCATCCTCATTCTCATTCTCATTCTCATTCTCATTCTCATTCTCATTCTCACTTTCAGCCTCACTCTCAGCCTCACCTTCATCCTCATCTTCACCTTCATCCTGATCACCTTCTTCACCATCTTCTTCTTCTTCTTCATTTTCATTATTTTCCTCATCATCTTCCTCGTTATCATCATCGTCTTCGTTATCAGAGTCTACATCGCTCGTCGTAGCTTGTTGTAGTTTTTCGACACGAAATGCTTCAAATTTGTCAGTGCCCATGTTTCCAGGTACATTAGAAATCAAAAGATCATTTAAATTATTCGATGTAGTCTGTTCTGCAACTGTTGCTATGGATGTAAGATCAGTTTTCTGATCTTCAATATTTGTCTCCACTGGCATATTCTCTTGAATACCGTCACCACATATCCTGAATCTATTAATATCGTTCAATTGTATAGCTTTCTTTTCCGTTGCGTCCACTTGCGTTTCATCCATATCTGATTCATCGTCACTGTCGGAATTACATGATACACTATCACCGCTCGCTCTACTAGTAGTTCTCGTATCAGATTCATTTTCGTTTTCATTTTCTTCCTCTTCCTCCTCCTCTTCCTCTCCTTCATTTTCGTTTTCGTCTTCGCTCGAACTACTATTACTATCGCTATCTGAATCATCACTATTTTCCGAATTGTCTTCTTCACTATTTTCCGAATTATCTCTATCATGAATATCCCTACTTCCTTCACCTTCTGATTCAAAATCTGCTTCCTCCGCTTCCTCTGCTTCCTCAATGACTGATGTCTCATCGGCGATTAAACTGCCCTTCTCGTCGTTGTCATTCTTTGCATTATCTTCATCTGCCACTGTATTATCCTCAAACTCCGATTTGCCATTGCAGCTCGTTGCATGCTCGGTGAGTTTCTCCTCACTTGCAAAACCTTGCTGGCACTTTTGACACCGGAAGTTTCCGATATGGATGCTCATGTGCAACAGCAATTTGCTTCTCGCGTTGTGATATCTACCGCACGTCTTACATGTGAAATTATTGCCCTCCGGTGACAAAACGGGAGCATGTTCAGCCTTCAGGTGATCGGCCAAGTCTTGATAAGATTTACACAATTTCAAACATACACCACATGTAACAGCAGCTTCAGCGCGATGGAAACGAATTAGATGTTGCCACAAATGTTTCTTGGCGGGCCATTGTTTACCGCAAACTTCGCACGTACACTCGGTATTGGTTGATTCATCATACACCTTGCGTGAGTCTTTTCTCGAGCATTTGCCGTTACCCGTCGCTTTCATCTGCGACAATGGCATAAGATTCGGCACAGGTTTCTGAGCTGACAATTGCAAATTGATGTCTTCGAATAGATTGAAGTCGGGAATGTTCAAGTTGGACTCGTTTGTAAGCGGTACCGGTTCTTCTCGTTGAATCTGATTATTGTTTTTTAGATGAGACTCCAGAATTGATGTCGGAACATTATTCGGCATATCAAATCTACCTATCGAGTTTCGTCGTGTACATACATTGATGTGATTCCAGAACAGAGTCTTAGTAGAGAATTGCTTTTTGCAATTCTTGCATTCAAAATTGTTTCTATTTCTCATCTTGCGCTTGCCATCGCTATTATCCTTCCTGAATTTCTTGAACATACGGACGGGGTCTGTATTATGGACGTTCTGATAATGCTTAGCGAGAGTGTCTGAATTGAGGAAGATCTCGGGACACATCTCGCAATCATACGTATCATTTGGCGATCTTCTACGTTTGCGAGAATCATTCGAACTTTCGTCACACATTTCTTCGTCAAACTCTAAATCATCAGGTTCCTCCTTCACAATGATATCAGGAGTCTCGTAACCCTCCCTCTTTGCACCAATATCCATTCTATATTCGAAAATAGCTAATTGGTCCTTTGGAACGTTATGCACATGTTCATAGTGATCGCGTATATCATTCTCGTCTGTAAAAACGGCTAAACACTGTTTGCATGTAAGAAAAACTTTGCCATGACACTTCTTCGTGTGATCGAAAGCCTTCCATTTGGATGCATATTGCTTGCCACATACCTGACACGTGTTTGGTTTAGAGAGAACGCTGCTATGCACCGCTTCGACATGTTTCTTCAAATCTTTGGGATCCTTCATTGGAATGAGACAGACCCCACAGGATACGCCGATCTCGTTTCGATGCAATGATAATACATGCATCTTCAGTTTCAGTTTATTTTCCACGGTGTCACCGCAAAAATCACAAACATCCAGATTGCTATGATATTTGTGATCTTTTCGATGAGATTCCAAATCTTCTTTGGTGCGGAAAAGTTTTTTACAGCTCGGATGGTCGCACGTCAGATCCGGATGATCCATATGATTGATACGATTATGTGTCATGATACCTAGCTTGGAAGTGATCGTCTCATTACACAAATGGCAAGTATATGTAGTATGATGATTTTCAATATGTTTCTGCAGACTCGCGCGATCTTTAAATATCCTCTCGCAGGCCCGGCAACGAGTCAACAATGCCCCAGGATCTTTACGATAGTTTTGACAACCTTTCATATGACGACGGAGCAAGTAGCGTTTATGGAATCCTTTGTTACATTTTTCACAATAATGCAAGACACCATCGTCTGCACTCAAGGACTTGGAAGTGACGCAGTTTTGATTGTCCTTACCCACTGTGGGCATGAACCTATGAATCTTTGCAATATGTGCTGCTAGATGATCCCTTGATGCGCTTGTCTTTGCGCAATAAGGACAGGTCACGTCTGTGTGTCCTTTGTGCACCCTATTTACATGTTTCCATAAATGTGACGTTCTGCCATAACATTTGTTACACAAATCGCACGGGAAAAGATTATGTGTTATCCGTCGATGATTACACAAACTGTCCAATGTCGTGAAACTAAGTTCAGGACATTGCTCGCAATTTAATTCTATTTCTGAAGCGCCATTACTGTGATCAGGTTTCACCGATTCATTGGTCGTTTCATTAAAACTGCTATTATCGCATGCAGCGTCCATAGCCGCCTCCAAGCCATGGATCTTTCTATGCCGAGACATTTTCGATTTATTGGAATATGGTCTACCGCAAATATCACAACAAAAATCACCACTGGTTAGTGGCCAATGTTTCGCCTTAACGTGTGCGCTCAATTGCATAACGTCGGAGAATACTTTCAAACAAACGCCACAAATTAGAGGCACTGTATCTGCGTGTACGCCCATCACGTGTTTCCAATAATCAACGCGAGTAGGCCATAATTTTCCACATATCTCGCAGGTGTTTGGCGAGGGTCCTTGTATCGCATGATGTTGAAGATGTTCATTACGTAACGATTTCGTCGCAAATATTTTTCCGCAATTTTCCAATTCACACTAGAACAATGATACAGATGAAATTAGAATAATATATAAAACAACGCAATAAGAATAAATTTTCTTTTGTTTCTCAAACTTACTTTAATAGAAGGTTCATTATTATGTGTGTTGTTGATATGCAACCAACGTTCCCATTTGCTCGAATGTGAACTACCACATACCTCGCAAACAAAAAACAAATGATACTGCGCTCTATTACCATTGCCATTGACACTTAGAGTATTTCCACTCGCAGCATCTCCTAACGAAATCTGGTCAGACTGTAACAAAAGAAAATAAAATGTATATCATTTAAAAAATTTATACTATTTATATTATTGTGTTTACTAAAAATAACTGTAACTCTTATTAAAAAATTAACATGCGTTTCAAAATATTACCTTATGAGCATTTCTCTGATGTCGTATAAGATGATCCTCAGTCGGAAAAGATTTATAACAAATGTAACAATCAACTTTCTCGCCATCTTCTCCGTCAAAATCTAATACTTGTTCATTGCCTTCGTTACCATTCAAGTTTTCGTTGTAATAATTACTGTTCAATTGTACAAAACTTCCAGGATCATAGGCAGGATCGACATTATGTATCGAGACATGAGTGATTAGCTTTTTTCTCGAGTCATGCTGTCTACCGCATATCGTGCAACTATACCTGCATCCATAATCGCATATTTATAAGCACTGATTTATTATATGATACTGATTTATATAATGCATACATGCGATTTCATCACATGAACTAATGTAAAAAGAAAATAGACGAGATAGAATGTAATTATACCTTCTTTGTTCCGAGATTAAAAGCTTAGACCTTCCATGATACATGAAGACATGATTTTGAAGTTGTGTATTATTAAAGCACATCTTTAAACACACTCCACAGGTAAATGCTGCATATTCCTTGTGCATTGCTCGTATGTGCAGCCATAATGATGCTCGATCGTTAAAATCTCGCTTACAAGTCTCACACACAAATACTGTTTCAATTTCTACATTCTCATGGTTTTTATAATCCTTGTCATCATTCTCTAAATTTATCTATTTAACATAACATAATATATTGTAACAATGTCTTTATGACATAATAAAAAGTATAAAATCAAAAATTTATCTTTACCTCAGGTGATGACGAGAGCTCTGGTGGGTCTTTTATTTCACTTTGCTCATAAACGCTGACGTCCACTCGATCGTTCCAATTCTGAGACATTACTGTTGCCTTTAGACACTTATCACTGTGGATGATAGGAGCAGGATCAACACCATGTAACATTGTAATATGCCTATTTAATGAAGATTTCAAAACAAAATCTTTGTTGCATAGTATGCAAATATATGGCTTTTCGGCATCGTGTCTAATCTCGTGTTCTTTTAAACTCTCCACTGATGTAAAACTTTGTGGACAAGCTTCACAATACCATCTCTTCTGAGGATTTGCCTCGCCTTCTTCTAAATAATAACACATTCAAAATTAGGTGGTTTTTATTAATTCCATGTGACATTCTTTCAATTTTATTGTTGCTTTAATAATCATTAAATTAAATAATTAATAATTAAATTTTACCTGACTTAACTATTTTTTTCGGCTTGCCGCTAGACGTCGAACCATCATCATCGAAATTCCGTTTTAAATTATCTCCTTTAGTCAGCGCCTGTTTCAATATGGTTAACTGTGGATTTTTCGCCAATTTAGCCTCGGCATTCTTAAAGTCTTTATTCTCGTCATCCAAATCTATACTTGAGATGTCGGATGTATCGGCGAAAATTTTATTATTCTGCGCTTCGGTTTGACCTAATAAATCTGTACGTTGTTCCTGGATGCATATCTGACGATGCGCATTGAAATCTGCTAGATCCGTAAACACCATCGGACATGTTTGGCACTGGTAACGTGTTTCCGTACGCGTTAGAGGAACCGATAATTCTGGAGGTGGTGGTAGCCCAGCATGTCGTGATTTTATATGTTCATCGAGATTATATCGCGTCGAGTATATACGAGAACAGTACGCACACGTTACTGCAGGATGTCCTCTGAGGTAAGAAGACAAATATTTAATATTAATTAAAGATATCTTTAATGTCTTCTCAAATGTTGACAAGATAATGAGCTACAATAATTATGAATCGAATTATTAGAACTACATAATTATTAGAACTACATAATTTTTTAAATTACTTGAGTTTCTCTCTTAAGGAATCGTTTTTAATAAAATAATGTAATTAAATTTTTTAATCAATTCTGACGATATTATTTCAACTACTATAGATAAATTTTTATCCATCCGACTTGTCTTAATTGAAAGTTTTTACTAAAAAAAACTGTAACAATGACATCGTTATACATCGTACACAGTAGACAATTTATATGGAAAATAGTAATGTGTTATTGAAGCTCACTTACCGATGCGTTGTAGAAACGTGTCCCCAGCGATGCTTCGCAGTAGAATACGATTTATGACAAAGATCACATTGATACGGTCGTTGGTACGAAGTATGGTCGTCGGTAATTACTCTTTCGCCAATCACATCACCCTCACCCACGTGAATCCTCGCGTGCAGGGACAAGTGACCCTTGGAACTGAACGCTTTGTTGCATAGAGAACAGACGTAGACCTCATGTTGTTGTGACGTATGTGGAAAAACCGTATCTTGAGCAGTCGCGACATTCGTGTTGTTTGTACTACATTCCTCTTCATTTTCTTCGGTTACCATCGGAGTCATTTCCAAGAAGTCGCTAGGATTCGTCTCCATGTCCATTTCGTATGCCATCTCATATTCCGATCGTCGATCTTCCGAATCGTCGATCACTGTGGCTTCATATTAAAATAACACATGTTAGCGATAAATTGTTTCTTTACCAAGCAAAATAAGAATCAAATTCAAAATGTGCGATCATACCTTCATCCGTACCTTCACTTGTGTCAAGAATCTCTTCGATCTCGGGATCTGCTTCACCATCCGAATTTAATCTCGGTGGCGTACCCAATGCTGCATTGGGATTGACTACGGGTGCTTCTGGAATAAGTACTGGCATATTTTCTTTCTTAAGAAATGCCGCGCGCATCTCGCAGGATTGCGCAGTGTCATTTGCATCTTCATCGCTCACCTGTGCAACAAATTTTTTATAAAATTACAAATCTGCAAACTATAATATTATATTTTTGTAATAATTAAAATTCTTTTCTGTATGTTAAGACATACAAGAAATAACTGTTAGATTATGCAATATACTATGAAATGATTTTTTTTTATATATATAAAATGTCATATATTTGATATAATTTTCAAATTAGAGAAAATTTTAGAATATTATTTCCAATAATTTTTAATATTACTAATAATTTCAAGAATTATTAGTAATATATTGCTTAACTACGTTTTAATTTATTTATATCCTATTTTTATAATAAAGTTTAAATTTTCAAGGAGCAAATGTTCTAACATTTGCAGATTCGGATACTTACGCCTTCCTTCGGCCTATTTCTTTCCAACAAAACAGCTGCGTTAACACACGCAGTCCTAAAGTCATAGAAATTCTCCAAGTTGTACATACATCGATAACACAGGACTTTTGGCAAATAATCATCTTCCATTATCTGAAACAGCAATTTCGACATTTTCGTCAAAAATGCGTTCAAATTTTACATTAGTGTAGTGACTTAATGTCTTGATGTAAATCTAATTCTTAATTTGTCTTTTGTTAACAGATATCCCATTGGAAACGTTATGACTTATGATAATAATAATATTAAAGAGATGATTAAATTAATTATTGAAGATTTTGGCAATAATTTATATATATGTAAAATAATAATAATATATAAAACAATAATATATAAACAATACGAGATTGTTATGTGAGTACATCATCTAAATACGAAAAGCGCCATTTTCGGTCAAAGTTAGATGTTAATACATAAAATATATATGTAAAAATGAATTTATCTCAAAAATATGACTATAATTAATAGATGGTATATTTCACGTCTATTGAAATATCTTTCTATGGCATATATGAAATTATTCGATATGAATTCCGATCGAATTACTCAATTATTTCCTAGATTTCTGTTATGTTTTCTAGGAAAAATCAATCAGAACCCAAACAGTTTCATAATATGATTCCAGGAATATTCTTTGAATAAATTTATTCTTAAAACATTAAAAACTTGTTTTTTTTTCAGACATATTACATTGAAAACTGTAATAGAAGATAAATAACAATGCGAATGATAAAACAAAAAACGAATATGAAAAAAGTTTTATTAAAATTTTAAACATTTTATTGTTAATTATTATTCACACGTATTGCTAATTTTTACAATATCCTGATTGTCATTACAGTAAACATCTAACTCAAAAATATTTCTATCATAAAACAGCGTGCTTTAATCTTCTAATTAGCTTCATGAATATAAAATTTCATTATACTTTGTACATCATTATCTCAATTATCAAAAAACGCTTTTATGTTATTTTTTATGTTATATAACTCTTGACATATATTTCAGATATATTTAAGTTTTGCGGGACACATAAATTGATGCTTTTACATCATATTTATCTTTTTTGTTCCACAAAGACTAGAGATACAACTTAAAAAAGATCGCGTGTTTCATACAGTATTTCTTCCATCTTTCGGTTTAAGTACCACGTGCTCGTGTGTATAACTAAAATTCGTAACACGTGGATTTCGATTGTGCACACGATCCGGTAAAAATTTCATCATGCACGAAGACGAAATATAATAACAAATAACATTGATAAATGGAAGAGAGTGATGCAAGTGACAGTCCAAGTATAGGAGGAAATTCGAAATAAATTGGAACGCGATTACTTATCGACCAAGCAATTCTCAAGGTATGTTTTTAAATAGTAAATTCGGTCATTACACTGAATTAGTGCACATTAAAAGCTGCTTTAACATAAAGTACCTGAATATACAGTAAGCATAATATAATCAACTTTGATAGGGAACTAAACTCTTAAATAATATGACGGTCATTATTGGGCATTTAATCGTTTAAAATGTGCTTTTAATTTAACTCTGCTGATTTCATGTATAGCAGCTTTTAACCCTCTATAGCCCGAATTTTTTCGTGACTATAAAACAATTATATAATTTATGTAAAAAGTTTTGTTTCTAAAAATTAAATAGTCAACAAGATATATCAGTATGTGACTTCGAAGTCACACCGGGCTATAGAAAGTTAATATGTAATGAAAATGACCGATTCGTTAGAAGTTTCATAAGATCTAAATTGATGCTTTTACATCATATTCTCTCTTTTTATCAAAGAATAGACGCTTAACGGGGAAAGAGTAGCTTTGCAACAGTTGTAATATCTTTCGACATGATTGATCTTTCCCTTAAATTTCCGCATCTCTAAGTATTTTAATTCTATAAATCAATCATATTGAAGAATTTTACAACATTTGTAAAGTTACTTTTTTTGCTAAAGAAAGACAATCTAATAATAGAGATGCGATGAGATCTTAGGAAAGATCACGCGTATCGTGCGATGTAATTTTTCCATCTTCCAGTTCAAACGCCGCGTGCTCGTGTAGACAATCAACGAAACTACGACGCGTGGGATCCGATAAATCCCGTTGTACACGAAGACGAGATTAACAACGAGCCTGAACGATAAACCGGTGCTGCGAGGGGATGATACACGTGACAATAGAATATTCAATTGTAGCAGGAAATTGAAAATAAACTGGAATGCGGTCCGCAGTTACGCGTCGACGAGGCAACTCGGCGACTCGACGACGACGATAACGGCGCGGCGGCGGTTAGATCCCGTGGAGGAGCACGTAATGCGTGCCGTAGCGGCAAACAAAATGTCGCCAGTGCGTCGCGCGACGAAGCATGCCTCCTTGCGTCAGGCCGACCTCGTCGTCGTGACGTCCTCGATAAGCGACGGCCAACCGGGTGGAATTCGTCATCGAGGACGCTCTCGGTGAATAAGCGGATGAGCGAGCGAGATGGCCGACGGTGACGACGCGGCGGCGGGAAGAAAACCTTCACCCAGTAACGCCCCGTCGACACCGAACGAGTCGTCCGTGAATCTCCTCTCTCTCTCCCTCTCCCTCTCTCTATCGCTCTCGCACTCCTTTTGCCTCTCCGTCTCTTATCGGGAGAATGAGATCGAGGACGAATCGTGCAGGGCCACAAAGTACCAAGGGAGGTCACTCAGAAAAGTAAACGAAATTGAGACAGAAAGAGAGAGAGGGGGGGGGAGAGAGAGAGAATAAGGGACGCTGCGGAAGACAAAATAAGACGGAGGAAAGAGAGAGAGAGAGAGAGAGAAGGAAATAGATGATTTGTTGCGAGTCCCACAAGAAACAGGATATCTCAGAATGTTGCGAAGAACGCGAACAAAGAGAAGGACTTACCTTGAACGGCAAGCACGTTTCAATCTTGTCGACGAGTTGACGATTCTTGCCTTCCTGGCCAAATATGTGCATCCTAACGGCGTCGTAAGAAGCGCATAAGCGACATAGTTCGTTATAATTCCTTCTCGGCTCTGTCGCCATCGCTGTCTCAATCCTCGTCGTTGACGTCGACATCGACGTTGTCGTCGTGATCGTTGATATCGTCGCCATCGTTATGTCGCCAAGTCTCTTGAGAAAGCTCCGCGTCCCTCGCTTGCCTCTTTCTCACTCTCACACTCTCTTTCTCTATCTATCTATCTCTCTCTTTTACTTCCTATCTCGCTTGCTCCGTAACAGCGTCGCCGTCGGCGTCAATGGCGAGACTACAGGGAGCGACGCACAGGCTAGACAACGTAGTCGCTTCGCACTTGCTATCTCCCAGCCGGACGTACGCGGTACAGGAATGGAATGACGATAAACGACGTAGAGGACGTAGCTCCGCACGGTCGTCAAGTCGTGACGCTGCCTGGGATGAAACTGACCGTAGTCGATTCTTCGTCGCACTTCCTCTCCCACTGAGATCCCACGCCTCAGACTTCTTCGTTTACCTGCCTGACGCGCCTACGTCCCAAACTCGACTACCTGCCTGCCTGCCTACCAACCACCGTTGGCCAAGGCTACGCGTCGAATCCCTGCCGTTTCTTCCATTGCTCGGACCGCATCTTTCGAGACGCTTCCGTCACCGTAACCGTCGTCGCTGCCGCTGCCGCCGCAGTCGCTATCGCTATCGCTGTCGCTGCCACTGCCGCTTAGCCGTTGCCGTTGTCACCGCCGTGATGCTCGGCTCGCTGCGATACCGCTCTACCCGGGATAGGCTAGGCAACACGCACTGCCCTGCACTGCACCGCTCCGCACCGCACCGTACCGTACCGTACTCCGCCGTGCCGCGCCGCGCTGCGCCGCGCCGCGCCGCACCGCACCGGTCGGTCGGATCGAGTCGGGTCGTCGTTGTCGTAGTTACCGCGCACGTAGCACCGGCCACCCGTTCACTTCACTCTCCTCGTCGTTGCGACATCATCGACACACGCTGCTGCTTCCTCGCGAGCCTCGCGATGGTCTCAACTCCGGGCGCCGCCATCTTGTATACAGACACTTGTTTCGCCAGCCGTACCGGTGACGTGACATGATACTCCAACGCAGAACTCCGACAACGGTCGACAGCGCGCGTGCAACGCCGTCGCGGCGTGTCCGGCCAAGCGTGTAAGATCGTGTGGCTGCATTTTTGAAAATCGCATTTTCCCACTCATGGAGAAAAGATCGTAAACGATTGTCGCGCGCACGTGGCATCACGCTTCTATACGTGGGCTACTATTCCACGTGGACGACAAACTGCCGCCGATTGGCGATTGCCGTGAGCGCGAGCCGATCGCCGCTAGTCTATTGGCCGGAAAGATACTCGGTCGCGAAAGAAAGAGAGAGAGAGAGAGAGAGAAAGAGAAAGAGAAAGAGAAAGGAATTCGAATGCCCCTCAATTGATTTAGCGTGAATTGGAGTGTTTATTTTATTATCGCGCCTTGCCGTGTTGTTTATTAGGTTACGTTTCCATCGAGTCATAAATTGGAAGACTGTTTTACGTCTTTTAGATTTATATATTAAGTGTCTAATTATGTAAGAGATTTAATTAACGATGAAAGTTAAAATGTAATCAGTTATTCAATATTAAATTAAAACATAATGTAAATATAAGTAAAGTAATAAAATTATAAATTTATATTAGAAATTATTTAAATAAGTTATTAATTGAAATTAATTATTTATTATTTTATATATAAAAAAAAATTCTAGTCATAAAATGAAGTAAATAAAATAAAACACAAATTGTGAAATAATTATAATATATAAATTTATCTATATAATAAAATATATTTATTAATAGTAAAACGGTATCTTGACAAGAATAAAAAATATATTCTACTATAAAGTTAATGAAGTATGAACTTCACCAAATAATAACAAGTAATGATTTAATCAATTTTCAGAAAGCTCAACAGAAACTTAAACTTTATATTTTTTTGATAAAGACAAACATATTCTTATAAATAAAAAACTTGCTTTTAAAAATAAAAATATGTGAAGTAGGCGTTTGTTATTTTATATAGTAAAATGTTCTATTTGGCGTTTATTATATATTTAAAAAAAAATAGATTCAAATACCAGATTATTATCATTAAACATATTATTTTGTTTTTAATAAGTGAAGTCTATCATAATAAAATGTGAAAATGAGGGAAAGAATACTGTCAAACAGAAACATTACGACTTTATTGTAACCTATTTCAAAATATTATTCATAATTATGACTCGCAATAATTACACTTATTATTAACACACTACTTTCCAATTTTGTCACATTATCAGATCCACAATTGATCAGAATCTGAATGCCCAACTAACAATATTTTACAGCCACAAATGACGCTCAACTCGTTCGCAATACGTTTTTGGATCAGAATGCGCAAAATGTTCAAGGAGAATTGGATCTCTATACTGGTTTGGATCATCCAAAAAGAATATCGGTTCTCCATAGTATGTTCCCACTTCCCATCCTTCAACATTTTTCATCAATTCTGTTTCGATGTCGCGATTACGTCTCATTTGTTTCAAGACACTGCATGAAAAAAAAGGAAAATGATTATAACTGACTCTATTACATTATGATATACATTTAGATATTTTAAATAAAGCAGCTTTTCAAATACATACTAATTCAGTAATCAAATTCATAATTGTGGTGAATGATCATTCAAGTATACTGGATTAGTATTACATTAAAGGTTGTCTTACATAAAATATCTAAATGCAGTAACATTTACTTAACTTTGACAATGAAATTTTATATATATATATATATATATATTCAATTAAATAACATGATAATATCATTATTAAGTAATTAATCGTTTAATAGATTGACATATCTTTACATTTCATGTTGCTAATTTTAGTAGCTTTTAATATGTACTAATCTGGCAAATGATCGAATTCACAATTAATTAAGGCTCCAATTGCACTAGCTTATATAAATATAGCGAATACTATATTTTAAATGAAAAATATACATCCTTACGCTCTATCTCGTTCTGCCACCAATGCTGCAAATAAAGCCAAACGTGCACTTCTCATCTCAATCTCTTGACGTCTAATCTGTTTGAAAGTTAGATAGTAGGCATACATTCCGCCGAACGTAGTGGCTAGGAAAAACGCAATTGTGCTTCTAGCTATAAAATTTCATTACATTATACATTTCATTACATATTACATAACCTGCCAATAAGGCAATCTTTGTATTAACTAGCCAATAAAATTTTCAATCAACTAATAAAATTAGTTACAGAAATATCTTTACCGCCGATAATGCTGCGTAATTTTATTCTTTCCGTTTGTATGGGACCATAGCCTCCTTTCGGTGGAAGATCCTGTACTCTTTTACCGTCTACTGTTGCATTCATCTTGTTCGTTTTCTTCTCAGCGACGATGTTTGAACTAGAATATCATTCAATGTGTGCCAAGAGCTTCAAAAACATTTGTTCATCTATAATCTGCTTTATTATGCTGATTACAACATATTATCTGCCAACACCTGCCAATACCGAGCAGATCGACAATCAATACTACCAACTAATTGACTATCGCAAATTACTGAGTACCGACTACCGAATTAACCGAATAGCAGTCCTGTAACAAATGTAAGGCTCTGCGTACAACGAGGGAAATATTAGGAATAGGACTAAATATTAAGATTTCAACCTATCAAAAACTATATATTCCGATGTAACCGGTTTCTGATAGATTGAAATCTCTGGCCAATTTTTTTCTTTCCTCTAGAGGTAATCCAGATATCTCGTTTATTCTAGGATCGGTATTGATAGTCGAGATTTCAAAACCGTCTTAAGTAATGTCTTAAGACGCTAATGCAGCCTTCTGATTGGTTTGTGACTTCTTAAGATCGTATTTAAGACTTGAATATAAGATCTGATTATGAATACCGACCCTAGTTTCCACCGAGGGTTTAATTCGACCAACTACTGTTACAGTCGAACAATAGGGGAATACTCGATTGTAGTTGGTTGGTTCTTACATTCTGATCCGGATTACATCCTCGGTGGAAACTAGGCCATGGATAAGGTTATCGCGACGAAGCTACGTTTCAAAATTTCCTCTCTGAGGAAAACTTTACTGGAAAAATATAGTACATGTAACGTATACTATATAGAGTAAAATCTTTCTCGGAGAGGAAGTTTTGGAACATAGCCCAAGAGAGATGAAAAAATTAGTTATTATTCCCTGTTTCTATTGTATATATTTTTCATGGGAGTTTCTCAACAAGCGACACTATATAATGGCTCCCGCACACAACGCGATAATACTTGCCGCGCGGCAGAAGTTGGCGTGATCAACGTATAGCCAATCAACGTATTGCTTGTTCGGTAAGTAATAGATATATAACTTAAGCCGAGTTCATACCTTGACGGAAAAACAGAAAGTGGAAAAGCGGAAGCTAATCAGAACTCGCGGAAAAACAAGCAGACAAGCGAAATGTATCCCCTACTACTACTGCGAGTTCCGATTGGCTTACGCTTTTCCGTTTTCCACTTTTCCGTCAAGGTGTGAACCCGACCTTATACCACGCGACAAAAGTTGAATGGCTTCTGCACACAGAACGCTGCAACACTTATTGCGCAGCAGAAATTGTCGCTAACCAATAATTCTTTGTTCTAAGAGTCGATTGAGTATTTTAAAATGAGATGAAAATTATAAAAATGAGCAAATTCACTAAAGGGCATTTTACAATGCGTTGCAAACATCTGTTGCTAGTTGAAACATTTATCGCGACAATCAATTATGCTTGTTCTACAATAAGGTCGTAAGCCGTAAGAAATTGGCCAGTCACAGTTAAGTGAGAAGAACGATCGATTATGATTGATTAATTTCTTACAGCTTACCTCTTACGACTCTATCCTAGAATAAGCCTTAGAAGCATTAATGATATTATTTATGCTTCTAATTGGTTGTCGCGATAAACGCTCTTAAGTGTTGACTAATTGAATTGTGAATTTCCTAATAAATTTTGCTCATTTTTGTAATTTTCATCTCATTTCGAGATACATAATCAACTCCTTTAAGTCTCACCATGCAAAACTTCTAGAAATAATGTAATATTACTTTGCCGCGTGGCAAAAGTTGGATTAAGTTCAACTTTTGTCGAACGGTGGAAATTATATATCTATTACTTCCGAGCAAGCGAGACGTTGATTGGCTATCGCGCCAACTTCGTCACGCGGCGAAGGTTGCTGCGTTCTGTGTGCAGGAGCCATAAGATCGGAATCAGATTATGCATTGAAGATTGAGATTAAAGATTAAAGATTGAAATTTCACCAATGAAGACAAAGAAATTTTGGCTTTTTTTGTTCTGATTGGTCAAACTTTAATCTTTCAATCTTCAATCTCATTCTTCAATGCGTAGTCTGATTTCAGTTTAAGGAGCTCCGCACAATAAAAAGAATAGGAAATGGAGAACAGAAAATAAGAATTTCAACCTATCAGAAATCATCATTATGGAATACACAGTTTCTGATAGGTTGAATTCTTCTCTGTTCCTTGTTTCTTTTATTGTGCGGACCCCTAAAATTTAATACGTAATACTTTTAAACAATTACAAAGATGTCTATTCTTATTGAGAAAGAAACGGCGAATGGTAAACAAATCGAGATAAAAAGTGCAACAAAAAACGATCTAGAAATTTTCATTCTTTTTTTCAACTGAAATGTAAAAACAGATATTATTTTGAATTTTATTTACCGAAAAATGGCTCAACAGTAAAAGTGAAAGGGAGTAATAATAACATAAAGATATTTTTTCACTTTTGAAGGTTTTTAAACGTCTTTTACCTTTATATATTATTTAAGTTACATTCCTACATTCTCTTCAAGGAAAATTTTACTCGATATAATAGGTATTCGGTATTACAATAATCATCCATTGAGTGTTCAATGAACTTTTTGTACCTGTTTGGTCTATATTTATAGATCTAACGAAATATAGCAATCAAATGCAGTTTGTTGTACCAACTACACTCAATGAGAAAAAAGCGAAGAATCTGAGTGCAAAAATGCAACGCAAATAAATTTTGAATTTGATCTTTTCTTTAGTACTTTTTCTTTTAATTCAAGTATTATGTATAATAATAATTATTATAAATTTATTAAGATATATATGAATAAAATTATGAGATTATGAGATGAGTGGACATGGAAAAACGCTGAACGCTATACTGGATGTGACGTCGACGACTCGACGTACATATACAATATAATCGCGCATCCGTTGTCTCGAAGCGGTTTTTCCATCACTGAGCTATCCCCTGATCGATAAACTCACTAGATTTCTAAAGTACCGCAAACTCGCATCATCCATTTTGACACGAAATGCGGCCATTTCAAATTTATGCATTTGTATTTATGTACTTATTTTGAAAAATAGATAAAAGCTGTCATGTACGTAAATAAATGTTTTTTAATTCATTTATTTATGATCAAAAATATATATAAAATGCTTAATTTATGTATTATTTAGTTTAATACAGATTTATTTGTGTAGAAATTTAATATATGTGAAAGTGCACGAAGAGAGTACAAGTAAGTACAGTTTAAAAGATAAATTACCAATCACAATGTTTGAAATCGTATACTATATGCACTTCAGCCACTTTAACGCGACATGTCTGAAATCAATTGCGGTACAGTACAATATTTTAGAAATCTAGTGACTTTTCCCGATCGAATGCGAATAGCTCCATCTGTGTGTCACGATACATAGTGGGATGCTTGCGGTTGATTGCATACTGAGACGATTCGTAAGAGATGGTGCTGAATGGAAAATATTGAGATCCTGCAGAATAGGGTATGTGAATTATAAGTGCAATAGCGTTTTCGACGCGCACGGATACGCGGACCGGGTTGGCCGAGGTATCCTCGTCGCGATCGGAGGACGCGTACGCAGCCAGCATCTGTCGCTCCTGGTCACTTTGGGCCACTAGAAGATGTGGCTCGCGTATAATGTCATCGCCGTTGTCCCCGAAATTTATAATTTCTTCCGTTTCTAGCACACTCTCATTAACTTGTCCGCCTGCTCTCATCTTCCCGCTCATGAGAAGTGACTCGAATTTGCATTTTTCGAAGGTAAAAGACACGCTCAAGATACATAGTTTACTTTCTACGATTCCTTCGATAAGAAGCGCGATGTGCGAAGCACTGTTTCGAGTGTGAAATACGTTACGAGTCGTATGTATGTGGCTCTTGCTACTTTCGGGGAAAGGATTGGTCTCGCCGAACACATTGCATTAATGAAGCTTAAGACTTTTTCGTGATTTATGTGAGATTGATAGATTATAACATTATGTTTGAATAAAAAAATAGACATTCCGGGAATTGGAGAAATTAATAGCAGATAGAAAATGCTTTATGAAAATTTTAGTAACAGTTCTTATTTATGAAAGTACCTAAGATCATTTTATTTTTTTTTTTTATTGCTATGTAATATTGTTTACACAATAGTAGATTAGGATTATTTTTAGTTATATAATTACAGTTTCATAGGTACCTGTATAATGTAACTTTGTTTTATCTTGATATCTTAACTCAATAATGTTACTTTTAATATGTATTTTATAGGAAATACATATCATTCATTTGGTACAACAATAACAGAATTCAAAGATTGTCATTATTTTAGTTAATTGCAAAAAAAAGGAATGAGAATATTAAGAAAAAATAGAAAAACATTTTATAAGTACACGCTTTTATTTCTCTACGATTAATCGTGACATAAAAATTTCAAAATTAAAATTATAAAATTTTTATGATTTAAAATATTAAACTTATTTTCTGAAACTCTGTTTTTTTTTAAATTGTATTGCTGTATGGTAAATGAGCGATACGTTGTGTATTTATATAAGGTTATATAAAATATATTAGGTGTTGGAATTAATTCGTAGCGTTTTACAAGTGATGGGAAGTACTTTCATTAATGTATTTTTTAATGCTCATGTGAAATAAATATCATTCTTTCATTAAAAAACGCTACGAATTAATTCCAACACCTAATATATAAAAAAAAATTATAAAATAAAAAGAGTAATAAACAAAACTTTATTTTAGAGATTATATTTATATGAGTAACAGTGTGTACATTAAAGATCGAATAATTTTGATTAATCTTTAAAATTAAATATTTTTTATTAAAATCTATTTTTTTTAATTTAGTGATGTTTTATCTTCTGGAAAAGAAAGTAGAATGGTTCATTGAGCATTTTAAATACATTTAACTTCTTGTAATATAATTTATATTATTTTTCAATTAGGTATTTATACTTTTATCAAATATACTTTAAAAAATGGAGCCAGGAGTAATTCAAGAGAAGCCACTGCCTGCACGAGGCTTAAAACAAGTAAAGGTGGATAATTGGGGATCATTTTTTCTTCAACGACTTCAGACTCTTTACTTGGAGGAACAATTTCTTGATCTTAAAATTAAATTTCCTACAAGTAATATTACTGTACAGGTATAAATAACGTTTATATTTTTATTGATATAAAATAATGATATAAAAAAATAATTTGGAACATATATTTTTTAAAATATTATCAATAGTATTATTAATACAAATTTCTTCAGGCCCATCGACTTGTAGTAACAACATGTACAGACTATTTTATGCAACTTGAAGAACAGCAGAAAGAACAAGATGAAAATTTTAATGGTGTAATTATTATGCCTTCAGATATGCCTTATGAGTGTGTTAAATCTATTATAAGGTATGTTTTAATATTTATTGCTTTGATATATTAAATATCGATTTCTGAAATTAAAATTCCTAGATCACAATTCACTTCGTCCCCTTTCACTTACAATCTTTAATATTCCAATCAATTTCTCATAAAATCGAGGTATACATGAAACAAGAGTCAAGTTCAAACTCCAAATCCATTGCCTACAAATTAATTACTTTCACACATAGATATCCTTATTTATGTTTTAATATTCACCACAACATTTTTTTCATTTATTGAATTAATTAATTACATATTCATATATAGTTTTATGTATACTGGACAATTGGAATATTGGACATCAGAGCAACATGCTTTGTATCGTACAGCGCAAAAGATGAATATGACAGTCCTAACAAAGTTGCTCGACGCTCAATTTAACACAAGCAAAATGCAAGATGATGTGGCAAAAACATCTTCGCGTCCAGTTATAGCCGTCACAAAACCTTCAACTCCAATTGCAAAAACAATTACCAGCTCCACCAGTTCGGCATCAAACATATCTGGGCAAACATTGCCAGGTAGAAAGTATGTATTCCATAAGTAATGTTGCAAACATACTTAATTTTGTGATAATAAAATGTATCAATAATCTTTATTTTTAAAGGCTTCCCATATGGAAAAGAAAACTGGATGAATCTCCACCTACACCAGCGAATTATGAAGTACGAACATTCCACAGTACATCTTCAACACATAAAGAGGCGACTCCTGGCCCATCCAGATTTGATCTTCCAGAAGCAGATGATATTGCTTTGGGAGTATTTTCTTCATTCGATGATATTACATATAATACAAAACCTATTGTTCAAGCTTGCGATGCATATAAAAAAGACAACTCTCTTAAAGGTTCGCCTGACAGAGATAGTAAAAACGATTCAACTGAAGATGAGGACGAAGATAATCAAGGAAGCGAAAAGAACTTAAGAGACACAAATTCAGATGATGATTGGAATATATCGAAGAATTATGAGAAATCTGAAGAAGGCTCATCTAAACGAGTACGTTTTGATTTGGAAGAAAAGGAAAATGTAGAAAAGCCTAAATCGAATCATCCGAATACCGATGATTCTATCAATAATCACGCAAAGATTATCAGAGAAGTATTAAAAAAATATCCCCATTTAGTAAAGAACAATAAAAATATTCGCTTGAAAATCATGCAGAAAGAAACAAAATCCTCTGAAAGTAATACTGCGTGCAAAACAAAAATATCTTACGTGGTTTTAAAATCCGATCATCTCTTGGCCACCAATAATGATGAAAATAATGATTCCAAGTGTAACGGCAGTATCGATGCCGAGACAGGTCCCTGGAAATGTAACAAATGCGATTTGGATGAGGAATATACGAATTATTATATGTACAGAAGACACATGCAGGATGTGCACGAGGAGAAATTTGATCCGAGGGTTTGCGAGCATTGCGGTTATAAGGCAACAAAGCGCAACATTCTGATGTATCATCTTTATACCAAGCACAACGTGCCACCGCCGAAGAGCATGAGTTTTCCGAAATGTCATGCCTGTTCATACATTGCCTTGTCAGAGACTCTGCTGGTGCGCCATCAGATAAATCATAATCATCGGCCTGCTGCGACCCGACATCACGCTTTACCTTCAGAGGATATTCAATGCAGTCAATGCAATCAGTCATTCAAGAATATTACTGAACTTACTACTCACGAATTGAACAGTGGACATGGAGGCATAACAGATGGTAAAGAGAAGGGTCATCGTTGTCCATACTGTGTCAAAGTGTTTGTGCGTTTGACAAATTTGCAAGTACATCTGGATTGCGCGCATAAAGAATTACAGAGGGACGCCATCGAGTCTCCTCCATCCGCACCTCCATTAGAACCATCATCTGAAGCGGAAGCTCTCAGCCACGTCGCCAGTGGTATAGCCGCTTCTCTTGGTGTCGGAGATACGGAGACGGAGACTGCTGCGGAAACGCAGGAAGAAGAAGAAACCATAGAGATTGTAAAAACTAATGGTAATCAGTACATTGTACCAGATGTGTTGGATGATATGGAACATAACATCAGTTACAGTACGCATGAAATAGATGGCCAGCACATGATTATGTTAGTTAATAATGACGAAAACTATCAGCATGATGAAAACAATCATCATCAGCAACCGCAACAGTTGGATATTGCCGATAATGAGCAGATAGTAATGCAAGGCACAGATGATGGTATGATTGTGTACATTCATGGTGCTGATGAGGCTGATTCTCGATCCTACGAGAGTTATCAGGCCGCCGAAGTTACACAGGAGACAGAAGAAATAGTAGAGGAGGTTGTCGAGGAAGTCGAAGAGGTAGTTATGGAGGAAGAGGAGGTACAGGAAGAAGAAGAGATGCCTCAACACATGTTAGAGGATTGTGCTGATAATCAAGTGGAAGAAGTAATACAATATGTTGAGGAACAGACAGAGATAGTAGAGTACGATGAGGAACAATGCAGCGAACAGAGCAATAGTATGGATGAGCAACAAGAATCTGTTATGATCATTGAGGAGGAACATGTCGAGGGCGAGGAAGATATGGAAGAAACTACTGATAAACAACATAAGAAAATACAAAGTTTTACTAATGAATGGGATGAAGACAGCGCGGGATTAACAGAATCATGAATACTGTAATATTGAATTTTTTTATTTGCTTGTGTAATATGTTATTAACTTTAATCATAATTGTTTAATTTTAAAGCGACGCTTTAATGGAGATTTTCATTTTATATTTTACTTTAGATGCTTTTCAGCAGAGACACGGATGACAATGTAACAGTGAATGATGATTATATCCTTGTCGTTTGTCGTTAAATAAAACTGAAACTGCTTACAGAGTATCTCTTGCTGAAAGGCATCATTTATCTATGTAATGTTTGTTGATAATGAACAGTTATACAATAGGCGCAATACAGCCATACCGATTTTACCACACATATATTTAGCAGTAAGCCCACAAAATTAATCAAATTACATTTAAAATTACCGGCAGGAGTGGTATTATTGAAGATTATTGTATGAGCTTGTAATACATGAATTCTATCGTTGCATCGACACAGATTAGATTATTTTGTTTTAATATATATTGAAATATATATATTTTAAAACGCGAAAAAGTGTAAGATCTCGATTATGAGATTATTATACAGCGATAGCACTTCTAAGAGCCTGAGATAAGAATCTGTAACCTTTAAACTTGCGATTTTTTTTCAAATATAAATATGTTCATATATGTATATGTAGCTTATTAATATAATCTAAATTAGGAGCCATTTCGATCAAGTCCGCGATTAATTTTAATCGACAATTAACTCGATTGACAAAATCATATCTCTAATATACAGTTTAGCATTCTTAATGTTTTTTCGGTATATTAAAGCCTGTTCTACAATGTGCTTTTTGATTCCTGTTTCTTGCCTTTTGTTATCTTTTACATCTTGTTTTTTTGTTCCTTATCCAGTTTTTTGTTTTATATCGCTCGAGATAAAAGTTAACGAACTTCGAAAGAAATAAGAAATAGCAAAAAATACAATTATTGATGAAACAGTTACAAAGGAGAAAAAAACAAAAGATAAAAAATAAGAAACAGTAAACAAAAAGCACATATAGAATAGGCTTAAAAAGATATAGTTCCATTAATTAATTTAATAATTTTTTTCGTACTAATACAATAATTAATTAAGTTAATCGGAGTTGATCGAAATGGTCTTAATTTATAAATTTATTTCATGAGAATACGCGCATTAGATATGTTAAAGATATATATTGGTGACCAATCACGTAGTTTTTTTAAATACTATTCTGCAGAATGAAAATATATATCACGTTTAAAAGAAATCTTGAGAACGAATGTTCCTTCCAAATACCGCCTGTAATCTTTTATACTGCAATCGATAATAAATAGTAATTTTTACAATTAAGAGGCGAAAGCTATAATGAAAATAAAATTCTTAGATTATAAGCACATAATGTTTTGTGTTTTGGATTGTGCACAATTATATGGAAAAGTATAAATAAATAAATGCAATATATATTATACTTAAATATTCATATCGCAAGTACGAAATAGACGTTTTTTTTCCACGTTCGCAACATTTTTTAGTACATTTTGTTTCGTGCATAATATATACGCATGATGCATCGTTTACAAACATAAGTTATGTATTATGTGTATCATACGTGAAACGAAATGTTTATTTTTTATTGCTGAACTAAAATTTTTTTCGTAAAATTTCAAATATACTTATTTCGCTTTAAGTACATGTATACGGTGTATACTAAGAGCTGCGGTTGCGTTCCATTGTAAGTTTGCAACGCAGTCGTCGGAACGCTAATTCAGGCTGTAAAAGCAGACCTTTTATCTCATCCTAACCTGAATTCGAAGCTTCTAGTTATTTTTTAATATAGACATCCGTGGAATACTTCTCGAAGAAATATTTGAAAGTTTAATATTCGTAAAAGAGTCAATAAATTCGTAATCAAATGTGGTGGCTTTGTCATAATCTTTATAAAGTAAAATAAATTTGCGAAAATATGAATGGTCGTATCGCCCCGAGCAAATCGACAGTTTATGTGTCAAATCTGCCGTATTCATTCACCAACAATGATATACATCAGCTGCTGGAAAGTTACGGCAAAATTGTTAAGTAAGATATAATTATTTTTATTTAAATTTATCGCGTCAAATCTACACATATACCATATTAATATTACGTCGTTTATTCACAGAGTAACGATAATGAAAGATAAAGTAACGCGTCGTAGTCGCGGCGTTGCCTTTGTCCAATTTCTTAGGATAGACGAAGCCGTATCTTGTGCGAAACGTCTCAATAACACAAAGGTAGATAAATTTTAATTAATTTATTTTTCTGATCGGTTGACTTCACATCGATGATGTTTAAACTATCATATCACTTTGCATAGTTCATAATTTGATCGCTCATGCATTTTTTCTGTGGTAATCTATTTTCATAACTCATTGTAAAGAAATGTATTATATAATCAACTTTATAATAAATTAAATAATTTTTCTATTTTCTATTTAAATAAACCTAAAATAGAAAGTTAAAAAATTTCAATGTGAAACATTTAATTTACATAGAATTGTTCTAGTGAGGAATTGAAGTTCATTCATCTGTGCCTTTTCTTAATTTCAGAAAGAGAAGACATGATGAGACCATAATTTTTAATAAAATTAATACATATTTTTTATGTATTATTAACGTCCTCTTCCTTTTTTTTTGATTGTTAGGTATATGGTCGCACTGTAAAAAGTTCAATAGCAATTGACAATGGTCGCAGCACTGAATTCCTACGTCGTAGGGATTATCCTGACAAATCGCGGTGCTATGAATGTGGACAGGAAGGACATTTGTCATATCGCTGCAACAACAACACACTTGGTCCTAGGGTAGAACCAAGAAAGAAAATTAGGATGCGAAAGAGAAAATTAGGATACCAAAAAATTTGTAATAAAAATTATTTTGATAGTGACAGTGGTAGTGATGAAGCAACAAAAAAACATGATTTCGACGATGTTAATGATATTACAGAAGAAGAACCAGAAACGCTAAGTGCCGTTATTGCACTTGAGGTATAATCATGATTTTTTAATTAAATTTTTAATTAAAATTTGAAAAGAGAAGAATGAACAAATTAAATTTTTGTAGATTAAAAATTATAATACATCATAAAAACGAACGTGGTTATAATTCAAAACGTATAAAAAGAAGAGCATAAAAAACCACCGCACAAGTTATAGTTTGTGATATTTAATTATCATTACATTAATTAAAACATTAGACGCTTCGGCCACAATCTGGCCATCCTCAGTAAATTCACAATATTCTTAAAACGCAGAGTTACATATAGCTGACATTAAATTCAACCGTGAATATATGTGAAGATCATATGTGAAGATGTCTCGTACAATAATGTTACACCGCCAATTATCATATCACGGAAAGAATTTCCAGATTCTAATTTAACAAATTTGCGTATCATTAATATTTTCTAATCGAAATGTGTAATAAGAATAGAATCATTACCTGTTTTACAGCAAAAAAATATAATGATGAATCTCAAGTACATCTTTTGCACAGATGGAAATTCGTCGTGACATTGTGTGTTATTATTTGTCATATCATATATTTTACCACTATTTATATATATGAGTCAAAAGTTTAAAAAGTTCTAGAATTATTTATTAAGTGTGAGAGAGATCTTTCTTAAGAAGAGACAGATAAACATCAGGCAAACCTTCAGTGTCACTTTGCTTATTGATACCACTTATTTGACCTTTTATGTATATCATTTCAGAAATTCTTCTTTTCATTAATGATTGTTCTATGTCTAAAATTCTTAGGTTATCCCAATCCAATTCATGCATCTCATTCAACTGGTGACGTGAAACCACTGACATCTCGGAAATGGATTTTCTTATGTCAGCCTTACGTTCTTTTATACGAGTTTTTAATTTCTTTTTTGTTTGGCCAACATAAGAAGACACAATTTAAACAATTAATTTTGTAGACTACTCCACGATGGTCATCCTTAAGCAAAGGATCTTTTCCAGTTTTTATTTAAATGTATTCATTTTATTCATAGGTTTATAAGCTATATTAAAGCCATGAATATGTGAAAGTTTTTTGAATTTTTCAGATACTTTGCTTAAATATGGTATAAACTATATGGCACAAATTATAACTTGTGTGGTGGTTTTTTATGCTCTTCTTTTTATACGTTAAAAATTCTAACTCTTACTCAAATTTTTTATTTTATATTTCAGCAAAGACGGACAGAAATGGAACGCAGAAAAACAGATGGATACGATAGAAAAGAGACTGTACCAAAAAAACGTTATAAAAAGAATAATTATTTCAGTGATGAAGAGGATTTTAGCGAATAATACGTATATTATATGAAATAATATTAAATCTCGAAGGTATTATATATTGATAAATGTATATAAATATAAATAGTATCGCTTTTGTTTCCCAAGTACAAAGTACTTTCAAGCTATAATAAAAAATACTCCAAATGTATTCTTAATTTAATTTTACTGTTAGCATGGCAGGAATATTAATCAAATATTTTTAACATATTTAGAGAAATTTTGTTTTTTTTTCATATAAGCTTTGAACTTAACACTTTTAACAAATAAGATAAATCGCAACTATCAAGTAATAATATTAATTACAATAGCATTTGATACAATTATACATACACATATATACATGTATATGTGTAAGTATGTTTATGTATGTATACATACACATACAGAATGTCCCAAGTTAATCAAATTTTCATCTGTTTTGTAAAAAGGAGAAAAAAAATCTTTTAATTTAAAAAATATTAGTTTTAGTAAAAATTAAACTGTATTATTTTGCTGCTCTCACATTTTAAATATTAGTAATCTTGATAATGCAACAAAAATTAAATTCTGCTGTGAAAAGATTTATTTAAAGATTAGTATATGTTTATTTGTGTCAAAAAATAAATATGGTTTGCGGTTAATAATCGTTTATTTTTAGTAATTTATAATTAGCGTTTTATTAAGGAAAAATTAATCTCAATTTGTTTAAAGAACTTACAGAAACTATCTTGAGACAAGCTGTATATATTTCAGTGGACATACACAATTTATTATATATGAGATATATTCGTTTCTGCATAATCCATTATAATTTAATATTAGAAAATATTAAACAAAATAAAAAAAAATTTAGGCGCGACGTATAATGTAACGATCTTTTATCTTCCAGCTGAATGAATAAACAAATTTAATATAACGACATAATCATAAAAATGTACAGTATATTCACATACTAATCCTATATTGAGGATATGAATGTATCACATTTAATTTATGATACTATTTTTCAGTCCAACGAGTTTGCATTTTAAATACTTAAAGCAAGATTACTGCAGTCTATGACGCATACAATTAGACTATACAAGATTATGTAACAAAATTAAAATCTGTGTTTTCTTGTCTATGTCAGTCACATCCAGAATTTGAAATTAGTACTATAATCAAGCGCTGTGTCACATTATTGTAAACACGCTTGAACTTTTTCGATCCATTCCTGCGCCGTCGTTGCATCAGCAGCACAGAAGTTGTATGTTCGTCTGTTTGTACGAAGCTGTAAAGAAAATGATTCTATCATGTTTGTAATATATGACAAAAAAATTATATTTCAATAGTATCATACAAAAATGAATTAATTTACAAAATTGAAAAAAGTTAAAGATCATGGAAATTTGTGTCTTAATTAAACTCAATTTACTTGAAATTATTAATGTTGAAAAGTTAATACAATTTTTTATAAAACATTGTATTTAAATCGTGTATGTTTTTCTATTAAAGTAAAATATATGCTCACATCAAAGAAGGATTTATCATCCGTTTTCTTTGGTGGTCCGGGCATCGGCGCAGCTGGAGTGACAGACACCACCTCAGCCAAATCTGTATACCAATAATATGTGATTTTGTAACACATACCTTGCCTACTTTCAAACTTTTCTCTTGTAGTATTTTATTTATTTATTTATTTTTTAGTTTAATTACATACCTATATATCCTTTACAGTGCGAGTCTTCCACTGCGTCGTAATATCTCAGTTGATGCTTTATAGAATCTAGTACGAACCATCTTTGTTTCCAGCCCTTTAATAGAGCTCCCCGTTTATAAAGATAGCCCTCGTGCGTTCTATTTTCCGCCACATTACTCGAAAATTGTTCGTAATATTGCTGGGAAGAAGTTTGTATAGTTGTTACACCTGCAAGGAAAAGCTTATATTATATAAAATAGCGAAAGTTTGAAAATTATAAAGTTGCTGCTATGAAGATATATGTGAGAAACGCTTAATTAATCCGTTCAAATTAATGAAATCAGCTCATACTAGAGTTTACACTTCCGTTATCGCCACCGCTTCTCGTAAGTGTGTGAGTTTGGAGATTATCCGTCACAGCCTTATATTTTGTGCAATTCTTTGGCACAGCATCCGCGCATTTGTCATGACACACGTGACCGCAATCGATGCATCTTAATCCAGCCTTCACTGGACCCCATAATACGCCGGAACACGCATCGCAATGAGTCGGTGTAGCAGAATCTAATCGTTCGAACCTTTGGCAAACGTTCACATTAACGATATGTTTAACCAATTTGAGCAAATTGTGCAAATCGACATTAACGATACCTATGTGGATGTGCATACACAGAGCCTTCGTTTCCGGTAGTGCTTCCGCCGGCAAGTTTGCCGCGTAATAATAGTTCTAAAGTAGAACGTTTATGAATCAATCGACCGTGGTACCGTACAAGTGCGGTGCTGAATGACGCGTGCCGCTAGAAACAAAGAAAATCATCACGAATGGGGGCTTTACAAGTTATATCGAATATATTCAAACTGTAACACAAAGTCTCGAGGTATCATTAATACATCACTATAAATTCAATAAATATTTCATATATTCTTTTTTCTCATTGCAAAGGTAATATAAAATAATATCTAATAGTAAAATGCATTATCAATCTGCTTTTTAACAATTATTTAACAGGATTTATTGATAATTGATAAATGAATCCTCATATGATTTAATTCGTAATGCTTCAACAAAGTCTAATAAAGATTATACAATAGTATATATAATCATATATATTTTATTTTCTTGCGATGATACTCGCAAAACTATCTTGGCAAGAATAAAGAATTTCTTGTACGAATATTCCGTTGCGACTTACAGCAAGAGAATCGGTGTTGGGTAATTCGAGTTTATCCCAGAGTACTTTCCATTTTTGCGGTAAATGTCCCAATTCGGTTTCCAACTTGTGAATTTCTTCTAAAAGATGCGAAAACTGATCGGGCACCATTGTGCTGACTCCGTCGTATCTACGAAAAAGATTGTGATTTATAACTTGATAATTTCTTTGAGAGCGTTAAATGTGGCATTTGAAGTAATAATTACCCCTGAGTGACCACTTTACGATTGCTCTTAACCACGCCATCCGCAGCTTCGGCCTCTTCCTCCTGCTGGGAGTCCTGTTGCAGCACTTCCAGATCGTATGCCGGACCATGTGCCAGTTCTTCTTCCAAGTAAAACTGCCAGATGTCTAGACTCGGTAGATGGGACACTGGTCGCAGAATAGGATTCTCCGTGTTCGGTGTGTACATAAAATTATAAAATAACGGACATCTCGCATGTTGCTTCTCTATGTAATCGAATATACTCTGCCCGAGATTGCAGCCAAGTGTTTGTTTGTTTGTTCCCGCTAGTCTACCGCCAGGATAAATCGTGTCGTCATCGCTACCGGTGTCCACGCCCTTGTGATGACTCGTTAAGGAACCTCTTTTATCTTCGATGGCGGTAATACCGCACTCTACTCTGTCAAATTCGCAATCCAACAGAAATGTACGAAAGCGGCAGGACACCGAATGATAAGCTAAGAACTTTAAATAGTATTCGTTGAATTCAAAGGCCAGAGGAAATTGTTTCTGTATCTGATGCACTATATCCAGGAACTGTAGAAACGTAGGCGTGAAGTTTGTCGTTTGCGAATTCGCAGCAAGATTGCTCCTGTGGCCGAATCTATGCCCGAATCCGAGCCACTCCTTTTCGATTAAGGTCCTAAAGCCGTCGATTGTTCGATAATGTGGATCGAGACACACCTGCGCTATGGAGCAAACGGTGGTTGTTGTGTCCCAACCATCTTCCAGACAAACAGCTACTGACGAGCCCTGCATATCCATGAGGTCTATGACTGCTCCCGCTAGTTGCATCAGGCTCTGCAATTGCTGCAACCACTCCGAACTCTCGATGAGTCTGTAGAAACTCTGATCTGGTTCTACATTAGGCGAACTAGGCACGCACGCTCGCATCAGCTTCTTAAATGCAGCTTTCGTATGCCTCACATCATAATATTCTACCGGAATGAAATCCGTCTTGGGGGTAGATTCTGCTTTCACACCTTTCATATGCGCCTTTTCACCTAGAATGTAGAGAGCGGCGCGTTGAAATGTATGGACACATTCCGTACCGCTGTCAGAATCCGCTGAATGTCTGACAGTTCCGCGCTGGTGATGAACTGAAGTTAAGGAAGCTTGGGAATTGTGTCGTTTGTCCTTCAGAGAACCCCATCGACCGAAATTCTTGGGACCTTTGCCGCCCGACGAACTGAGAGTGCCTAGGGGCTTGTTGAATGGATTGCGGCGCGATTGTTCAGGCGTGGCATTACGATCTTCTGCTGCTAGTAATAAAGAATCTATACTTAGAGAGCTGTCGGACATTCCCCAAGCGGAACCTTGCCGCAATACGGAAAGCGGTGTCACAGCAACAAGGGCCATCATATATTTCTCCTGTTCCAGAGAGGAAGTGGTCTCTGAGGATGTAGTCTTTAGATTACTGCCGGAGGTCGGATGGGCTTTCAGCATGCCCATTACGCCTTTTCCATGATAACCCGCGCCTCTAATTAGCAATGCTTTTGTTCGTGGATGTCTCCAGGTGACGACTGGCATTCTACTGTGACGATGAAGTCTGCAGAATCGCCGAATGCTTTCGTCTGACACGGAAGTTGGCACAATCAGAAGTGCAGGATAGCTTCGACAAATCATGTAGGCGCAATTCACCGAAGTCAATCGGAAGGGTTCATTACGACGATTGTTATGTGGCCCGTTTGAATAGAGACCCAGTCGGTACCAGTCTCTGACGTAGCTACGCTCAGACAAACGTTCGAGGGTCTTGGCGTCAGTCGGTGGTTGTGTCACCACGCCAGGTATCTCGAAATCGTCTACACTGAGATCGTCATCGTGACTGAGCTCATTGCTGTCGGTCATCGGTAAACTCATTCGTCCAGGCGACGTCATGTACTTGTTGTTGCTGTTGATAAGATTCATATTCGGCAGAACATACTTTTGCCGCTTGGACGATTGTTTCGGTTTAAAACCTGCCTTTCGCGCAGTTTTCAATAGCGTTTTTTTCGCAAACCCCTTTAGAGTAGCATTTTTTTCCTTGCCCTTGTGATGCGCTGTTTGTGTAACCAAGACTTGACCATTAAACGCGAAATGATGGAAGATGTGTGGCGGATATCTAGCTTTGTGAACTAATTTCCTCAGAGTGTCGATATTCTCCGGTGTAACCTCCTCGTCAAAGGCCAATTTTATCAACTGGAACGTACAAGAACGTAATTGCAGGCCTTCTTGAAGACATTGATCCAAGTGCGCCAGATGTTGCACAGCGACACGCTTCTCTTTAGTCAAAGACGTCACAGGAAAAGCACGGACGACTAATTGTTCGCAGGCAAACGGATCACAAGGTATACCCTTGAACACTATTCTATAATTCGTAAGGAAGATTGCACCTTCGGCTGGCAAGAGAGGCGGTATCTTGGGTAATCCTGAGGAACTCTCCTCCCTACCGTCCGGCAGCAGGTAAACCCGCAAGCCATCCATTATCACTTCCTCACCAGGCAACATGTTTGGTGTCAGGATCTTCGGTTTTTGTATCGGTGGCAGTCTCTTACTTTCCCTGTGGACTGCCTCGAGCGTCTCGATGTGCATGTGAACAACACCTGGAACCATTTGATGTAGACAACGCACGTGCTCGGCACTAACGCCGCCCTCGGTACACACGCGATCGACGAATCGCGAAACCATCCGAATGACGGCACTGCCGGTTTCACCTGGATCAGTCTCTTCGAATCCTGATTCGGCGTCGCCGCTGTCACTCGCCACGCTATTCGTGATACTATTACTGGCGCGTTCCTCGTCGTAAATATGATCCTGACGATGCGTTTTTGAACCAATGTCTAACGGCACTAGTAAATAGACCATTCTGTTGGCATAATGAATAGCCTGGCTGTACATAGTACTCTCTTCACTATTCACGAGTTCTTTCTGCTTCTCGAGATCGATGGACTGCCAGATACGCATCTGATCCGCAGCTATCTCTAACGCCGAGGGTTCCTGAGCTTGATAGATGGAATATCGGTCGCGGTATGGAAACTCTTTACCATCTCGTGGACTGATAGGACTTAGAATACCGTCGTTCATGAGTCTAGGCGGTGAATTATCACCTGGCAGATACAAACGTTTGATGTCTTTCTGCACGTCTAAATAAAAAGCGTCTTCCCAAAACTGTTGATTCTGCCATACCGGATGCTCCTGGATGCAGGTGTATGCGAATTGAATTACGCCGGTGCATAACTTCCTGCAAAACGCGGTGGCGAGCGGCAATAGTGCAGCGGCAACTCCGTGCTCATCCATCGATGAATCGTCTTGCAGCGCGCAATTCATCAGACGTACTACTAGATCGAATTGCTGATGCTCCAACATAGCCTTATTTCCAACCACATGCTGTGACAACTCCATGCAGAGTGCCAATCGAGCAGCTTTACTTTTTAAAGCTCGCAAGACGGCTGGAAACGTTTTGCGAGCATCCGAAATCTTATTTTCGAATATACAATTGATACAATTGCGTAATACTTCTAATCTACGAGCTGAATTGCTAACTAGGTGTCTAGTGTCATGAACAAATGAAATGTGTGGACCTATAGGCACGATGCGAGGTTGAATCGGCCGTAAGGATGACAATCTGACTTTAAGATTATTCTTCGCAAGACCTTCATCGATGATCGCTTGAACCTGCTCCGGATTGATACGTGGCAAGAGAGGCTGATGAATCCTCGCAAACGCTCCTTCGGGTGGCTTCAAGATTTTCTGTACGTACGGTTGAGGATTCGGATTTTCGTTCAAGTATAACTGTTGAGCTAGTTCTTGGATATGTGTCAAGATGACTCGATGATCCTGCGTTTCCTGCTTCAGCTGATCACTCAAATTACTGTATAATTCATCCCACACATCGCAAGGTCTCCACGGTGGACCTCTTTCTGCGATAAAAGATGTAAAAAACATACAATCCAGAACTCTCGTAGTGAAGTCGCAGTCGGTTAAACCTCTCTCTCCTAGAAACGCGGCTTTGTGAAAAGTGATAACAGGTTTCGGGTGTATTCGTATCAACGTCAGACAGCTACGGTATCCTTGCAACAATTGAGCAAAGGTTCTCATAAATACTGCCCTGAGTTCTTTATCGAGCATAGGAGAATGTGGAGCCCTGGTAGCAAGTGGAGGAAATGCGTAATCCGCGCATGCCAATTCTGGCTGCAACACTAGGGATAATGCATCTTGCGTCTGCGAGAGCAATGGTTCTGGTAGTAAAGCAAGCGAAACACCATCCGGAACTGTCAATGAACCTCCGTCCAGATCGGCGACTATTACATCCATCTGTAAACATAAAGATCGTAATAATAAGCGTTTGAATTAAAATGATTTTTCGAAATTATACATAAAAATTAATCTTACAAGTTCAGCAACTTCGTGTTTTAACGAACTGTGTACACCCATAATAAATGGTGTTGGAGTGCTGAGTATTTCAACTAAAGCCGCTGGCAAAAGAGGAATGTAAACATGTGAATATCTGAACGGATACATCAACGCTGTTAGGGCACGACACCCTTCAGTCAGTCGAGAATAACTGGCAGAATGGAAAAGTATCTTATGCTCTGTCATAACTGCACAAAATAATACTAACACATTGCGAATACCTAGAAATAACATTATGTATCAAATAATTACATTATATATATATATATATATATATATATATATATATATCGACAGTTAATTATTGCAAATTGCGTGCTTTGTTACATTCTTACCTAATTGCTGAAATAATAAATTTACACTAGTATGAGTTATAGGAAGAGAAGGACTAATTGGTGGTTGAAGCGCCTGCCGATCCCCTGCTCCAATGCTGAATCGTACCTGTGGCCCACCAGCAGGAGGTACTTGGATACATCCTAATATGTTTCCAACTAACGTCTCTAATGGTATACCAAGATTTTCTACGTACACCGTGTATATAATGCCAAGACAGTTCTACAAGAATAAGAAATCATTATTAAAGTGATGAAAAGCACAGCTGATGAGGTATTAATTATGGGTCTGTTTTTTATTCCTGCACTAAAACTTTCTCGTTTTCGCCAAATATTAAACATATACCTATTTTACTTTAAGTTTTTAAAAATGTATACTAGTTCAGCTATAGGAAACAGATCTTACATAAAATGTACAAATATACTCTAAAACTACTATAAAATGTATAATATATTTACATACTCTAAATGTTTCTATGTAATCGAGTCTGGAAACCAGCACCAGACATTTAGGTGCGTACATAATGCTATGATGTGCAATGGCGGGTATTGCCCTGACCAAGGGGCGACTATCTCCATCTACGGGATCTTCTTCCTCGTCCACAGGTTTACTTGGCACGATCGATACGGTTTCGTTGAAGCACATGCAAGCGCAATAATGTCGATTTGCATCTATATCTGTCAATATTGAAACAAAAAAGCGTGGCTCTTGCCTTTCCGTTGATAAAGCCCATCCTTGTGGTTGACAAAACTATAAGACAGTACATGAGTAAATAACATGATAATGTAACGAATCTTCAAAAAGAAATAGTTTTACCCATTCTATTCCTTCAATGAAAGGTGTATCTGGCCAATCTTTCTCTGGAAATCGTTGTAATATAACTCCACTACTTACACCACCTCCTATAATGACAACACATGCATATAAACAAATGCATGGATTATATATTTGTTGATGCTAGCTAATGCAACAATAATTACAGATCAGCCAAGAATTTGCTGTATATATAGAGAGTTAAACTATGGCTACTTTCCTTTTAGGAGATACAGTCAATATAAGTGTTATTTTGTCTTATATGGGATGTTATGAAATGCTTTTCAGCAAGAGATATAGTTGACACAGTATAATACATCGAATCATTACATCCTTATTGTTTGTTAATGTTAAACAAAAATGAAATGTCTTATTGTATTACTGTATCATTTGTTTTCTGAAAAATATCAAAGAATAGAACCATATTTATATAGTTGTTTTACATTTTCACACAATACTGATTTTAAATTTATATATTATAATAATAGATAAAGATAATTATTATTATTTGCTTTGGTGACAAGGTTACTGTATAACAATACAGATTTATAATCTCATTTTTAATATTAGTTAAGACTCAATAAAACACATGGTCTCATGGTCAGATTATAGATAAAATCTCAGTTGAACCTTACTTGTCAGAATCAAAAGGAATGTGTATTCAATTGAAGTTATGACATCACAAATAAAAATTATCTAAGTTTTGATTAATAGAAAGCACTTGTGGATGCTTTCCAGCAAGAGATAAGGATGATACTAGTATAACACTACTTGTTTATTAACGTTAAACAAAGATGAAATGATCACTGTATCACCTTGTATCTCCTGCTAAAAAATCATATATCTCCTAAAAGGAAAGCAGTCTAAATCTGTTATTTTCAATACTTTATTTAACTTTTCTTAAGTGATCAATCTTTCTTCGATCTATTCTCTGTCTAGATATTATCATTAATTTTGATGGAAAAAATATAACAAAATCAGACTTTAGAAAATATTGAAGAACAGAAAAATGTTGAATGTAGAACCTAATGACGAATGTCAAGTGCATCTCGACAATGACTTACTTTCTTTCTCGTGATCGTAGCCGACCACGACAAAGTAGTCGGCTAACCGAGACATCTCGGTGTATTCGTGGGGCTGAGTGGGGGTGGTTGCGCTCAACATCCCACGTCGTGTTTGTTACACGTGATTTCATGGACTACGGCCTGCCTCGTCGTTGCGGTTCAGCAACTCGTTTTATCCTGCGTCAAAAACGTTAGAAGAGCGCATTAACGCGGGGATCGACGTGAGGATATTCCGGACATAGCTTTTGCGATTAGTTCCTCGTTACGATCTCTCTTGCGCTCTGTTAACGCACGAAAACGTCAACAAACGTCAAACCGTGGAGTTGCAGTAGTAACGTACCGAGATCTCGAGCATCCGCGTTAAGAGAAAAAAAAAAAGATATACACGAGCGGAAGAAATCTCGCGTGCACGGACACTTTGCGATCGTCGCGCACCTCGAGCGTATCTCAACAACACGACATCGCGCCCAATCGCGCCGCTACTGCCGTTGTTTCGCAACGTCCCAGGGACCCGCCGAATAACGATGCCACACCCCGAAACCTCAATCCATAACCTGCCAAACTCAAACGCCACATTGGGTGTTTGTTGAGCTCGCCTAGCACGGGCCGAAACATCCCACGATTACGAAAACCGAAGATGAGAAATCGCGTCGCCGCTGCTCCGACCGCTCCGACATTCGGACTTCGGCGTGATGTTTTTTTTCGCCGTCTGCCGGCAGCACTTAAAATTAAACTAATAATATAAAAGAATTAATATTTAAAAAATAGAGTATATATTAATTTAATATAGATTAAAAAAATATATATTTAAAATATATAAAATGTTTCGATAAAAAAAATTTTTTAACGCAGTTTTAATTTAAAAAATTGAACTTGTCCAGAAATAAAAGGTCATGATGTACGGATATCTAGATGCGATTATCAGAAAAAGCTATTGTATCTTCGTCTTTGATTGAAATTAATAATTATTGTTTCTGTACATGTATTTTCTTTGTCTTGTCTAAAATATTCCTTAAATTCATTTTTCGAGAAATCAGGAATGAATTATACAATTTTTAAATTTTTTTTTGTTTTTGCTATAACTTCTTCATATATTTTATTAATCATTATTTGCCGTTATTAATAATATTTGTAAATTTTTATTTAAAACGTCTTCGCTTTCAATTGTGATGTTGATAAGTCATGTACTCGTCAAGAACATCACTAATTATGATGAAAATATTTTTTTTTAGACGCCATATTGTACGAAGTGCTGAAACAAAACGACGCTAAAGCGTCAAGTGCGCATCATGCATGATCATGCGTAAAGGCATCCAGAAAGCTTCCAGAATCGCGCGATACACGAGTCACGACGTCCACGATCCACGACGACGCTACTTGAAATGTTGATTTATCGCCGGCATGAGCTGTTGTTGTAATTCGTAAGGTTATGATTATGATGAGGGACGCTTGCCGCCGAAGCTTCGTTGGAATGGCAAACAAGATTTTGTACTTGGGTTTGGTGTTGATATTCATAAATCTTTGCGTAGCCTCTAATGACGATATCGCCAGGTGTCAATTCGGCAAGTCGATGCGTAAACAGGTGCCAGCGGAATCCCTAAACGGCACGTGCTTGCGAGATGTCGTGATGCGTCTGTCGAAGATGCTGCGATCCGTCGTCGACGAAGAACTCGGCGCTTCCTCGTTTCAAGAGATGATCAATAAAATAGAATTCACGAATGTTTCCAGCAATTTGGATACAAAATTAAGTGCCTTAGTTGACAAATTTAATAATAAATTAGCGGTGTACATCGATGCCTTCAATCAAGTCTACGAAGTTATACACCGCGTACTGGCACGCAGTCCACTGCCTAATATTTATTCTAGTCAATTAGTCGATTACGATATAATGGAGATGAACAGAGTTTCAAATATATGTACGGATATCATAAAAGGTATTTTTTATTGAATATATAGTTTTATTCCTTATCAAGATAATGTGATATACTATTAAGTTTGATTACAGAACTTACAAGGCAGTTAAGAAGTCAAGAGTGGAAAAGTATACATATACTGCCAATGAAAGAGCCAGATACAATGTGCGGACCACCTATATTGGCTTATAATGTCGGACCTCTTTTATTATCCCAGTACTGCCATGAAAAAAATGTCATTTTACTTTTGGAACATGGCACATTCATGTCTGAATCTGAGCTAACTTTGGTTCAATTGACAGCCAAAACTATTATAGATATGCTTTCTGAAACAGATAATGTTACCATTGTGGGCCTTGCTCATACTACTCCTCTGCTTTGTAAAGATAGCTTGTTAAAGGCAACAGATATTAATAAGTTTCAATTAATTCGTTATATCGATAGTTTAACTAGAATAGGTAAATAGACAAAGAGTAATTATATTATTTTTTCTTATTTTTAGATTTTTTATTTGAAATATATGATTTGTTTCTATCTAGTTACTTTCAGTCTATTTTGTTTTATTGTTGTTATCGTTTCTATTAATGAAATATACATGTTGTTTATAAAATGTATGCTAATTTTATTCTTTTAATTTTCTTTCAGATTCAAATGAAGTGATGAAGATTGATTTTATAAAATTAACACAAAATCTAAGGGGTGAAGTGCTTATTTTGCATTTAACTAATAAATTACAAAATACATCAAATGCACAAAGAATTTTTGAAATAATTTCGGAACAGTTTAAAGCTTATCTCAAAACTATTATTGTCACAGGTAAGCTAGTTTTATTACTTTACTTTAATTATACAAAAAATGTTTTTATATCATAATGTATTTTCAGATCAGCAAGCATCCACTGTTATTAAGAAATTAAACGACAGTATCGTTATTTTTCCAATGCAAAATGTTCTTGGATATGAGATAGGAAAGCTATTTTCTTGTTTGCAATGTCCTAATCATGTTAAAAAAGATTTTTATGTATCAGACCCATATATTGAGCCATATAGCAAGACAATGACGATATCTATTGGGCAAGTTAGAAAGACTGCGTTACTATCTTTGGATATAAAATTGCGTGATTTCCTCGATGACATAACATATTTCAACGTTGGTTTAAACATATATGCTATATTCTTTGATAGCAAAGGAGTGGTTTGGATGCATAAAAATTTTCCTAGATTCGAGACAATGATTGAGCAACCGCTTAAAGTGCATTTGCAAGATATTGAAAATATAGATAGTCGAACTGTATTGAAGATGATAAATGAGTTTAAAGGAATCATAAATGTAAAGACAAAATTAGGCGAACAGGTAAGATAATACATCTGTAAATATATTTGAGAATAAGATACGAAAAAATTAAAATACAGAATATATTTTTTTAATGTATAATATAGAAGCGGTATAGATGGAAACACTTAAATTATAATGATTTGATAATATGCTTGGTATCGACAACTGAGGAGGGAATTTTACCTGTCGCGAGAAATGCGCCTCCACTGCCAGCAAATATATTACATCATCGTCTCGATCTTATGCTTCAAACTGTCGTTGATAAAGATATATTTTGCATTTATAGAAACAAGATTGTAACTTTGTGTAAGGAAATCAAATCTTTTACTCCAGTTATACTATTTGTAAGACTTGTAAATTTTATAAAAACTCATCTTTTTTTCTTTCTTTTTTTTTTTAGCAACGGGTGTAATTTATTTATCACCATGGTGCTTTCAATCCCCAATGGAACAACTGAAATTACTAGAAACAGATTCAACCGTAAATGTACAAAGCTATATGGCATATCTAAAAGATGTAACGGGTCTTTTGGCTAATCCCGGTTTACATCCATCTGTAAAATCAGATGTAGCGACGCTAGCACCAGTTTTAGAACATTTTAAAAAACAGCACGTCGAGAGTCCATTAAATAAGTTTATTATAAGAAGGTAATTACAAGTAATTATAATTTTACACATAATTATCAATAACTAATAAGCTGATACCTTTATTTTATTTTGTGATTTTAGATATGTTGTTAGTACGGTTAGTGGTGTATTAGAAATATTTCCAGGGATGGTATTGGATTCTGGTTTTGACCCCAAAAGGCGAATGTGGTATGGGAAGGTACTGGAACAACTTGATAAGATGATCTTAACTCCACCTTACTTAGATGCAGGTGGATCAGGCTATGTAGTCACTCTGAGCCAAACTGTCAAATATTCTGTGAGGATTAATGAAAGTACAGATTATGTAATTGCTGTTCTGTCTATGGATGTTACAATGGGTTACATTATGAGATTGTTATTGGAAATGTTTCCATTCTGTCATGATGCAACTGTAAAGTGTTTCTTGATGGATGATAAAGGCTATTTGGTATCACATCCGAAGCTGTTAGAAGCAACAGGCAAGATCGAACAACAACATTTAACACATAAGGAACTTTTAGTGGCTAATGACATATTGAATCATGGAATGTTCGTGAAAAAAAAATCATGCGCCAGCTACTTAGACGGTACTGTGCAGAGATACTATCAATTTAATACGTCGCTTGACGAGGTGCTCACTAATATGGCACATGGCGAACACTGTGTTAGATATCAGGTAGCTGCTGTACCAGGAACCAATATATTCCTTGGTGTTGTGAACATGACTACTCAGTGTAATTTGCTTAGAGCTTTTTGTCCGTGCAGTACGGTAAGTACAATCTCACAATTTTTATTCTAAAACATTTTTTAATTTCTTAAATAATATATTGTATCTGTTTATTAAATATTACAGATGGATCATTCGTGCCTGAATTGTAAAAGTATGGAACAAACTGGTTGTGAATGTCCTTGCGAATGTTCTTTATATTCTTCTAGCTGTATGCAACAAAGTATTGATAATTTAGATTCTTGTCCACCTATGTATGAACAAGGATCTAGTTTACAGACTCTGTGGATAGAGCCGATGAATTTGAAATCGTGCCCAGTTATCAATTGCAAATCATATACGACGGAGAGAGACTGTTTAGGTGTAGCGGATTGTCAATGGTGTCATGTTGACAACGATGGAGAGACTCCTTTGCAAGAACCGTTTTGCTCTGATATGTCCGTATGTTTTAAAGGAATCTTCGGTTCTTTAATACCTTACGGCGATAGCACTTATAGTAAGTTTGTCTTTTTTTTTTATTTTGTTTATTTGCATTAATCATTAGATAATAAAATTATTCCAGATTCGCAATCAACTGACGAGATCGCGATACGAGAGTGGCCATCAATTGGGCCGGTAGCTGGTGGAATTCTTGCACTGTTTTCGATTCTAGGTTTCATTGTGTTTTGCTACAGACTCCGATCAATGTATTTGGGTTTGGAACATCAATGTTTACATATTCAAACCTCACCTGATACATTACGTATGACGCATATTGATGGCGATCCGGAACCAGCAGAATTAGATCAGATTAAAAATAATTTAGATTGTCTCGTGAGAGACAATGTAGCGCGTATATCACCGTACAGAGTTTCTACTAATTACAGAAGACCACCCGGTGGGGACAGTGATCATGGATATAGCACAATGACACCTCACGATGATTCTGAACAACAGACTTTCGCTTCCGAACCCCTATTAGCCGTTGAAAATGATGTCAAATCGGATTTGATTAAACAATCCGGTATCGGAGTGCCTTCTCCTACGACATATTTAGGATCGCCACATCATGTTTTAGCACCTGTGACTGTCCATCGAGATATGGAAACAAATTACTGTTGACTGATGAAACTGAATTTACTGCCATTTATTTAAAAAAATAAGACGTTATTTCCTCGAAACATTAAGCGTGTTTAAACAAACAAAACAGCTAGCCTACTTGTCCAGCAATTGAATATGATTAGTTCTTATAGATTCAATCAATTGCATCGACTCAAGCTAGCAACTTCGTCCAGCTTCAACATAGCCATTGTTTTAAGAAATAATCAATTGTTTGTTCTTTGCAGATATAATCTCAGGACATAAGAATTAAGTGATGAATATCATTTAATAATAGTGATTTATTTTATTTGCGATCTTTGATGCGGAAGATATTGTATTATTTTACTACGAGACTGTTCATATTTTTATTATCAAACGACAAAAAGCATATTTCTTTTATTATGCTTGAAAAAAAAAACGTAACTTATAAACTGTACTCAATACTAAGGCCTTCCACATAAGTGCTAACAAAATATTTGATAAAGTATTAGCCTTCTTAAGAAGTACTAAAAGCGATTGTGCAAGTTTTATATATGAAAATAATTCAAATGATTGCTATATATTAGGTGTAGTAAAAAGAAATCCATTATTTTTCCAATAGATGGCTTTAGTAATCTGTATCACGCGTAGACGAGATACTACTACACCTAATATATATTGAGCGAATAACTTAAGTACATTATAAGTAGATAAAACAATAGAATTATATAAATGGAGCAATCTAGAAATGTAAAATATTAAAGTATATTATTTTAGACATGTTTTTAAATGTAAGATTACAACTTGCCAAGTATCTTTGTGACAGAGTAAGACACTAGTATATTCGAATAGGTATTATATATTCTTAACTACATAGGATATAACATGAGAGACGAGATTCACTTGAAAAGAATTCAGTACTTTAAAGCAATTGACATATATTACATCTTGTATATAAATTAAGAGATTTAAAGTTGTTATTATTAAGTATAGAAAATTAATGATAATATGAAATATTTATGCTAGTAATGGCAACTTCCTGTTTAGACATTGAATTTTAGCTTAATGTTTGAAATACCATGCCATTATCACGTTTCAATTATTGAGTCAGATGAGTGAAGAGTTTATTGATGATTAATAATCTAAGAGATACAAAGACAATGAAATTTTTTTTTTTTTTCGAATTTTTTATAGTGTATAAGACTGTCGGCGGTTGTACGTTAATTCCTCTTAGAGATCTAATAAGAATCTGGACATGAGAAAGTCACTGTTGGTTTTAACAATTCCGGAGAGTGAGAGAGAGAGAGAGAGAAAGAGAGAGAGAGAGAGAGAGAAATAAGCAAATGATAGTAGGAGAAAGAAATAGTAAATGTTCTTCCCTCTCAATTTTGTTAAAAGTATTACTCTGCATACAAAACTGCTGCTCGTGTCCAAACTCTTATTAGAGAGGTTCTCTAAGCTTCATGACTTACTCTTAGAAACGTCATCCTATTTCTTTTTTTTTTTTTGATAGATATATACAGCGTACTTATTATCATGATTTACATAAATGACAACGCCAAAACTTTACAAATTGTACAAAATTTTAAAATGCTGTACATAGAGAATCTATAATGCTATTTTTATTATTACTTTTGTATCTCTTTTCTTTATTTCTATGCGGGTATATTTAAGCATTTTTCTTGTAGTAGTACATCTTAATTTTATTAATTCAAAAAAAATCTCAATGAAAATATTGAAATAACAAAAGTAAGAGAAATGTGGAATAATATGTCAATAAGAGAGTATAAATTCCAGTTGTCCATATTAATAGGCCTGTTCTTTTTATGTATAGTTGAACTTTATGATGCCAATACAAAACATAAACGTAATGTTTAAATGTCTTAAATATTCATTGTATTTTTATATAGAGATATTAAAAGTAAATTATACAATCGCGATAAGAATAAAAGTTACATTATTATAATAGTTACAGTGCAAGTTTTTTTTATAAAAATATTATTTAAAGTTATACGATTAACGTATTTTATTGACATAATACAATACACTTTTGTTTATGCGTATTTTGCGCGTACATTTTAACAAACTAACATGATCGTAATTCCATTTTTACATTTTTCAGTTAAAAAGATAGCAGCAAAATATAGAAAATATTAGGATGTAATTTATATCAAGTCTGCATAACTGGCTGCTCTCGGACAGCAAATTCGACAACTCGGTCAAATTAATACTCTAACACACTTATTACTACATGTATCGTCGACATATACAAACGCTTCTATTTTAAAGAAAATTTGCCCGCGGATAACGTTGTATTCAGCAAGTTGTGCAGGCTTAAATTATGCCGACAATGGCGAGGATTTACATGAGATTTGCGTATACCATCCTGACTGATACTTATAAAAAAAGAACATCTACCGATGTTGTTATTACTAAGGATGCAGTATAAAATACTGTTGTTTTATATTGATCTTTTTTACGATGTATGTATAATGCGTACAAAATTCGTGCCGAACGAGAATTTATATATTATATCAGTATTTTTTATTATTAAAATCTGTGCATTTTACTATTAAATAGAAAATATATCATTGCCTTGTATCCCTTTTTGCACAACATAACGAAAATATTGCGGAACGTGTCTTGATTTTACAAAAAGGGAAGTTTGTGGAGAATATTACGTTGTTCGTATACGTAAAATGAAATGAGATACTTTTATTATATTATTCTGTCTTATAAGTAATTCAGTACGAGGTACATTGATGATCGACAAAATTATTATGATGACTAAGGTATAAAGTCTGGATTCTTTCTTAAGATTACAAAGCCTTCCATAATTGGTGTCAGTGGTACATATTCCTCGGTTGCAAGTTCCGCTCTCTCACCATATGCCAACAACACTGGAGTGGTGTGCGTTTGAAAGCCTGTGATGGTCTTCGGTTTGCCCGCTTGACCGACAACATCAACGGCAAGCCCAACTCTTACTGGTACAGCTAATGGATTCAGGTCCTCATCGAATGTTACTAGCATTCTGGGTTGCATTGCAGCAGCCAGCGTATACAAGAGGTAATGTGAACGTCCGAGAATAACTGAAAGTATATATATTATATATTATAACATTAATAATGACAAGTTATATCTGATATTAATAAATAGTGAAACCCAGGTCAATACATTAAACGAGCTATAGTTAGCAGTACTAATTAATAATATTTATTAATCACAAATTATAATTTTCCGATGACAAGTTTCAACGGTACGTTTTGATTATACTTAATCCTCATTAGCCGCAGAAATACATAAATACCCAAATATCTAATTATATTAACATATGAGGACCGTGTCACATTCGAGTTACAATAGATAATATAACAGATTGCTAAGAATCATCTCATCTTTGTGTTACAAAGATATCGCAACTATATCGTAATCAAACTTAATAAAAATAAACGATATAGTGAAGAGTCATGATTCCGAACTAATTCATCGGTTAATAGCGAGAAACGGCAATCGGTATGAATAAATGAATGAATTCTAGTCATATTAATAATGTAGCTTGATGTCAAATCATATAAAAGATTGTATATACGGCCTTAATAATATTGGTAGATAAACTAAATAGAATATCGTCAAAATTGAAACTATAAAGACATTAACATGTAACTTAAAATTATCTTTAACACTTAAAAATATATGGTAAACCGATAATAAGTTATAACTTTATGTACGTGTATAAAAATTTCATTAGAACAAAAGCACAACGCGAAACATAAATAACAAACGCTTTAAATTTATGCCAATTAAGAAAATTAAATAATTATCAAAGAATAAAGAATAAAGATTATGCAATACTTAACGGCTCCACACAATAAAAGGAACAGAGAACAGAGAATAAGAATTTCAACTTATCAGAGATGTATTGTGGAATACACAGTTTCTTAACCGATGAATTGGTTCGGAATCATGACTCTTCATTACATCGTTTATTTTTATTAAATTTGACTACATATGATATAGTTGCGTCCTTTGTAACACAAAGCTGAGATGATTCTTAGCAATCTGTTATATTATCTATTGTAACTCGAATGTGAGATGATCCTCATAATATGTTAATATAATTAGATATTTGGATATTTATGTATTTCTGCGGCTGATGAGGACTAAATATAGTTGAAATGTACTGTTGAAACTTATCGTCAGAAAATTATAATTTGTGATTAATAAATATTATTTAATACACCTAACTATAGCTCGTTTAATGTATTAACCTGAATTTTATTTATTAATTTGTTGTAAGTTATAAGAGAAGAATTGATATTATTTATATTGTAATATATCTGATATTATTTTTAATATGAAAATCTATGAGAATTTGAAGAATTACTGATTGATCAACTGTAGAGAGATAAGAAAATAGTGAAGATTCTTCTTTGTTGTAAGATCTCTGGAAATTGATTGTCAAATTCGTTACATCTTCGTAAATCGTAACAAGAATAGCTTATCTGCTTGCTAGTAATGAAATACAGTTATCGAAGAACATATCTTTGCATCTATTGCATCAAGAATATATATACTCACTGTTTTTTACATCCAAGAAACCGATCAGCGTCGACAGAAGACCGGCTAGAGCAACAGGGCTGAGCAGCTGTCTGTCACTATGATAAGGCGACAGAGTGAGCGTGCCCTTACCCAGATGCGTCAAGCCTTGTGCGATGCGCACCATGAAGAGATTGTTGGGATCCTTCGCGTGGAATTGAGCCAGCTGTCTCAGCATGGCGGCTAATCGCGCATTATTCGTGCCAGCACCGACCAGTCCCATGGCGAATATTGCGTTGTGTGCTACCTCGGGATCACTATCGTGCGAGAACTTTGATAGCGTATCCAAGATGTTTAGTTTTGGATTCGATACAGAGATAAGACCTAGGGCGAGTGGTACCGAGCGACGAATCACGGGTTCACAATAACGCAGCAAGTGGCCAAAAGTTCTGTAAGCCATCTCGGCACCAATCTCCTCTCCCATAGCGATCAGGGCAATGCCAAGAACGGCGATAGCCTGTCTGGAACTGAGATCTTTCTCTTTCTCCTCCTTCTTTTCCTCTTTCTTATCTTTGTCTTTACGCTCGCTTTTTTCTTCCTTCTCGTTACTCGATTCATAGTGCTCTGAGCAGATGTGCAACAAGTGTTGGATCTTGAGGACATTTCCTGTACCAGCATATGCACATACCTCCACCAGTGTTGTCGACATCGACCTGAATGGCTCATGAACTATCTCTAAAGCTGCTATGATAGCTTCTGCCGCTTCCTGTTTACCTAGGAAGCACAATCCCAAACCAAGTGCCAAAAATCGCGCGTATGTATCTTTGAGATCAGATTCCGACTTATCCATTAACGTGTGCATAATCGCTGTAGTGACATAAGCGTTACAAGAACCGGCAGCAACCATTCCTAATGCTAAACCAGTCATACCCAAGACTTCCCAGCTTGACTTAGTGTCACTGAGAACCGGTGTCAGCAAACCTAACACGCCTTCTCTGTTTGAACCGGCGTACGCAATACCGAGACCGACAATGGCGCCAATGCGCATAGTATTGCTACTATGCAACACATAGTCGGAAAGCAGAGCCAAGGCAGGATCACATTCATTCCTGACGCCGCAATTGACAATTCCGCAAGCCAATAGAGCGCCAGATTTGATATAGTCTTCCGATGAATATAAATATTTATCGATCGGCGTCAAGCCACCATCAACGTCCCATAGTAAGATCAGACCTAGGGACGCAGTCGCACTCAGCATGCCATGCTCCTTGTTTTTGTATAGCCATTTGTTACCATCCTCAATCAGCAGTTTATCGTGGCCAAACGCAGCGTTTACAAAACCGTTGACGAAACTTGCTGCAAGATTTTGCCGTGCTGAATCAACTTGACCGCCACCAAATGGTGGTCGCGAATTCTCCAAGTGAGATTTATAGACATCCTCAGGTGTCTTTGGCTCCATTATATCCAATTCTCGTGCCAAATTCAGGAAGTGATTGTTCAAGTGCGAGTTAGACATTATCTCAAAGAGGTCATCGTCTTCTATCGTAGCTTCATGTAGTTCCAGGAAGATTTGCTGACGACCTAGCATAAAGGCCAGTTGCTTTTGCACAGAACTAAAAAATCAAACATAAAGAGTTGAGCCTTGTGCTTGGAAAATATCAATCATTATCATTATAATAATAATAATAAGAAAAACTAAGTTATTAACCTCAATGGTAATTTAGACTTTTTTTGTCTAGACATTGAAATTTTTTTACTGTTCTAGACATTCAAAAAAATTCAGGGTTACTTTTCAATATCTCTATTACATTATCAAATAGTTTTTAACTCAAATGTGAAAACCTTTATTTAATAAAAATTGAAATTTGAACAAAAACCAGGGTAAAATTGAAAAGTAAATTTCGCTTGTTTCAAAAAAGAAGCAGTTCGCAGGATTAAAAAATATCTAAACAAAAAGATCAGAAAAAGTAAATTTTATACTTACAGATCTCGACAGTTTGTGAAAATCGATTCAATAAGTGGCAAATCATTCAGTTGCATTGCCAGCCTAATTGCTTGTGGATATTGACCAAATTTACGATATAACTTGCAGGCGACATGAAGAAGGGTGCTGTTCTCTGGATCAGCTACATATGATACGCAACTCGTAAGATAAAGACATACTCGCTGATAAGCACTTTCATCAACATACTGTTCCAGCAAGTCCAACCTCTCAATCTCCATTAGAAGGTCACATGCTTCTGTTTCTGCATTATGTGCCATGTTGTAGGGTACAATCTCGTGCACCAGAGCGATAAGTTTCTTGTTCGTTGCTTCAACGTTGTCACCTGTTACCTCGTCCCATTCTCCTGCTAGTTCTCCTGACAAATGTCTAACGTATTCATGTCCCCATTCACCGATTGCCAGTGCAGAACCCATTAGTCTATATTTTAAACACTCCCGGCCCTCGCCCATTGTCATTGCCAAAACGGAAATAACGTCTGAACATAATTCCTTATTTTTTACATTGGTCATTTTTTCATGTATATTTTTCATAGTATCATAGTGAGGTCGCATAAATTTCAATGGCTTCGGAACACTTGTCATTGATGTTGTTGATGCACGAATATGTGAACGCAAGGATTCTAAGGCAGGATAGTGCAGTTTGGTGTTAGCATCTTGCATGCGCTCCACAAGTAAAGTTAATTCTTCCTGTAGAAGCTTATCTTCTTCTGACTAAAGGACAAAATCAAGTTTTTATTTTATATTTTATATACAATTTTTATTTGTTTTATATATATCTAACTTTCTCTTCTAAATATATTAGATTGTATGTCAAAATATACTGCCTAATATTTAAAAAAATACATACATTCATAATAATAAGATCACTATTAGAGAAAAAAACAAAAGAAATTACAAGGAACTATCTAATAACAAGTTATTACAAGGCAAAGATAGCCTACTTCAATTTAATGTAAATTATAGGAAAAACGTTGAATTAATAATTTTATTTATATAGTGATGCAAAAATTGCAAATGTAGATTTAATCAACGATATTAAAATGTCGCTGTTCGATGACAACGCAACAGTATCCAATGCAGGTTAATTTCTTACCAGTTCATTTTTATCGTCTTCTTTGCCATTCTTCACTTCTTTAACTGGTTTTGCTTCTGTTTTGGTGCTTTCCGGCATTTTATTCACTTATTTTATACACAAATATATGAAACAAACACACGATTCCTTCTTCAATTCTCTAGTTCGAAGTTTGAGGTTACTAAGATGAGTATTCAAGAGGTTTTGCGAGTCACCATCATGGACACGCTATATAGAGTGGCGACTGTACTAATACTAATTTAAAACACAGGATTCACAAACATGTTACGACAGCCGATTGAGCCTTTATACATATGTATAAAGAAAATTAAATAAAGAGGAAAGAGAATAAAAAGATAAGAAAGAAGAACAGAAGTTTGAAAAACTGGAAAATATATTAAAAAATTCACAAGGTCTGTTCTTTTTAACTGAATTTCTTGTACCATTTATCTTACATAGAGTTCGTCTTTTCTTTTCTTTCCAAACGTGGAAAGAAAAAGAGAGAAAATTAACACTGCAAAAAAATTTAACTGAAAAAAGTAGACCTATTATTGGGATCTATTATTAAATAATGATTAAAAATTAATGATTAGTCAGTAAGAAAACTAATTTAATAATTTCAAGTTTAATGAACTTTACTTTAATTGGTGACCAACTTCCAATTCAATTTTAATCTTAATTTCTAGGTACTCTGATATGAGCATATTTTAAGATGTTTTAAGACACCAAGATCTAACCTCAATAATATTTGGCATTTCTTTACTTATTTGAAGAAAAAAAAAAGAAAAGAAAGAGAAAAGAATTCACGTATATGCCTATTTCACTTCGTGTGCAAAAAGTACAAGTAAAGTAAGATGCAATTACGGAAATTAAACATTCGTCAATATTCGTTGAATTCCGTAACTGTTCGTTACTCGTCACAGGGAGTGTCTAGCTAGCGATGTAGCGTCGCAGGTTGCTGACTCAAAACTTGTGATTTTATTTAACGTATTTTTTTAATTTTATCTTTCTTCGAAAGCTTTATTCGTTACATAAGATCTAGTACATTTAAGTGAATCCGATATCCACATTTGCAGCGAATACCTTGATCGAATTATCGTCCGCTGAAACATGCGAACAAGAATACCATGAATTAACAAAGTGTCATCGTCAGGGAGTGTCTTCAAGAGCTTCGCTTTGTCAGTTCTGTTGAATTTCTCGAAGTCACGTATCAATGTTGTGACATTCTCAATCGAGAAATTAATAAAATACTCGAATCTTGAATCTGGAAATTATAAAATGTCTGTTGTATAATTACAAAATGTCCGTAATGATGTCTCGTTTATTAATTACTGCGGTGTTTTCGCTAATCCTCTCACTTCCCGCGTTTGCACAAAATATCCTATATGGAGAAGAGTACAAGTGTCCCCAACATTGGATACAATTCCAAGAATCGTGTTATCGTTTTGTCAAAAGCCCGTTGAGACCACGAGAAGATGCACGTAGAAATTGTCAAGCATTCCAAAGTGATCTGCTTACCATTAATACAATGGAGGAGCATGGGTTCGTGCTCTATCAATTATTGTGGCAAGATCCACAACATCGCAGATGGTATACCGGAATCAAACTCCAAAATGGCCTATGGATAAACGAGGCAGACAGTACGACATTGATAAACATGGATAATGCTTTTCTACCTGAGGACAATATATTAGGAAGAGATTATTTAGCGTATTCCTATTCCAATAGTCTCCAGCGTTGGGGACTAGAAAAGGTTACTGGTAGAGAAGAATTGTTGTATATCTGTGAAGCACCTATTGCTACTCTTCACAACTTGGTGGAAGAGGATCGTACTTATCAGTATGGAATCAACATTGACAACCCACTTCAAATACCAAGGGGACCATATTTTATAAAACAGCCTATAAACAAAGTATTCGATCAGTCAAAGAGAAATGTAAGAAATGATGTCTCTTTAAGCTGTTTGGCAGGTGGTTATCCTACACCTACTTACGAATGGTTCAGGGAGACATATGTAAATGATCTACTTGTTGCAATAAAAATAGATCCTCTTGTAGACAGAAAATTTACTGTGAGCGGTGGAACACTTATCATCTATGATCCGAATTCGGTAAGAGATCTTTTAGTTTCTTTTTTAAATATCATATATTATTTTTAAACTTATATTGAGATATATCAATTAATATATTAAGTTAATATATAAATTAATGAACACCAATAATTTCATTATTCATTGTTTATAGAAAATAGATTCTGGCTTGTATCATTGTAAGGCAACTAACAAATTTGGCACAATTATTTCTGAAAGCGCTGAACTGTCATTCGGATTCATCAATGAGTTTAATTTAAAACGTTCCGAAGAGCGTGGAGATAATCATTGGGGTAAAGTAATGTACTGCGATCCACCACAGCATTTCCCAGATGTATCATATTATTGGGTGCGTGAATATTTTCCCAATTTCGTCGAGGAGGATAAACGCGTATTTGTCTCACATGATGGAGCGCTTTACTTTTCTGCTTTGGAAACAATTGATCGAGGAAATTATTCTTGCTACGTTCAGAATATTGCATTCGATATCGGACGTAATGGTCCATTCTTTCCATTAAAAGTGGACATGCACTGTAATTATTTTGGATTTTATTTTACGCATCTAACAAAAAGAAAATGACATAGTAATAATTTTCTAAATTTTTCAGCTTCTTTCCAACAGTTGAAATTTCCTAATAATTTTCCAAAAGCGTTTCCAGAAGCACCAATAGCTGGAGAAACTGTTAGATTGGAATGCATTGCGTTTGGATAGTAAGTTATTATCAATACTTTGTCTTATATTTCTTTTACATATATATGCGAATGTTTTTTCTCTATGAAGAGATGAAAGCGATAATGAATTTTTTTTAACTTATCAATTTAAGATCATTGGTGCAGTCTACTAAAGCAAATATATTGAAAAAATCTTTTATTTTTTGAAATTGCAATTAAGTTACTTACATCACTACAGTTTTCACCTCTCTATGTATGGATTTTGTGAATATAATAAATAATTTATTTCCCTAGTCCTGTTCCATCATACAATTGGACAAAAAGAGGTTCTATTTTGCCGCGTGGAGCATATACAGCAAATTTCAATCGGGTATTGATATTACCTCGTGTACACGTAGAGGATCAAGGCGAATATGTTTGCCGAGTGTATAACGACAGACTATCCATCGAAAATTCTGTGCAGTTGACCATACAGGCGACGCCTAATTTCACCATCCCGTTGGTTGATAAGCACATGGATGATCATGCGGATTTAACTTGGACCTGTGAAGCATTCGGCATACCGGATGTCACTTATAGTTGGTTTAAAAACGGAAAACTCTTGGACTCTTTATCACTTGAAGAGAGAGATCGTTATACTATACAAGATAATGTACTAAATATACATCATGTGGATTCTGAAAAGGATCAGGGCATGTATCAATGCTGCGCGAGGAATCAACTGAGAACAACGTATTCATCGGCTCAACTTAGAGTCTTGTGTGAGTACTTGTATATTCTCTTTCAATATTCAACTGTGCAGTGTGAATGAAAAATAATGAATCATTAGATTCTTTGTATTATTAAATGTAAATATATGACACTATATAATATCTCTATCTATAATATCTCTTTTTTTTAATATCTGTTTCAGCATTGAAACCTTCCTTCAAGAAACGGCCTATGGAATCTGAGACATATGCGGCGGAAGGAGGTAACGTTACTATTATGTGCAATCCCGAAGCCGCACCTAGGCCGAAATTTATTTGGAAGAAAGATGGGAATATAATCGGATCGGGCGGTAGGCGAAGAATTCTAGAAACTGGAAATCTTATTATCAGTCCGGTATCACGAGACGACGAAGGGACATACGTGTGCACAGCAACGAATCAGTATGGCAATGATGAAACCCGTGGACGACTGATCGTGCTACGTAAGTCAATCATTTGATACTCAAAGAAATCTTGAATTTATAAGAAGATACATATTTACGCAAAAAGATATTAACAGATTGTATTAAATTGTATATCAGTAACCAAAAAGTAAATTTGATATTTATTGTTTATATTGTTTATATTGAAATTTGCGTTATATCGTAAAAATTTTAGTTTTCTATATAGCAATTAATTTATATATAAATTTAATTTATATATGTAATTATATAAAATTATTATACTGGCTCTTTGCCCTTCTTTTGTACCACATTGTTATATAAAATTGTTTATACATGCAGGTGGACCACAATTTGTCCAAAGATTGCCATCACAGATAATTCTATATTATAATAATAATCTGACATTACACTGTTTGGGTCATATTGACGAAATGTTAGATATAGCGTATATCTGGACGCATAATGGTATGCGTATACGTGATAAGGATTTGCAGAATAATCCGCGATTAAATATCGATGGCGAATATTTAAATATTATAAATGCTACATTCACTGAAGCTGGTGAATACGAATGTATCTTGAAAAGCGCCGTTGGCGCAATATCGAGCAAGCTTAATCTGATCGTACAGGGACCACCGGGACCACCTGGTGGAGTACAAGTTATGAATATCTTTAAAACTTCAGCCACATTACGGTGGAGCGACGGTGCCATGAATGGCAAACCAATAACTATGTATACAATCAGTGCGCGAACAGATTGGAATCAAACATGGTTTTCTCTCGTAGAAAGTAAGTTCGGTATATTTCATAATTATGATTTCTTACAGAAACGATTTCAATAATGAGTATTTATTAATTGATGCTTCCAACATTAAATTAAATATTCCAACGCTTTTTCATTATATCTGTTTTCTCTTTTAGTCTAACATGAACACGTATATGACTGCTTTTAGATATTACAGCTTTTGAAGCGGATAGATACAATGGCCGAAAAGAGGCGAATCTCGAGAACGTTCTGAATCCTTACTCCACTTATGAATTCCGTGTGCTTGCCTTTAATGAATTTGGTTACGGCCCGCCGTCGTTACCCTCACCTCGATACAGCACTCCGTCCGATAAACCTGCAAAAGCACCGTCGAATATTAGTGGTGGCGGAGGAAAAATTGGTGATCTCACGATCACGTGGGATCCTCTCAATCCGTCCGATCAGAACGGTCCTGGAGTCTATTACAAGATATTCTGGCGTCGCAAAGGATATGAAAAGGAATTTCAGTCGTTATCCCTGCAGGAATACGGTAATATCGGTAGCAGTGTCGTGCCGATTCCACAGCAGTATTACTACACAGAATACGAAGTGAAAGTACAAGCGATCAATGCAATGGGCGAAGGACCTGTATCTAATATCGAGACAGTCTACAGCGCGGAAGACATGCCGCAAGCTGCGCCGCAATTAGTGTACTCCATGAGTTACAACAGCACTAGCTTGAACGTTACTTGGCAGCCTATTGAGCAGACCCGCGAGCGAGTGCGAGGCAAGCTGATCGGTCACAGAATCAAGTATTGGCAGAAGACTATTTCCGAAGAGGATGCTACTTATTACTTATCACGCACTACTCGTCCTTGGTCTCTTGTTGTTGGATTGCAGCCAGATACATATTATTACGTAAAGGTAAAGCTGAAAAAGATACAAAGTTCTTGCATTTCTATATGAACTACTAAGAATATACTTAATAAATTTAAAACACGTACAATATAACATATTAAACAAATTTAACTACAAAGTGTTAATAGTTTGAAATATTTATTATATGTTATATTAATTATTTAAAGAATACATAAATAGAAAGACATTTAAAATATATTGACAAACTTATAAATTGTAAGGAAGATTTAAATGAGGATCAAATTTCTTAAAGGTAATGGCCTATAATTCTGCCGGAGAAGGTCCGGAGAGTGAGCGATTCCTAGAGCGAACTTATCGCAAACCACCGCAGAAACCACCGTCCTCAGTGAATATATATGGTGTAAACCCATCAACGATAAGGGTCGTCTGGCGTTATGTGACACCGAGTCTGGAGGAAGAACCATTGATTGGATACAAAATACGTGTATGGGAATACGATCAAGACATGAGCACAGCTAATGACACGATAGTACCAGGTGGTTCTAAACTAGAGGCTTATGTCAATAATCTAAGTCCAGGCAAGAGATACCGTCTAAGAGTGCTCGGATTCAGTAACGGTGGTGACGGTCGAATGTCGAGTCCTACCCATTCATTCCAAATGGGTGACACTGAAGCTTTTAGGAGCAGCGCTGGAAGTAATATCTTAGACATCACTCTGGGGATAATTTTCTTGTTGCTTTTACGAATCTACGATTACATATAATATAACATCATTAATAACTGAAGGCTATAATGATTAATAATCATAATTTCTACAATTCTCTTAAAAGCTAAAGTATTTAATGAAAACAAATGTTATATGAGATTTAACAATTAGATCTTTTTACCCAATGAAGTTGATATTATGATCTGCTAGATTAATTTTTGACGGGCTAAAAATTAATATTGCTATGTCGTTAGTAATTTAATGATGTAATCGTTTTTGTTCTTATCGTTTTAACAACGATAGGCTCTCAAGTACTTCCGTAACTTATTTTTTAAGAAGAATTATGGTACTATGAGACTGAAACCGATCTGCATTTGACTCAAATATTGCGAAAAATAATACACAGTGAGTTCAGCATAATTTTTATTCTATATGATGAAAGGAACATATCCTGTGTCTATAATATATGTTTTTCGGCATATATATTTAACTTTAAAACTCACAAACGCATGTATTTTTTTTATCATGCAATTAATATATTGGGTGTACAAATAAGTTCTTATCGTTTTCTAATAGTTGTTATCAGTACTGCATGCATGTAATTTAAGATGGTAACATATCTAAGTATTAGGTACCTAAGTAAAGTTTAAGATTTAGTATATTACATTAGAGTGCAGTGCACTCAACAACAAATTTTTTTATTGCAATTTATTGAAAATGTCAAATTTTGTGCCAACAAAACGACATTTGCGGAAAGTTTTGCTGCATTATTTTATTTTAAAGAAAATTGCTGCTGAAAGTTATTGTTTGCTTGTAAAAGCTTATAGTGAACATAGTCTGGCTGAAAATACTTGCAGAGAGTGGTTTAGAAAATTTAAAAGTAATGATTTTGACGTGAAAGATGAAGGTTCTAAAAAAAATTTGAAGATGCAGAATTGGAAATATTACTGGATGAAGATCCGTGCCAAACAGAAACAGATTTAGCAATAGCATTAAATGTTATTCAACAATGTATTTCCCAACGTCTACATGCGATGGGAATGGTTCAAAAACAAGGAAATTGGTATGTTATCATCTTACAAAATTACATGCACGCAGTACTAGTAATATCTATTAGAAAACAATGGGAAATTATTTGTACATCCAATAATTATGTATATATACACATACATATAATTATGTATATATATATATATATATATACACGAAGTAGCAAATACATATGCAAAATTTATATATTAGGTGTAGTAAAAAGAAATCCATTATTTGTCCACTAGATGGCTTTAGTAATCTGTATCACGCGTAGACGAGAAAGCCATCTATTGCAAAAATAATGGATTTCTTTTTACTATACCTAATATATTTTTATATATTCATATATATACTTTTTATTGTCATTCTTATAAACTTTATAGATGCTAAACTTCAAATGTTAAATGCCCGTTATTCAAAATTTTTCAAGTCTTTATTTCATAATTTTAAAATAATATTCTACCTCATTCCATGGTATATTTTCGAAATAAGTGAAGTAATTTCGAATATATCACACATACGTTGAATAATATCTAAAAATAATTCAGAGATACAAAATTTGAGATTTAAATTTCTACTCAGATTATTAAATCAGCAATAAAAAATAGGTGAACATGTTCACTTTATAATGTACAAATTGTACTATAAGACATTCTACTTGTTAGTAACAAAAACAACAGCACATTAATAATAAATGTTTATGCTACGCTATTATGCTTTGTAAACATAATCTATCTAAGATAACAAAAATATGCATGTCCAGAATATATAGATGCCATTTGATCTAATGCGAGATAAATAATTATGAATTTTTGACAGAAAGACGTAAAAGGATTAATTCGTAAAAAATATATTTAATGTTAATGAATATCATACTATATATATTAATACACAATTTACTAATGATTAAGAATTAATAACAATTGATAACAAATAAGAATGATGTAACGTGCTAGTGTAGAAAGCAACGTAATTTTCCGTCCATATAATATATACAGAAATAAAGATTGAACACTTGGCTAATTTTGACAATACTGCGAATTTGTTAATCATTGAATTATTCTAATACTGTATTATTAAAATTTTAATTAATACTGAATTGAATATTATATCTATAATACAATTTTTTTAATTGCGTTTATATATATTTAATATTATTAATATTTTACATTTTATATCATTCTCTTTATATATATTTTCAGAGTTGGCAATATGTTATTTGTAAGGTCGTTACAAGTTTTTTTTTCGGTAACGAATGAGTAATGTAACATTTTTGGAGTAATGGTAACGATTTCACTAACTACTTTCATCGTTACTTTATTTTTAGTCACGAAAAAGTTTTTTTAACTATATCGTATATATATATATATATATATATATATATATATATAAAATATAATATAATATATATATATAATATAATATATTTTATATATTAGGTGTTGGAATTAATTCGTAGCGTTTTTAATGAAAGAATGTTATTTATTTCACATGAGCATTAAAAAATACATTAATGAAAGTACTTCCCATCACTTGTAAAACGCTACGAATTAATTCCAACACCTAATATATATATATGTATATATATATATATATATATATGCTATTATATGTATTTGGCGGTAAATATTCTGAAGAGAAATCAGAATTCTATCTTTTAGATAAAAGCTCAAAAACAAATATATATATATATATATATATCAGTTTTTGAGCTTTATTTCTCTACTAAAAGATAGAATTCTGACTTCTCTTCAGAATATTTACCGCCAAATACATATAATAGCATTTTTTATTGGCATAACTAGTGTGCACTCAATAATGCACTTTAAAGCCGTTGTACACAAGTCGACGTAAAGATATATGTTTAATAAAAATATAAAAGCGAGTTAAATCGCGAAATCCCCACTACATTTTATTATGCTATTTGATAAAATATACTTCGAGCATTTTATCAATTGAGATATCCCATTTTTACATTCAGATTAGAATAGTGTACAAAGGGTTTAATGTGCACTGAATTCTGCCATTGAAAAATGCTTTAGAAATATTCTATTAGTGTCAAGAAAAAAAGTAATGAAAAAGTAATATTCGTTACATTTTGAGTGACAATAACGATAACGAGTTACTTTTGTAAATCAGTAACAATAATGAATTATTTTTTAGGAAAAAGAATGATAATAAGTTATTTTTATGAAGTAACGTTGCCAACCTTGTATATTTTATATCATTCTCTTTATATATATATATATATAATTTATTGATTAAAAAATTTATAAAAAAATGTGATGGTATTAGAATAATTCAAAGATATATAAGAAAAGTTTTTTTTTATATAAACCAATAGTGTTCACCAAGTGTTCTTCTATAAGATATAAAATATTATATATCATTAATTATTGTATTATCTACAATAATTTAAAGAACGTATATGTTTTGATATGTTTCTTTTTATATTAGTATACAACGAAATTCATAAATGTGTTTATTAATTTATATTATATTTAAGTATACAGTCAAACTCTTACTACAAATGCTTTGAAACATTTGATTGACTAATTACAAGAAAGAATTTTATTAATTGACCGATCAAAAAACGCTTTAAAGTATTTGTAGCATCACGTTGACGTAAATAGTATTTAGTTCATACGCAATGCAAATAATGAAGAATAAGAGAATGATAGAATTGCTCTAATTGTTGGTTACCTATATCGGTTGCTTAATTAGAAGCAATTAGAAGTAATAGACATCAGTAGTAATATCAATTTCTCCAATCTAGTATTTTCTTGTTTTATACATTATTATGTACATGTATTGTATCGCAGATATATATATATATATATATATATATACACACACGTATATAATATACATTTTTTACAATTGTAACTTGTTCTTTACTTTTTGTAACAATTTTATAACATGCCTATATATTTTCAATTATTTGTAATTATTTGTATTTTCAATTATATTGTCTTTTTTTATGTATTCTACATTTTAGTGCTGCGGTCTCACTATAAATGCTTTGAAGCGTTTAAATTGATCAATTAGAAGAAAGAATTTTATGAATTGACCAAAAAACGCTTCAGAGCATTTGTAACATCGCTTTGACCGTATCCTGTATCTAGTAACGATAAGTTATACCTTATATTGGTGTCGTGGAGGGAAAGGATGTCTCGTACCATTCATATTGCCCGCCGTAGATCACGTGGTGTGCTTCTCTTTTTTCTTTTTTTTTGCATTCGAGATATCGATTTTAGAACGCGTGGTCACGCGCGATAGACAAGTTCAGCTGATAAAAGCCGGTTATTATCTCGTCAAAACATTAGGAGGTAACAATATTAATTGTGACGTTGAACTGCAACTCCAAAGAAGAGATTAATTATCTAAATCGTCGGCGCCTCGGTTGTGATTCGTAAGAACAAGATTATCAATTTTTTTTTCTCGTTCGTTATTGGAGGTTAACCATGTTACGAGTGTTCAGCCGCTCAATGCGCTCGGCGCAACTGTTCAGGAATAGTACGAGGATCATTTCCGTGTCGAACGCGAGGAACCTGAATTTACTGGAGTACCAGAGCAAGGAACTCCTGCGAGATTCTGGCATATCGGTGCAAAATTTTACTATAGTCGAGGACCTAACTCAGATGAATTCCGCCTTGGAGAAGCTACGTGAGTGTCTCAGAATGTTTCTCATCATTTCTTTACGTACATTTGAATTAGAGCTCGTAATGTACAATATTACGCTTTTTCTTTTTTTTCTAAATCATACAAAATAATACTATCTGTTAGGAGTCATCTGTAACTTGATAATTTACGTAAAAGACATAATACATACCGATATAACTATGTGTACTTTGCAGCTTTCTATTTCTTGCAGACACCGATGAGTTTGTTATCAAGGCTCAAGTCTTGGCTGGTGGTCGTGGTAAAGGCTGGTTCGATAATGGATTTAAGGGAGGTGTACATCTTACCAAAGAGTAAGTATTGATAATTTAATTATTTTTTAAAAAATACTTCTTAGATGGAGTATTTTATTTATTGATAGATAAATTTTTAAATTTATTTATTATAATTCTTCAAATAATAAAATATTTATTTGATTTTAGAAAATATATTTAAAATAATTAATAAGAGATAATATTTTTATTCTCTTCTATTTCTTTTATTAAAGATGATATGTAATTTATATATCTTTTTTTTATGATCATTAATAGTATTTTATTTTATGATTTATTTTAGTCTTTTTCTTTCCCTTTTAATAGCCGTAATGCTGTTGCAAATTATGTGAAGAATATGTTAGGTCATCGACTCATCACTAAACAGACTTCAAAAGATGGCATATTGGTGCAGAAAATTATGATAGCTGAGTCGGTGGATATTGCGCGCGAGACTTATGTTTGTATTCTCATGGATCGTCAGCATAATGGTCCTGTGCTGATAGCATCTCCAGCAGGTGGCATGGATATTGAGGCAGTTGCAGAAAAATATCCTGAACAAATCAAAACCGTTACATTAGACATTTATCATGGGATTGATGACGAAATAGCAAAGGATGTGTGCGTTTTTCTGGGATTTTCTGATACGGATATTTTAAAAAAAGCCATATATGAATTGAAAAATCTCTGGAAATTATTTGTGGATATCGATGCTCTGCAAGTTGAAATAAATCCATTAGTGGAAACGACAGACAAGCAAGTAGTAGCAGTTGATGCAAAAATCGCATTCGACGATAATGCCCAATTTAGACAACAAGATCTATTTGCCCTAGAAGACATCAGTGAGAAAGATCCCAGAGAAGTGGACGCGTCGCGATTTAATTTAAATTATATTGGCATGGATGGTAATATAGGATGTTTAGGTAAATACTTAATTAATGTACGTTGTCAATTAATATTTTTGATACATTAATCTTTGACTGCCACGCAGCGTTACATTTTGTTCACATTTTGTGTCAAAAAGTACCACAGTTTGATAATGCACTCATCTACCGCACTTCTCAGAATTTGATTAGGTTTTGTAATTAAAGTAGCATTTTTATACAGATTTTTACAATTACTTTTGATTACTCAAACAAATAAGTAAATAGAGAATTAAAAAATAATGTTATATGGTTGTTATACAATGTATTATTATGTACACACTGTAAGAATTAATATATAAGCAGTTTATGTATAAACAAGAATGTTTTTATATTTGCACTTGTAGTAAATGGAGCTGGTCTAGCCATGGCTACAATGGATATTATTAAATTGAATGGAGGATCACCAGCTAATTTCTTAGACATTGGCGGTAATGTGAAAGAGGATCAAGTTTTTCAGGCATTTAGAATCCTCAGTGAAGGTACATAATGCATAGATTATTTAAATACAAACAAAATGTAAATTGATTTCTTTTTTTTTTGTCAGATCCAAAAGTCAAAGTAATTCTCGTTAATGTTTTTGGAGGTATTGTAAATTGTGTAACGATAGCGAAAGGAATTATCGCAGCAGCGCAAAATTTAGGACTTAAAATACCGTTTGTTGTAAGGCTAGAAGGTAAGTATTTTATCTCCTTTTTTATTAGCTTAATTCTTTTATTATTTTTATTTATAAGTTCTATAATTTTATTATATATATTTATTTTTATTTGGTTTGTTGTAATCCAATTTATAAATAAATTTGAAGTATTTTTTGGTAATTTATTTTTCAGGTACTAATGTGACAGAAGCCAAAAAAGTTTTATCTGAATCTGGATTCCCCATTCTTACAGCGAGCAACTTGGATGAGGCGGCAAAAAAAGCGGTAATCTCTGTAAAACCATAATCATATCAGTATGACGATATACTGTCGACTTATATTTTTTTAAGACTGGAACTTATGATTTTAATGTAAAGAAACAATAACTTTACATGAATAACTTGGCATAAGGAATTGTTTATATGACTTTTTTACAATAGCATATGTGAATGTTACGCCGATTGTTTTATATATTAGGTGTTGGAATTAATTCGTAGCGTTTTACAAGTGATGGGAAGTACTTTCATTAATGTATTTTTTAATGCTCATGTGAAATAAATAACATTCTTTCATTAAAAACGCTACGAATTAATTCCAACACCTAATAGTATTTGATTTTTACGTATTGCATATATTTACGTTAAAATGCTACGTACTGTTACATATTGTTGTTGAACTTCGTTTTCGATTCATTATCTGCAGTGTCATACATTCTGATTGCGTTTTTATTATATAATATTGAATTAATATTTTGAAGATTATACATAGCTATTTGCTATTCTCTAAGGTATAAAGTAAAATAATTACTAGAATTTTGAAATATTTCAATCCTGTTAAAACGAGATCGGAATGTGTATTATTACATTGCATTATTGTGTAATTTAAATTGCTAACCGAGATATTTAATTTTCAAATGTAGGTATATAGATTCGGAAGTAATCTTGAATGCAGGTATAAGTTTTGATTCGGTCTTGATTTGTCTCTTTACAGTTTATTTCACAGTTAATTCGAACAATGAATTATGCAGGATATTCTTATTTGCTTATTGTTATTTAATTATAATTCATGCGTTAATTTATGCAATTATATGATTTGTTTTTGCGTGCCACTGTTAAGTAATGAACAAATAATTGCATTATTTCATGTAATTAAATCTGGCGGCATTATTGAATTGCTCCTATATGTGTGTGTGTATATATATATATATATATATATATATATATATATATATATATATATACACACACATTTATATATACATCTGATATATACATTTATATTCCTTTTTAGTTTTGTAATTATAAATAGATTAACTTTTATTAGGATACTTTTATTTGAATTAGTTTGTACTGAAAAAAGAAATAAATATATTTTTAAATCTTTTTAGTAAAATTCTGAGAGAGATTTTTTATTATTCTCTTTTATTTTTACTATTTATGTTTTAAGTCTGCTGCACATTTGTAACAATTTTCATTTTAACTATAGAAGAAAGTTTACATTTATGTTCCTATTTATATTTATTCGAAGTATATTATTATGTTTCGCATATTTCTTTATTGTAGATTTTAATACGTTTTTTTTCTACTTTGAATGCTCGATTTACATAATATTTTTTCATGTTTATCAAATATCGTTATCAAATATCGTTAGATCGAAGATGATACTCAAAAAGTCCGTAGACAAGGTTGTGAATTTATTTTTACTCACAGTGCTAATTGTCATTATCAAGAAATACAAACAGCTGATTAAATCTCCGAATTCTTCGACGGAGCGAATAATCTTCGTGTGTCGAACATTATCGAAGATTGTATTCCGTATTCAAGGCCCGCCAATCGCGCGTGGCTATCGCGAAAGGAAGAGTAAGAGCCTTGCGTAATCGACTTTTCGTCCAAGTATGGTCTCCACGTCTTTATAAGTAGAAACTCTTTCGGTGGACAGAAGCAATAACTTGCTTTGAACACGCGACGCTCGCCTGAGAGAGCGGTCCATATATGGGCAGTGATTTTTAGCATAAGGCCCTGATCGACTTCTTCTACCTTTCGGCGCTCGTTAGTAGGTCGTACTTTTTATAGCTAGACATGTGGAATCGTAAAACATAAAATGTAAATCAGAAAAAAGTTAGGGAGATCGGTAAGGGAGTGTGAAGGAGATTGCTTTAAAAATAAATCTTTTTCTACTTTGATTAATCATTTTCCGTCACTTTTCGTTTTCTAAACATTTCGGTGTCTTAAAAGAAGACACTGGATAAATACTCTCTGTTAGCAACATCAGAGAAATCAGGGAAAAGTTAGAAAATTTTGCAAAATTTTCTGAAAAATTAAAATTCTTGGCTATGAAGAAGTTAGAGGGCTAGATTCATCAACGTCAGTTACTTGATTCGCTATTTAAGTGTTGTTAATTGTTAAACTGAAAACTTATCATCTTTAATCAATAAATTTTTCTTGATAACAAATTTGTTACAAAATACGTAAAAATATTCAAAATGTATTTATATTTCAAAGTATCATTGAAAGCATTAGGGAACATTCTGTAATTTTGTCTGGAAATCAGATTAAAAAAATCATAGAATTTTTGAATGAGGAATTTGTGACCATCTTGGAGTACAAAGAAATATTTTAATTTTTTTTTAATAAGCTTTTATTTCTATTCTAAATAGTTATTTCTCGTCGTTTCTCGTTTCCTAAACATGTCGGCGTCTAAAAAGAGGATAAATATTCTCGGTTAGTATCAATTTTCACATGTTTTTTATCTCAAATAACATTTATCCAGCAGATATTTAAATTTTCTTCAATCATTCGAATGTTTTTCAAGATATTGCATTGTTTTCCTGGTGGAAAAAAATTTTTATGAAAAAGTACAAAAAAATTATAAGGCTCATTTGTTCGTTTATTTAAAATATATCCATATATCCGTTTTTGTTAAAATTTTGAAAGTTCGAGTTTATTATTGTTTTAAAACTATATAGATTGAGACAGATTTTAAAAATTCTTAATTTTTCGTAGATATTCGTATAGTAGGACGCAAAGTGAGGGTTGTTTGTCTTAGAAATTCTTAGTTTTTCGAAAGGGGAACTTAGATGTTCGAAGTAGGACGAGAAGTAGAGTAACGTTATTTGAAGGCGAAGGATTTCTTGGTTTTTCAAATCAAATAAACAACGCCACTCTACGCCCCATTACAAATATCTATGAAAAAGAATTTCTAAAATCTGTCTCAATCTATGTAGTTTTTCGTAAAAATTTTTCGGTTCAGGATTGACAAGTGGCAAAAGTTTCTGAATGAATTAATTAAAATAATATAGATGAATAATTTGTCGTGATAGTTCGCGTTTAGTTTCGTGCTGAAGCATCTCTTGTTTCTTCAGAAAGGAACTCCGAGGTAACCGCTAAAACCACTATCGCATTATAGAGGAGAGGTTCTTTCGAGTGACGAAAGAACTTCATATCACGCATGGTGCGTGGCGCGTAACAATGATCGTCTTAAGTTTTCCCTTCAGTGTCAGTAAGCGGGTAACCAACTCGTTTCGTTTTGTTTCCCTCGTATACGAATTTAAACCCGATCCTTCTCGCACGCGTCTGTGTTTTCCAAGAGGGAGAGTGGGCGTCGGCGGCGTCGGGACGCGGGGGGGAGGGGAGGAGGGGAGGGGAGGCCTTCCCCCGGATATATGCGTGTGCGTATATATATAGACCGACCCCCTACCCCTCGGCCAAGGGGGCAACGAGGGAGCACGTACTATTCTCGGATAACTTTACGGATCCGAGTAAGGCCGGCTTCACACATCCCGGTGAACACAAGTCACATGTAACGTACCTGTTAATTGTAATTTCCCACTCAACGAGATATAACACACGTGTTATATTACAGTTATATTGTTGGGTGGAAAATTACAACTGACAGGTACGTGACATGTAACTTTGTGTTCACTGGAATTCAAGTAAACTTGTCAAGTATGTTTGCGCAAGCCACTTGTGCAAGTTTACTTGATCGTGTGTAGCCGGCCTAACTTCTTTCGACGTGTATTCGACTCCCGGTTCGCGGACGGCGTGAACATCAGTAATCGTCTGCGAACCGCGCCGTGCCGATCGAGAGCGCCGCGTCGATCGATCTGATCCAAAAAGATCGCCTTGTGTACATGTAAGATTCGCGCCGGCATTCGATCTTCATTGTTCCTCCGATTACGATTAATTTTTGAACGATTGATCAACTGCGAAAGTGAAAGACGGGACAAGACAGGACAATTTACACTTATACTTTATTTTTATCGATAAATTCGCGCGTTTATTTCTGAGATTTTACAGTATATATAAAAAAGGAGTTAGATTAATCTGAAAACGATCGTCAGCTATTCTCGTTTCAAGATATCGAAGCAAATCCATCATATTTTTAAGACAGAATGTTTTTAAATATTATATATTAATTTGCTCTGTTTGAGTGAATATTTGTGAGATTGTTATTTATCGCGAGTTTTCATCGAAATAAATCTCTTGGTAAAATAAAATGTTCGATAAATTTTTGCAACAGAAAGAGAGCTCGTTATCTCTTCGTAAAACGTAATGCGTTTCTTAAACTTGATGAGATTTCTTTCTATATAATTGTCTATATATATAATTAAAACGCATAGTAAACTTTTATCAGAAAGAATTCAATTCTTTATTACAAAATTTGTCATTACATTATTATATTTTATAGGTATTATTGTGTTGCGATTTGAAGAGAGGTGGGCAGTCACATAAATCAATTTTTATCAAGTTTAACTTGACGTCATTGTTAATAGCAATAGCACCTCGCTAGGCACGAAGTATTTTTTTTCAAAACTCACCGGCTAAACATTGATTTAAATTAGGTATAGTGCACGTGCATTGATTATAAGTACAACATACATAAGTGATTACTTTTCATTTCTCAATTGTTCTAGACAAAATAAGTGTTAGATGTAAAAGAGTGTTTTTTTTTATCGCGAAAGTCGATAATTAAATTCTAATACTTTATTGTTTTTGCAGTACCTTTAATTGTCTACCTTTAATTGTCTACCTTTAAAGAAGGTTTACGTATAATTATCTCATTACGATTCATTCGCGACTCGCTCACAATTTATTCGTCGCATTTCGCAATTCACTGGTACATGCCTTTAGAGGGAATCAGCGCGGAGAGAGTTTTAAATGAAATAAGGGAAACCTGCGTGATTCCTCGTCGGCAGTTTTTCGTGGAGCACTGATAGAGAGTTAGTCGATCTCGTACGAAATAAAGAATACTTTCTGCTGTTGGTGTGTGATGTGATTGTTTTCCGATTATCTCACAAATTCGCGAATTATTGCGAATTCGTTGAAAAAATAGTACTTCTATTCTGTGTAAATTTTCTGTTCACGAATTTATACACGCTTGTTTTATGTTTCAGTAACTGATATTTTGCTGATTGTGCAAAGTAAATTTTAGAAAAGTTTGTAAATATAATAATAAAAAAAAACGGAATTTATTACAAATAATACGTTAAAGCAATGTAATCATTTTAATTATTATTGAAATAATTTCTTTAAATAATAAATTAATTCATATGTTGAAAAATTAATATTACAACAATTTTATATAACTATATATTAATATAAATTAATTTTATTTATTTTTATTAGAGATATGTAAGATCAATTTTCATTTATTTGCATATTATTTGTATAATTTACTATAAGAATTAATGGGAATCGTACTTAATGTGAAAGAATAAATATAAAAATCTCTTAATTCGATGACAACTTGAGCAATTTATGTTCAAGTGAAGCATATCTCGAATTTCCTTCTTGACTTTGGAGTGTCGTGATAAAAAAAAATCGTATTTTAGCATCATCACATCATCTCGTAATAACTTTCACAGATAATTTTAGGTAGCAATATATTTATAGTATTAATATATTATATGCGTGAACATTGTGAATTCCACATTAATAATATGATAGATATTATATTATTTATTTTATAATATAATGATATTTTAAGAACAAAAAACATCGGAGAACTTTAGATAATTATATAAAAACACGATTCTTATTCACAAAAATGTTTATTTCGTCCAGGAAATTGTTTATTACATTACAACGTCGTGATATTAAAGTGCGAAACGTATTACGCTATATATTACCGAATTTATTATTAAGTTATATACGCAAATGTATTTTGATGCGATGTAAACTAATCCGTCTCTATGTAAAAAGATAACTTTAATCATGTTATCCAGTCATTGTTCGCAGACAACAACGTTTGCGCTTATGAGGCTCATCTTTTGGATGTAATATCAGACCTTGGAAAAAAGTCACGTATACGTGCGTGTACTAAAAATAACTTGGCATCTCGCCGTGCGCCGAGATTTGTAATTTAACATGCGTCCGATTAATTTTCTATTATGCGCGGAAAATCCGACCGATGGATCGTAGAAGACGATGATATAACTTTAAAGCAGATTTACTTCTCTTAAATGGATGTCTTAATAATCTGAAATAATTTTCTCTTCTCTTATTCATTGAGATCTAAATCTGAATGCTTTCCAGTAAGAAATACATTTAAATATACTAATAATAAATATAGAAGAGCATGCGTAAATAAAAAAAGATACACCGGCCATTTCCTCGGAATGTGTTGCTATTTATAATTAGGTACTTTATTTATGGATAGGCCAAACGCGTAAATCGTGTTGAGGCTGGACAGTTTGGTCGAACACGTGCATGAATCTTCACTCAAGTGAAACTGATCGATTCCGTTCACCTTCATTGGATTGAGTCAATTAACTGCATCCAAGGAAACAAAAACATTTTATTAATAAAAAAAAATAATATATCGTTTTCTACTCCCTCCCCCCCCCCCCTCCCCTCCATTTAAATTTATATATCTCTATAATCTATTCTTTAAACAGTTTTCTCCAGCTTGAAAATAATTCCAAATTTTATTTTCCTTTTTTATGAATAAGTCACGATTCTCGATTGCGAGGTTTTATCGATTTCGATTTTATTTTACGCCGAAGCGTGTTACATCATATTCGATCAAACGTCTTTTGAACGTCGACAATCTTTTTTAATCGCGATATTTTATTATGCAGGTGAATCGTCGCTGTGAATCAGGACGAGCGACTGAAAAGGCCCTTCAAGGAGACGACGCTATCAAGAAAAGCTTCTCGACAACGCATCCTGAGTAATTTGAAGCGTTGATCTCCGCTGGCGAACGTATACCCGACGATTCATCAGCAGAAACGGAGTTGCTCCAGCTGATCTCTTGTCAGCATCTCACACACGCGCGCGCACGCACGCACCCATACTAAGGAAGAGAACTGCGTTTGATTTGCCGGCACACGGCCGTGCAGGTAAGTTCACCAACGTCCACCTCTTCTTCTGCGCACGTATGCGTGCTCGTGCTAGTGATGGTCACAATATTCTTTCGAACAACTTCGATGTCTGTTACCAATTTTCAAATAGATAAATGGAAAAATCAATAAATAACAGATAATAAAAATCCATTAATAAATGAGGGATAATAAAAATATATTTATATATATTTTATTTTTACATAAATTTGAAGTAAATGGAAATATATTTAAACTTTTGTGGACTATTTATCTAAAAAAGAATTGAAGAACTCAATTAAGACTGCTATTCATAGTTTAATAAAATCGATCACCTGTAATATAACTTGAAATATCATTAAGTTTTCTCTAAAATGTTCGGTAAACGATTAAAACAATGTTTCTCTGATGTATAATAATGTTCTGTAACAATTAAATAGACTTCTATTGTTGTACTTAACTAGCAGATATCATCTGTTATAAATTTTATTTATATTTTCGCTAATTTTTATTTTTCAAAAATAGTGAATCAACATGTTTTTGAATTAATTTAATTAACAATGATGAAATTAAATCAAAAACTAATGAGTTATAAAATTTTATTTGAATATTCATTACAGAATCAAAATAAAAATTCAATTTAAATTAAATTTGAATGTGTATCCGAATATCAGTTGGTATATCAACAAATAAGCTAGGTTGTAAACTGATTTTATTTATCATAATCAAAGATTTTGATATCAAAATAACAATGAATAATCTCAAGCAGCGTCTAATGGAATTTTAAAGTGTAAAACTTAAATTTTAAGCTTTAGGTCTGGTCTACAATAAGCGGAATAAATTTTGTGAAAAAAGTGAGAGTAAAAAATTGATCAATTACAGTCGAGTATTCTTCTCACATGGCATTTGACTGTGGTCAATTTCTCACTTATTCTCAATTTCTTACTTATTAGGCTTATGCTTACACATTGGACGATGAGCGACGAGCGATATCCAATCAGAGCTCCGCTTTGCATTGTTATGTGACAAAAAGCAGAGCTTTCATTGGATAACGCTCGTTGCTCGTCGCTCATCGCGTTCAGTATGTAGTAAGCTTAAAGTTTAAATCGCTCTAAAATTTCACTGTATAGATGCCGCTCCGGAAAATCAATTTCCATATGATATAAGATATTTCATTTCTAAGAAATACATTCTCAAAGAAGGTTTAAAAGGCACGTATATCCATATATTTCAATATACGATTACACGTATATTGAAATGTACGAGTGCACATGTAATGTATTCATATTTTATTTCGTGTAATTATTAATGTACAATTTTATTTATGTAATTATTAGTGTACAAGATATTTGCGTATTTAAAAACATTTACGACGTAAATTTCGATGCACGCGTATACTCGCGTATTCGTGTACTCGTGTATTAAAAATCATATAGATTGAAACACAGTATTGTTTCATATAGATTGAAACAATATTAATTAACACATACATTCAAAAAAGTGTCTAATTTTAAGATATTAAAATGTTTCATTCTTATCTTTATTTTTTAAACACTTAAATGTTGAGTATTAAATTTTTTTAATAAATAAAACACTATGTATTCGAATTAAAAAATTTTCAATTCGAACATATAGTGTTTTGTTTATTGAAAAAGTTTAAAACTAAAATGTCTTTAAGTGTTTAAAAAATGAAAACAAGAATAAAATCTTTTATTTAAAAATTAAATACTTCTTTTTTCAGTGTGTACATTGTACATGTATTCACAAGTCTTTCCAATACACGTTCAAAGTCTTGATTTCTAGTTTGTGCCCATCGCTACTTCTCGAGTCACCAACACAGCTACATTTTGTCTACGTCACCGATAGCACTCGTAACTACCAACACTTGTGATCCTTAGGCACTAACACAGGGGCGCACACCCCACCACCCTTATCCGTGAGAGCGTAGCAGCGGACCAGCCGATAAAATGAATGAGAATGATAAGTCAGTTAAGTGCGAGAACTCCGCCGGCGAGGAGGAGGAGGACGAGATGTTCGAGCGCGAGCTGGCCGAGGACGCGCAGTGGAAGCGAATTCAACAGAACACCTTCACGAGATGGGCGAACGAGCGATTGAAGGTAGCGAACAAGCACATCGGCGACCTGGAATGCGATCTGTCTGACGGTCTCCAGTTGGTGAGTCTCATTGAGGTGCTCTCGCAAAAGCGGCTGCCGAAACACAACCAGCGGCCCACCTTTCGTTCTCAGAAGCTGGAGAACGTGTCCGTCGCTCTTAAGTTTTTGGAGGACGAAGGCATCAGGCTTGTTAATATCGGTGAGTAGTCCCATGTGCATGGTGGATCCTACACGTCGCAGAATAGATTCGTCCTGTCTTCGTAGGAAGAATCCAATTGATTGATCGTGAATAGTGCAATAAAATGCCGATGCAGTATACTTATTAGTGAGACAAATAATCAATTTAAGAAATGACAACGTTTTATTTTCTTAATTATTCTAAAAAATATCTACAAATGATTAAATTGTGATTGCAGTGCCGTATGTAGTTTTGTTCTTTTTATTAAAGATCAGAAAGGCGGTAATTTTAAATAATAATAATTGTCACGTTATTTTCCATTTTTTTTCAGATAAAATAATTTTAATAATCATTAAAACAATCATTATTTATTAAAATATTTATTTGCTATGATTATGCCATATTCAATTTCGATGTTAATACATAAAATACACAGAAACAATAGATATATTATTCCTTAAACAGACGTTTAGGGAATAATGTATCTATTTATATAATATTTGACAAAAATTTATTCTAATGAGTAAATTCCAAAAACTTATTTTAACAAGTAGTTTCCAGTTTTTAGTCGATTTTCCGACTTTTTAATTGTAATGTTCAGGTTTTTACATTACGAGTCTCTCGGTACGTTACACCACCACGTGGTAGTTACGATTACCGCGAGTGACGTGAACAGAGTCTGCGTCGTTTCACGGATTCTGCGTAGATTGGACTTATCGATCCGTAGATTTTTGCACGTCAGGAATTTATAGTTTTTTAAAGAATTCAAGGGAATTGTATGGGAATAATTATCAATAAAAATTGATCGAATTAATACGTAAAATTATACTTGTAATAAAGTTAAAATTTAAACGCTGCGATTTTATTTTGAGTTTATTTACATACACAAGCAATACGTTGTAGATGTAAACAGTGTGAAAGAAACAGTAGGAAAAATACTTTCTTTTCCTTACATACATAAGGTAAACTTCCCAGTAATCGGGCATAAACCTATGTCCGGACATTTAACTTTGTTAATATTTATATGATTATTAATCTCAAATGCTTTTTAAAATAATTTTTAAGTATAATTAAATTATAATATATTGTGATAGAAAACAACATTTAATGTCCTGACATAGGTATATGTCCAGTCACCTTATATAAGAAATATTATTTTAAATTTTTATTTAAATTATGTATAAATAATGTTTTAATATTATAGTAGTGACGAATTTATTAATAATTGGATATCTCCTCCTGGATTTTAATTCAATAATATTTCACGCTTTTCGTTTAATGAGAAACATTATTTAAATTAGTAGATACAATACAAATGATGTTATAAAAATAATTAGAAATCATGACGGTTAAATGTAAAAGTAAATGTAATTATTCATTATTTGTGGAAAATTGTATATAAAGAAATAAATTTAATGAGTAGAAAACTGTATGTGTACTTACGTATGTGAAGTGAAAAAAAATTGCATTTAAAATTGAAATATTGACTCTGGAAGAAAAATTACACGCGGTGCATAACCATACATAATCTTGAAAAAAATTTTAAAGCTTTAGTAATCTTTAGTTAATTTATTTTCGTGAAACGATTTAAGTTTTTTAGTTGCGATCTTTCGATTATTACAAAGTTTATTATAATTATATTATAAATATAGAATGCAATTTTAGTTTTAAATTTAGTTAAAATTAACACAATTGCTAAGCGCGAAATCTGTAATATCAATTTCAAATATGTGCTTGTTTAGCACATATTTGATAAAAAATGTAGTTGAAAGCTATAAACAGTGATTCGTCGGCAAAATTTGAGAACATGTGTCATCAAATAATTAATCGTGGGTTTTACTTACACATGGAGATTGATATAGATCTGTTAACGCGTAAAAAGAATGCTTGCAATGTGATATCAGTTAAGATTTAATCAAGATTTGAACGTTCGATCGCGATTACAAAGTCGAGAAACGTTGACGCAGTTACTTTAATTCTTTTATGTATATTAAATAATTATTTAATTTCGTTGCTTTAAAGACAGATTTGAATTTCTATTAATACTATGACAATCAGAGAACAAACAATTTTGATATGTAGTGAAATCTCGTAGTAAAATATTTCTAAATGAATTAAATGAAACGTGCGCAGTTGAATAATATGTAGAATATTTCTGCATTCTTACTTTCGAATTCGGGATCAACATTTTAGAACGTGGGTTGCATCGAGCAAAATAAAAGCAATCGTAGAGCATATAGCGAGAGGGTTGTGGATCGATGACGCTCGCTCAGGCTACCCCGGAAAACCAGAGAGTAGTGATGGGATAATGCTGTTCACGTACTTTTTGAACAAACTAACTGTTACATCATCGGTCGTTAAATTCTGTTCGTCTAAATCTGATTAAAAGTTTCGTTATAATAAAAAACGCAAATTAAATAAATCAATGCAGATAATATAATATAAAGCATCTTCTCATGTCATATCAATATTTATTCATTCCTTTTAAAGGATATAGAACAAATTTTTTTTCTAAACAAGAAACATTACAACGTTGATATTCTTTAAAGTCTAATTATTTACAAGTTTTGTAAGTTTTAGAAATGTATATAAGACAATGGATTCTATTTTAATAAATTTTATTTAAATTTTAATTTGTAAAATTGAAATAAAAAATATCTAAAATTGAATGTCAAAAATATATGAGAGAGAAAACTAGGTTTCAAAATTTTCGATGAAATTCAAATGGTTTATTGAGTTTGCAGTATCAGGGTCCGATCACGTGTACATCTGTAATCACTCGATAAGCTTTGTTCGAGTTCTCGGATCGAGAATGTGTAGCCAATCAACTTGCCGGTTTTCTGTACAAACTGTAAGTTGATTGGCTACACATGATCATGGACATAAGGCTTAAGAGAAGAATTTAGAAAGCCAATAGTATCGACTGACATTTTAATTGTGAAAGAACCTTCATTTTTAGTTTGAAGTAAAGCATCAAACATTGTGAAATAAGCAATTGCTCATTTGCAAAATGTCAACATCGTATAATTTTGAGGTCTTATATATTTGTATTGGAAGATTAACGATTCGATTGACTTACTCGACGATATTATTGTAGTTTGTCGCATCCTTGAACAAGATATTCGACTGGTTAGTGACGCAATTGAATATATCATCGGTGATGTCACTATGTTGTCTAATATGCAATTAGTATATCGCAAGAGTAAAACGTGCTGATGAATATAATGTATAAATGCATATACATGTTTCGTGATAAAGATTTTCAAAAACAATCTTTTTCTACAGATTTGAAAAATCATTATTTATTCGTTACTCCAACTTATTGACCTTGATAGATCTATAGGTAGAAAGTAAAAGGATAGATATCATTTATGAATTTGCGATGTATGGCATTATATTTATATCTCTAAAAATGTGTAAAAACTGTTTCGTTTTTATTCGTAATTTATTAAATTGTTAATTTCATACGAACATACACTTCTCAATATACACATACAAGTCTTGAAAATACAAACTATTTCACAGAATAACATTTATTTACCAAATGAATGTTCTTTTTATATATTTGTTTTAAATTATTGAAATTATTTATTACATATATTATTGTTAAATTAAAATCTATCTATCTTTTACAAATGCTATTGTTTTTAAAATATAAAGAAAAAAGTTTCTTACTAAGTTTATTATATAGAAACTTACTAAGTTTCTATAAAAAGATAAAATACAATGTTAAAAATTAATTTTGATAAAATGTTAAAATAAAAAGATAAGATAAAATGTTTAAAAATAAAACTTGAAGTTTAGAGATTTTTAATTCTCACCATCATATATATATATATATATATATATATATATATATATATATATATTTACGATGAAAACTTCCAATAGATAAGCAGAAAGATGGACTTGATCAGCGTTTAAATAGTCCATTATTTCATCTATTTCTTCAATTCAGAATTCTCATCTTACTTATGGAACCTGAACGTCAAGCATGCATGGTGACAGTTTTCTTGCTCACAGTACTTAAGACCTTTGCAAAAAGTTTGTATTATTAGTCAGAAGACTAGTATGTCTGATTTTCAACCGTCGCTATCTCGGTCAAGACCTAATCGCAGAACTGCGGCATTAAAGCCGGCCGGTTATCGAATATCAACGGAAGCCAAGCTCGTGCTATTATATGCGAGGGGCACCGTGAAACAGGCTCGGGACGTGTCTCGTGGGGCCCATCGAGGAGCAAAAGAAGAAAAGTAGGCGGGACCACGTAGTCGGGTGAAGGTCAAGCTCGCCTTGGTACCTCAGATCTCTTTCTTTATGTTTATTACGTGATCAATTCTCATCCTCAGTCTCTTTTTCTCGCTGATCAAATATGCATCTCTGTCATTGAGCGGAAATGATTCTCGGCATTTTTTTCATTCTGTTTTCTCACAAGCTACCTCTCTGGAACATTAATGTGAGGAAGTTCATGAAGGTATTAATATTTCGATGAGTTTTATAAAGTATTTATTAGATGTTTCTATACGGAAGACATTTTGAAAAATTATGTGGCTATAAAAAAACGTGTTACATGAATAATTTATAACACAATACAAGATTTATTTAATAAATCGTAAAAAAGGAAAATTTAAAATTTAGTTATTTATAAATTTCGATATAAGTAGTTAAAAATGTTTTTAAAAGCGTTAATTATTTCTTGTCGAAAATTTTTTTCCTAGTCAGATATAACTTGATAGAAAAATTATAAATATGAAGACAATGCTGCTTATGTAATTATAGTATTTCCGCGCATAATTGTGTATTGGGAGCGATTACTTTCACTCTCACATGCAACCTTGACATTAAACGACTATTTTTTATACGCAATCGCGCGAGAGTATAGCCCCGCATTAACTGCCTACACGAAGTTAGCCCTTCCATTTTAGGATTAAAGTATTTTGAGAATTATGCTGTGTGAATTGTGCTAGGTTTGTGCTGCATTATGCTCGAATATTAATATCGTAATATGAAAAATACATTAAAAAATGGAAAACTAATAATTTTTTTGTCAATTCAACAAACCTAGCATAATTTCAGCACGATTCTCAGAATACGTTAATTCTAAAAGTGGGAACTAACTTCGTATAGGTATATTAATTCGGATTTCCGACGATTGTCGAAATATGTTTGCTCACTATATTTTCACGTGCTTATGAGAAATATCTCGCAAGAGAGTAAACACTGAGCTTTAAATTATGTATCAGTTTCCTTCATCTGTCTCCTTCATTTTTAGTACTTTATAGACACTAAAAATTTTATTATTACATACATATTATTATATACATAGTTATTATTATATACATAGTTGTTTCACAAATTCAGACTCAATATTTACTCTCTATATAAATTCTTTGGAGTAAATCTTACTCTAAAGATTGCAGAAAATTTCAGTCTGAAAAAAGAGTGGCTCAATTTTTAATCTCTAAGAGATTTTACTCTTTAGAAAGAAATTCGCTCTAAAAATATTAGAAAGTATTTTAGATATAGTTGTTCAATAGCTATATAACAAAATTGCAAATATTTTAACTGTAAACTAAACGAAAATGTTTCATTATTGCTTATAACTACTTAATATAATGTGTGAATAAATATAAATTTATATTAATTACATAATTTATTTAGTTCATGTCATAAAAAAATAGTCATAAAACTGTTAGTTAATATAAAAAGTTATAATAATAAAAAATAATTCAAAAGTGACTGGAAATATTGTAATTATATCTGGTCGAAAAATTTTAAACTTACATTTAAAATGCAATTTCGTTGATATAAATATGGAATAATATACTGCCATATATGATTGACGAATGTCAATCGCATATCTTGATGATCAAAAAGAATAAATCTCTTTAGCGGAGATCAGCATTCTCTCTGTTCAGTGAGGTAATCTCTTGAGGATCAATGACGTCATCGTCTAAACTCGTCATGGAAGACATATCCGTTGAAAACGTCATGGACATAAATATGTGATATTCAACTGAGTTTTTTAAATTAACAAATGACTCAATGTCTTGTAATCGAACTATTTATAATATTGCATGTTACCTTTAAAATAAAAGGAAATCGATGACACATGAGTCTTTATTTACTTGTTAAGGAGGTTCTCGCGTTAATTCCTTCCTCAATAGAATTTATTCGTAACATTGTATAAAGTGATTAAAATAATAATATAAAAACATTATTAATATAATTCGTTATAATGCCATTATATATAATCATTGTTAATTTTATATGTTATTTTTAAAATAAAAGTTATGAGATGCTCATTTGATGTATATAATATATATCCAATCAGCATCTTATAACTTTTATTTTAAGGCTCCTGAGTCGCGGCAGCTATTGGAATCGTGACGTCAGAAGCGAGGAATGACACGTTAATTTATGCTGCATGCCATTTGTAAATAAAGACAATTTGGATAAATCTAAATGAAGAGATTGTTTTAAAATACCTGTAAAAATGAGCAGAAATTGTCTTTTTCTCCCTTAATAGTTAGTAAATGGTCGTAAAAGGGCAGGTAAAGTGAGCTTTTATTTCGGGCAGAAACACACGGTTTGAACAGCTGTTGAAATGAATGAAATATACGCTTTTACGTATAAAATTCCAGGATAATTATAGTTTCTGCCCATTTTTAGGACTTTCATAAGTACGAAATACGTCACATTTTCATAATTAAGCAAATAATAACGAATGGCATGCAGCACAAATTTCGTCGTCAAAACATCACTTTTTCACGCCTATAAGTTCAGCTATTTATTGTGGCACTGTAATACATACACAAGCACGAGCTTATGCACGTGTGCTCGCTTTTGGTGCGCCGAAAGCACATGTACATGGGCTCGTGCTTGTGTATGTGACCGATTTCGCCACATTTCGCCAGGCCGCCGACTGATCTTGAATCGCATGCTGACTACTCATCAGGAGTCTTAAGGATACGTTCGTTTGACAATTATTCTTGATTTTTCTTCATTAAAAAATATAAATTTCTTTCAATCAATTTAGGTGAAATTTTATCCGAATAAGTGTTTATTTTACCTTGTAATTATATTACATATTTATTTTTCTATTTTATATGTGTCTTAATTTGATAGAAAATATCCATAGGATAAGATTATACGTTTACTTGTAACATAAATTTAAAATTAAACTTCAACGTTACGATAAAGTCAATGAACTTCTTTTAGACATTGTTGATATAATTAATTTTTGTATTACATTTATATTATAGACTTGTCTTATATTTCATCAAACGCAAAAACTTCTTTAATTATTAAATCACTTTTAAGTTTTAATTGTTCCAAGTCAAGATAATTGAGTGTACATACGACAGATATTAGACAAATTAAATTGGTCATTGCAGTTTTCATCTGAAACATGTACCTGCTGCAATTCAATTTTTCGCTTTTGTTTATATATCTTCAGTACTATTCTTGTGAAAATTTGGAAATGGCAAAGTTTATACGTTTTATCCTAATTCGGTTCTATTTTGCTCGTTTCTCTTCTTGAATTCAAACACCGCCGGAAACGGCGTTCTCGAAGAATCCGTTTGGGAGTCTCGTTTTACACAACAAAGATTCTCGATCCGAGAATAGATCACTCCGACTACTGTCGAGACCAGATGAAAGAGTAATAAAGATGGTCCGTTTCTGGATCCGTGAATTCTGATCCTTTCTTTTTTTTTTTAAGAATGATTTTCGAGTTCTTGGAACTTATAATTAATTCTACTTTCGGTTTCTGTTAGAAGATTTTATCATATATCTATGATGGGAACTAGACTGTCTATTTATTACGTCACCGAATCAACTGTGAAACTCGCTATTCATGTGCAAGTGCTCGAATGGTCGTTTCGTTAATACGACGAAGAAATAAATTTTTACTACCGTTCTGCGAACGATAAAATTTAAACTGTTAAATTTGGTAACTGCCCATATATTTGTTTGATTTTTGAATTATTTTTTTTACGATTCCTATGAATTGTAAAACCTAAAATATTTTTTACTGATTTATATGAATTGTGAAACATTAGAAGATAATAAATAGCGATATAATTTTTCTGTAATATGACTTTTTGCAGCTAAATATAAAGATACATTGTGCTATTAATTACATAATGCATTGATTAAAATATTTTGATTAAATCAATAAAAAACTCAACAAAAATTTTAATGAGATTAAACAAAATTTCTGTTTGTGATAAATTTTTGTGGCTTTATCCAAATATTCTTGTTTTTTGACCTTTTTACAATTGCTAACAATAAAATATTAACGACTATCAAGTTAGTTATCATTAGTTAAGACATTAAGATACTGTTAAAAAAAAATCAAAAAATCAAAAAAATCAAAAAATTTTGTGATAAATTTTGAACAATTTTATAATAAACTGATAACATATTGATGTGAAATAATGCAAAGAACTCTGCTTCTTTTCTACGTTTCTTGCATTACGTTTAAAAATAATTGGTACGAAAGATTTTATCTCACTGCAACAATCATTCCTTATGAAGACATATAGCATCTACAGCATTAGAAGCAAACACGTCCATTACCTAGTACCGACAGGAATGCTTCTTCGACTTTATTGTTCATTAAGATGCGATGACAAGTAAATTATTGCAAGCTGAAAAAGAATGAATGGAAAATGTATAGGAGAAGTAATTCTCAATACTAGTTTTATTGGCATTTTATTACAAAATTTTCAAAACTTTACGTTCTGTATAATAAAGACTCAACTAATTAGTTATAATTGATATAAGAGTTGCATTCGCAGTTATTTAAAATCCAATTTTTAAGTTATATTAAATAATTTCTTAAATAAAGAAAAAATTCAATTTATATAAAATTAATTGTTCGTTTAAATAAAATAATAATATATCATTGAAATTATCGAATAATTCGCTCATTTTTTTCACAGTAAAATTTTGTACTATATGTGTACTGAAAATTTTCTCTGTAACTGCAGACGAGCTGTAAGCATATGAATGCACTTTTGCATTGCGGTCGAGTAAAGTGCGACTCGAAGGAGAGACTTCGACAATGGGTATCCATTTCGTGTATTCAAACAAAAGCATTTTGCATTTTACTCTTTTTTTTTTCATGCACATTATTCACATCACCAGGTAAGGTTGTAAGATACGAAAGCACGCATTGTTCTTTCATTGTGCATTGTAGAAATAGAATAGACCTAACATTATCAAAATGTCAGCAATCAAGTTTTGAAAGTCGTGCACCATTATTATATTTTGAGAATTATACCTGAATATTATTATTTTTTTATTAGGTATTATTTATATAATATAAGATAATGTATATATAATATAAAAAATAATATCTCTTTTATTTTTAGACATTTTAGAAGATTATTTTTTGATTACGATAAGGATACTAGTCTCTACTTGGTTCATTGTTTGTAAGATAGAAAGCTGTGAAGTGGGTGGAAGGCCGAACGATAAGCTCGGAGGTTTGGCGTCACGGGGTGAATTAGCTGGCGCTTAGCCGGTTTGCGTGTCACGATCGCGATAACTACGTTTTTGCTGACATCACTTGGTTAGCTCTCGGTAATTGCTGAAAATAGTCCAGATGAATCGTCACCGATGGCGATTCCTCGACGCGTGAACAACACGAACTTCATCGAGGGGACAATGTCGAATGCCGGAGGATGACAAAAATAGCCGCGACCGCTCGGATTCGACTAAATTTGCAACCGAGTGCATCTTCAGCATTATTCTTAAGAGATCTACGACAATCGCGAGAGTTGCTTTTACTCTCACAAACGCAAAACATGTCAAAAGGGTGACGCGTTGCAGCTGTTTATACTCGTGAAATGACACGCATGCATATCGCATGTTTGAATTACCAACGTATTACATAAAAAAATTGTAATAAAAAATTGTGTAATAAAAAATATTATTGGCTGTCTTTAAATTAATTTAAAATTGCTGATTAATTTTACAGAATTTTGTCACAGACAAATCTTCATTATTAGATTGCACTGTTTATATATTTTATTAATCGTTAACTACAGCTATGAAAACATTCAAGTTTTAAAGTGTTCTGTTTGAAGTAAGAACGCAAATGAATCTTCAATTTAAGATGATTGATAGACGAAGGTTCAACATTTTGTTTTTTTTTACAATTTATAACGTTATAGTACTAATCATATAGACAAGTAACCGTCTAAAATTTCTTGCTTTGGCAAAATGATCTTGCTGTAGAAGAAAGACAGACATTTGTCATGTTTCTCTTGGGCGTAGTTGAATATTGCTGCTGATTTATTTACAAGTTGATTATTTCAACTGAAACCAAGTATTAGTTCTCTCTTAAAATAATTAGTAAGAGCGTTTTTTATACCGAAGAAATTAAATTATTCACTTTAATTCATTACTTTCACGCACATTTCCGCATTTTAATAATATCGTACATGTTTAATAATACATGTTCTAATAACATACATATGTTCTGTTTTAAATTTTATTTTTCTGATAGACGAAGTTTTGTCAAAAGTTTAACTATAAGTAATACTATTCCATATAACATTCAGATCCTGCAGGTATTCATGATCGGTTGGCAATCGCTCAACATGTGAATCATTGCTCGATGAAGATCTGTTAGCACTTTCGTTGCGTAAACACGCAATGCTTTTTCATTAGCATTGTTTCCAGACACGCATTGTGAAAGAACGCGACATCTTGATTCCATAAATGCATTGGCAAAATATTTCTTTAATAACGCCCACTCGATCTTACTCATATTGGATAATTGAGCGGTGATCGATCTGCGGATGAATAATAAGACTTTACGCAACAAAGGGAAAACTCACAGTCAGTGAAATCTCTTCGCGAAAGAAAGGAAATTACTCACTCATGAATAATAAATTTCGAGCTGACAATTATATTTTTGAATTAAGTATGACTCATACCATGCGTATTTAGGAATGTGATAGCAATTTTAAAATAAGATTTCTTGTCTCTAAACTTGTGAATTTGTTTCGCAGTATCAATATAAAATAAGAAGAAATCTTTACATTAAATATGATAGTAAAATTTAATCTTTCGCTAATAACAATCTTTTGTTAATCGATACTGCTAAAAATTAAGAAGAAGAATTCATAAACATAATACATTTGAATTACGGCCAATGTTTCAGCATTACCTATCCAACAACAGAATAATAATAATTTATTCTTACAGAAATTTAATATTGGAAGAGAATGATTAATTACTTCTTTTGTATTAAAAACATTGTTCTTTAGTGCTTTTAAATAATTTTCAATATTGAATTGGCTAATATTAAATTGAATTTTTTTGTAAAAGAACTTTATATGGAGCTTGCTTACGCAGAACATTTATCTTTTTTCTCTCTTTTATTTCGCAGATTCTTCGGACATTGTAGACTGTAAATTAAAGTTGATCCTCGGTTTAATATGGACCCTGATCCTGCATTATTCGATCTCTATGCCCATGTGGGAAGGCGACGACGGCGAGGACAAGGGCGCTACCCCGAAGCAAAGGCTGATGCATTGGATCCAATCGAAAGTGCCGGATCTGCCGATCTCGAACTTTACCTCCGATTGGAACGACGGTCGCGCGGTGGGTGCGCTTGTTGACGCGGTTGCACCTGGCCTTTGCCCGGATTGGCGGGATTGGAACCCAAAAGATGCGGTCCAGAACGCGTCCGAAGCGATGGGCCTCGCTGATGACTGGCTCAATATTCCTCAGGTTTGCCGCAATATTATTATATATATTACAATTCATTCGATTTTAAACGAATTAAAAGAATAACGAAAAGAAAAACGAAAATAAAGAATGACGGAATAAAGAAGGCTAGGCTTGATTAATTAATATTACACTAGACTTTATTAATTGAGGGGATGGGCGGGATAAAAGCACGATTCTACTTAGGGTCTTTTTCCGGCAATTAGCTTTTTTATAATAGAAAAGTAACATGTAACTTCTTAAGATATTACATAAATTCATTTGATATTGTATGATTTAATAAAGTGTATAATAAAAAGTAACAAGTTATTTTAATTTGTATTAATATCAAGGTTTTCTAATTAGATCTTTATTCCGCTCATCCCCTCAATTATATACTAATTTCTTAAGATATTATTAAAGTAAATTTAATTTGATTATATTTTAATTGAAGATTATCTGCGAAAAGAGCTAATTAAGAGTTAATATAATAGCATAAAAATTAGAAGATATCAATATTGATAAATGAATTTTTAATCTTACGGCTGAGAAGCGTTCCATAAATTATGTCATTCGTTGCAGCTCATTAAACCCGAAGAGATGGTAAATCCAAACATCGACGAGATGTCGATGATGACATACCTATCACAATATCCCAGCGCAAAATTAAAACCAGGTGCACCTCTGCGCGCCCGCACGAACCCAAACAGGTAGGGATAAAAACTTTATATTTTTTAAAGTGTTATCATGGTTTTATATTATGTATTTACTTTTTTATTTATTTATTGTAAACAATTTCCTTTATTTTAAATACCTTATATGATTTTTTTCGTTTCCTAAAATTACATTGTTCACAAAAAATGTTACAATCTGTGCTGTTTATTATAATTTTGATCGTTCAAGGATGATCTGATACGATTACAAATGTTCTTTTTTTTTTACAAAAATTTTTTCGTAAAAATAATGTTTTTTTTTTTTACATTTTGATGGTATGGCATTTAGTAGAAATATAAAAGAGATGAAGTGCGCGCGTAGATCTCTGTTACAGTGATTGTGATTAATTAATCAATTTATTTCATTTCTCGGTCGCAGCATCCCACCGCCGCGGTAAGTCGCGCAATGATCATGTATTGTGACGTATAACGGTTTTTGCGCAATTAATGTCCACCGCCTTGATGAGATCTACCTCTTAACCCAACACTCCTAATTTTTCCTTTGTTCATATATGTACGTAAACGCTTGATAGAGTAATTAAACTGCGTAGTGCGCGATTAGCAAAAAAATACATGATTTGGAAACCTCATGAAGAGAAAACGAACGAGAGTTTGATTAATACGATATTGACAATAATTTTATAGCTTATCGAGTTTTGCAAATTAGATAGATTTCTTTTTTCAAAAAACTTACTATCTAAAATTTTTATAATGAATTATCATTCCATAGAGTGAACTCCCACTCTTAAATTCTTTTTCAAGACTGACTCAATTGTCACTCTTTAGAGTGAGATTTCATTTTAAAGAATTTAGAGAGCAATACTATTAATTAATACTATTAATTAATCTCTCTGTACATATGTGTATACGTGAAAGTTTCACGAATTGAACTAACCGGATAATGAGTGTCCGCAAGTCTGCAAAATGTCGCGCGCTTGCAAATTTGTTTTGAAAAAGAACGACGCAAATCGCGCAACATCATAGCACAAAGCAACGCTTGTAACCGTCTGGCAAATGGATTTATTTAACGTATTGATGTAACAATGTTCGCGGCCACTGACTGGCAGCTCGCAAAGTGACTTTTCTCACGATGTTTTCTTGTGCAGAGTACGCGCTTATGGTCCCGGTATAGAACCAACTGGTTCAATCGTTGGTGCTCCTGCCAATTTCACCGTGGAAACCTTCTCCGCTGGCAAGGGTAACGTTGATGTTATCGTCGATGATCCCAAAGGGAATAAATTACCGGTAAGGCCCTAAAATAGCGTTTAATCATGTATTCAAATATATAAAATATTTTGATATCTTAAAAGATTGGTCTGAATTATGTAAATTGTTTTCAAAGAAAGATTTAGAATAACTTTTTACATTCTAAATATTTCCAAAGATTGAGAATAATTTTTTTTACAATCCTTTCATGAGTCCGAAACGAGAATTTTTTTTATAACTCATTGTTAGTAAATATCAATTGACAATAATATATTATCGATATATAATTTATTATTTAACTGTTACGTACAACATTTATCTAACATCTATTACATATTATAATTATATTAGTAAATTGGAAATTATAATATTCATATAATGTACTATTCATGTTTACCAAGAAGTAATTAAGCTTATTGTGAGATTATAAAAGGATTATAAAAATTATATTTGTAGTATATTTTGAAAAATTACTAGTTTGATTTATTTCAGTTAGAAATATTAATAATATTTTTTTAATTTATTTGATTATCAAGACGAAGATCGAAGATGACAAGAAATTGTTGTTAAGACAATTTTTTATTTTATTAGAAATGGATCAGACTTGCGAAATTTTTTTTTTTTAATATTAATACATATTAATACAAATAGATATACATAGTCCCAACAGAATCTATTAAGCATATTGTCGGAAGTCGAAAAATGTTATCGCAATCATGATAATTACATCACAGGATGTGGATACGTATGATGTAATGACTATTTATGTGCCGTGTGACTTTGACGATTACGCATTATCTGAATGTAAATTATATTACAAGTATAATTCATACATTTAGATAATCTTCAACTTCACGATATACTATACAAGTTGAACGTACGCCTCCTTTTTATTCCTCGCATTACATTTTAATGATGCCGACTCAATTTCGTTTTCAAGGTCGATATCAGATTCAATAAAGACAGGAACCTGACATACTCCGTGTCATATACTCCAAAAATGGAAGGTCCGCACAAAGTGAAGGTACTCTTCGCTGGCAGAGAGATCCCGAAGAGTCCATACACCGTTAATGTCGAAGGACACGCTGGTGATCCGAGCAAAGTCACGGCAAGCGGGCCGGGTCTGCAACCGGAAGGAGTCGTCGTGAATAGACCAACTTTCTTCGATATCTTTACAAAGGACGCCGGTCGCGGTGTGCCTGAAGTCATCATCTTAGATCCTCAGGTAAAAAAATGATGTCTCTTAACATCGAAACGTCCTGTGAACATTCTACCAGTTAAACGTCTTTAGAACGCCAGATTTATATTCTGTAGAGCTTGTTTTATTATTCTTATTATACATAATTAAATTATATCATTACAATGAATCTTACTATTTTATTAAAATATTTTTATATGTGATTTTATTACAGGGTAGCAAGACTACATCGGTAAAGCTGCGTCAGACCTCGCCAGACGTCTGGAGATGCGAGTACGTATCGCCAGTGACGGGTCTACATTCTGTCAACATATTCTTCGCCGGCAAACCCATACCTAGAAGTCCCATTGGTGTAAACATTGCACCGGTTTCCGATGCGAAGAAATGCAGAGCGTACGGACGAGGATTGTTGCCTACTGGCGTCCGCGTCCAGGACATCGCCGACTTCGTTGTCCTCACTAAGGATGCTGGTGAGGGTGTACCGGACATTCGCGTAATCGGCCCAGGAGGCGTCAGTCAACCAGTGCAGTAAGTTCTTATTATTTTAGTTTGTAAAAACACTTTGTTACTTTTAAAATTTTATTTATGTCACATTTCTTGTTTTTATATTTTATTATTTTTATATAATTTTTTTATATGTTAATGAAAAAAATCATAAATGAATGGAAAACGCTATATTTCGTTAAAACGTTAATGAGATAAAACTCAATTGTCAAGAATTGTAAGAATTGTAAATGAAATTATAAAAATTTTATTTATTCAAATTTGTAAAACAAAAAAAATATAAAATAGAGTAAATATGTTAGAATATCTTATGCGAGATGTTTTGCTTTAAATTTATCGATTTAATCAACGACATTGAATTACTTTAGAATATCCAAAACCGACGCTACGACTTACAAATGCCACTATACACCGGTTAAGGAAGGCCGTCACGTAGTAATGATCACATATGGCGGTAAAGAAATTCCCAAGTCGCCCTTTGAGGTCAATGTAGGTCCTTATAAGGAGTCCAACATCAAGGCTTTTGGACCTGGTCTGCACACCGGCGTCGTCGGTCATCCAGCGAAATTTACAGTAAACACAAACGGTGAGACTGGCGCCCTTGGTTTCTCCATCGAAGGCCCATCTAAAGCGAAGATAGAATGCAACGATAATGGCGATGGAACCGCCGATGTTTCTTACCTGCCCACCGCGCCGGGCCAATACGCGGTCCATATCCTCTGCGATAACGAGGACATCCCTAAATCGCCTTATATCGCGACTATTTCGCCGAAGACTGATTTTGATCCAGAGAAGGTAAATTCGAGTCTTCATTTCACTATTAACATTTCTTTGTATATAACTTTGTTTTATATAAACCGTTTTTATAAATTTTAATGTGTATATATATATATATATATATATATATATCTAATATTGTATATAATATTATATATATATAATAAAAAACATAAGATTTTACAGGTTTTCACATGCAATAATTTTAGTACTAACTAAATAAACGAAAATTGCTTTTATTGACTTGGACAAGGAAGATATCGAATATATATGCTTTGTATATAGGTTGAAGTTTATGGGCCAGGAATTCAGCCAGAAGGTGTTGCCAAAGACGAACCGACGAATTTTACGATTGATGCGAGAGAAGCCGGTCAGGCGGCTCTGGAAGTTGCCATTCAAGATGCTCTTGGAAAAGAAGTTCCTCTTAGATTAGGCGACAACCGGAACGGCACTGTTCAAGCGTATTACACACCTACATCTAGCTCACCGCATGTTGTGATGGTACAATTTTAGAATATTGATTTCTAAAATCTTGAATCGAACTTTTGCTTATTGTTTGTAATGTGTCCTTGAAACATGCTGTTTTTGAATAACCAGAAAAGACTAAAGTAGTCAAGGTAAATTTTTTAAGCAGAATAAAATCTCAGTTTTTAAAATATATACACAAAATATTATTTGTTGTTAAGATCAACTACGAGCTTACGAAGTTTTCGCCTTGTAACTTAAAAAAAATATCCGTAGAAATCTCAAAAAATATTGTGCTAAAATACTCAATAAAAGCGTGACTTATGAAATTTCAGTGTAATTTGATTTCTTAAACAGTGTTATGCAAGGTGCTTTGTATTTAGCAAATTACTACATATAAGATATAAATATAGATACTTTGAAAGAAATATACTAAGATACAGGTATTAGAAAAATAAAATGCCTAAGTATAAATATTTTATCTAGTATCTCAAATGTGGTATCTCAAGAAGTATCTCAAAAATACTTAGATATAAGTATTTTTATTTATTAATATAAAACTTCAGAATAAATAGGCATTTATGATTTCATGTATCCGTACAAAATATTTATTATATATGCATTTTATATGTATATACGTAAATATTCTATGCAAGTAAGTTTAACATATCCGCGCGTTGAACATGCATTTAGTACAAGAAAAAGTATTATCTAAAAAGTAATTAAATTATGCGTAAATATAGGTACCGGTATACAAGAATTGTATCTATTTATAGGTATAGATACTAGAAAAAATAAGTATCTCTACTGCATAACATTGTTTTTAAAGATATTTTTTTCTTTAGGTGAATTATGGCGGAGTGGCCACGAAGAAATCTCCATACAGAGTTAAGATAGCTTCGCCCTTGAATCCTGCTATGGTCTCTGCCTTTGGTCCTGGTATTGAGAAAGGTGTGAAATCTAATGTTCCCACACATTTCAACGTCGACTGTCGCGAGGCTGGCCCCGGTAAATTGGACGTTAAAATGCTGAATCCTGAAGGCCGAGAACTTCCAATTTCGTTAACGGATAATGAGGATGGCACGTACGTCGTAGACTACATGCCCCCACAGCCAGGAAACTATACGGTGAATCTCAACTATGGCGGATTGAAGGTACCTCAATGCCCCATTAAGATCAACGTTCAGCCTCATGTGGACGTGTCCAAGATTAAAGTGGATGGTCTGGCACCAAGTGAGTACAATTACTGAAAATTTTTTAAGTGTTGCCTAATATTTCGATTACTATACGCTATCGGTTTATTTAAAATCAGATTTAATTAGATGTGTTACTAATCACATATATATGCTCAAACCAAGATATTATATGCAACATTTTGTCCCACGAAATTGGGACAATAGTTGAATACTCTTAAACGTAATATCGCATCGTTTAAAATGATAATAAACTTGATAGCGTGTTTTATAGCCTTTTATTATTATTATTCTGATTTTTATAATACATATTAAGTAAAATATAATATTGTTTTATTTTTTTAATTACTACAATATATTGGATTTATAAATTAACTTAATTAATAACGTAATACGAGTACATGCATAGTGTACTATCTAAATTCTTTGAAGTGAATGTCATTCCAAAAGAATGAAATCTCCCTCCAAAGAAGAAAATTCAACTTCTTTTTCGAGAATGGTAGAATTTTCACTCTTTTGGAGTGAGAATTCACCCTAAGGAATTTGGAGATTAAATTGACTATTAACAAGAAATAATCAAAGATATTTATCGTTATTTATCATTATATATTACGTTGTATATATCTGGTTTGAGTGAAATAATTCTCTCATAGTAAAAATTTTATGTTTATTATATAGTTTAATTTAGTAATTTGTTAAGCGCGGTTAGAGAAGGAATAATAAGAGTGCAATTAAAATTTTATGATTAAAATAAGATCTTGCACTTAGGTAGGTGTATCAGCATTAGTTCGAAAATGAATCGTGCCAAAATCGCACTCCTTCCAGCGGTCATTGAGAAGATAATTCTCGTCTCATGGCATATAGCTAATATTCTTTTTGGGAACATTTCCCGGGGCGTTATCTAGCCTAGATTTTCGAAATATACTTTACCAAGGTCTCCCCTCGGATAGATGTTTTACTGGAGTGCGAACCAGCGCGAACCGATGTTTTATTTATAACGGCGCTCGCGAATTCCCCACAGTTGACACGCACACAATTTCGCGTTTTGTCTAAAAATATTGCACTTCGATGCTCCACGCGTTGCTCCTTCGATGTGACTTTACCTGGAAGGAAGGCAGCTCCTAACATTGTCACGATAAAATTCAAAGCGAATAGCAATGCGTCCAAGAAAAATCAATATACATTTCTATAATAATAAATAATTAATAATTAGTTAGAATCACAAAGCTACCATATGCTCTCTAAATTCTCTGGAGTGGAATTTTACTCTAAAGAATGAATTGATCCAGTCATGAAAAAGAATGGCTCAATTTTCAATCTTTAAGGATGAGATTTTACTTTCTAGAATGACAGTTCATTCTAAAAGTTTTAGAAAGTAAATAAATCAACGAAGTAAGAGAGAGAGAGAGAGAGAGAGAGAGAGAGAGAGAGAGAGAGAGAGAGAGAGAGAGAAAAGTGCCACTTACAGTCAAAGTCGGATGTTGGAATAATACATATGTTTTTAAATAAATTTTATGACATGAGTGTCGATTATTTTTCGGATTTGCAACATAATCAGATTGATATAATAATAAAGAATAAATAATGTAAAGAACAAATAATATAAAGAACAAATAATTATTTCTGCACGCTGGATAATATATTTATTATAACTGAATGCACTTTTAACTAAGACACGTTATCAGTTTCATAATCGCGAGAGATTCTTTTATTTGGAATACACTCTGCCTAATTTACACGCGCATTGTGGGCTTATGTATGTAACAAGTGGCTTTCTCTCACAACTTGATGCATATCCAGTATTTGAAATCTAACGTTATGGTAGGCTTTGCGCAACGAATGTCCGGCTGTCACTTGCTGGTGAATGTTGATCGTAAACTACATGTTACAATTAATCGTTCAAATCTTTCGATCATGCTTGCACGTTTAGTTCATCCTCTAAATTTTTTGAAGTAGAATACACTTTGAAGAGTGAATCACTCAACAAGTTTTAGAGAGCATATTTCAATTTTTCTTCAATCATCTCTTCGATGAGAATCAACGATAATTTCACCAGCAAGTCGGCGCGACGTCCGTTCGTTGCTCACGGGCAGTCGTCCCGTCGCGCAAGCACAAGCGAAAAATGCATCGCGGCTCACCACGAGAACCCGCAAACGTCCTCGCAGCGGCCCCGGTGAACAGCCTGCAGCAATTCCGCGTGATAACGCAGGAGGCGGGCAGGGCGGCGGACTTCCAGGTGGCGATCACGACTCCGTCCGGCAATCGGGTCAAGGCGCACGTGGTGCCGACTCACGAGGGCTACCTGGTTAACTTTACCCCTACCGAGCTAGGCGAGTATCTGCTGGGAATCAGCTTCGGCGGCGAGCCAATCTCGAATCAGCCGTACCGGCTGACCTGCGTTCATGGCTCCGATCCGGGCAAGGTGCGCGCTTCGGGACCTGGTCTCTCCCACGGTGTGGTGAACAAACCGGCCGAGTTCGTGATTGACACTCGTGGAGCTGGCCAAGGTGGTCTCGGCGTGACCGTCGAGGGTCCTTGCGAAGCCGCGATAAATTGCAGGGACAACGGCGATGGTACCTGCTCCGTCGCTTATCTGCCCACCGAGACCGGTGACTACGGTATCAACATCACCTTCAACGAACAACATGTGCCGGGTTCGCCTTTCCAGGCCATTGTCGTACCGGATGCGGACCTATCCAAAATCAGAGTCAGCGGGAACGGCATCCAGCCACACGGTACCGTTAAGGACGTCAGCACGGAGATCGTTTTGCGATTGGAAATTGAGAGAGTGCTGTGACCTGCTCGTCTCTAATTTGCGTGATGAGTTTTGAAACGCGTCTCGGGATTTTGTAGGAATGGCTTTAAAGGATTGTTTCTCGATCGTCGGGATTTCGTATTGACTTTCAAGGAACATGCACACATTAGATATTCGTGCATGTATGAAATGAATTTTTCAAGTTGCACGAATGTTGTGATTTGATCTTGAGAAAAACTCGTTGAGACTACGACGAGGAAAATATTTTTATCGATAGAAAAAGATTAGAAAATCCCGATAATTATTCTGAGACGCGTTGATGTTGTGATGCATGTGTGTCATGATTGCACTTTTATCGTTGGTTATCATGACATTCTCTGCTTTGGATTTTCCGATCGTAATCATTTATTAACATACACACTTGTTGTAAAACACTTGAATGAGCTTGAAGAATATTAGAGGGCATGTTTGTAAAAAGTATGTACGAAACAATAATTTAAGTTTATTTCTTTCTACGAGCATGGCCTCATTTTTAGTTTAAAATCCAATATGCCACAAATAATAATCTTATATATTATTGTGATTTGTGTCTGTGTTAATCATTTAGAGACTGCAACTACGTTTTGCAATATGCGCTTATGCATTGTCATTTTAATAAATAATTTATTAAATTAGGTACTACATATTGTTTAAAACAAGTAGATGTTTAATCAGAAAAATAGTCAGGAACATAATATTGTAGAAATATATTTAAAAATTATACATCTATTATAAATTTATTACGAGGTATTAGTAATATAAAAGTATATTTGATAAATTTAATATTAAAATTTATTAAAGATATGTACAATTTTATATTACTATTTTATGTCAAATTTCAATCTGTTAAGAAATTATGCTAAATTTAAAATACAAGATTACAAATATCTTCGCTATTATAAAATTTGATTTTGAAGAAATCTACAGTTTCTATATTAAAAGAACAGTTTTTCTGAAGTATCTAAAAATTTAATCAGATACAGGTCTAAAAATAATTTTATATATTAGGTGTTGGAATTAATTCGTAGCGTTTTTTAATGAAAGAATGTTATTTATTTCACATGAGCATTAAAAAATACATTAATGAAAGTACTTCCCATCTCTTGTAAAACGCTACGAATTAATTCCAACACCTAATATATTGGATCATCAAAATAATTATGTAAAACATTCAAGTTTATTGCTGGAATGTCAAAATTTTTTGCAGCATTGCTCATCATTCTTAAGCACCCTATACCATTATTTCGATATCCAACAAAGTTATTTTCAGATTTATATCTAGCTAAATTTTTAAATACTTTAATCTTTCTGTTTGTTATAAAAACACTTCACTACATCATCAAGTATCAATCTCGAATTTTTAACGCATGAAATAAATATATAATTTAAGATATATAATTTTTTAGAATGACAAAGTTTAATTTAAAAAAATATTACTATTTCATATATGTATGTGTATATTAGATATTTTGTGATATATTAGATGCAGATTTTATTAAAAAAAAAAAAAAAAAAAGCATTCGAGCGTTTTCACTTAATCATGTCGTGTTATCGCGTTTTGCAGGATTATTCGTGAACAAGCAAACGTCATTCACGATAGACACGAGAGACATCACCAAGTCGAAGACTGATGACGGTAAGGTGTCCTGTATCATAAATAATCCCAGTGGCGGTAAAACCGAGAAGCTCATCATCCCCCAGGGTGATGGCACCTACTGCGTCAGTTACACGCCTTTCGAGGAGGGTTGCTACACCATCGACATCCTCTACGACAACGTGCCCATCCCGGGTTCACCATTCTCCGTCAACGTACAACGTGCCTCCGATCCCAGCAAGTGCCGTGCATATGGTCCTGGTTTGGAGCAAGGCATCACAGATAAAACAAACTATTTTACGGTGGAGACTAAAGGTAAGCCAATAATTCGATCAAATTCTCAAAATGCTGTAATTTTATACTACCTACAATTTATGTATAATTTAGAACATAGTAATTTATTTTTTAGAACATAGTAATTATTATATAGAAGAGGAAAAATATTTTTATGTAGCGAAGGTGGGAAGAAATAGCATGTATGCGATTTTCTTTCAGGGGCTGGTAATGGTGGTTTGGGTGTGTCGATTACGGGTGACGGAGAGGTCAGAGCGGAAGCCAGGGAAAAATGGGATGGTTCCTGCGATGTCGAATACGTTGCCAGGGAACCTGGTGACTACGAAATCGACATTAAATTTGCCGAACAGAGCATACCCGGTTCGCCATTTAAGATCAAAGTTATATCGCCGAAAAAGAACGTGATTGCTTACGGACCCGGTCTGCACATGGTACGCGAGGGTGTGCCCGCCAAGTTCACGGTAGACGCATCAAAATGCGACAAACAGGCACCGGTGAAAGTACGTATGTCGCCTAGCTTGGGACAGGAGCCTCAGATCAAGAGCAAAGGTGACGGCCTGTACGAGGTGACATATCAGCCACCGCCTGCTGGAAGTAACGTGCGACTTGATGTTACTTTCGATGACGACAATATCAACGGCAGTCCGTTCGATGTGAAAGTTCTGCCCTTCGTAGAGCCAAACAAGGTAACTTTGTCGGGTCCCGGGGTGGCGCCCTTTTGCACTGCCTCCTTCCCGATTGATTTCATCGTGGACACTTCTAATGCTGGTTACGGCGATCTTGAAGTGCAAGTTGTGGTAAGTGTATAGGGTCTCGCAAAGTGTTTTGTATCAATTATCGCGCTTGACACTCATTGCCAATTTATTTCTTTCTGTTCCTACTTTGTATCGAGTGTTTAATATTCTATATTTATATATTTGATTTCGAATAACGAAACAAAAATTTATATGTTTTTTTTAAATAGCGTTAAACTTATTAATATTATTAAAAATAATTCATTTTTTCAGATAAATATATAAAAGATTCTCGCAAATATTGCTTCATATCAAAACTATCAAGAATAAAACACAATTAAATTACAGATTATAAAACTTTTTCTAAATGAATTTTTTTTAATAATTTTGGAAGCCTACAATAGATCATGGCTGGTGAAACTATTATAAGAAAGCAGTTATCCGACATCTTGAATTTGTTATTAAATGGACGTTGAATAATATTTTAAATGAAGTAATAATCATCCTTTTAGAATTCAATTACTTTTACAGAAATTTTCAATTATTTTTAATTATAACAAAGTCTTCATAATATAATAATTTTATATATTTTTTTATTCGCGTACAATATCGGTGATACAACAAAAATATTTGACAAATTTATTTTATAAAATATTTATATTATTGTACACTTATGAAAATATATTGTATGTATTAAATTGACAATTAAAATTGATTTAATCTTTATATCTGGACATATTTGAGCTTTATAATTATTAATATTTAAAGTTATGTAATTACATTAATCTAACACAAAAATTAGATGTTCATTAATTTGCATTAATATATGTACAAAATAAGAAAAAAATATAGAGATTATATAAGACTAAGCTATTCCTTTCAAATTGTAATAAAATGTGTGATGAAAAAACATATAAATTAAGATATATAAGATATTAGATGTTCAAGAACTAAAATATCTAATCTGCTTATCGAGCGATTGAACATAATTGGGTCTTTTTTATAGATTCAACTGCTCGGCAAACAGTTTAGTTGCTTTGTCTGGTTTAAATGTACTGTGTAGAAAGTTTTTAATATCGCTAATAAGTTGACTTGTTATATTTTCGTACCTTGATAAATTGTCCAAATTATTCTTATACTACATATATGTATGTACAATCAAAACTTTCGTTTTTACCAACCATCATAGCAGTCAATCGTATTTATTATTATATTCAATTTGAACGCAAATATAATCAGTATCGTGGTTATAACGATCGTAACGAGCAATATAGGTAGTTCTAAAAATTACAACTTAATTTGATTACTCTTATAAGAAAGATTTATATTGATCTACGTACTAAGTGACTCGCGAATAATTAAAGAAGTTGTATGAACAATCGTTCTTATCCATATTTTCGCAATTAATGTCTTCCTGAATTCTTCTTTCAGGGACCAGATCAAGTGCCGCGTAAGGTAGTAGTGCAAGATCTAGGCGACGGAAAGTATAAGGCAACCTATCTGCCAGACGACTGCGGTCGCTATAAGGTCAACGTGAAATACGGCGGTAAAGAAGTGCCGAACAGCCCAGTGACCGTGCAGAGCACATCTATCGGTTCAGCGAACAATTGTAAAATCAAAGAGGGCATTCAGCACACTTTGGCTCAGGGCGAGGAATACTGCATTACCGTGGACACTGAAAATGCAGGCCGCGGTGCAGTGACCTGCCGCATCCGCTCCACTACTGGAAGGTAAGCATCTGCTTGATTCGTTCCGATTTAAATTTGACTATTTCGGAGAAGATGAATCAGAGAGGAGAGACATTGCGGGAACCTTTAAAATTTATTCTCGCAGTTACCAAAATGTTCTCATATTCGTTCTTCTTTTAAAATCTGAGATTTAATTTGTCATCATGTATATATAAATCACAAATATTTTTTAATTTTTTTGTCGTTTATAATTAGAATATGTTTAAGAAATATCGCTTTTAAGAAAAATATTAAACACTGGAAAAAATATATAAGAAAGAAATTATGAGTATTATATGTGTTAATTAATCAGAAATATTTTATTTTTAACTTAACTTTATTTCGTCTATGCAACTTTAATATTTTTTTTATTATGTAATTATACTTTTATTCATTTATTTCTATAAGAAATACTAACTGATAGACAAATTCTCCTTCCATGCTTTCTATTTATTAAATTCCTCGCAAAATCTTTTTATTGTATTTCTCAATAATAATATTCTTTGCACGTTATAACTTTTATACCTAACTACGAATAATCTTGGAATATACGAAGGCGGATTATATTTTTACATTTTCTTCGCATTTATATCTTTCGATCTTCACCAAGCTTCCAGATAAAAATTCCATCTTATTTTAAATTTAAATACGTCGCGCCGTCGCGACTTACTTATTTTGAATTTATAGACGAACTTGAGAAAGATCTCTTACTGTTACATCTTTCTCGATTTCTCAATGTATAAATATTGAAGAATTAATTATAATAAATTATTATTTCATTCTTCTGTAATATTATATTATTAGGTGTTGGAATTAATTCGTAGCGTTTTTTAATGAAAGAATGTTATTTATTTCACATGAGCATTAAAAAATACATTAATGAAAGTACTTCCCATCACTTGTAAAACGCTACGAATTAATTCCAACACCTAATATATGTTTCTTATACACAAAATTATATTATTACATTTTATATTTCTTTTATAATTATTTAATTTATATTTTATAAATTTTAATTATCATAATAAATTATTTTTCTGAATAAATAATGCTTATGCATATTCTTGATACATGTATTGTTTGCAATTAAATGATAAGGATTGCTATAAATATAAATTAACGAATAGATCAACTAAACAAATTAAAAAAACAAATAAGAAACATAAACAATAAAGACATGTTACATTTTGCTGACTTACAATTGTATATTGGGATTAGATCTGGAGTATGAACGGCATGACTAATCGATCGTAAATCGTGTAACAAATCCGGTAGGATTCAGGATCGTGGCACGTTGCCATGAACGTCATGTACGAGGTGATAATAAGTGGATCGTCGTGAATCTTCGGCCAGTTGCACAGCGACTATGCCGACATTACCGACTACCATATCTTAACATTGAAATTAAATGTCTGTTTGATTTAATTTGAAAGCGAAATATACTTTTAATAAAACTTGATGTCGACAGCAGACGAGTCAAGAGGAATGATTATTTAGGAAACAGGATTGATTTCACAACAATATATATAGATATATATTTTTCAGCAACGATGCTCCATTGCTAACAGAAATGAGAAAATTATTTTTATGCGACATCCGCGTCTTTCGAAATTATACTAAAAATATTATATTTTAATAAATATTTGTTTGAATAAGTAAATATATTTACTAAATATATATTTATTAATACAAAATCATTAATTTGATTCAATTATCATTTGTTTTATTGAGTAAATGTTTATTTAACTGTAAATAAATATTTATTTAATATGTAACTATTTAAAGAAATATGTATTAAGATTGATTTAATTTTTGAATTTTTTTTCACTGTAGTTATATCATGCATTTGTAATTAGATTAGCGCCAGATTAATAAATTATATAACGTTGCACATACTTTTCTAATTGTCACAACTGATGCCAGACTGTAGATCACTTTACATGCTCTCTTTAATCACATTGGCAAATTTCGTAGTAAAACTACTTTGTTTCAGACATTTGTTCATCCATTTGTTTTATGGTGACACTTGAGTTGGATTTGAATTAAATTTAATTTCACAGTGTTATTTGACACATAGCTGTTAAAAAAAAAATTTTTTTAACATATTGAAAAGAATTGCAAGCTATTACTCAAATATATTACACTCTTTGTATCACATTTATATGAATTTATATAAATATCAGAAAAAATATCTAAGAAATTAACAAAGTTTAAGATATGATTTTGATTACATTACTATGACACACAATTAAGTGATAAATCCTATATATCAGAAAAAAAATTATATTACTACTTAAGATTACTTTTTAAATTTTTTGTAATATCAAGAGAGTTTGCTTATTACAATGTAGAGATGGACGTTATAATGCATCTTCATGATTATGTCCTTCGTGAATATTTCGGGATATTTTCTAAAGAACATGTGCATTTTCTATCCTACATATCGCGTGCTTTTATGCGTAATCAGGCGCGTGCCCTCCAAGAGATTGTCACAATTCTAATCAATTCGACTATAAATGCATTCTGAATGCTGACAGTGGTGTATACAGCTGTTACCTCATAATTCATCTGTGATTCCGTGTTGTTCGAGTTGGCAGTGTCTTCTGTCGAAAAGACACTTTAAAACGGGCCAAATTCTTTATCCCAAATGTACAAAATGACAAGATGTCATATTATCTGTGTCTGTATTTTCTATAATAAACACAATTTTACAATTATATTTTATACGACTGTGTCATAACACTTAATAATAATTTACAATTTAAAGCAGTACGTAAAAATATCATATAAATGTAATTTATTATCCGATTTTATTTTGTACATTCTACGAATGTTGGTTTTTATGAAAAATAAAATTTTTTTTATGAAGAGGAAAAATATTCAGATGAATTACGCGATCTAGATGTCACAAAAACATTTCTCAGTAGAACTTTAAAATTTTTTTATCTTATTCCATCATTATATTACACCGTCATTAATCCACATTTTTCATTGCTATAGATACATGAATGTAGAATTTAAATTTAATTTTCATGATGAAAAAGAGTTTTTAAAGAAAAGGGCTTTTCTTAAATTTCTGACTTTAGATTAAAAAATCTAGACAATTGAGAATGGAATCGCGTGAAAACATTTAGTATTTACATTACTTATTGCTGAATGAAGTTGCAGTGGCGTGAAAATATGCGGCATACACGAATATTTCTTGAATGGATCTCCGTTCTATATTTCAATCTGTGAATAATACGTCTCGGTTTGTGATTTTAGCGAAGTCGTTGACATTGACATAGAAGACAACGGCGATGGCACAGTCAACATTTACTATACTGTTGCTGATGCGGGAGACTACACCCTTAGCATTAAATTTGGCGGTCAACCGGTGCCTGATGGATTCTATACCTTCACAGTGAGCAATTACAATATTTTATAATCTATTTCACGAAATCATTATCCTTTTACATTTGTTTGTACAAAATTAATATAAAAAACTAATTTTTTTTTAAGTTTACGTGAAATTCTTTATTCAGCAATGTACATTTTATGATTAATAATAAAAAATTAATTAAAAATTAAAATTTCTATAACTAAAATAATTTTTTGAAACTTTCTTGAAAATTGTTTGAAAGTTTTTAAAAAGATTTATAATTTTTATATATTTTTGTTACTTTTTAAATTAAATTAATTGCTATTTTAAATTGTATGTACCATATTAAAGAAATTTTTGAATTTCTTCCATGTATATTTATAATGTAAAGTATTTCGCAAATATGCCAGGTCCATTCAGTAAAATACAAAATAATTACAAGGAGTTAGACTGTAAAACGCTAATAAAATTATCACATTTTAATATTATTTAGTGTTTCCAAAATTCTTTCTATGAAACAATGTATGATGAATACGGAAATCAATTTTTAAATTTAATGTTCAAAAATATACTAATATTTTTATAATCAATTAACAGTTTTTAACACGAGATCTAAGAACGGAACGACGGATGCGTCTTGTAGCGTTCGTTTTTAAATATTTTCTTTTGTGAATCGGTTTCCTCTGAAAAGTCGTAAGACAAAGGGTAATAGTACGTGAAGCTTCCTCGTAATCGTCTTCCCGATGTCGATCCGGATGCCCGGTGCTCTCGTCGACGAGCCCCGGGTGAGTGGGGCGCGAGGTGTATCTAACTATAGAGGCAACACGTACTGCAGGATATTGTCGCGTAGTCTCCAGTGAAACAGTCCACTGCGAAGACTCATCGGGACCGCATCCGCCGGCTCGTTATCTTACAAATCCTCGCCCATCATCACATGGACCGCCCATCATCACACGTCGCGCTGTAACACGAATTCCGTTCCAAGTAACACACACATGCATACATCTTTATCTCTCGCTATATCTTCTCTATCTTTGCACATCCCTTCCCATCTTACAGATCAACTGTGTGTATGTGTATGCATGTGCATCTGTGCGCACGCGTGTGAGTGCTGCCGTCATCAAGTGGTCCAGAGTGCCTCCGATCGCAAATGCTGGAACGCCATTAACCTGCTAAAAGTGGAGAGTCACGAAGAACTTTTATTAATCCACATGATGTTTAACCAAAAACTATCTAATCTAATTCTGTAAACATCGAAAACTTTTCCTTTCGAAATATGAACATTTCGTAATTTAAAATGAGTTAAATAATAATCCCATACAACGAGCACACTTTATCCCAGAGATCTTCGTGTGAACGTTCTCAAGACGTTGGAATGATTTCAGGATATCTTTCAGAACGTTTCTTGAAGATCTGTGTTACATGTACGATCAGAATCGTATTTCACATTTTTTGACCAATTCATTTTTTTCTACTTATATTTTATAATAAATAAACGTAATTAAATATTATTTTTTAAATCTTTTCACTTATTACATATTTTATCATGTATTAATACAAAGAGATATATATCGGTCGAACATTATTCGCCCGTTTATTCAAATCGGATGACTTTTTTTACTGATTATCAGTAGGAAAAATCTTATATATATATAAAATATATGACATCAGATATCTTTCTTTCTAAGTAAAGATTGTTGAAAAATTTATTTTTTTTCCTACTTTCTCTTATATTTTAGAAAATTTATACTTTCCATCTTCATCTTTATCAAATTTGACTTGTCGTTGGTTTGCTTTGCTTTGAAATCTAATTATCTTGACGCGAAGAGAAACGCGATGAGTTGGAACACGATCTATGTCGGTGATATAAATGCTTGCATATTCATGCGACCGCTGTGTCGTTTTGTGACACCTGCCCAATTAACTCACTAAACTTCAATGCTTGAGAAGTGTCAATTGTTTCAAGATATACGTGATTTCCATTTCTTAGTTCGTGTGGATTAAAGTGCTACTTTCAATTTTACATCTTTGTTGTAGATATATATATATAGTCAACCACATTCTATTTCCAACAGTCAATAGAACAAGTTTGAGAAATCACAAATTATTTCTTAAAAATTTTACTAATCATTACATTTTATTATTTGATATACAGTTTCAATAATAAGTTTACGTTTTCTAAATCATTTATTTATTTTTTCGCATCTTTTACTATCTTTGACGCATCTGGAAACAAAAAATATTTTGATAAATAAAATTAGGAAAACGTAAAATAAATTTTTTACTTTACAATTCACGATTGATGGAAATAGTTTAAGACAACGCATTTAAGACAAAATTATTATTTTACATCAAGAGAAATTTGAATTGCACAGTAAAGTGACGGGTCGCGTCACGCGTCATAACTCTTCGTGACTGTCGCGCATAAATAATATTCAGAAATATACAACTGTGTGTTTAACGATCGATCTATTGTCTAATAAGATGACATCTGGTAAGATGTCTATATTCTTGGAACATTAACCATCTTCTCCATATTAAAACTACGATCCATTTTGAAATCCAATACGTATCTCGATGCCGTCTATCCTCCACTGAGAGCTCCTAGACTATTTCGAGTGCGAGTCAAGCTTCCCCAAATTTATAAGCAGAAACAGAGTGGGTGGCCAAGGGAGACGGGGGAGTGAATTAATACCGTGAGTTAAATTAAACCCCGTGCCACGATTTACAACGGTGACTTTGTGCGACACATTCCTGTTGACGGCTGGCGCCGACGTTTGCTATTATTTCTCGTTTTGCAGGATCGGTATAAGCCGAGTTCTGAAATAATTGTCTCGTAAAAATTTTAGCATTTTTTTTAATTATTTACAAATGAAAATCGGTGCTTTATTTTTCATATCTTTTTGTATAATTAATTTTATTTTGTCAAAAAATACAGTAATAAAAAACTCCTTCTCTCTCTTATATATAATATGTCACGATTTAAAAAATGCACATCCAAGCGAAAGTTGCAAATTGCAGACGCTTTATAGGGCATTAAGAAAACCATGAATCTCTGACTTTTATGTCAGTTTAATATAGCTGAACTAGTTGTAAACAAAAACATGACATTATATTTGGGATTTATCCAAATTTACTGTTGTTCTGGATACATATTACGATAACGGATCTGATATTTCGCAACTTATTATGATGTATGTAAAATATTGCAGACTGTGTTATCAATTTTGATGATTTTATATATTATTATTTAATAGTAAACATTTAATTAAGTATATTTAAAGTTGACATTTTATTTGCTATATATTTCGATTATATGGAATTGTATGATTCAATTATACTATTTATTACTCTATTTGGCATTCAGTCGTAAATTTTTCATTTTGGAGAAATCTAGAAATATATCATATAGATTATTGAAAAATCAATTTCCTATAATAATGTCTTCAATGATCCACGAATTGATTTATAGATTTATAGACAGCGCAATGGCACCCACATTGTGCTTTGTACTCTTTAATTCTTTTGTAATGTGTACGAGTGGGGGCTGGGCATCTATTATAGTACATGAAATTCAGCATTGTGCCCGGAATTACTACTTGGATAGCAGAGAGGCGCGAGTTTCGTGTCGGCCACCGACGCAGCTGGGCGTTTCCTCGTAAATCGGTGAAGCCGATGTCTGATAGTTAGTAGTTAGGTACGCGAATTCGCAACCAATCAATCAAGCAATTCCTTATAAAGGGAGAGGAAAAGCCCGCGGTCCTCCGGAAGGCTTAGAGTATGGCGCTGGTTTTGTGTCGATCGCAATCGTTTGCGGACTGAGTGAGTGATACGAGTTATCGCGACAAACTATCAATTGAATAAGAAATGACATTGATTTGAGCGAAATAGTTAACCGAATAATAACGTCTCATTTTTTATAAATTACTTTAATTTTTTTGCAATTTATCCAGATTAATAATAGTAATATACAGCAGTGATGCGCAACCTGCGGCCCGCGGATCGCATATGGCTTACTTGTGTAGAATTTCTTGTGGCCCACCGACTCATAGCCGAAAATACAAAATCATTTTTTATTTTATGCAAATATAATAAACGTTATGTGGCCCGTAAAAATATTTTACTTATTTCTGAAAAAAATGCTCTTTGAAAATAATCTTTTAAAAAAGGGTTGCTTATCGTTAATTTACAATATTGAATAAATTTAAAAAATGCTTTAACATATCTACTTTTGTAGAATTTAAAAAAAATCAAAAGAGGGAAATAGCGGAACGTTATATGTCGGTATATAATATCTAATCCAAGATGATTAAATAGTTTTTGATATATACTAGAATACTAGAATCTTTATTATAATACTATCTTATTATATGAAATTGTAATCTCCTATTTTTATATATATATATATATATATATATAATTTATATAGAATCATGTATAAATTATATTTTTAAACAAATTTCAAAAATAGATTATTCAATTTCTCTATTTCTTCTATTTCATTATTTGTACTTTCTCTTGTAAGAATTAGGGAAAGAATATTTTATAATAATATTATTTTTATATCATCGTGTCGCATTTTGCACCATGAAAGCGACTATTTATGTATCACGTTCAGTATCTCCCCGAAAGCTAATTTTGGTTTCAGCTGCAATATTGCGTCTCAATGATCAACAGGCTTCGTATATATAATATTTCGTACCTCTTAATTGACAGCGGCAGTTTACGGAATTCGATTGTTTTGAACAGGTTCTTGCATACATATTTATAACTGAAAAGAATAAAATTTGTAAAGTAATATATAATAAAATTTACAATTAATATATATAATATACGAGATATTAAACAGTTTTGATATTATAAACAATGTTACATTATTATTACGTACCTTCAAGAATAATTTTTTCTCTCAAATTTTCTCTTTTCTAATTTGATAAATTAAATAATTGATACAGTTTTAAACTCATTACCTAATATAATATTGTTTTTTGACAGCATACGTTTGCAGGCCATGAGAAAATATATAATTTCCAGAACTGTTTTCTATTCATTAAAGCTATATTGATGTATTTAAACATTGCTTTATTTTATAATTAAATCCATTTAAATGTTATTGCAACAACATAATCCACTGAACTTAAATGTAACTTGTGATTTACAGCAGAGAACTAACTGCAACGGAATCGCGATTGCTTTAATGCGAATTCATTATAGATGAGGGCTTCCTGTGATGATACGAATTTTGCAATAATTAGAATGTGGTTACATAATAAATTCTTTACACGCATCGCACTTTGGCTTGTGACCAGCATCGAAATACGTAGATTCTATCGTAATGAGATGTAACATACACCATCTCCTCCGATTTCGAAAATTCCTGCACTCCTTTTTCCTACAAAGATTTCGCAAGAATTTTATTAGCACTCTGTAAAAAAAACAAAAGCTTCTAATACTTGGCATTTCTCCAGCACCAAAATATCGATCGTGCGATATCGCGATCCATTGTCGCCAGAAACACATCTTCACGTCGTAATCCACTCACTTTTTTATTAATAATTTTGAGTCTGCATTTTTATAAAAAAAAAAAATTCTATCTAATGTACTTTACTTGAAATGCAGTTCATTCACGTACTTAAATAACATTTAATGTAAATTATTCTATAGTAAATTGTTCCATCAAAAATTTATAATTATTTGTAGTCTAAAGTGACTACGATTGGCGAAAAGATATTGTAGATATCAATGTCGTTAACTAGTTTTTCAATTTCAACGACATTCCAGGCATCCGAGGAGTATCGGGAACATAGCACGCACAAAACTCAACGAGCTCGTAAAACACGGCAGAAACAAAATCAACACGTTGTCGAGCAGCGTAGCACAACCCTACAGGAAAGCTCTACTGTCACTACAAAACGTAGCAGCCAGCAGGAGCTATCAAAAAAGAATTTCAACGTTATCCGATTGAACTCCATCCCACTACCTCTCCCGAGCGGAGGCACAGTTACTTGTAAGTGATATATTCCATATTTCTAGAAAAAATTTTTTTAATTTTCATCCATTCTAACCTTGCTTTACTATTTTTTTCAAAATTTACTCAGTCTTTTTCGTAGTTATTGCTACATAATGATATAAGTTATGAGTGCATCCTTCGATTGGTTGGACACATATAAAAATTAAAAATTAAAATATTAAATATAAAAATGCAAATTATAAATAAAATATAAAAATTACGACAGCATTTATCAATAATTTAATGCTTTTCTATAGGAAGATACAAAGTGCTTTTTATTTATGAAAAAGCAGAGATTTTATAATTTTAATTTCAATGCATAGCAAGTGAGCATAGCTGTGAGCATGACTTAATGTTGTCTCATACTACTGCACATGAAGATTATGAATACTATAATATTTATAACCATTACCAACAATACTATTAAAAACACTACTAAGAGATAATAATAATAAAACTTTTAATTAATTAAATCTCGTTAACTGCTATCGATGGCGGACAGAATTTGTAGGATTGTCTGACTTATTATTAGCTCATACTACTTCCTCGCACTTCGAATGACGCAGTATTCTCTTATTTACTGGCATAGATCGCGTTTTTTTTTTTGGATTAACTTTTCTGTTTTTAATTTTTAATTAATAATTATACAATAAGGATCTTATTATAACAAATGTTTTTATTAATCTTTCAAAAATGGATATTTTAAAAAAATTGTTATTAATCTTTTAAAAATGCGCTTTTGAAATTATCACTTATTTTAAATATACCTTTTTAAATGTATGACTGCATATAGTAAAACAAATTTGTTATTCATTATCTTTTAGAAATAGTCTCGAATATTGATCGAACTGTAAAGAATATCGACATAATATTTTCGCAGCAGTTAGTTTATTTAGTCTATTTTCTATTATTAGTTTAACTAGCAATAGTCGAGCGCACGTCGACTGGAATCTATTTGCTACGCGGAAATAAATCTTGGATTTTACTGCGCAATGTGTGCTGCTCTGCTGAGATTTTACGATACGGATTCTTCCGTTTCACGTAAGACGGATTTGGCACGTTTTATGTGCTCTTAAATTTTTGTTTGAATACAACTTCCTCTTTCTTTTCTGCAACAATGAATACATATGTCATTCTTAAATGTTTACTTAACATGACGAAAAATATCATCATTAATCACGCGTGCGCACTGATGCCGCATTTGACTACTCGTATCCACATGTATTTGATGACTTGATGAATGTTTAATTGATTAATGATCAACGATGCAGTTTCATATAATATTTTGAAATTGAATTAAGAAACTTTACCATAATAGATAATAAGATAATTATTGCTGCTAAATAAATGAAACAATAAGATTAATTAATTATTAATTAGACTTCAAATTTAATCACTAATGAATTAAAAGAAAAAATTTACTTATCAATTTAATTTGCTTAAAAGTCATAATATATACAATGCTTTTGACATAAATCATTTTACACAACAATTTATAATATTATATTAGCAATCTGTAATAAAAAAAGAGAATGCCCTGTTATATACTGAGTAAGTCATAAGCTTTTTGACAATCAGCTCTCATTTTTCCTAAAAGCTAATAGTATTTAATGAAATAAATGTTTCTTGGCTAAATAAGCTGAGCGTCAAGGGAATTGAGAGATCAACGGTAAGCCCCTGTTACTGAGCAACGTTATAAGTGAAACAGTCCTCTCTTCATGGACGTGGAGCTTAATAAATAGATCAACGATGACGAGTAATGTGATTCAATTATATGTAATGCTTCACGATTGACCAACGCGTATTCAAATGACAGACACGACGGATTCGTATTCGCGCTTTATCCACCACCTTGCCAAAAATATGGCTGGACAGCCCGGCGCGTGGAAGGATGGTATGTATGTCGGATAAGCGCGACGCACTGTCCGCGATATTAATATTGGGTGATTAAGTGGCTCCGGATGCACGTACTCGTGGCTGGTCCAAAGCCGAGCCTCGAGATTCCGAGCGACCGAGGACGATGGCAGGTCCAGAAAAAGATCGATCCCTTCCACGTCCACTAATTTGCTTCTTCATCCCCTAGTCCGGATTTCTCTCGGTATGCGAAGATCAACTGGAGCGATTTTCCGGTCGACGAACCCGCGCGATTTGATTCCGGACGGTGGTTTACATCTTGCCAAGAGATCATTATCTTGTTGCTGGAATCCCGCTGCAATCTTGTACGTAAATGTGTTTCTGTCTTCAATTCGCAAAATAATAATAGTTTTATTTCATGATGTTTATATCACGTCTAGGAATACAGAAACTAGGGACGGAAGTTGGATTAGGATGAAAGATCACTTTGAATCAGGTCGTTGATTTTCTGGCTAATACCTTCGAGAACTTTTGACGCGCACCAATACATACACGAATAATATTGCACGGTGCGAGTAAGCGCATCACGCTTGTCCGTAATTACTCAGGTCCAGCCGACACCCGTTCCTCTTCATCATAACGGCTGTGGGGCGTGTTAAATGAGAGATTCGTGCGAATCGGTTCGCTTGCTTGACGACTTCCTTTTGGTAAATGAAACGATAATCACGGAAGCGTAGACAGGATATTACGCGTCAAAATTTCTGTCTTGTCTATCTTGAGAATTCCGGGATTCCTTCCACGTGATAATTTACGTAACCTCCTGTAAAGAAGGAATGAAAAGGAAGAAATGGAAAAGAATCGGAGATGCAAGATATTTAAAAAATATTTCAAAAAAATATTTCTCTGCGACTTTTATGTTCCGAGTTCGCTTAAATTCGAAACCAAATCACTATATCATTTATTATATTATTAATGTGTAATGTATATTTATTCTTTTCTACGTATCTCAAACGTAATTCTTTAAATATACAATAAATTAACCCTTAAGTACACATATTTTTATTTACTTTGTAGCCTGGATCTTTTTCGATCAGCTCAAATTTTTTTACCTATTGTTTCCTAAGTTTTCAGAAAATCTAGAAAAAAATCAGAATTACTTTTCAACTATGTTGCCAAATAGTTATTTAAATGTTAAAACTTTTATTTAAGAAAAATTAAAACTTGTGTCAAGAAATTTCATAGTAAAATTTCATTTGAGCAAAAAAAGATCCAGTGTGGCTACGAAAGATTAAAATTAAACAAAAAAATTAGAGGGAAATACAAAGTGTAACTATATACATATTAATTTTTTAAATAAAAGAACTTTCTCATTCTTATATAGCATTGGAAGATGTACTTATCAAGTTTCCACAAAAAATTTTTGATGTGAAGAAAACAGAGATAGTATTTCTAATTGTAAGAATAAGAATAACAATGTTTCTTTTCAATTTATAATAATAATTTGTTTAATTGGACCTCGTCACGAGAAGTATCACGTTCCAAAGACGACCTCGAGCCCTCTTCTTTAGCAATCAAAAGCAATATCCCGAGCGCCTGGCAATAACGTCATCGCATGCACGCCTAATGATGGTCGCGTCGTCGTGTTCCCAATTTACTCCGATCGAGCGGACCCGTCCAGCGTTGATCCCGTCACGTAACCAGCTATGCAACCGATCCATCCTCAACTCGACGAACCGCGGTTACTACACATACACACGCGTGCGCGCACACGTACATGCACACAACGAACGCGTGTAATGTACGTATATAAAATATACTTTCATACACCGATATACCTGTGTCATAAATTTTCGCGCACCAGGTGCAGGCGCCGCGACGTCGACCATCCGCTTCCTCCCACCAGCCGCGGAATCCTCGGATTAGCGCGTGCGTAAACCTCCATAGGTTCACCCTGATCGTGTATGCGTGTACAGATATATGCGTTGGTCATATTCCTGCGTACGTGTGATCCTCATGTGGCACAGCCAATAGAGAGAGACAGGTCGCTTGTAAAGAAAGACGAAATGAAAGAGAGGGAGAGAAGAGGAGAGAGAGAGAGAGAGAGAGAGAGAAATCAGGATTGAACAGGGAGAGAGGGAAAGAGGGAAAGACGATGATGTTTGATGGACAAGGTAGACTGGCAATTGTAGTAGACGATACGAAACTGGCCTCTGGTAGCTAACGCTGGAAAAAAAGATCACCCAGGCCAGCTCTCATCGTCCTCGCCGCCGACCGACTTTGGTCGCTCGTGCGACCGTCAGTCGTGCCGGAGATGCGCCCTCGTGAAGTCGACTGATAGGCGCCATCAGGCTGGAGACCTCGCGAACGAGATCGCTGGAGAACGCCGGAAGACATCCGTTTGGTTAGTCGGTCGGTGGGTCGGTCAGTCGGTCGGTCTCCTTAAGTCGGTTACCCCGCGGAACCCCTCGGGAATTCTTGATTTTTTTTTTTAGTGCAGTCGTTTCGGTACCGGAGAAGATTTATCAACGCCGGTCTATTCAGGGGATCTCATCCAAGAGGTGTTTATCGCACATGACGGCGCGCTCGTAACTGGATCCTTTCACTTAATCATCTCAACCGATATTTGGAAGTGCTGTAAGATTTTTTTTACATTTGATTTTTTCTGTGTAAAATAAAATAAAGTCTGTCTACAAAATAAAAAAAGATAAAATTGATTTTTAATTAAAATAAGCTATTCTAAGCGAAATTGATTTGCATATCTACTACAAATCCAAGTGTATGATAAATGCCTTCATATGTGTGTGTGATTTAATTTTCCGTATAAAAATAACATATTGTGCACATACACAAAAATGGATTTACACTTATAAAGATATAATATACATAGTGTTATTTTTATACAGAAAAAATTACACACATATATGAAGACACTGATTGTGCACTTGGATTGCAGTATACAAATCAATTTTTTATCGGAATTTATTTTAATAAAAATGGTTTTATTATTTTTTTTTATTTTAGACTTGTAGACAGATCCTATCTTTATTTTACGCAGAGAAAATTAAATATAAAAGAAAATTGTTTGCAGTATCTCGTTATATATATATATATATATATATATATAATCATAGAAATAAAATACGTTGTTACTCTTCTGACAATATAGATAAATTTTCTCAACATAATTTTTCTCTCGTTTAAAAAAAAACGCGATTAATTTTTGCGACGATTTAGAATAAAAAGATCGTGCAATCGCACGATCAGAATAACGATAGTTCATCAAGTGCTTCAACGGAAATTCTCGTGATTCTGAAGTGTACTCGTTGGAGATATGTTTTGGGGAGATAGAGAACCGGAAATACCAGCCACGTGGCAGGAGGTATCGACCTTCTATAAAGCTTGGTTGAAGAGCGTATTCTTCAGCGAATTCAACTGCCCTGCGCGCGGACCGATCTGCTACGCTAAGAGCGTTCAAGAAAAGAAGGAAGTTCCGGGACCTGGGCTTGATTTCGCCCCGCTCATCTTCCAGAGCATTTTCTACGTCGACACGAAAAAAGGTTTTGTCTTCAAAAGCTCTCTCAATTTGTCTTCGACTAATTCAGCACATAATATCTAAAATGACTTGTAATTCATCGTATTTCGGAATCGTATTGTATTATCAGTAAACCGAAAAATTATTTTACATTATCCACCACAAATTTGTGAATACTTAAAAATTAAATACTTAATAATCACAGTATGTGTGAGTTTCGTGTGTAACACAACTTTTTCTGATATGCATCTTTGATCGAAAAAAATATCGGCTTATCATTTCCTTCTTTTCTTTTTTTTCAAAAATTTTGCAAATTTTTAAGATATATACTCAAATTAATAATCGTTTCTATACATTTTAAAATGCGATTACCAAAGTTTAACTTAATTATTAAAACCTGTTAGGATAATAAATATATCTTTCTATTTTCGAGGAATATTATTTATGTGCGAATTACTGTATATCTTTGAATATGAAACCGAGAGATGACAAACACAAACATTAAGTAGTTATTTTTGATATGAAATCTTATTTGGGTGCGAAAGCAATTTTGTACATCAGTGCCAACCAATCGTGGCGCGCTCGAGGAAACTATGTCGCGCGGATGTCCTTGAGATGTGCCTGATGAACGCCACTTTACTCGTTTTCAGCTGAAGTGAAGATGCCTAGCGGAAACGTGGACAAGCCAGTTATCGAGGACAATCATGATGGTACGGTATCTATCAAGTACGAGCCGAGGGAAGAGGGCCTTCATGAGATTTATGTGAAATTTAACGGTGAACACGTCCAGGGTAAGTTAATCCATTCATTTCGCAAATTAACGGCGATTACGCAATCATGAAGTGCGATCGATCACAGGAGGTTCACAGAGCATTCCAAGAATAACGCGCTAATGTACGATGCGTGTGCGATCCATACGATCCTGAAACACAGAAGCTATATGAAATTTCATTCTCCGTGTAATGGATCTCACGAGCGCCAATTTACGCTAATAATAAATCTCCCCGTCTGACAAATTAATTCACTTCACGCGCGACCATCATTAAACATAATGTAGATAATTACCTTCTCTCAAATAAAAAAACATTTTTTATATATTATTTATTGTAATATCTCATTAAATCGATATTTAGATCAAAATTATAATTTCACGAGTAATTATATAAATATAACATTTTTCAGGTAATTTATATAGTTTTGTTAAAAAAGAAAGTAAAAGCAGAGAGATAATAAATAATTTATATAAAAAATTATTTATATAAAACAAATGTCCGTCTATGTGTTTTATATTAATATATGATTTTATTGCTAGGTTCTCCCTACAAATTCCATGTCGATTCTTTGGCGAGTGGATATGTAACAGCGTATGGACCAGGTTTGGTTTACGGCGTTTGCGGTGAACCTGGAAACTTCACCATCTCGACGAAAGGTGCCGGTGCAGGTGGTCTTTCGTTAGCTGTCGAAGGGCCTAGTAAAGCCGAAATAAGCTGTCACGACAACAAGGATGGCACGGTATCGGTATCTTATCTACCTACCGCACCCGGAGAATACAAAATTACTGTTAAGTTTGGCGATAAGCATATCAGAGGCAGTCCTTTTGTCGCCAAAATCACGGGTAAGTGGATTAGAGATTGGCACGAGATGAGATGAGACGAGATTTCTGCAATTTCGAGCTCGAAAAATCTTGGAACAAGCATCTTGACGAGATCTCAACGCGATTAGCAAAAAATAGTTTAACAAATGCAAAAGAAATAGTTTTATTTGTGAGTATAAATGAATGTATTTATTAAAATTTTTTTTACACAAAAGTATTGTATATTACATAACTGGTATTTCTATCTTACTCCTAAAATAATTTGAAGAATAAGATTTTAATAATTTATATCAATGATTCTGAGATAGTCACCATGATAGTGACCATATTAAATCGTGATATCATAAATGAATTTATTTTTGTAAATAAAGTCAATGTGAATAAAACGAAATGATGAGATAGCTTTAAACATTTGTAAAAATTGATGAGATCTCGACGAGAATTTTAAACAATCTCGATCTCGTTATGCTATTATAGATCTCGGTCTCGAATGTTACAAGTGATCTCGGTCTTGAATCTCGTCTCGTACACACAAGGGTTCTAATTTTTATTTCTTATAAAACTGAAGGACTATTAAATAAGAATTTATTATTACTATTCTAATAATATTTTAAATTTTTTTGTTATTAGGTGTTGGAATTAATTCGTAGCGTTTTTTAATGAAAGAATGTTATTTATTTCACATGAGCATTAAAAAATACATTAATGAAAGTACTTCCCATCACTTGTAAAACGCTACGAATTAATTCCAACACCTAATAATATATTATATGTTAATATATTATGTATCCCTATAACTCTTTGTTTCTAAAATTTTGATTTTCATTTTTTTATAATGATTTTATAATTAAAACAAATTAAAACAATTAAAAATTTGTCGTTTTTAGGCGAGGGCCGTAAGAGGAATCAGATCTCTGTAGGTTCTTCTAGCGAAGTGCAGCTGCCGGGTAAGGTGTCTGACGCTGATATCAAATCTCTAAATGCGTCCATCACGGCACCCAGTGGTCTGGAGGAGCCGTGTTTCCTAAAGAAGATGCCGGGAAGCGGTAACATGTGTGTGTCGTTTACGCCGCGTGAAGCAGGCGAGCATACCGTGAGCGTGAAGAGAATGGGCAAGCACATACCGAATTCCCCCTTCAAGATCGACGTGAAAGATCGCGAGGTCGGTGACGCAAAGAAAGTTAAAGTTTCCGGTCCCGGTCTGAAGGAGGGTAAGACCCATGTGGAGAACAAATTTTCAATTGATACGAGGAATGCTGGTTTTGGTGGTCTCTCCCTTTCGATGGAAGGCCCGAGCAAAGCCGAGATCCAATGCAAGGACAACGAGGACGGCACTCTTAACATCTCTTACAAGCCCACCGAGCCCGGTTATTACATCATGAATTTGAAGTTTGCGGACCACCACGTCGAGGGCTCGCCATTCACCGTCAAAGTTAGCGGAGAGGGTAGCAACCGACAGAGAGAGAAGATTCAAAGACAGCGAGAGGCTGTGCCAATTACCGAGGTCGGCAATCAATGTAAATTGACCTTCAAGATGCCTGGTATCACGTCCTTTGATCTCGCCGCCACTGTCACGTCACCTGGCGGTGTCACTGAAGATGCCGAAATCAAGGAGGCCGAGGATGGCATCTACGCGGTAGCATTCGTGCCTAAGGAGTTGGGCGTGCACACGGTATCCGTGCGTTACAAGTCCATGCACATCCCTGGCTCGCCTTTCCAGTTCACTGTAGGTCCGCTTAGGGACGGTGGTGCGCACAGAGTTCACGCGGGTGGACCCGGTCTAGAAAGGGGAGAGCAAGGCGAGCCATGCGAATTCAACATCTGGACCAGGGAAGCGGGCGCGGGTACTCTTGCCGTCTCCGTCGAGGGGCCTAGCAAGGCACAAATAGATTTCAAGGATCGCAAGGACGGCAGTTGTTATGTTAGCTACGTCGTTAGTGAACCCGGTAAGTTATGAGTGTGTTATCCTTTTGTTTATACGCGGTGGTCATCGTCATTGGCGGATTCAGAAATTTGTCGAGGAAGTGATCATTGATTCGCTGCAAGCGAAAATTTTTTAAGGTCAAATATAAAAAGTTCAATATGGGAGCTATATTTGATATATGGGATGCAGTTTAACACTGAATTCGAACGGCATTGGTGATCAAAGGTGTCTTAATCATCAAGTGGGGCCATTTTCGGCTCCTTAAAAATCGCGGTGAAAAATCGCGCATGTGGGATTGAACCCAAATTTACAGATCGCGAGTCATTCGCACCGAGCAGGCCATTCAATGCCTCAAATTATTACATTGAAAAAAATATTATTTAAATGTATAATTAATAAAACATTTCATTTAGAATTACATTAATACAAAAAAAGAATAATATAATAGGATCTATGATTTCTATATTTAGAAGTTTCTTAAATTAAAAAATACTTCTGGATCTAAAGAAGGCCATGGTCCTTGTGCCTCTCCTCCGTAGATCCGCTAATGGTCATTGCAAAATTCTATGAAAAGTGAAGCAATATTTGTGTTTAAAGTCGTTGCACGCGCGAGTTATACGTTTTCAACTTAATTCGTAACTGTAACATTTACGAATTACCAATCCATCATTTGAAGTATTCATAAAATGTTACAATATAGTGATAAAGATGGACTTTTGCCAATCTATTCCTAACTAATAGTATGAGTCTAGAAGACAATTTGCGCCTTGAAAAGATGGTAATATCGATTACTAAGTATTTATAAATTTATTCATTAAATAAATTCTTTTAAACGACATTTATGTATACTTTGCACTTTGATAGATTATTCGTCGCACCTAATCGATTGCGTACTGTCAGCCGAATGACTCACGAGCGTTCCAAAATTATCCACACGAATTTTATGGATCGCCGACGATATCCACACGAACTAAACCACTCATGACTGGTGTTGGATTTAATCATGTAAATTTAATCACGCGGTAATTAAATTATACTTAAAGATTTCCTAAAATATAAAACGAAATATTACTCTACTTACGAAAATTCTATAACTAAAAAAAATATAATGCTACCGATTTCCAAACTTTTTTGGGATTCGATATCTTTTTTTAGCTATCTTTTTTCTGACAATTATTCTACGATTGTTTCATGATTGCATAGTATTTTTAATCTTAAACAATTAATAATATTTTTTAAATATTTTTAAATAATTTGATATATAAAACATTTTGTCAAAGTATTTATTTTATACCAAGGCCATAAATGATTTGATAAAGTAGACAATGTAGCTTCCGTCTTTAGTCTTAAATATCTGCATTGTAGTCACTGATTTTTACAAATTTTTAACAAATTTTAATTCATCTAAGTATAGTTATTATTGTAAATTTTCTGTTAATATTGAAATACCATGTATTCACACGCGGTCGGGTTTACATGTGCACCATAACTACGAACGTAGATCAACGTTGGTCATCCAAAGTGTTAATGAATCTGACTCGACTGCTCGTTGATCCATCATCGTCCATAATGTCTCTCTACCCCTCTCTTCTGTTCTGTTGATTGTCCATCTCTCTCTCTCTCTCTCTCTCTCCCTCTCCCTCCCTTCCCCTCCCACCCTCTCCCCTTCTCTCTCTTTCTCGATTCCCGAAATATCACCGTCTATATTTGTTAAGGTGAATCCATATTTTGGCCCCGCAGTTGGCCACTACGTGGCTGGACGCGGATTAACACGCGATGGTTATATTTGGACCCCGTGGGAGCAGATTTTGACGCGGTGGGGAGACCGACGGGGGTACGGGGGCGCGAGCAAAACAGAAACACGGGGGTGTGGGGAACGAGGGGGGAGAAAGCTCGCCGACGAATCGAGATCACGATCGACCTGAGGAAAAGTAGTGGTACGCGACCAACCTTCGGTTACAGCTGCGATCGTTCGTCTCTTTTTTTTTCTTTTCCACTCTTTTACTTCCTCTTCGTTCCTTTTCTTTTTTCTCTTGCGCTTTCCATTCTCCCTTCTCGATCGAATCCTTCCAACTACTCCTGATTTCCTCTTCGTTTGTTTCACCCGCCAAGAACCTCCACGTGTTTCCTTCACGTTGGACTTTCATTTTCGAAATCCGTGACGTAGTCCGGGGTCGATGGCTACCTTCACAGCCACCACGCAGATCGTCCTGACCGGAAACGAGTCGCAGGAGTCTCAGCAAGGCGATGGTTAGTTCGATTCTTGGGCGGATATTTCCCTGAACTTTTCCTGATTTGATGGATATAAAACACAGTTCGCTTTGAACGTTCCGTGATTTATTTAGCCACCGCGTTTTATTTGGAAATAATGAACATGACTACTTTGTAGATATCCTCAATTTCCACGTATTAATAATTATTGAAGTAACAGTCTACTATAAGTAACAGTCTCTATATATTTTAATTATTTTTTCTTTACTATATTATATTATATAAAATATTCCAAAACAAAAACTATTATTCCTTTAAAAGTTAATTTTTATTTAAATAATGCCCGTTTCTACCAGTGATGAAGATTAACTTTAATCTCGGTTCAACTTGCTCTTCATCATTTTTTAATTCTTAGAACTAGAAAAAAAAATGAAAAGTTAATTAAGATTAAAATTTATATTAATTGAGCATTAAATAAACAAACAAAAAATATAAATCAGAATTATGCGTTATACTTTCTTGAAAAACGTTGGGGACTATGTGCTTACTGTTTAAAAAGTCTCATACTAGCAATTTTATATTAATCTACTAATTTATTAAAATGTGCATTGCTTCTTTTCAGGCGAATATAGGGTGGGAATCAAGTTCAACGATCAGCACATCCCTGACTCGCCGCACAAGGTTTACATTTCACCAGCGATGGGCGACGCACACAAACTCGAGGTCGCGCAGTTTCCCGAAAGTGGAGTGCAGCCCGACAAGCCATGCACCTTCCTGGTGCGCAAGAACGGCGCCAAGGGTGAACTGGACGGGAAGGTAAAATCCCTTTCCTCGCTGGTAACGAGGACAGTCCTTCGAGGGGCTGTGACATTCGCGAGTTTAACTCACCGCGATACACATCCTTGCGAAAGAGAGGAGAAACGCCGTAAATAACTCGTGCGCTTGTGAAATAGTCGTCACTACATCAGACCGCGTAGGTGGGATCGCGAACGTATTTTTACTGGTCGCCATATGCACATAGCTGAATGAGTCACATGGAGGATTTCGACACAAAGTGATAGTGTTTCCGTCATCCTCGTAAGAGTACCTCTTGGTGGTCGCTCGCTTGAAAGTCGTGTTTCATTTTCTTCAACTCGGCTTTTTGCGACTCAACGATTCACTAGAAAAACACTGAGTCATATGATGTCATATAATATATTAGGTGTTGGAATTAATTCGTAGCGTTTTTAATGAAAGAATGTTATTTATTTCACATGAGCATTAAAAAATACATTAATGAAAGTACTTCCCATCACTTGTAAAACGCTACGAATTAATTCCAACACCTAATACTTAATCTTTGGACACGAAGTATCATAAAATTTTTAGATTATATAGAAAGAAATTAAATGCTTTGAAGTATGCAATAAATGAGAAAAGATTTTGTATTTATAATATGAAATATCGAGAAAAGATTTTGTATTTATAAACAACGCACAATTCAATACTAGAATTGTGCCATTGTGACTTCGCTAATCATTTAATTTTTTTCGTACGTTATTCGTAAGAAAGTTTACTAAAGATTCTCAAAAACAAACTTTAATATATTTTAATAAATTTCATATGAAGATAAATTTTTGAAAAACTTAAACCTTTTTCCATTAGTGACTATAAGACGGATATTTACTCGTATTTTGTACTTTAAACAGAACGCTTTAGATTACTTTAAATAAAGTTTAGAACTTAGGTGTAATTTTTATAACTATAGTTAAGGGTTAAAAGTTGATCTTCTGAGTCGCATTAATTATTCGTTATCCTTCCAGCTTGTATCACCAAGCGGCACCCAGGACGACTGCTTCATCCAGAGTATTGATGCGGACACATACTCGGTAAGATTCATGCCGACGGAGAACGGCATCCATCAAATCCACCTCAAGTTCAACGGAGTGCATATATCGGGTAGTCCCTATCGTGTCAAAGTTGGTAAAGTGGACGCTGATCCAGCGGCGTTGCACGCCTATGGCAACGGTCTAAAGGAGATCAAGACCGGTCAGAAAACCGATTTCATCATCGACACCTGCAATGCGGGCAGCGGAGCGCTGGGAGTTACTGTGGATGGACCCAGCAAGGTCGCTATGGACTGTACCGAAGTCGAGGAGGGTTACAAGGTCAGGTACACGCCTTTGGTACCAGGCGATTATTATATCAGCATCAAGTACAACGGCTATCACATCGTCGGTTCACCATACAAGGTTCCTTGCACAGGTGCGTATTCTTATGTACTTGCAATAACGTATGCATAATTTATAACTTATTCTAACATTCCAAGCCTATGGACACAATTTATAAATTATTGTATTTTTAAAATGTTAGAATAATTTATAAATTATGCAACAAAACTTAATAGAAAGAGCGGCATTGGAAAAAATAAATACTGTCTCTTCCAGGCGCGGATTTGGCGGAGAGAGGCGCGCAAGAGACAAGCTCGATCGTTGTAGAGACCGTGCAAAAGATATCGAAAAGCAAGCAAACTGGACCGATATTGCCATTGTTTAAGTCTGATGCGGGCAAGGTGACGAGTAAAGGCATGGGCCTCAAGAAAGCTTACTTAGGAAAACAAAATCAATTCACTGTGCATGCGGGAGACGCTGGTATGTAATCTTGTTTGTTATCGATTCATAAAAATATATAAAAATATATTTCTCACAATTAAGCTTCGTTAACTTATTGATTACATTTCACTCTAAATTCTTTAGAGTGAAATCTTATATTTTAAAGAATGAAAATTGAGCTAGTCTTGGAAAAGAGTGGTTCAGTTTTCAATCTTCAAAAGTAAGATTTCACTCTTTAGAATGACATTTAGTCTAAAAGTTTTAGAGAGTGTATCGTTTATATATTTTAATGAGTAAATCCAGATGATATTTTAAGCAATGTACAACTAGCATGAGAATTAATTAACTTTTCGAGTAATTACTTGAAATTGCTAATCAGTGTCGTAATTGCAGGTAATAATATTCTCTACGTGGGCGTGTACGGGCCCAAAGGACCATGTGAGGAAGTCTTCGTAAAGCACACAGGTCGGAACAATTACAACGTGAGTTATCTGGTGCGCGAGCGAGGCGAGTACATCGTGATCGTCAAGTGGGGCGACGATCACATCCCCGGTTCACCTTATAAGGTCGAGGTTTAAGCCGAACCAGCATCCAGACATAACGCATCTGCAACCGCAACGACGGTCAATAAAATAGAGTCATGCGTCATTTCGTTGTAAATTGCATGGGTCTTCGAGTTCATATTCATCTTCGCCGAGTACAGAAACGAATTAAGTGCCAATTTAGATTCTCGAACGTAAATTTGTAATTTAACATTAACTATTGTTAAAAGATACATCTAAAACGATCCGGCCTACGTTGAAACGACGCACGTTATCTCGATTTCTAGAATACCAATCGTACACACAAGACAATTATGACGCTCTGATGATAAAATTGCGATATGACTTCTCGCCAACATAATTCATTCGTTCATTCTTTCAAAGTCTTGGGGATAATTTTGACATCTTAGAATTGACGATTTTTGCTGAATTCGAAACAGAGTAGAATCGCAATTAGAAGTTAAAATGACGGAGGAACATGTAGGTCAATTACTGTTTGTTCAAAAACACCAATTGTGCCTTTGATTCGATATAATACATACAGAGATATATTATTCGACAGAATCACACACATGCAGTACCATATACAAAGACATATGCAAAGACGCTTCATGTCGCACCCAAGTCAAATCTTGATTATGTTATATATTATTCATTATTGAGGAAACAATGGAACGATCTCTCATCGATTTTAATGAGTTTTATTATATAACAGCTAAAAATAAGACACATATATTTTTATATGTTCTTTTTGCATGTATGTGTGTGTGTGTGTGTGTGTGTGTGTGTGTGTGTGTGTGTGTGTGTGTGTGTGTGTTTAAAAGTTAAAACCGTTCACGAGTCAACCTTAATTTATAATAATGGGAGAGAAGAGGGAATATACTCAAAAAATTTTTTTTTTCAACAAATACATAATTGCGAAAGCGTAAAATATCGTAACATTTTTCTCCTAAAAGATTTTTTTTTCATATATTATACAATTTTAATCGATATTTGATTAAAATTAAAATATATAGGGTTTGATTATCTTAATCTTGTAAATGTATAAGAAAGCATCTACAGATAAAAAGATACATGTCTTATTTTTTGCTGTTCTGCAATTCTTCAAAATAAAAATCAATGAAGGACAGTTTGGACCGTTTCTTTGTAAGTATAGATTAAATATACTGCAACTGATTATTATTATAATAATATAGAAGTTAAATAAATAATATATTTATTATATGGACTTTTTGTTTATACCATCGTATCCTTTTGCAACTCTCTCTACGAAATAACAAGTGTGCGATATGTAATATTTTTCTAATAAGTAAAGCATTGAGAAAAAGGGTATCATATATTATAGCTCGAGGAGTATAGATAAAAAAAAAGTACATTTTAGAGGAAGCAAAAATTTGTAACACAAATTAATTTTTAAAGTTTATTTCAAAAAAGACAATCCTGTTTCACTACATTAATTGCGAAGTAGTTAATATAAAAAAATTAAAAAGCGTAATGCTAATTACATTAATTCAACTTTGTGATATACGTCAGTTCAGTTTAATATTATTTTTAAAAATTAATACAAATAAAAAATAATTTTAATAACAAATTAATTGGAAGAAGTATGATAATATTTATTATTTAAGTTATTGTTGTCAAAATTTTTTAATTTTATATTTGGTACATATTTATTCTACAAACAATACATTTTATATAATTTCAAGTTCAATTTTTTATAAGGATTGTTTTATAAAATCAGCAGACTGCTCTTTATTATATTGTACAGTTCCTCTCATTAATATTGCATTACTCCAAGTCTTTCTCACGCATTTAAGCTACTTTGCACTTTCTGTCTTTTGTCTTCGTTACTTATTGAATTGATTGCGTGTCAAGATAACAAGATGAAATGAATGTAACCAGATAAGAATAATTGCCAATTTAATCGTCACGTTTTCAGCGAGTGATTTATATCGCACGTTTACAAAAAAATAAATAAAAGAAGCGCCCTTTCCATTTGTACTATGACAGCGGATATGCAATAGTCAGCGATTATTTTGAAAATTAATTGCTGAAGGTTTCACGGCAATTTTTATTGAATGCATTTGCATACAACAGGAAACGCACCGTAGATAACTAGTTGTCTCGTTTTGCGTCACACCTGTAGCTGAATAATGCTATGTCGTATTCGTAACAACATTAATTTATCATTTACCTGCTGTTTGTATCGGTAAGTAATTGTATACACTTTCTTATCTATCTTTGAAAAGTTCCCTCGAGTCTGTCGTGTAATCTTAATAAAGTTTGCTCAAATCTTGATCAAAATATAATTAAACTGCTATTATCGTTGCATAAGAAACGATATTAAATAATGCAATTATACTTTTCGAAGTAAATGCGAAATTTTGACGTAATCATATTTAACAAATTATTATACAAATCATGAAATTTTTTCATTTATCTGTAAGTGTGGAGCAAAAACAGTTTTTCTAATATTTAGCAATTTAGATATAATTTGATATAATTTAGATATAATTTATATCTTTTTGCAATATTTATTTATTTCTATTCATTTTATTATTAAACATATATTTTACATGAATATACATATATAAAGATTCAAAATTTGTCATAATACATTAATAATTGTTCATTAAATACATCTGCATATTCTTTCATTTATAAAAACATTTAATTTTAAATATGCACATTTTTTTCTTTCCTATATAATTCTGGCATAAAATTTTCTTTAAATTATTGTCGTAGTTTTGAAACTAATAGCAAAATTTTATTATAAAAATTATAAATATCATTTATAAAAATAATCAATATGAAAGATATTGATTTTTCAAGATTTGAAAAGATTGAAAACAAATTAAAACATAAACAATTTAATCTTCAACATTAGATCTCTCTCTTCTTTTATTATTAACTATATAATATTAATTAGTATATTTTTTTATTCATGTATAATATATCTGTTACTCATCTATATCTGTTAACTCAGGCAGCTGTCGTCTCACAATCTATCTTTTATCGCCTCCAATTAATCTTACACAAGCAGAAATCGAATTTGGCAAACCTTCGCGACTCGTGTGTGAAAATATTCGGTCCGCTGCACATTTCTGGCTCTCAATTTGTGTGCGCGTGTTCTTACTCTCTCGGGAGAGAGATAGAGAGCGGCTCAAAAAAAGCAGAGCGATTGGAAGGGAGAGAGACGTTAGGGGGATCGGAGGGGATGAAAGGTATGAGAGCGACGAGGAAGAACGACGCGTGGAAGACGTTGTGAGGATTGCGCACCTGGATCTCTCTCACTCAGCCTTCGCGGCGACGCCCGCGAAGGTGTCGCAGGACAAGGGACCCGAGTGGGAACGGAAGGACCTCTCAGACGCGGCCTGTCCCCCCTTTGGTGAAAGGGGGCGGCAACACGCGATGCGAATCGAGTTCGCAGGCGTCGGGAACGTGTGGCCGACTTGCGCCGTGTGCGAGCACCCGTCATCCCTTCCGCTCGCGGGGTTCGTCGAGCGAGAAACACGCCCCGCCGCGACGGCGTACAGCCTCCTCCGGGGCCGACGAAATCGCGGATCGTCCCAGATGCTCGCGAGCGGCTGCCACGTGTGGTCGTGTGGCCTTCGAGTTTCTCGCTGGTGTGTTTTTCACCACGTTAGAGATCTTCAAGTATAAACAGATTGGACACCATACGTTTGCTCTATCATATTTTTCAGGATCTGCTTAAGATAGGATGGGAGATAGATTATGCATAAAACTGGGAGCACATACTTTTGCACAACACATGTGCGTAAAACGTAAGAAAATGAACTAATTAAAATTCTTCATTTCTTTTCTTTCCACGAAATAAAGAACTCTGATCGGAGTTCTTTTCATGTCCTATGCGTTATGCAAGAGTGTACTATATGTTCCTCGGTTAAGATATCCACGCATCTCGTTCTATCTTAAATCGTGAAAATGTGGTGGACTAATCAGAAGTTGTGTAAACGTTGAAATTTACAGTCCGCCACAAACTAATTAGAAGTTGTCCAATTTTTTACTTGAAGAACTCTAGTCTCTTATTGAGACTATACTACTAACTACTAGTCTACGTTACAATTGTGATCACAATTCGACGATCGGTTTAAATTGCGCCATCCACTTTTCAGATCATAAATTGCAAAAAACTGAGTCCATTATCGAGGATTAAATTGTTTCTGTTAATCTCGTTCAAATATTTTGAAATATTAAGAAATCAATTTTTCATATTGATGATTATTTTTGTAAATGTTAGTTACAATTTTTATAACCAATTTTTGCCATTAATTTCAAAGACTCGAAGCATTTCAATGATTCGAAGCTTTTAAAATGTAAAAATTATGGTTTACTTGATGCTTTGAAGCATTCTTTTAATTGGTTAATTAGTAAAATTCTTTTTTCTGATCAATTAAATGCGTCGAAATATTTGTAGCATCAGTTGGCTGCATTCAAAGTCTGATGACACATCGAGCAAATGTACAATTATTGCCCAATTATCGTAAAAAATCCAATTGTGTAACTGTGAATTTTTGCTATCAAATTGCGATTATATCAAGAGATAGACTTTTAAAATTATAATAAAATGTGTAAATATTATATACCTTTAAAATTAAAAAGCGTTACAGGCAAATAATGTCGTGTGAGATTTGTTTGTCAGTCGACAAAATTCTGCTATGCGAATATGAATCATTTCAAAGACTTAACTTTAAAATAAAACGACAAGATTTGAAATTCTCTATTGTCTCTTAAATTCTTCATTCAAGAATTAGTCTCTATAAAATGTTAATTATTGAGGGGTGCGATGGTAGAAGACTATCAAAGTATCATTTAAGAAAAGATTAAGATTAAGACTTAAAATAAACCTGTAGATTTTATTTCTGCTTGATATTGACCTCGACTTTTGCATCTTTTAAAAAAATGAAAAACTCGCTACAATTACAATATATATATAAAGATACAAATAAATTTATAAATTCATAGGCGTATCAAGGAACATAATTCTCTATAACGGATATCGTTGAAAAATCTAAAATCTCGATCTTTCACCATTCCACGTGCAATCTTCTAAACATCTTTTGGAGCTATGTCTGCATCATGCATGCGTCTCTTAGCCGTTGTTATTAAGATCGCCTACGTTTATCCTCGCATTCTCCCATAGGTCTATATCTATGATATTACCCTCTTCCGTCCGCAACAAAGTATCACCGACAGTTCGACGGTAATGCCGAGCGTTTCCATTTTCTATGCAGCACGATGTTATAGAGTTCAATGATTCGGAAAGAGTGAGGAAGAGAGACAGGAAAGGGGAGGGAGAGAGAGGCGTCTTTCGCGGTGTTCCGCGGGATTGACTACGGACAGACGAGCTCGGGGCGAGCTTCTCGTGCGTGAACTCGCGCGTAAGTAGGAAAATGCGTCGCGAACGCGATGGAAAGCACGATGGAGATAGAGGCGGAGCTTTCACCGCCTCCACCTACGAGCCCACCTTTCGCGGGAGGTATGTCGCCCAGCTGGGTTTCCCGGACCTTTTCCACAACCTCCTGCTCCTCTCTCTCTCTCTCTCTCTCTCTCTCTCTCTCTCTCTCTCTGTCTTTTTTTTCATTCCCACCACCATGGTCCACCTCCACCTCGGGGAACGGCCCTGACATTTTCCTTCATCGACTGCCTCTTACCAGGGATGGTGAATCCGCTCCAGCCAGCCGGGTTTCTGCAGTCTACCTTCTTTAGAACGTGCTTATAGCTATATGGAGGTATAAGCTGGGAATGGCTGGTAAAAATTAAATAGAAAATGTAGTCGTTAAATTGAAATAGTAAATTAAACGAATGTGATTAGATTAATTTTGAAATAATACTGAAATTGGAAAAAGAATTGGAATGAGGTTGGAGAACGTTAAGATCATATTTTGGAACAGCGATAAAAACGCAATGTATCTGGCAGGATTATTAGTATGTAACAAATAATGTTGTAGAGATTATTCACGCGTGATTCAACTTGCGAAACATGCAATCGCTGTTGTTCGTGCAATAAATTAAAAGTAAAGGGCTCCCATGATAATAAAAGAATTGTTACTCTGAAAAAAAATTTGTCACAGCAGCTGGAAGATTATATCATTCTATTATACGAAATTTTTTAAATCTAATTTAATCTAATTTTAATCTAATATTGTTGAAAGATTGATAGCAAAATTTTTTATATTTTGACGAGATAAGATTTGATGAACTTCTAATAGCTGTAACGTCCATCGTGATCATTGATTGAGTTCTACAGTCGAGTCTGTAAATAATACAATGTAACTCCTTCGTCCACTTTCTCCTTCGATTACAACACTGCCATTTATTTAATATGTAACCATCTCGTACGAAGTAAGTGAGGACTCCATAGGCACTCTTTTTGCTGCGTAAGAGTTCGTATACCGAGCCACCATCTTGCCATGCGACCCCATTCCGCTCTTGCACCTCAAAGTGCATCCCGCCTGCGCCCAGCAGACTGCAGACTCTTTCCCTTCCTCTCTGTAAATCCGCCCGTGCGGATCCATACGGAGCGCGACGTCGAGCTCCACCTTCGTCGCCACTTTCACCGCCACCACCTCCTCTACTTCCGTCTTCGCCACCTCTACTTCCGTTACCCGCCCCCGTCCTCGTCTATTACACGGTTCGTAAACCCGGCGCGCCATTTTGCGTGATCCTTTTTCCTCGAGGACCGCCACCACGGTGACCTCTTTGCTCTCCTTGTGATCCCGCTGATTCCCCTTCCGCTGCGGCTTTAATCAAAGCTCTTTCGAAGCGAGTACGTAGCACGGAGATAAGAAACGGAAATTAAACGTTAGACATTTACAAAACTCACACACAGCAGTGTATTTTTACCTGCCATTCGCTCTCTCTTTCTTTCCCTTCCTCTTTCTTGCGGACGCGACTTCGTGACACAATTAAATTTAGTAAATTATTTCGTTTCGTGTTATGTAATTTTTTAATTTATCGTAATTCACAACTATGATTCTTGAAAAATTTGCGAGAAAACCGCTGTTAAACGAGCAGCAAATCTTTAAAAAATGGTTGATATTATAATGTCTTAAAAGAAAATTTTATTGTAAATTCGCACAATATATAGTTTTGTATTAACTTCACACACTTGTGAAGTTATTACTTTTTGTATCTTTAGCAATCTTATAACTTATTTAAATCACATTTATCTAATTATTTTGAAGTATCCATAATTTTTCTGTAGTACTAATACTTGCAATTTCGTATCTGAGGAAAAAATGTAGAAAACAATATTATTCCCAGGAAAAAAAATCTCTTAATATTTTCGACCTTTTTAAATGTATGGAAATATTAAATGAAATAAAAATGGAAAGTATTAAATTGTTTGAATGCTGAATGTCGAATAGCAATCAATAGTAAATATTAGAAACAATAGTAATATTTTGTACGTACCTGTCGTATCTTCTTCTTTCTACAAAAATATCTGTATCGTCGATTTGTGGCTGGGGAGAAAAAAATAACTCGTGAAACGCAGCACACACAATTGTACATTCCATGATCGTTTTATTTCGATTACAGAACAGCGATCGGGGGGGACTTATTTCTCTTCTTGATCCGTTTAGTGTATTTACATTATTAGCTCGCTGGTGCATCGCGAGAGATTGGTTTGGCGATGATCTAAAAGTTCTGGTAATTATATGATCGACGAGCGTCGAAAGCCGATCATTAAAAAACACGTACTGTTCAAAGAAAAACTTAATTGTTACATCGTCGTGAATTCCGTACAAATTGGTGTCAGAAAGAAACAAAGTTACATTAGCCAATCTGCTTTCTTCGGCGTTATCTTCCTTCGCGTAATCTTAAGATTTCTTAATCCTCGAAACGAAGATAATGATGTAGACGCGGATTGGTATCGTCTGCATCTCGCAATTTTGTCACGTGTTCAATAGACGATTCTCTGTAATACATTTAATCCAGGGTGTTTGCACGGAAAGAATGATTTTGCTGAAGTATCAAAAAAATTAGCTAGATACAGATCTGAAAATAATTTTGTTAGAACATCAAAATTTTCAGATAGAACACTCAACTGATTGCTAGAATGTCAAAATTTTTTTGTAATTCTGGCAATCAGTTTGAGTGTTCTACCTAAAAATTTTGATCATCTAACAAAATTATTTTAATATTATATTAATATTAATTAAATTAATATTAATATAATATATTAATTTATAATACATATTAATTTTATAATAATAAAAAATAATAAGAATTATTTTCGTGTATCTTGCAAATATTTCAACTTTAAAAATTGCAAACACATCAAATTAAATATTAAAAAAATGAGATTAAAAAATTCATTGTCAATCCGAAAAAATCATTGAGAACGGATTAATACTTGTATAATTAGAAATAACTAGTTTAGTTTTAACTAGTTAATAACTAGTTTATAATTACAATTTCAATATATAACAAATAAAAAGGTAGAACAGTACGGCAGATTCGCGGAAAAATTGACGGTTTTCGGAAGGGACGGCGAGTTCGTAAGTATAAGTGAATATATCGATTGTGATCGTTGCAGATGCGCAAAACTGCATCGGATGATCTTGAAGCGACGCTCGGTTGATGATCGTTAAGAACTAACGAAGTTAATTTACTAGCTCTAAGATGCATAAACGTACATGTTAAAATCCTAGAGAGTTAATTTACGTAACGCAGAAAAATATACAAGTATTTACAGAAGCGGAACATTCGTTGATAACGCTGCCCGGCTGATCCCGAATCCCTGGAGTGGAGAACGTAGATCCTCAGGGAGCCGGATTGTTCACATGTAGATGCGTCGCAGATCGGATGGTGACGTTATCATGTTGCATTGCGGACAGAGTTTCTTCGCGCCCTGTAACAGCGATAAGAAAACCCTCGTTTCTCAACAATTGTCGGAACCAAAGTCGTCATTTGACAGAATTCGCCATAAACTTGGAGAAGAATCAGAACATAGAAAATTGATAATAAACTTGAATAAAAATGGATTCCAGCACTTTAACATAAATTTCATTAAATATATTTATCGACGATTAAATTAATGCTGTAGTATAGTTCACGAAAGAAAATTAAATTCAGAGGTCGATCTGGCAATTATGCATGGAAAGAACGATTTTACTGAAGTATCTAAAAATTTAGGTAGATACAGATCTGAAAATAATTTTGTTGGACCATCAAAATAATTATGTAGGAAATTCAACCATGACGAGCAATGCTGCAAAAAGTTTTGATATTCCATAATAGCAAGCAGCTTGAGCATTCCACATAATTACTTTGATATCAAACCAAATTATTTTCAGATCTATATTTAGGTAAATTTAAAAAATTCTTTTCGTGTGATTACTTGGATATTGACGTATATAGAAATGTTTACAGAAATTCCAACAACTATTTTTATTTTGTAAGTTGCGTGGCACGTCTAGAGTTATAAGTAAAAAGTTTAAAAAGTTTAATTTAATTATTTAAAACGTCTAAAAAATAACTAAGTTCAAAAGCATATAAACAATTAATACTCACCAGCGTATGCAACCAGCATTGTTCGCAGTGTACGTGCCAGCAACAAACCGAAGTGACTGGCTTTTTGTATTGTTCCTGAAATGGAGATTTTTCACACATTCGATAAATAAACTAATTGGCAAATCCACTTGCACCAATACTCTCCAATTCTCATGTGCGTGCCAATATAAAAGATATAACCGCGTATAAGGGTTTATTATATCGCTAATTTAGTTAATTGGCAAATGTACGACGATAATTGTTTTTGTAAAAGTTTACGAAATGAGTCGCGTCTCGAAATTGAAAAGGGAATATCTTAATTTCTCATTAGATTAATGCAAATCAGTGGAGAAGAGAGAAAAGATATTCCATATTCAATCCAATTTCTCGCAAACGACAAAGACGAGATGCGGTGCAGCCGGTAACGCAAAAAAGAGTTAACGATCGCGAGATTATGAGCTGAATTGGCATTTCTCTCCCGGCGGTTTTTCACGAAATGAATTAAAGCGATCGTTATTCGCGGCCGTTATGTAAGCGGCATTCCTCCTGGATCGACAAATATGCCCGCTGTTTATCCTGGTTGATAACAACCGTAGGTCGATATACCTTTAGCGTTTTACTGCCACCACGTTACGAGCGAGATCGCCGTCTTATCTCGCGTGGCGAGTTATTCCGCGTGATCGCGAACCTGTTACAGCAAGTTGGTGGACAGGTAATACCGCATCGACGATGGAAACACTGAGCGGTAATATTACATGTAATGCTCCTTCGTTAATTCGCATATGAGCGGCGTATTAGAGAATAATTTATTTGATGATCTAAATATTTCAAGCTGTCGCTGATGGAAAAAAACGCAGTCGAATTTTATGCACGGCTTTTATATGTTGTCGCAATTATTTACGAGTTACGAAATGCGCATTTTCAGATCACGGATGAAACGTGATGAAATAATACGTATAATGCAATATTACAAGGAATAATATAAAATACGTAATAATATAAAATACGATAAAGCGCGCCGTTTTTCCGGCTTATTTTTGCATGTCCAATTTGATTTTTCACAATATTAAAACCAGCAAGTTATCTATAACGATGAACTAATTACAGTGACTCAATTACAATCATTTGCTATATTAGCGTTCGAAAGTTAATCGGTTCAGTTTTTACGTTCAATAATCGTTTTCAGAGAGCGAAACCTAATTTTTATTATTACGATCGTTTCATTCATTTCGCGAAGCGTATTATTCAAACGATAAATTATTCTGCAAAATTTTAGTAAAATTTCAATTCCAAGCAGTATTATTTAGTTTGATTTTGTTTTCTTGTCTTAAAAATATAGACACATATTGATTATATATTTCTTAGCATTAACGTAACATTAAATATTATTTTAAAAAAATACGTTCACTTTTGTGAAACGTCAGACATCAAAAAATATAACGCTAAGAAAATATATGCATTTTTAATAAAAAAATTATAAGCAGTGGAAAAAGCATAGAAAAAGTCAGTGTGTCATATCAAAAAGACATTTAAGAGTTAAGAATATTAAATCCTTTATAATCACAAATTTTCAGTTTACAACTAAATGCCTATTTCTTAAATCAGAGACGCGATTTAGAAATTTCGTTTTATTCATAATTATTTGTTGACATTAATTAACTCACCATGCAAATGAGACACTTAAAGGGTTGTCCGCGCATCTCAGCTTCGAGCTCGCGGATGCGGCCGCGAAGAGCCTCAACGACGGGCGTATCGCCGTCTCTCCTAGGCGACCCGGAGGCACCTTCGTCGGGGTCATTTTGTTGGGCGACGGGTGTTGCGGCGCCCGGCTCTGGCTTCACCTCGACCAGACCCTGCGCCGTCAATCCAGAATCAGGAGTCAGCTGCTGTGGCGTGTGTGGTGCGTTCGGCGAAATAACGGCTTCACGAAGCGCATCCCGTTCTTTCTGTTCTCGCGGCGTGCCATCGACTCGCGGCGCGACCACGTCCGCTTCGGAATACTGAGCTGGACCGAACTCAGCGGCGTCGTCGCCATCAACTACCAGATCGACGTCTTCATCTTCCTGATTACCTCCACCCCTAGCACTACGATTGCTCGAGGAAGTGGCGAGGCCTGCGGCTGCGAAGTAAAGGAATAGCGATCTCTAAAGTGTCACTCTACGCATTCGAGACTGAGGTTGCAAACTTTTGGCGCATGTAATGCCAGAATAATTTGTTGAAAAAATTATTTAAAAAAAATTGGCAATTAATACAAGGTATATTTTTTCTATAGAAATTTAAATCTTGTTAATATCGCTCCATATTAATCTTTACGGAATGCTTTTTTATGAAAAAGGCAAATAATGCGATTATACAATTTCCTGTTATACAATTAACGTATATTTATTTTATTTTTGCTTTTGCAAAAAATATTTAATTCGATTCAGCGTTTTTAGGTAAGCATAAAATCATGCATTATGTGTGCTTCGTGACCGCAAATTTAATAGAAATATTCTGCATGTATCATAATAAATATATGTATCATTTAACTCTGCAAATGGACTTACCAGAAAACCCACCAACAAGCATGGAAGTGGCACGCACTCTTGTTTGCCCGGCCCACTCGTACTCCTCGTATTCGGGGTCGCCCTCAACGTCAACCTCTTCTTCGTCGACATTCGCGTTCTGCCCGGCTGGATTTCCATTGTTCTGCTTATTCAGGCATCGGTCGACGTGTTGATTTAATTCCTCCGGAGTGCCCGACAATCTCTCACTGCAAACCGGACAAGACGCCTCGTCCGCTTTCCGCTTTCGATTCTTAACGCGTATTCTGGCCTGTATATAAAAAATAGCAATTTGTACATCTTTATTATAATTAGTTACCACGTTTCTCATATCTTGTCGGAATCTCTCAATTTGCTTCTTCGAGAAATTATATTATTAATTATATTTGAGAAGACGTCACATGATTAATAAAAGATTAAAGCCTGATCTACAACGTGCTGTTTGCTTTCTGTTTCTTATTTTTTATCTGTTACTCTTTTTCCTTTCTTGCGAGCGTCTTATCGACAATCATTTCTTGTCATGTGTTTCTTGTCTCTTCGGAAATTTATCAACTTTTCTCTCAGATAACAAAAAACGAAGAAAAAAGCAAGAGATAAAAAGCAAGAAACGAAGAGCACATTACAAATCAGGTTTAAAACAGGAAATAAAGAATGCATTACTTGTCTGTTGGCCTTGATCCTTTTGTATGTCTCCCATCTACCCTGAGGGGTGCCATCCGCCGTCGATGGGGCATGGAGCATCGTGCCATGGGAATGATCTTGGGGATGCGTTGGCGGTAAGGTCGACCTCGAGGGTCGAGGTCTTGAAGATGCCGAAGAGACCTTGTACAATCGATCGAGCTCTTGAGCAAAATGTTGTTCTAGTTCTTGAGGTCTCACTGTGACTCCGCATACAGGGCAGCAAGAGGGATCCGAAGGGAATTTCTTTTTGCCTGAAATAAAAATAATTCACATTACGATTAGAATAGTTTTGATTTAGATCAAAATATCATTTTACGAATTTCATCAAACAGATGTCAATTATTTTTATCTAAAGTATCTATTCGTTGACTTTACTAATAATTCGTAAAATAAGAGATGTACGAGATAAGTCTCTTAATTAGTTTTTTTTTCTATTATATTGCTTTTTCTATTTATATAATTCAATAGCAAGTAATAAATAGGGATGCACTGGATCGTAAAATTACCGGATATCGGATATCCAGACAGAACGTAACATCGGATATTCAGTATCTGATCGGATATCCAAGAAGGCAATTTCTTCGATATTTTCCGGATATCCGACCGGATTCCAAGAAAGTCTTTTAAAAGAAAATAGGGCATATAGGGAAAAAGATTGTAATTTTGCAACAATGTATGAGATATTATGGCATCGTGAATATGCATATTTATTTTTAGAACATTTGTATAAGAAAAAATCGACAATTTAATGATATCCAATTTCAACCGGATATATTCCCGGATACTAATGATATTCGGCTATCCGGATAGTAAAAAAATACTGGATAATATCGGATACTGGATACTTTCCGGATATCCGATGTATCCCTAGTAATAAGTATTGTCGTGTTCGCGTATATTTTGTATAGACGAACAAAACTCTTAAAATTGAAAACAATAAATAAAAAAACAAACATATAAAACAAGTATAAAAACAAGAGCATAAGAAACCACAGCAAAGTTATAGTTTGTGATATTTAATTATTATTACATCAAAACATGATTATTACATTAAAACATTAAATGTTTCAGCCACAATCTGGCCATCTTCAGTAAATTAATAATATTTTTAAGACGCAGAATTACAAGTTGACAAAATTAAATTAAAATTCAACCGTCGTGTGTTATAATTATATAAACGTGTTCATTTCTATGAGAAGCTGCTTCGTATAATAATGTTAGAACGTCAAAAGTCATATCACGAAAAGTGTAGTACGAGAATTTCCAGATTCTAATTTAAAATAAATTTGTATATCATTAATATCTTTTAATCGAAATATAAAGGAATAGAATCGTTACCTATTTTACAGCAAAAAATATAACGATAAATCTCAAGTACAGCCTTTGCACAGATAGAAATTTGTCGTGATAGTGTGTTATTATTAGTCATATCGTATATTTTACCACTATTTATATATATATGAGTCAACAGTTTGGAAAGTTCTAGAATTATTTATTAAGTGCGAGAGAGATCTTTCTTTAGAAGAGGAAGATAAACTTCAGACAAACCTTCCGTGTCACTTTGTTTATTGATATCACTTATTTGGCCTTTTATATGTATCATTTCTGAAATTCTTTTTTTCATTAATAATTGTTCTGTCTAAAATTCTTATGTTATCCCAATAATTCTAATTCATGCATCTCATTCAACCGATGACGTGAAACCACTGATATCTCGGAAGTAGGTTTTCTTATATCAGCCTTATGTTCCTTTATAAATTTTTAATTTCCTCTTAGTTTGGCCAACATAAGAAGATTCGCAGTTTAAACAATTAATTTTGTAAACAACTCCACAAGGGTCATCCTTAAGCAAGGGATCCTTTCCTGTCTTAATATAAATATATTCAATTTATTCATAGGTTTATAAGCTATATTAAATCCATGAATATATGAAAGTTTTTTGAATTTTTCCGAAAGCTTGCTTAAGTATGGTATCGTGAAAAATTTTTTCTTTGAATTCGCATTAGAATTATATTCATTATTAAACATATAAAAGTGACGTGGAACTTTGTGTGTACAGAATTTAATTATTAAAACACTGATTTTACTAAAACTATGTAAATATACATTATATGTTTTGGCTCTTTTTTAAGTCATCTTCAAATACAATTTTACAAAAAGTTAAATAATTCTACGAATTAAGTTGTCTCCTCAATCATTTTGGCTCTTTTGATATCTAACAGTGTAGAAGAGATTACAAATTACTTGAGGCAATTCTTCCACATTTTTCTCATTCATTTTTCAAACAGAAGTAAGTGTCATTATTTAGTAATGTATATACCGTTCTTGTGCGTCAATGAAAAGTATTATCCGTGAAATAATTTTCAGCAAAAAGAAAAACAGAATGAAAAGAAAGTAATTCCCTTTTATTTGACAATTAAATGCATTTAAAGGATGCCTTTGATGTCCTCGGAAGTGAGGATTTAGCCAGCGCTCGCGCTCGAGGAATGGGATCACCGGGGGTGGTCCCGCACCGCCTCTTGGAAGACGTCGGCTAACGCGATTTAAAAAGTATTCAACTTGCGTCGTAATTACTTTTCGCGACGTCGAGTCGTCCTCGCCGTCGAGGCGCGCGCGTCGCATTAAGTTCAGCAACGAGCCGCGAAACGAAAACCGCACCGTCGTAGGTCAGCGCGGTCCAGCTCGTTTACTCGCAATTTATTACCCCGTAAAACGGCGAATAAAAGGGAAAAAAAAAGAAAAGGACGAAAGGCGGAAAGAGGCAGTCATGGTGAAGGGGGAGGGGGAGGAGAAGAAGAAGGTGGGCGAAGGAAAAAGCGCGGTATGGAGCAAACGGCCGCGTGCTCACGGTGATCCAGCGGGATACTTCTGTAGTTCTGTCTCGAGCCTCGCACTCTGATGGGAATGCATAATTAATTGTCAAAGCTTGTCGCCGCCTGCACCGCCTGAACCCCGCGGTTCGGCCACTGAGGATAAATGCATAAACTTATAGGAAAAGTTCGCGGTGCCGGATTCCTCCTCGGTTGATTTTAATTACGCGTTAATCGCTCGTATCTCAAGGTGGCTTCATAACGTTTCGTCGCGTTGTAAGAATACCGAAAGCCTTTATACGACGGTAAATATTTATCACAAGGCGCGCGATAGTCGCAGATGAGGAAGGTGGGATCAGGGTCGCGATCGCGATGCATCCCGATGCATCCATCAACGGATACCACCGAGTTTTATTCGAACGGTTTATTTGGGAAGAGCGAGGCGCTTTCCAGCATCTCCGGTCCTCAACGTCCTCGAGACGCGTTTAGATTGTCGAATCTAAATTGAAATCTAAGCGCGTTGACTTTTAGGGACAATGTTACAACTGCGGCTCAAATTTATCGACTAGATGTAATGGACGGAATTATTGTATTTACAAGCAATTCATAGACCGAACGCGGCGAACATTTGTCATATATTGAAAATTTACGCTGAAGAAGCCCGAAGAAACACGCTGGAATTCCATCGTATGACCAATGTATCGTGCTATCTTTACGGCTGTGTTTAAAATTGTATCTTGATTTATATGACACTGTAATGATAACGGTATCGGATAACACGAAAATATAGCGAATATTCTATTGAATATTAGGAAATAATCAATAACAAAAAAGTAATGATTACATTAATTAATTTATCCTAGCTGATTTAATTAACTTCAAAAGTGCAAATATCAAAATATTTAATTCTATGAATTATAAAATATTCCAGCAAAAAATATTATTATAGTTACATAATTGACTTTTCCTTTGCCCCATCAAATATTTCTTATTAAATTAATTTTGAATTGTAAGTCAATTTGTTATTTATTTAAACCATAGCACTTTTCATAATTTTTGTAAAACACATGAAGCAAATTTTTGCTTCGAAATTAGTCGCGAAGAATACTATCTAGGCGCATTATGCGTAATTGAATGCCTCGAGTTTTATTGTACAAGTTACTGAGATCCCCCCCCCCCTCCTACGTAATAAAATAACGTAAAGTTGACGATGCGTGAATGCATACATGCACTTTGCATACACTTCAAAATTCCTGAGTAATAATCGCGGTTAGTCTTACGAAGCACCGAGTAACGGAAGTTGGCGGAATTAATGTCGCGACGACGAGATGAAGAAAATTAATCCGAAAGAAGAAATGAGACGAAATTTATCAGTTAATTGCAAGATGATTTATAATTTCTGATAATTTCTTTCGGAGATTATACCCTTACGATCAAGTCTCTTTAATTGTTATATCATTATTCTAGACATCAATAGTTCCAGAAAATTTTTTATTATATAATTAATGGAAGTGCTCACTAATTATTAAAAATTTTTATCATTTAATTTTTATAAATTATATGTATTCTTCCAAAAAAACTTGTAAATTATATAAATATCTCTCTCTCTCTCTCTCAAACTTGTAAATTATATGTGCGTAAATAACAATATATCATTTTTAGATAATACAAGAAAATTTATTTCTGTCACGATATTTGCAAAGACATAACATTAAAAAAAGAGATTTATATATTCTTATACCTTGAATTACACAGTCCTTCTATTTCGAATAGTCGTTTCAATATTAGTCTCGTTACTCACACGATGAAATCTCCTAATTACACTTCCCTGTAATAATAAATCGCTCTTCGTCTGCTGCAAATCGCCATAAATAGATTGGATAGATTGACGAGCGATACCGTGAAAATTTAGTTAAGCATGTCTACTTATACGATATCGATGTCAGGACGAGTGATAAATCGAATTATCACGTTTAAAAACGCATCATCCTTCCGGTGATAAGCACGATAGTCGAAAGCTCTCGAAAGCTTTAATCAGCGCATTGCTGTAATTTTTAATGCGTTTTTGCTTTTTAATGAGAATTCTTGATTATACCACGTCAATTGATTACTATATATACTATAGATACTACTTTCGCAATAATTTTTTAACTGAAAGTCCTATTTTGTCTTTCCCTCGCTTATATTCTTGCTAATACATTATTTGCATGTAAAATATTAATAGATAATAAATTACTCATAATTATTCTTTGTAAAAATTTTATTAAAACCTAGTATCTGGAATATATATATGAAAATCATTGTCGTAAATTAATTTTTACATAATTTATTATTGTATAAAATTTATTCCACATCTATCAATCATACGAGTATAAAATAATATTAAAACTCTAATTTATAATTGCATCTTGCTTGACAAAGAAGTTTTATCAATTACATAAGCAATGTACTTAAAAATATAAATCAGAAAAAAATATTGCATCCTGACATGAATTCCATAGAACGAAAATAAACTGCTGCTGAGTGCTTACACCTGTCGCTATTTTCCGATGACAACATCAAACGACGTCTTCTAAAAAAATTAAAAGAATTTGCGACATATAACGAACAACTCGCGAAAATTTTTGTTATAATCTCTCGTCAATTTTTTACGATTCTATAATTCTACAGAAATAAATGGCTTCAAAAATATCAAATGTATAAAAACAAATTATTAAAAAAAAGATCGTGTCGTGTAAAAAAAGTAGAAACGTAATAATATAAAATAAAATGAATTAATCTTTCAATTTTTATCGTTTGAATATAACTCGAAGGCAATTGGCTCGTTTGTTTTGACAAAAGACGATCCGGTGATGCCGAGAACCATGAGTATTTGATCGCAACAAATGTTTCACGTCGACAGCGCAAAGACAGAGGCATCCCTCGTCCTCACAAATCTTGACCCTCAAGGGTCGACTTGTAAAAATAGACGATGAAACTTGCGATGTTCTCGCGGTTTCCGGAAAAGAGAAGAGACGGTTTGTTTATATGTCAAATACACCGACATTCTTATGCCAAAAATAATCTATTTTTTTACACATAGCTGCTTTATTATTTCTTTTATATTTTCTCTATATTTTTTTATAATAATAATTATTCATGTTTGAAAAAATAAAGCCTTTCACTGGAAAATAATTTACTAACAGATTTTTAAAAATAAAATCTACTTTTCTCTCTCTCTCTCTCTCTTTTCAGTTCACAAAATAAAAATAATTTATGATTTATATTCTACAAAAAGGAACGAAGTGTGAAGAGTTTTAAAAAAAAAATCATTTATTATATACATTTATTATATAATGCTTTGCTTTCAAAGCATCAATTTAAACAATTAATAACTATAAAAATATTAATTATTATTTTATAGAATATATATTACTTATATTTGTATTCACTTTGTGCAGAGACTATTAATTATATAATATACAATCTCTGTAAAATTAAAGTAATATATTGATAAAAGAATAAAAAAGAGAGCATTTTTATTTCATAATAAATTCTTTCGATCACAACAATAATGAGATAACGTTCATTTTCATTATATCTTCAGTATTATAATATCGATAAATGTCATCAACTATACGGTTAGCGATGACTTTTAAATTCCTGCTTGCACGATGGAATATTTACCGATTGCGACGGTAAGCAGGGTAGGAAATGATATAATTTGTTTCCGAGCTGCAAATGCGCACGAAACGTTTGCAGTACAAACACGGACGCTATTTGACGAGCACTGGATGCATTACAGTGTTTTAATATTTTACGTTTTAATAAAATGCTTTAATATTAAAGCTTATCCCCATATGCAATATAATGGGAATTTCATTGAAAATTAGGTATTTCGTTAATTGGATGATTCCGCCGTGATTTCCTCTGGCAGACGCGGACATTATTCGATATAGTGTCTATAATTGCGTTTGTGTAATTTTCGCGTTTTGTCCGCATAGCAGCCTCATTAAGTATGGCACTTTTATATGGATAAATAAAGGCATGCGATATAGTCCGGCAACTAAAAAAAAAAAAAAAAAATAAAAAAATTAAAAAAAAGAAAAAGAAAAACGAAAAATTTGATATTTGAATAAGATTTCGTAATATCATAATGTTTAATATATGTAGACATTTGTTGCGTATAAAGTCATAAAATTAACAAAATCCACAGTTTTACATGAATCATTTTTCACTAAATTAGTGGTGGGTCAAATAAAAATAAAAATTTTTTAAATGTTATAATTGTAAAACTGGAAGTTAAATAAAGCTAAAACTAACGTTATTGTGACACTGAAGAATATCAAGTTGTAATCTTGTAATTGTAACATAACAAAACATATACGACAGAAGTCTCGTAACAAAGACTTTAGAGATGCGAGTAAAAGAGAGAATGAGAAACTAAGAATGCGCAAATTAAATATGTGTAAAGAAATAGGTTAAATTTTATAACCACATTGTGAAAAAATTCTGGATGGTTTAATATTCGTGTTCATAGTCAGGCCTTATATTTAAGGAAGCCTTAAGTACAAGATCTGACTATGAATACGGACATAAGTCAGGAAGGCGTGATATGTTCTTTAGATCGAAAACATTGTTTCTATTGATCTTTATCAGAGCATCGCCTTTATATATATGACCGGAAGATGATAATAAATTTAGGCATAATTTTTTTTATGAGTTTCCGTTGGATCTACCTTTTCAATCTCTCTTCATTTCTCGCACCTTTCTTTTCACCATCATTTATTCCATTACAAGCATTTAGCTTGTTAACAGAGTTATATCATATTTTATAATTAAATTAGATGTTTATTTTATTTATATTAACTATAATTTTATTATTTTAATGATGTAATTAATCAAATAAGCATATAAATGAGCAAAATATAAGATTGCACAAAAAAGATACTTTAATCTTTTTCAGAAGAATAAAAATTTACAAAATTTACACAATTTATTTAAAATGTATGTTTTACTTGTGCAATAAGAATTTTATTACTTTATATTTTATATAATATTACAAAAAGTGCATATAAAATTTCGTATTTAATTTTACAATTCAAATAAGCATAACACACAGACATCTTACATCTTTTATTTTAGTATGAAAAATACAGATTACAATTGAATTACAAAAAAAAAAAAATCATCGAGCAAGTATATCAACCCTTAAATTTAAAAACTAACTTTATTCCCATTTTACGATGTTATATATATTTTTTAAATTAAGTTAAATGACTACGAGAGATAATGAGAAAACCCGATTTTAAGTAAATGGGAAAGAAGAGGACATACCGAATCAGCTGGGCGCGCGGAATCTTATCTCCATCTCGATTGGCCGTTAAGAACGGTGTAACATCTTTATTTACCCCAAGCCTTTCAGGCTCGCGCACGCGCGCGATGTTTTAATATCACGACACCCCCTGTACACACGGCCGCGTCTTTTTATTTCGGCGTCGGGGTAAGTAGATGGTGAGCGCCTCTTTTAATTAAAGATACGCGACCGCTCTATCTCGACGCCACCCCGGTGCTACTCTAAAGGGGGCTAAGTGTAAATGATGGCGCAGTTATGGTCACGGCTGGAGAGATAGCCTCGCGAAAAAACGCGGGGATAGTGATGGCATTGTCCTTTAATCGAAAGGAAAGACTCGCGACGAGAGAACACTAAGGACTTTTATATCCACCTTTATAATATGCGATTCCTAAAAATTGTTGGCTTCTCAAGTCCAAAGTGTGTCTATTTAATACAGAGTTACTTAAAAATTTTCCCATAATTAAAAACAGAATATTATTAAATCGATAAATATAATAAAGGAAAAGATAAATAGTTAAAATTAAGAAATAAAGGTAACGCTCGCATATTTATAAATTGTAAATTAGGAAGAGGTGACATTTAAAAGTTGAACACTATACTTTTACAAATGTCAAACATTTTTATACTCTCACATTTTTTTGCCTTTTTATTTTCAAATTAATGTAAAGAACGTGACAATTACAATGTTAGAAATATTACGGCAGATGTCACGTTTTTTCAGTTTTCAGCATTCACGCGTCCGAATAGTGAAGCGAAAATAATTTTCTTTCTCAAAGAGAGAGAGAGAGAGAGAGAGAGAGAGAGAGAGAGAGAGAGAGAGAGAGAGAGAGAGAGAGAAAAAGAGAGATGTATAGAGAAAGAGAATAGAAGAGGTAAAGAGAGGGGTGGAAAACGCTGTCGTACGTTGCATTTTCAAGAATTCCGTAGCTTGTAGAAGTGAAAACATTTCACGGAAACGAGGAGCGCGCGATAAGACGTAGAATACAGATACTGAAAAGGGACGACAAGAATGGAGGGCGTACTGCGAGGTGAACGAACGAGATGGAGATACGAAACAACCGCGACTTAGCCAGCTGTCGACATCTCTTTCTTCTTCTTTCTCCCTCGGAATCCTCTTTTTATTTTCGCAAACCCCCGCGAATCACTTCGTGAGAAAACGACGTTGCTTCCGTTAATTATGTCAGCAGACGGAGGTCCTTAAATGCGAATCATTCCCTTTGATGTTTCAACGACCGTTGATGATAACGATGATAAGAACATAGTGAGCTTCTTTCGGTGAAACGTTATGCCTTTTAGATTAGAAAAAGAGCTGCACATGGTTAATCAAAATACCATTCTTAAATAATAAAATAAGAACATATTTATTGTGACGTTCCAAAAAATTTTAATTATACATATAAATTAGTTTCTTTTATAAATTATCATCTTTTTACAATCATATCAACATTGATTATATTTTAAACTTAACCTAATTAATGGATTTTTTACGATTCAAATTAGAAAAAGTTATTTATTTTGCGAGATAAAAGAGATAAGTATTTTTATAATACTTAAGTTAAAATCTAAGAGAATATATACTATTATCTTCATCTTATATTATTACCTCTTCAATATTTCAGATAATATTAGTTTTCGTCGATATAAAATTAAATGAATTTAATGCACTCAAGTTATTAAAGTTGTATTTTGTTCATGTGATAAGTAAGATTACGTTTGTCACTTATAGTAGTGAGGAGGAAGAAATGACGATCTGATTGAATATTCTCAGCTCACTAATTCCATCTGACGCCAATGTAGACTATTGTCAATCAATCGAATTAAACGTCGATCACTTCAATTTCTAGAGAAATAGAACAACCGAGTATACTCCTCAGAACGACGTCTATTCGAAGGCACGGCATTTAATTAGGTGTATTCAATGATTATAATTATTTAATGCTTATAATGTTTCGTTAATAAGATTAGACGAGACGTAATATTATTGATCGCACGCTTTATAGTTATTTCAAGACAAAGATATTTCTGTTTGGTTAATTTTAACAAATTTAATTGCGTGTAAAATAATTATAAAAATAATGCACGAAAGGAAATCGAAGTAATTTAACGGAGATAATTATTTAAAAGCGTTGCAATTTTAAAATCAGTAATAATAGACGGCGAAGTGAAATTTCAGAAATACATAGAAAAAATGTACAATAGCCATTACCGAACCGCATTGTTGAGAAGCAATAATATCTAAGCAATATATCTGAAAATATTGCGAAGCAACTTCGCAACATCGACTAAACAATACAGCGTGCAAAAAGCATCGCGCGGAGCGATCTAATACTTGAAATTCGCACGGGCGCTCCTCTTTTATGGAATCTCGTTTCCGCGCCGCGCCACGCGCGTTTCTCTCGCCGTTTATCCGGGAAACGCCGACATTCTCGAGCAGTTTAACATATCCCACGGAGCAGTCCGGCAAACACGTCGCCCTTCGTCTTCCCTTTTCTTGATACTCCATCCCATCTACATCTCGTATTTCTATCTCCGACCTATGCAGAACACTTGCTTGCTTTTCCTCTTTGTCCTCCGAAACGGAGTGTCTACGTGAACTCCGTTCTTCTTTTCCCCTTTCAATTAGATGTGCTCGCAAATTTATGTCCGCGCCCGTTTATACTGTACTCGATATTCCGTTTTCCTGCCTTTATTGAAAGGGACACCCTCGACGAGAGTCTTGGATGAGTCTCGATTGAAAAAATAATCTCGCCGCGAGCTGTGACGTAATCGCGGTGGAATCGTACGGAAAGTTCGTCCACTTAACATTTCTAATGCGTGGTTATTACAGTAATAAGCTTTCTACAATAAGCTATTACATAAGCTGTTAGTTCTTAAGCCGTAAGAAAATTTGACGGATCATAGTCGATTATTAAGTGAAAATATACGTGAATGAAAAATGCCATCAAGCCGATTCTTCGTACCTAATAATATCACAAATTAAATTGATTAATAATTATAAATATTATTGCTGCAATTCAACATCTTAGAAAGCTTAATGAATAAACATCTTAATAGAAATAATCAGTGCACCGTTAACTAAATAGAAATGATATAAATTATTAAATATAAACAAGGCACGAAGAACTGCCTTGACTGAATTGACATTTTTCACTCATGTATGTACAATCGATTATTCTTCTCATATTCAATGATTGGTAAATTTCATAGGCTTAAGACTTAAAGCTTAGGTAATGGTTTATCATAGAAAGTATTGTATATATTATATACTATACCATAATATTAAGTCAAAACTCATATTTTTATTATTAAATGAGAACGTTCACGTCGCTGATCGTTTTCTGGATCGAAGGAAAGAATTTGGTTTCGAGGTTGCAAGGCCCATTGGCAGTTTCGCGGGCGACGGCCGTGTAATGGCGGGGCGAGAGACATTTGGCTGCAATTCGAGCGCTGCCTTTCGGGGGTTTATGGCCACGATTTGGATTCCTGGCGCATCGGCCGCCATCTGAATGCCTCTTTGATTTAATAGAGAACATCAACGCGAACTCGAAGGGCGGCAGTGAGGCGCGTCGCGCCTGCGAAAGGGTGAAAGCGCATTTGCCGGCGGAGATGGAAGCTGGTCTGGATTTTCGAGCCTTGCGATACGAATCACCCTTTCATAATTACGATATAATCCATATGAACTTTGACAAGTAAGTAAGACAACGTAAAAAAAAAATCATTTACAAAGAAATTTTTACGATAACGGATTGAAACAATTATAATAAGATTTACGGTAGAACTACTAAAACATCTTATTGTAATATTCTAATTGCAAAAATTGACATATACATACCGAAAGAATGGTTTTGTTGAAGTGTCTAAAAATTTGGCTAGATATAGGTCTAGAGATAATTTAGTTAGACCAAAATAATTATGTAGAACACTCAAACTGATTGCTAGAACGTTCAAACTTTTTGCAGTATTGTTCAGTATGCTTGAGATTTCTACGTAATTATTTTAGTAATCTAACAAAATTATTTTCAGATCTAGCTAAATATTTAGCTTTTAAATACTTCAGTAAAATCGTTCTTTCCGTGCACATATTGTATAATGATCCATGACTTGAAACTCTAAAAACCTATCTTAAGAAAATTACAATTAAAAATTAAGTAAAACAATTTTAACTAGAAATATTAACTCATCGATTTTAACTAGAAATATTAACTCATCAGATTTAGTTTATATTTTAAACTAGGTATCTCGGAATTGTTACTGTAAATGACACTCAATGGAAATGTAGCTTCCGTAATAAGCTAAAATTCTCGATATTGTTCTGATGACGAGTTTATTCCACGAGCCGCGAATTCGCCAGACCCATTGATTTTTTGCATACGTCCGTCTCGGATTTCGCAGCCGTCAAAAATTCAACTCCGTTCAACTTCGGCGAAATACAAGCCGTGGGTAATTAGCCCGGCGGTGGCGATGCAGTATTTACGCGCATTTAATCCGGATAGAGCAATTAGTATATATCGATGGCGCCGGTGGTTACAGATGTACGGTAGACACTTGTAACGGCGGTATGGCACCACCACGTTGTAATCCGGTTTTAATTAAATAACTGAATTCGCCCTCGAGCGCCCACGGGAGAGACCTGGAAGGTCCCTCCACCCCTTTCGCGAGTCGTGTGGAGTTGAAAGAGTTACGCGGAGCCGAATTTCGATGGGCGGTAGGACCGGCACACGGTGTCAGGCATTTAACCGCAACTGTTGTCGACTCGACGGCGTGGGTTATGGGCTCCGCAAGTCTAAAACGCGAGCGAGTTACCCCCCGGCACTATGGGGATGGACCCGCGTGACCCTGTCCCGCGTGACGTCTTCGTCAACGAAAGATTTATTCACACGAGGATATACTGTTTTTTTAAGGATTTCATTAGAGCATTCACAGTTCGATAACTCAGTCATTTTAATAAAAAAGTTTTAATTAAAAAATATGTTGTAATAAAAAAAAATTAATTTTTTGCTCTTACATTTTTTGCGAGTATTTTTCGAGAAAAGAAAATACGATCCTTTTATAACGTTCTTGAATTAATGATTATCATTAATACTCATTTCTAACAATGTAGGTCAATTTTAATTCCAGTTCAATTAACTTTTTATCATTTTCTAGAATTTTTAGAATTAAAAACAGGTAAAGAATAAAATAAATTGAGATTATAGTTAATCATAAGCAATACATTGGCATTGGTAGAAGTGGACATGAGTGAGCAATCCATAAATATGAATGAGAAAATGTATGCAGAAGTTTGCTGACGTCTATCTACAAATTTAGCTATAAGACAGATCTAAAAATAATTTTGTTGGACCATCAAATTACGTAAGAATCTCAAGTATGCTAAACTAATATTACAAAATATTTTAATATTCTAGCAACTAGCTAGAGCTTTCAGCATCTTATACAATTATTATTTCAATGGCCCAACAAAACCTTTTCATATAATGCCTAATTTTGCTATAATATCTACATCTATACGTTAAAATATGCATTTATTTCAGGCGGTGATTTTCAAATTTTACATCATCTAACGTTGTTCTTATTGTCGCATCGTTAAAAATTTACGCGTGCATGAGGAACCATGTTCGAACGTCAGTAATGACAAAAGCCACATTAACAAAGTTTCGGGGAAAAGTATTATTAATAAATAATAAAATTATGGAATCAATTGCTGCACCTCTGCAAGATTGAACGTTATCGAACACGAATGTTGCACTGGCAGCAACCGACGAAAATAATTAATCTCTTTTTCAACGACGACGTAATTACATTCACCATTAGATCGGTTCTATTTTGTACCATCGAATTAAATTATTAACTTAAAAATATGTTTTGGACAATTAGAACATGAAGGCATGTTCTGGACAATTAGAACATAAATTTCTAGCAAGCAACACATCACTGACGTCAGTTAATGGACATGTAAATTAATCAAACATATACCACGAATTTATATCTTCAAGAAATTTTGTTGAGTGTTTTATTTCTTGACTTATGCTATGTAAATAAAGCAAAAAGAAAGTTGTGAAAGTATTAAAGATAGTAAAATTGAGAAATAATTAAGACATGAAAAAATGTAGAGTATTTAAACTAAAATTGCAATGACACAGTTCTTATAAAAGTATCGAACATATTAAAGTTGCCAATATCCGCGTTATTATAACGATAAGGTAAACAACATTAACTGAAGATGAAATGTCGATCTATCGGTCCACGTAACTCAATCTCTGTGATGAATCATGTGGCAATTTATTAGAAAACGGAAATGCTTAGAATAACGGAAAGATGATGCGCGATGGAAATCTTAGTAGATTTTGATGATTCTCTTGGCCAGAGGTAAAAAAAAGTCGCTGACTAATGAAACACAGTAAGCGTTCTCTCGTCTGTGACGACATTAATCTTACTGGCCATTCAAATGCTATGAGATTTATGCCATTTCTTGATCATATCAGAGAAAAACATGGTTACACCTGTAATCCCGTTATTCAAAGTATCTCCTTCAAATCTTTACATTATATTTCAATCATCATGTATTATCATCAATTATCCGTTTTATTAAAATAATAATAAAATAAACATATACATAGATTTTAAGATTCATAGATATAAAAATTATTTTTATATAAAATAATATTTCTATAAACTCTGAATAAACGTAATATTGTGTATAAACCGGCTGGATATTTTTTAACAGCATTAAAGAGCGACCGCAAATTTTCTCATCACCGCTCATCAGCTTATTAAAAAAATTCGACGTTGCTGTGGAGTAATCCAATATTATGTCGATATTTATCGTATAAACAGCAACGGGATGTACGCAGTAGGAGGATTGTCGGATTTTTCCGGCATGCTTGTTCAAAGCTGAACTACACCTGTCATTATAACCAGTTCTCGCAGTTATTTACAGTGAGCATTATACAGTGAAACGTAACGTAAACGTGATGTACGCTATATATGATATATTTTAAGAATTAAGAGCCTTTCTGTGTCACGTCGCTTTCACGTAATTGTAATCAACGCAGTATAAAGACTCAATACATTTATTTTGCGCAATTTATACTCTCGAGACGATCATCAAGAGCGGACCGTGCAAATTCGGCTTTAGGCGTAACATTGTACAAGAATACCATCGTCGGTATCCCGCGGCGACAGGTGGAAACGCAACTAAAGGCCCCGCAGCGTGACGAGGAGCAATTATTACGGGATCCAGGCAAGTATCGCGGGGATTAAGGATCATTTAATTAATACTAAATGTTGAATTTACATCGGGAGTAGTCGCGGTTTTATGCCTCGCGCTTTCCCAGTTCACGAAGCGCGTTTTAACGAGCGCGATCGCTTTTCTTGCACCCCGGCTATCTCCAAGCAGCGACGAAGCCTAATCGAAGTGATATATCGAGCCATTCGGCATTTGGGCCTCTCTCTTGAGAAATTTTCTTAATTAATATCGCAATAAAAAAGAAAACGAGATTTCATCGCGCTATATAGATATCGTCAAAGTTTTATTTCAAGGAAATAAATTCTGATTTTCCTCTCTGCTAGTATTTGGAAATTAATAGCAAAATAGTAGCAGAAAGAAAAATCAGAATTCCTTGAAATAAAAAACTTTGATGATATCTATGTACCGCGATGAAATCTCGTTTCCTTTTTTATTGCAATATTAATTAAAAATATTTCTCCCTCGTGCGATGATCGATTTAATTATCATTAGTATACAGCTGACCTCCGTACGGTGTACGTTTCGCATGATCCTAATTATGATGCGGCAAGCCGCGATCGCCCGGCGGCTAGAGGCTATTTGTTTAATTAAACATACGAAATCTGAGTTTACAAATATTACCTTTTCGGCAAGTTCGCGCGTAAATCCTAGCGTTTAGTAGTTATTAAAAGATCCCACGGTCGTTTCGCGGATGTGATTTTAATAACCCGCGCGCCTTAAGAGGCATTGCCGCAGGTAGAGGACTAAGTAAGTGGATGCCTTAGGATCTTGTACAGGTTGCTTCATACACACAGAACTTGAGGACGTGATGGCGAATGCGGATTCTAATATGTGGCAGAAATTAAAGGAAAAATTTATAGACGATTAATAATTATCGTCTTGACAGAGGGTCAAAGACGACTGATGATACAAGCTTCTTGCGAGCCTCAAAGTATCATTTCGTAGTCAAACATTCGCGCAAATTTTTTTGCACGTGTTTAATATTCACGATACCGTTGACTTCGTGATACGTGTGATATATATACATATATACACATATATCTACACGATAAATATATTTTTAAATAAAATGGATTCAATAAAAGCGTAATAGCTTCATAATTTTCCACATATTACGTCGCGCACGATTTTCATTTGTTCACCAATTGCAGTTGTTCTGAAGGAGCCTGTAGTTCAACATAGAACTGCTCGACGATGACTCGGATGATCCTCTCTGACATATTTAAGAACTGGTTTCTTTTAACTACGGCGTCAGTCAGCGCCAGTCAACCTAAGCGAGAAAGGTATCTGTCGCATCACCTGCCAGGCGTAAGAGAAATATATTGTTGGCCGGCAATAAAATTGAAACGACACCGATACGCGAACGATAAGTTGTTGAATTGCGAAACCTCTTTAAAATCGGACGCGGCGATCGGACAATTATTTTATATTATGCTCTATATCGTTGCGCCTATTTTTAGAGCCGGTTCGAGCGCTTTTAACAGCGATTTTATGTTCCCTTTCGCCAGGACGAGGTGAGTGACATACCGAAAAAAAGAAATCACGAAGTTGCTCGTGTTGACTCTTACTTGGGCGGCTGGCAATCAAGATATTTATTTATATTTTCATACGTGGAAGAGAAAAGCTGGATTCCACTATAAAAGAGAATTGTCCGATTTATATTTGTTTTTTTTTTATTTATACATATTTAAGAATATATATCTAAAACGTTTTAATTTTCATTAGAGTCTTTGTAACAAAGTTGTCACAAATTCCTCATTTTTTAATTTCATAACTTTTATCTGATTTCTACGCATATTTCAATTTTCCCTAATGCATTTAATAATATTAAAAATTTTTTTTGTATTTTCGTCCTGATTTGGAAACCGTCAAATGTTTTGTTGAGAGTGCAATTTTCAATATGACAATGTAAATTATTAACGTTGTTGACACACTGCTTACCTTTAATTATTAAATTGATAATATTAAATTGCACAAGTGTGATGTACGCATAAATTTCTTTAAAGCCAAGAATTAATTCTTTTTAATTTTCTAAAAAATTGCAAAATTCTCAAACTTTTCTCTGATTTTCCTGATCGTTTTCAATTTCTCTAATATTTTCCTGATTACCAATTTTATAGCAACTTTGCCTAATTATATCGACGAATCAGATTGTGATAATAAAGCGTGTAATACACTTTTGCTAAATGTATCGCTCAAATCAAGTTTATAGAAAATTTCACATTGTTTTGCTAATTACAGACCTTCCTCACATGCAATTAATGCGGTTTTTAGCTTCTCTTTAATCTTACAATGTAACGCATGTGCGTGTGGGACCGCGTGTAATAATTTAACACGTTCTTCGAAGTAGTACAAGCTTTTGTGAATAACAAAAGATTAAAAAAAGCGAGTGTTCGCGTGATTTGTGAGCAGATAATATTTCCATGTTAATTAGGCCGCGAGTTCTCTGTCGGTTTCACTTGTATGTTAATATTCTCGCTTGTTGCGCCGGATATTGCGTTAACGTATCGCCGCCACGCATCTATCGTCGCTCGCTGCTTTGGCATCTTTTTGCACGCCTGACGCGATAAGTCTTTGAAGTAATGAAGTACTCAATTAAGATCGGTATCATTAGGTCGACAGGTGCGCCACTGACAAAGTGAAGGACGAAATCTGCTGCGATTTATTCGTTTCAATAACATTATAAATTAACAAAATAACAAATCGATTCTCAAATTTTTTTTAAACGTTCATGTCAATTATATGTGTTGCGAATTAATTATATTATACATATTATTAAATAGGATTATTGTATCGTAAATATGTAAAGAAAATTCTGTTACGTATATTGAACAGATAAAATTATTATTATATTTAATTTAATAATTATTATTAAATTAAAAAATTATAGATATTCCATTACGAACAAATTTTTTTCATATAAAAAAATGGGAACTGTCAGATTCAAGAAATTGATCGTTGAGAGGAACTCTCCTTGTTCACGATGATACCAGGACTTGCTCACCCTAAGGGTGGCAGTTTCGTTTCATTAATAACTTAAGTCATGAAAACAATAGAAGAGTATTACGCGTTCTTAACAATTAAACGGTTTAAATAGAATAATAACGGCTTATTCTCAACAAAGATCACGTTGTGTTCTTTCAGAGATTCCTGTCTGAAAGCCAGTTGGACGTTATAGCTGAGTTGTATGTAAATATCGTCCATCAAGAATTCAAAAAAATTATGACGCAAAGATAAGAGAAAGGATAATATTACTTTATAGTGACGTGAAGAAACTATAAAAAGGTTATGGCAACAGAATGACTTTCTTAATCTCCTATTATGTTCAATCTACATGACATAATTTTTAATTCGAATTTTTAACAACATTACATATATTTTATCTCTTTCCAACTGACTCTAAACTGGTATGCAATGTAAAATTAAAGACTTGGAAGCTGCAGTTTATAAGAAATAAAGCGGATAATATAACATCGGAGTAATTATCACATATCCGGCTTATACCGTATTTTAATGTTCGCTGTCCACCGCTATAAGAAATATTACTTGGCATCGCAATACGTTAGAATAAGGAATTAAGTAAAGATAAGTAAAGTAATACATAAGGAAGTAAAATGTTGCAATCGTGTTACTATCGCATATTTCATCCGATTGCTTTCTCCTGTGTTCGCATTCTCGTTTTTAACGCGCTCATATCGGTAGTATCACAAAGTTGCTCTCATTATTAACTATTTCTCTTGACGTGATAAATGTTCTACGGTAAGTAATATATCTATTTCTTTAAATATGTACAGTATTTACATATGTAAAATTTTGCAGCCACACAAAATTTTTATTAAATATTGTAAAATTTTTCTAAATATCAAGGCAGCATTTTTAATAGAAATTAATTAAAATTAAATAAATTTTGCCAATAATAATTTCATTTTACATTATATATATATATATATATATATATATATATATATACAAGTTTTATCTGCGTTGCATTTTCTCTACGTCTTCAAACGCTTTCCAATCTATTTCTTTTTATTCTAATATCTTCTTATTATCTACGAAATCATATCGAGTATATGGATAATGCCATATAAGTCGAGATGATACGAGGTGAAGGCGTCCCAGGAAGTCTCTCCCGTTCATAGACGACGGCAGTAGCCGTGGATTGTCTGCAGGTTACGCTAGATACTGTGCCATAAGTTCGGCAGTTACGAGTATAAGAGAGCGAGGGTGTGCCTCGGTAAGTGCAACTAGCACGAAAGGGGCTCGCCGACCAAGGACGGGAGTCCTTTCATGCATACCGTAGTATCCTCAGATCCTCCGTACCGTCTACCCTCTCTCGATGTCTCGTTTGTTCTTTTGTCTCTCCTTGTTCTTGACAAGAAATTCGCTCCTCGTCGCTCCCGGATCCTCTCACCGACATAAGGCGTCGCGTCGCTATACGCGAAGGACGTCGCTACGAGCGCGAGGAGTTCTCGCCGCGAGTATTATCGCACGGTATGAATTTCACGTCGTGCTCGCACGTAAAACGACGTTTGGTCGCGTACGATACGAGAGAGAAACGGAGGACGAGGACGAAGACGTATTACGAGACCAGGCGAAAAACTCAGAGGGTCGTCTAATTCGCTTTTACAGCCCTGCAGCAGGCAGAGAGTCTCGCCTCTGATCAAAAAACGTCACCTGCGTACGGCAATCGCAGGAGAAGAGCAACGTGGCCCTACGGCCGCTCGGTAATTCGAAAAAGATTTATGGGCCGCCGCGAGTTCTCGCCGTTGTGAGACACGACGGAAAAAAAGGAGAAGCCGGAGAGACGTTCGATGGCTGGCGCGAGGCATGCGATTGCGAAAAGCATTCAATTTGCAATTGAACGATCTTATAAGGGAACATCCACTTATAAGATACTTGTAAGACTTGAATTTTAACCACTAAAGAGAGTATAAGGAAAAAACAATAGAGTGCATAATTCAGTAAGTTATAGCTAACCAAAAAGATATTTGACGGTTTAATAAAGAAATGATATCTGTAATTATCAAGTGTGTTAATTCAGCTAATTCTTTGCTAATACAATGAAAATTACTAATGTGACGAGTTTTCTTCATTACAGTAGCAAAAGTATGTGCTATCTTAGTTAATATTTTTGTTAAAAATTGTTATCTACATGTAAGATTCTCGTAGAAAGTTATCTTTGTTGTGTTAATAAATTTACTGTGCTATTACAACCAATATTATTACCTATAATCGCTAATTTTATACAGCTGTACTTTATTACTTTAATAGAAAATTAGCTATCTGTATATTACGACTGGAGATTCGTTGAACTTTTTAATTTTAATAATCTTTTATTTTTCATATAGGAATAAAAATCGAAGCGGGAAATTTCTTCAGGTATAACTTTAATTTAAAAAAAAAAAGTAATTTATAGAAATTTTGAAAACTCTTTTACAATTTTTTAAAATTTATTATTACAAGAGGATCAGAAAATGGCAAATATGCAGGTATGTAATAAAATATTCTGAAATTTTTAAATTGCAATTATACATATTTTATACATAATTACATTCATCTATAATTCAATATTTTGTAGAGTATGAATTTACCGCGATTACTGATTCAACAAGTTAAAACAATATCATTAATTCCTTAGTGATCTTCCCCTCTCCCGTTCAAATGAACAAACAAATAAATAAATCATGTCGATGCAGACTCAAGCAGAGTGGTCAATGCTAACATCAACATTTCAGAATCCTGAATATCTCGTTGATTCCCGTCTGTTTTCCTTGCACATCTGTCGAGTGGATATCGCGATGCCGTTTAGAACCCTCCAGTTCTCTCGCGCGCTTAATATCAAAGAATCTTCCAGCGGCACACACGGTAGAACATCCAGACCAGAACGTTTTCAGAAAGCAAGAGCGAGAAGACGAAGAGGAAAGGAGGAGAGGAGTGGAAAATCGAGAGAAACGTAGGGTTGTAGTTTTGGGAAAAAGCAGGGCGATGGTAATCTTTCCTTTGGCCGATGTGCAGAATCACGCGTCACCGCGTCCGCCGTCGGTCGTTTCATATAGACATTCCTTTCTGCCTTCCGTGCTTGTTCCTGTATCCTCTGCCCTTCCGGCCACACGCACGCACGCATCCACGCACGCAGACACGCGTGCCGATCTTGGGGGATGAGAGATAGAGAGGGGGAGAGAGAGAGAGAGAGAGAGAGAGAGAGAGAGAGAGAGAAGGTCGTCGTCGCCCCCTCATTCGCCCGAGGTGATTCGCTCTCGAGATTGCGGATCGTCGAAATGAATTTATCGCCCGAGAATTTGCGTAAATCCTGGCGTAACGAGAAACAGGAAGAGCGGCTCCCGTCGCGCCGGATTTCGCCGGAACGACGCCGATGTCGGTGATAAGAGTATGCCGAAAGGATGCTGCAAGCTCTCAGATGGTGAGAGAGGCTTGCCAGCAACGACGAGGAATACCAAGATCTAAGAAGACAAGAATGTGATCGTTGAAGATTCTAAGAATCGATGGCTTTATAAATTTGAATACATGAAAGATATATTTAATGCAGAATTTAAAATTGGAAATATTTGAATTTTAAAAAACACGATTATAAATATCTAAAAAATTTAACGATCTTTGAAAGAAATCGAATCGGAAAGTATAACAAAGTATAAGAAAATGAAGTTTTAGAAATTCTGATTGAAAACATTGAAAAATTAATATAATTCAAGGATCGAGATTCGATGATCTCAAGAGTTTAAGGAAAAAAACTTAGAATCAAAGAGAGACAGAGAGAGAGAGAGAGAGAGAGAGAGAGAATCAACGAATTCTTTAAGAAAAATTCACATTCAAAAATTAAAGTTTTGAAAATAAAAACCATATTTGGATGGTATTTTCAAAAATTTCACTTTAGACTACGGAAATTTAATACCTGTATAAAAATTATCCAAAATCAAGAATCTAAACGTTTAAAAGTTTAATCTTCAAGCTATTAACTATAACATTTAATTCCTCAGGCTACATATTTTAACAATCAAGACGGTCGTATTCGTACAGCTAACAACACGATTCATAAGCAGCAAGGAGCAAGACGGTGTAACAGAAGGAGGAACTATCCTATCGAGAGCTCGCTCTCGATCGCTCGTTACGAGATAAATCGCGGCGCGAACGAACAAGGCGATCGCTAGGTTGTCGATGGGTGCTCGCAGCAGCCGTTAACTGTCGAGAGGGTGTGGGGTGAAGGAAGGGAGCACTTATATAAAGCGCGGTGATATATAAGGGATTTGTCTCCACAGTACCGTCATACGTCATGTCGCAAATATTAACTCTGATACAGGCCATTCATTCACTTAATTACAAACAGTCGTGATTTAAGGGAGACCGTGCGGCGGGGGGTCTCAGGCCAGGGCACACCACCAGCCAGCATTTCGGTAGGTGTCCGAGGTGTGTAGCTGATACTGTGTAGCTTTCTTTACGATCTCTCATTTACACAACAGGACCCGAGGGCCACAGTTCGCCGAACTGATTTCTGCCTCTTACCCCCACTGATCTCAACGTCCCCCGGTGGGACACGGTGGCGATTTACGCTGAGATGCGGAAATACCGTTGCACCGAAAAAAAAAATGGGACGCGCATAATATAAGTGTCCCAGGTGTTCCGTACTGAATTATAATTTTTCATTGCCGAAAGCATTGCTTTCGGCAATGAAAAATTATAATTCAGTTAAACACTGTCAATCATTGAACGACGCATTAATCTTTATTTAAGAATTGTACAAAATTATAAAGAAGCATGAGAGAAAAAAATGTTTGATATTTGTGTCTATAGGTCTGTTTTTCATTGCTGCACTTTTTGAGCTGGTGCGCACAGCGCAATAAGCTGAAGAAAATAAATATACGTTTGTTTCACTTCAACTTATTGCACCAGTTCAGAGAGCGCAGCAATAAAAAACGGATCTTATAATTGCATGATAATATTATGGTTAAGAAATCTATTTTTATTACTGGTTGTGTTATCACTGGTATAGTGTTAGTAATAATAATTATATTTATAGTTCTAGCAAAAAATATACAGTCAGTACAAAAAAATGACTATAAATTACAGTCAAATTATGGTAATTGCAATTATTTTTTTTCGTTGTGTAATATATACCGGCACAAGTAAAATTTGCATCACATAAAGTCATATAATATTGAGAATATTAATCAATATTCATGAACACTATATATCATAATTTTTAATTGGTAAAATGCAAAATTGTTTCATTTTTATGGCATAAGCAGAAAATAAGCATATGAAGAAAATAAGCATATGAAGAAAATAACGATAGTAATAATACGAACAACGTATAACTAATACACGTATCAGTTTGAACGGGCGTTTGCAGATACTCAACGAATGATTTCCAATGTTACAAATAAGTCTTCCAGATATTTAATGGCACTTGGTCCCACAGCTGCGCGGCTTTCATTTCGTTTCAATTGCAATGCATCCCTCACTGGCATTACGAGACGCTGTTCCGTTCAGCTTCTTTTTTCACGCCTTTTCGCTTTCACGTCGCTTCGCCCTCGTTCCACATCTTTCTCAATCGCTCTGGCTAGTTCCCTGCCGAAATCTGTACCTTTCTCTCTTCTCAACTGTACTCGAGAAGCAGTTTGCACATGGTAGCACGACGTGGCTATCAATATAAATTCAATGTTCGTGCAGGCTGCTTTGTAATCTTTCGACCGCCGATGTAACTACCTCCACCCCGAAAAGGAATCAACCATCATGGGTCCCACTACTTCTCTTCCCACCCGCTTCTGAAACCAATTTTGTGCGCGTGCTGCGGCTACAAATGTTTTTGGGACTTATCTATTGTTGTCAGATAAAAGCTTCGTATTTAGAAATTAATTAATCAGAAATAATTATTCGTGAAAATCCTTTTTAACCTCCATTTTACTTTATTTCATTTCTCACTGATCAACTTTGTGTGACAAATTTAAAAGAAATCTCCAAGAGTTTTCTAATGTTAGACTAAAATCCTGATTCCTTTTCTTCCTGGAGATCTACATTCCCAGGTAATTTAATCGAAACAAGATACTTCAAGAGTTCTGCTCAACTCGTTAATTCTACAGAGCAAACAGCTAATAATTTTTACGCTGCAGATTCTGAAAGAGAAGGTGATCTGGAGCTTGGCGGAGCACGAAACCGACGTGGACGACTTATGTTGGAGCTCGCCTTTGTGCGCGCCAGACCGAAAGGCTCGCTCGCTCGCCAACGTGCCAATATTCATAAACACGTCCGACAGCTTGCGATATCTTACTCAACAACGGCCTTTCTCGCTCTCGCACGACGTAAAGCGGCCGAGAAGAAGAGCCTGCTTACAGGCCCACAGGCGCGTGAGGAATCGTTTGTTTCTTCGACGACCGCGTCGAATTCGGATCACGCCGCGGGTTTCAGTCTTTATACACACCCGTGGGTGGTGATAAAGATGCATGCGGATCGACGAGATCGGTAGCGGACAAATGCGGCCCGTTGCCAGCGGTTCAAGTCGTCGGGCTCTTATTCGCGCGAGAAAAACATTTCTGAGTTTACGGGGATTATTTTTGAAATATATTGAACGGACAGCTTTCGTTATAAAAAGAATCATCCGCGTTGTTTTTTTCCGTCGAGACGGACAAAGGCTACTAAAATTCTTTCTAGAGATACTAATATGATTTTATTTTTTATGTCACATAAAATCTATCAGATATATTCAGGTGTCGTTGAGGGAGACATTTGAAAGACATAGAGTTACCAGAAATTGGAATCGTAAGATCGCTATCCTGTGTTCCTTTTTTTATAGACCTTATATAAGATCTTATTTGCGACGGATGATGTATTAGTGTTACTCTATTCTGAAAACGTAAATAAATGAATTGACAATTACCTATATATTGGGTCATTTAAAAAGTATCCGCGGTTTTTTCATTCAAAAATTGAATAAAAAACCGCGGATACTTTTTAAATGACCTAATATTTCGTCTCAGGATAAAATTTTATTTTTCTTGTAAACTATCCAACTAATAGTATGCGTTTAAAAATATTGAATACATCTTTAATATATTCTATATCAATATCACAACTAGATTTGATACGGTAAAATGTTTCGAAAGAAATAACGTCACGAACGCTATATGGAAAGTCATCCCGATCTGCGCGTGTCACAATTAAAAGAAAAATAATAATAATAAAAAAGGAAATGAGAAACATTCTCGGCCATAGCGAATGATTCACCGGGAATATTATACTACGACAATAAACGTAGGTATCCACTTCGTAAACCAGCTCGCGCTGTTGCGTTCACGCAACTCGTACGTCCTGCGCTGTCTCGGTTCATCTCTTTATCTTTATTTTTCTTATCCCGGTGACCACCTTGCAACGCGGTAGAAGAACAGCGGACTAACGGAGAGGCGGGGGGTGGTGTGAGAAGAGATACGGTGGAGCTTCCGTGGATTCACCTTGCCAAATGAACGACTCGTTTCGGGCCGGTAAATCCCTCGATTCCCATCCCGGGGTCCCACATTCATTGCCTTATTTTTTCCTGCTCCCGTTGGACCCTGTATATGTTGCAGAAAATTCATCGCTCATACAAAATTATACTCTTACATTCCTTAGAATCCCAAAGTCGTCGTGTGGCGAACAAGATGAGATACGTCCATGAAAGTTTTTTGTTATATTCGTCACTATTCTAAACGCAACGATATTCCACGCCGTACATTTTATACGAAAAAATAAAATTTTATATAGACGATATTCATAATGTCTAATATTTCATAATGTTTACAAAAATTATTATAAAAGTAAGTAATATAAAATCTTTAATATTTAACGGGACGTTATTGTAGCAACGTCTCATTTTACAACAATATAAAATACAAGAATTGGTTTAAAATGATGTAATTAATTAGCGGCAAGCATCGTTAGCAAATAATTCCCTCCGTTTGTATGCGCGCTTCGAGCCTACCCGGATACCTACCCACGTATCGACTATATCGCTCATAACCGACCGCGAAGAGCGCAAAACGCTAACCGGCTGCGGGACACCGGTGGTCGTACCGTGCGTATACCGTAAACGTCACGAGCGGCCAGCAGTTCTTTGATATCGCTGAAGCGTGAGGACGTTTTGGCAGACAGACGGATGGACGGACGAGCCGACGAGGGGTCTGGTTATGATTGTGATATTACAGTTGGTTCGTAGGCTCTCGGAATGTAGCCTCTCTCTCTCTCTCTCTCTATCCCTTCCTCTCTCTATCGTTCGCTCTCTGTTTTACTCCCTTCCGCCTATGTGCATTCTACGTGGATGCATGCCTGCCCATCAGGCCGCGCAACGTAGAGCTAATCAAACGGGCCAACCCGCTGTGCGAATATTAATTAAACTCTCCGTTACGCCTGAATAGCGTGTATAGAGGGTCGCGGGGGGAGGGAAAGAGGGCGAAAGGTAGCGAGGACGTGTATGTTACGCTTTCGCGCGCCTGCGAGTGTTACATCTGCGAACGATGATTCTGTTTGAGAAAGCGAGTGGCGAATCTCCTCCCTGATATTCCAGAATCTGCTGGGATCTTTCCGGAAAGAGATCTTTCAAATATTCTATCTAGGTTTACTCTAATTTCGCAGCGTGTACCTAAAAAGTTATTATTACATTACATCTAATGAGCGAATTTTATTTTGAAAAATTAATTCATTCTTCTCTAAATGTTCGATAATATACGTCGTAAAATATATGCATTTTTTGAATACATTTCTTGAACAAAAAATAAAGTCAGGACTAAATTTTTAATTTACTGATCTTATTTTTTTTTTATTTAAAGTATGTAGTAAATACAAATTATAATTCGCAGGTAGAAAAAGGTATTTTTCTAATATCTGTTCCACAATATTCGTGCAGATCCTTTTCAGGAGAGAAGATTACCTCTCCCGTTGGCTTCGTAAATAACTAGGAAGCATTGTTAAGGAGCTCGGGCGCTTTGTGGAATCCGCGAGTCATTTTATTCGCCCGGCAATAAGCGTAACTCAAGATACCCGGTGTTTTTCCACCGCATACAATATCGAATAATTAAATCGAGTATGTCCGCGCGATAAAACGATATACCGCCGTGGTGCAGGAGGAACAGGTCGCGCAGAAGATAAGACCGCGACCGTGAATTTAACTCGTTATCGGGATAGCGACTCGTTGAGGTATTGTTAAAGCATTCGCGCACCGACGCGACCCTCCCGAGATACGAGAGAGAATTCACATCACACTATCACACGTGTGTTTCGCGTAAAGGACCTCGGATAATTGATGGAACCTTTTTGCGTCCAGTTTTAATACTGGTTACTTTAATGGTCAAATACGTTCACGCGATTAATTCAAATTTGAAGTTTTAACTCCTTGAAATGGCGGTTGACAGTGATAACTGCATTTTAGAGAAAGAATTTCACTCACGTATCAGCGTATACAGCATCTGAGAAATGATATCGCAACGTCTCGCTAATTTCCAACTTATTAGATTTCCTACACCGATCGTTGCAAATGTCTGTCCCGCTCAAAGCGTGCTACTGCGAATATTGCCCATTAGCATCTGCCTTGTCGTTTCGAAACGAAAAGTCGACGAGTGTCGCTCACGGACTTCCTATTCTCACGGGGCGAGATGGGGACGAGGGCATGTCGCTCGGCGACATTCACGCTTGCCCGCGAAGCGAGGGAGACGAGTCACGGTATACTTATATAGACGTCAGTCAGATTTCCGACGTTGTAAACGGCTGTATATGGCTCGTTGTAAAGGCGGCCCCTTTGATACCACGAGGCCCATAATGCGCCGATACATACGTAGGGCCTCGATCGTAAATACCACTAGTCTCTCTCTATCTCTCTCCATCCTCCCTCATCGTGTTCCCTACACCCTGTCTTTCCTCCTTTTTTCTCTCACTGCGTTCTCTTCTCTTCCTTTTTATATAAATTAGATTCTGCCTTCTCGATGTCATGCGAAACGTTGGTCGCTCTAAATCCCGCGCGCCGCAACTGACCGTTTAATTACATGTTCATAAAACAGGAGGAGGAAGCAACTTTTTGGCGCTTCGTCCCTTTACGCCCTTTCACTGCTCCTCTCTCTTCCTTCCTTCATCATCCAGGTCATTGTCGCCGTTGTATTCGTGAACCGGTCTGAGGCTTGCCGAACACAGCACACCTGGATACGAGATCGCCTCGATACGCGAAGACACGTGCGTGAAAATAATTGCAATTTTTTCATCGGGTTCCTTCTTTATTATTATGAATTACACAACTTATCAAATTGTTGAAGTTTATGGAATCGAGATTTATCTGTGCGTTAGAAATTTCCAATGACTGGAACAAAATCTTATCTGATAATATAATCGATCGACAGAAATAGGATTTAATCAAATTATAAAAAAACTAATTATGTTTATATACTATTTTGTTATTATTTTACATTTGTATTATTATTTTATATATTAATTGTAGTATTATATATATTATATTATATTATAATAATCGATTTAACAAACCAGTGTAAAAAAGCTTAAGTTTATAACAATTAGAGAAGCTTATTTGCTCTTCGCTAAAATGAAACAAATAAATCAATCTTTTACTTAATTTTGTAGTTCATAAACTATCACGTTATCTTTTATTAATGCTTAAATAATTGTATGACTAATTACATGATTTTATCTCAGTATAATTTCAATAGATTTAGAATAAAACATACAGGACTTGTATGCTATTATATTAGCCAACGTTGCAACATTCCAGTCAATGTTTAAGTAACAACATGTAAAGTAAGAGTGTTAAATATAAACGCGTGCGGGTGGAGGTACAAGGCGCGTAAAACTAGACAGATCGTTTGTGGCTTGAAACGTCAATAGCCTAATGAAAATAATTGACGGCCCAGAGCGGGTGCAACTGCTCGAGTGAAATGCACTTTGACTATCCGCTAACGAACCAGTCGAGTGGTGTTCATTTTAGTTGTATACTCGCGTGCTTTGTCGAGTGCTCCGAGCGGAAATTCCGCTACGGAAGCGCTGGATTCATAATGCGTCTATCAATCGCGATTATAGCGTGATTTTTTGATAACGCTATTACTATACGGGTAAAAATATATAGAATAGAAATATTATTGCTCTTTTCATCTACACTGAGGAAAAAGTTTCGCAAAAATATTCTAAATATTAATAAATATTCGTTTGAATGGAATTTGAAAAATATACTATACTTTAATAAACGATTGATTTAAATAGTGCAAACTAAACATTTACTTATAGTAAATAAATATTTACTCAATAAAAAGAAGTAATAATTAAATCAAATTAATGGTTCTTGTATCAAATATATTTTTATATAATTTAGTAAATGTTTAGTTGGCACTATTTAAATCAATCGTTTATTAAAGTGTAGTATATTTTTTTGCAGTGTATAAATTCTGATCTATACCGAGTTAAGCTAATATAAATGTCAAAGTGGAAATATCTTTTTGTCATAAATTTTTCATTTTTAATGAAAATGTCTTAATTGAGATTATATATGCGAAATTCATTTTAACTACTATAATATCTGTTCATTAATAATCTATATTTATATCATTTGTTAAATTCTTTGGTTTCTCATATGTATATAATTATGCACTGCTTAATAGTGAAATTTCTATGACCACGTGTTATAGCACTAATTGTTCGTAATATTTGTATTTAATTTCTTTGTGTAATTTCTATGATATAATGATTGTTAAATATTACCGTATTGTAATTCTGATATTAATTTACAATAGCATTATAATAAATCTATTCCGCAATGTCAATCTTTTATGCGAATAAATTGTACTGTAATTTATTTAACTTTTGCAAACCGTATGTAATGTAAAATGTAACTGTCTTTTTCGTTGAATTGAAAATCCAGCACAAAAAATTGAACATATAAACATTTAGTAAACAATAATAATAAAGTATATTTTATAATTAATGCGATATTCTTAATGTAATTCTTATAGTTCTCACAATTGGAACAAATATTCTGAGAAAACAATGTTAACAAATATTAATAAATATTAATCTATAAACTATACTTACAATAAACAAATATTTACTCAACAAAAAAATTATTGTTAAATTAAATTAATGGTTCTTATGTCAAATAAATATATTCATTTAATAAATATTTCATTGATGCTATCCATTCAAAAACATGATCTACTAGAATATAGAATTTTATTTCAATGTATGCATAATGACGGAATATCCGCAGCTACTCACAGTGCAGATTCCACAGAAAAGCGAAATTCGCATGGTTGTGGTACATTTCGCGAGTGGTCCATGAGCGTGCACACGAAGCCTTAAGTGGTCCGGTCGATCATCGAGGGGTCGAACGCGTCGTACCGAGTAACTCACTACCGCACCATCGAAACCAAACTAATAGCAACCTCGGTAGAGCCGGGGTGAGTCGCCTCGGGTGTCGACACGAGGGGAGGGGGACATTAAACTATCCGAGGGTGAAAACACTCTCGGCATCCTCTGCGGAGGCCTCTCGATGATCTTTCTGGGATTTGTAATTTATTTTATTTTCTCTGCGATTGGCGAACTTTTTATGCATTTTATTTCTTTTATAACAATCCTTCCATTATAACAAGCGTCGATAAATCATGAACTGACACATGAATAATGTAATAATTTAATATATGCAATCTAATAAATGAAAAGAAATAGGTATAATTTTGTATAACTAATTTAAATTAATTAAACAAGCTGTTAAAAATTAATAACTTGATCAGGACCAGATATAAATGTCAGTATCAGTAAAACAATCTTTGAATAATTTACACCATTTAATGGAAATTACCACAGAATATTCTATGATTTATCGAAACTATTTCTCTTTTTACATTAATCACGAATAATAGTGTTAAATAATTTGCAATACAATTTACATACTGATAATTGCATTTACACACGGATAAATAATTCTCAATTACCATATTTTCATACGCTGCTCGCACGATTTTTAAGAAACATCGTCATGCAGTTTTTCTTCAAAAATATTATTTTACGATTGGAAAAAGTATCATTAAATAAAGGATAGAATTATCCTAATTTCTCTCTCTCTCTCTCTCTCTCTCTCACACAGACTTAAACTTAAGTATTTCAGCTGATTTTATGAGCGAAAGCAAAGTGAGAAAGCACAGAAGCCTCTCCGAGAAAACGAAAGAGAATTCGAGCGAAGGGAAAGGGACGGAGGAGTGTTAGCGGGAGGGTGAAAAGTCAAAGCGACGTGAAGCGAATGGTTGGTAGTCTCGTGTATACGTCGCTGACATCTGTATTAGCAAGATTACCGGATGGTTCCCTCGGATCCAGAAGGGATCGAAATACGTGACGCGCAGCCGGTTTCGGACACGGAATAGGTGCGAACGAGGATGATGGGACGCGCAGGGCAAGGACGAGGTACAACGAAGGGTGGCGGGAGGAACGATATGGGTCTTCACTCGCCGTGAATGACTTTGTATATAAGTCCACTAATCTGTAGGCACGCACAAAGCCGGCCTTTGTGTCCGCGGGTAGCACGGCAGTCAGTCAGTCATCCAGTCAGTCAGAACAGTCAGTCAGTGGTCCTTGGCTGGCATTTAGGGGTTGTTTGCGCGGCGAGGGTTTGCGAGAATCGCACACGACTCGCCTCTTCTTTGTCCCGACGTATCCGGATGGCCAATAAAATTCAGCGGAAATATGCGATATGTAATAAGTCTGGCTAAAAGAGAGAATGTGTACAATTACTTAAATTCAGTACAATAAAATATAATAAATTGTATAATTAAACTTTAATAATTACGTATCTTATTATCTATTATAGAAATCAGACACACAAAATAGAAACTGTCAAAAGTTAATTATGTTAATTTTAATTGTACTGCGACTATTATCAAATCAAGTTAACATTATTATCAGATAAGTATTAATAAATTATACAATTTTTGTGAATCGTTTAAATTATATTATAAATTATGCATGTAATTATGCTTTATCGTTTACTTATAATGAAAAAAAAAGAGACTATGTTTTATTATTATTAGAGCATACAGCGACAAATTCTTATCGTAAAACTAATTTTTTTAATTCGTTCACTCGTTTATTCAAAACGAATCATAGAATAAAAAAAAAATGCGAATGCGCAATTTTTTCTTTATTCGTGATAATTTGAAGGTTTCCTTACATTTAATACAAACGCAAACTAAGCATTTCATCCGGTGATGATGATGCAAAGCCCCCTTCAGAACACCACTGACCGACTGACTCTATGACCTACAGATTCTCATATTGCTCCTGGGGGATGGTCGATGACTGCAACTGCTAGCGACATATACGCCTGAGACGTATCATCTTCCTCTCGAATACACACGAAATGTTAATTAATCATGAATATTAAATGAGTTTATTATTATTATCTCATTATTATTGTATTTTCATCTGCGCTTGACTTGTGATAAATCAATGGCAGCTGGTTTCCACGCAATTAGTTACAAATAATTTGGCGCGCGATCCGTGCGCGCGTTTTCGTCGGACAATCAAGTCGCAGTAATTTGACGTGTCGAAATTTTCGGTCAACAGCATAACGAGAGATAGAGTAATTGTAACGAAGAAAGGAATCGCCTATGAACGGCTGTTCGTATCGATATTATTCTTGCGGCCGATCTGCGCGAACGGCCGGTTGAATGATTTACACGTCGAGCAGTGCAAAACCGAAAATGACAGCGCCATAAATCGCGGCCGAACCCCACGATATATCCGGTCTCGCCCGCGCACAAGCGGTTTTGCATAAATAAATATATACCACGAACTATGGGCGCCATGCTCTATATCTCCCTATATGTATCAGTTGAAATGTTATTAAGGCCTTTTCGCGAACGTCAGTTGATCCTATCGGTGCTGAAAGAACTCCATATTTTCTTTTTGTTTATACAATCCTTCAGTTAAAAAAATATTGGTGTGGATTTAACACCAATGCGACGTCTATGTAATTCTCACCATGTTGGTGTTAATATTGACACTAACATGGTGTGGATTTAAAACCCGTAATGTTAATTTCACATTATGATATTTTTTTGCTATCGTGAATAATAGTATTTCTAGAACATTAAGCTGCATGAAGTTATATAACATCATGTCGTATGACAAAACGTATAAAACTTAAAATTTATATAATAATTTAGATTATCATTAACAAATACAATTTAATAAAGATGTTCCTTTGAGCAAAGTTCTTATGATTATCATCTATTTCATTGCTTTCATTGCTATCCTAAATATATGTACGTTTTTATCCTTTTTAATGAAATTAGAAGAAAAAAAGGAATCTCTGCTCTGCAAGTTTATATTGGATAATGATTAGCTAGAATCCACGTAGGAAAATCTCATCGCGACAACTGTCAGAGAGAAAATCGTGATCCGACTCTCCGGGAGGACTTTCCCAGTGGCATGAAAAGGCTCGGGATGGGATTATACAGTCGAAAGTCACAGTTCAAATTTGTCGGTCCATTGAGTCGAGCGTGCGGCAAGGGCCAAAGGCTTCCGGTTTCGGCACACCTGCTCGTCTGCACAACGCGGCAAGACATCGTTCAACGGTAGCGCGAACCGATTTCACGCTGCGCTCGTGCACAAAGGGCATGTTTAAATTATGATAATTCCTTCGCCCGATGGGATACAGACGTGTCCTGTCCCCGGTGCTTTCGCGTGATGACTTGCGGATGACTTCGCGTCTTGATCGGAATTCGATAGATGTACCAAAAAGCATTACTAGAGTTACTTACATAAAAAAAAAGTTCAAATCATTAAATTAGATTTTCTGAGAACCGAAAATCTCTTAACAATCATGTCATTCAATTATATAAAATTATCTTTTGCAAGTTTAAGTTGTTAAAATTAAACAAAATAAGATTGTACAAATAAAGAAATAAATTTGTAAATTCCTTACTATATCATTTACAAAGATTGAATATTTCTTTGCTTTCTTCTCTGCTCAACGAAATTTCATTCTTGAATATGACTCTTATTTCGTTATAAAAATTTCAAGTGTTAAATAATATCTAAATAAAATACTGACAGATGGAAAATAAAAAGATAATATAATATTACATTATAGAAAAACTATAATTGTAAATAAGTTAAGCATTATAGTCGATAAATATCATCGTTTATCATTGTTAGGAGCAGACGAATTTGATATCAACCGATTCGATATCTCTCGCAATTACATGATATTACTTCAGCGCTCCTAAGTCTTATTCTATCAATTTAGTGATCAATGTGGCCGATCCATCAGTGCGAGCCGCTCGTTACGCGGGATTTCCCGTCAGTAAGTAGATTATGCGCATTGTTAATGACCGTAAAGCGCACACCGCGAGCGCGATGATTTAGTTAATCCACAAAATATTATTATTACCCGTATATTGTGAGTCTGACCGTTCTATAATACCCTTTTGTGCGGTGGTTGAAACGCTTACCGATTCTCCTTCGAATTTCCGCTAAATTATCATAGCGTTTCGTGCGCGTATGCGTACCTACGTGCGACAAAGAGAGAAAGAGAGAGCCGTTATATCAGTCCATAATATATTAATTTCCTTTGTGCATTCAAAATCAATAAAAAAGTTATTTTATTCATTCTATTTTAAAATTTTTGCGAAAATAAAATTCATTAAATAAAATAAAGTCTTTTTTTAGTAAGTTCTTCCTTCTGAAATAACATAACACGCATGCATATAAGAAATATATTTACTATATGATAATGTTTCCGAATTAAATTCGATTGTCGCATTATTTGTTGTGCACAATTAGCGACAATAGTAATTAGCGATCATTGACGGGGTATCAAACAATTAACCGAAAATACAGCACCTCGGATCTTTCCCCGGAGGATTAAGATAGCAGTGTGAGATGGGGTCGGGCTTGGTTCCACCAACTAATATCCTTTAGTCTTATCCTTATTATTATCCTCCCCTTCAACTGCACGACTACTTCGAGGCGTTTCGCTAACCAGGCGTCGGCCTGATATTAAAGCACATCCTTAGCATCGTACTAATTTTACGCGACGGCTCAACTACGTGCCGGATGATCCTTTAAACCGGAGTTTACCTCCACAAAGCATGAGATCAAATTTCATAAAGAAACTCGTACATCTCGTATATTTCACCTGTTCAGATTCTTTTTCAGTTACTGTATCAATAAAGATTTTGCTATTTATTTCTAATATTTTAATTATTTTTCTCCCTGTTAATTTTCCCATTTCTTTTTTATTCATCCAAAGCTTTACTGCTACAATCATAATGTATATAATTTACATAAAGACTTCAAGTATTAAAAATTTTTTTTAATATAAAATTTGCATCTATTTGTTCTATTAAAAATTAATACGCCAACAGACTTTTATTGTAAATTTCAAATAATTAATTAATAATAATGTAAAATCTAAATCCAAGAAGAATTTCTTATTAAAATTTAACGTAGTAAAAAATAAAACATATAAAATTAAAAGGAAAAAAAAACTGAAGAAAGATACATCGAGTAACACGCGCGAAAAGGATCGCTCGTTCTCCCTCCTCTTTCGCAACGTGCCTCTCTCCTCTTCTCTCGCCGCGCGTGATTTACGAGCCCTCCGCCCTCCGTCGGCATGGGAGTTATGCAGAAACGTCGGACATACGACGACCCTCGTGGCATCTCCTTTCGTGATGCTCTCGTGGGTTTAGTAGCGTCGATTAGGCGGCTCTTAGAGGGCTCGGGTGCCGCCCCTGAGTGGCTACAAAGTGAAACGTAGAAAAGGAACAACCCTATATTCTGCTCCGGCATCTCTCCCACTCTCACTCTTTCTCTTTCTTCTTTCTCCCACATCCCAAATGTGAGTATCTTCGTTCTTTCTCGCGATAGTCGAGACCGCTATCACTTGTCTCGAAGAAGAGCAACGATACTGGTACTAAAGCATTAATTAATAGCGACTGCTCGCTTGCTCGAAACGGTATTACCCTACCGGGGCTATCGTCGTTTTATAGATACAGAACGTTTCGAGGATGTACCTTTTTCCGGCGCGCTTCTCTGGTAGTAAAAGCCGTCACAAAAGGAGACAGAAAGACTCGTCGGTGGTTCCTTTTGTTTCTTCTCTCCGACCGTCCAGTCCTCGTCTAGATTGTTTCTTTCAGAACGAAATGTTTCTAACAATTTTATTCACGATGTCATCGAACGATATACCGCTCGGATCATTTTAACGATTCGATCAAGGTTTCGCCAATCGAGAATGATGTTTACCATGGAATGTCGATGTAAAGGTATGAGATGATGCTAATTAAGAGTAGAGAATCGTGAAGTCTCTCTCGAGAGGAGAAACGGTAGACTAATAAAGTTTATACAAGAATGTTCTACTAATAATATTTCTCTCAAGAGAAGTCGAAGAAATCGTATTTTATTACGTTCTTCGGACGTAATGGAATAAAAAAATAACGAAATAAGGATCGAAGATCCAAAAAGAAATTGTAGAAAGTCTCTAAAAAAATAAATCTTTAACTGTCAAAGAATTAGAGAGGAATTTCAATTTCAATTCTAAAAATTTTCAAATTTCCGCGAACGATATTTATCGCATCTTCTTACAGATTTCTGGCGAAAACGAGTAGAGACAGGATTCATCGAGTAACCATATTTTTATTCCCACGTAAAAACGCAACCCCCTCTCGCTGACGACTCGGCACGCTCGACTACCCTTTGTCTTCCCCCATCGGCAGGGCCCATCGCTTCGACGGGCGCCCTTTCGTGCCAGCCTGATTTCCTCTAAACTCGCGAATAAAAGTTTACACCGCGAGCGACGTCGCGAGGGTGCACCGGCAGAAGCATCATAAAATCGGGATTCAATATCGTAAGCGGCGGACGGGGTAAAGGGGTGACAGAAAGAGGGTTTCGGGTAGAGACGAGGGCACGTCGTATGTGTCACGAGGATGTCAAGGGGCGCCGGTTCAAGGGATCGTAAACACACGCGCAAAAGCGCGCGTAACTCGACGATATAGTCGTAAATGTACACGCGAAAAAAAAAAACATACACGCGAGAAGAATTTTTCGTTCATTCGCAGCTGCGGGAAATTTTTTCGCTGCGCAGAGCGATCGACCACCATATCGAAACATGCACCGGAAACAGCGATCTCTATATTCTCGGTGTTTATCTAACACGCTAAATATGACTTTTGGATTCTCGTCTCCCTTTAAATGTTACGAGCGTTTGTATTGTATATACTTGTATTAATTCGAAATCAGACGGCCGCATTTAGCCAAATATGCGGTGAGAATATGGACCAACGATTCTGATTACATATTTAGCTCTAAATGTTGTTGCCTGATTTTCATCTCATATTCACATTGAATATAATAGTTATGTTAGGTAAATATATCCGAGGGAAGCAAACGTTTCACATTTAGCGTTAAATATGCGGAGAGAATACGAATCAGTGTAATTTGTAATGAGAGAATATTTGAGTGATTCGTTTTTGCGGACATTTTTACATTGAATTATACTGAATATTATATGTAAAATATATACATGTAATTAGTAATAAAGCATTACAAAATTTACTGCTATTATCAAATCATTATAAAAACATTGCTGGCACAGAAATTCTCTATATTTCTGGAAATATCCTCCATATTTTAAAATAATATTTTCAAAATATTATTATGTATCAAACTTGAGTGGATTTGTGACAAACATATATATTAGTCCTTTTGTCGAAGAAAATATTAAAAAATGCACATGGAAAAGACGGTTTTGACTAAAATATCTAAAAAATTTTAATATCTAGATACAAATCTGAAAAGAATTTTATTGGATCAAAATAATTGTTAATATATAAGGCACTCAACAAACTGCTATATAATGTCAAAACTTTTTGCAATTTTGTCTATCATATTTAAGAATCCTACGTAATTATTCTATAATCTAACAAAATTATTTTCAGATTTGTATCTAACAAAATTTTAAGATTTAATTTTGTACTTCATTCTTATTTCTATACTTTAGCAAAAAAATATTTTTTTTTTTCAAATTTCCTTGCTTCTTGCAATATAATTTACAGAGCTCAGCTGAGTGTCAGTATTTCGATCTTTTTCTTTCACTCCCGTAAAATCATGACGTTCAAAGGGTTAAATCCGTTGCAGAAGGATGACTTTCTATTACGCATTTGCATGATCGCGACAGGCATACGCATACGCAGTGAAGTTCAGGATCGCACACGTGTTGCGTGTCTGTCGATGCACGCAGCATCCCCCTCGACCTCATGTTGCCTTCTCTTTACTCCCACTATCCCCGCGAGAGTCTACAGGCATCTCTCCTTTCCCTGCCTCTTGAGAATGCTCGTGTAGGTAGTTTGACACGGTCGTAAAAGACGGGTGTTTTAATACAATTTACAAGAAAGTATCGAGCCGGACGGCGTGCCTCCAGCCACTCTACTGGGTGTGTCAAGTGAAATCGACCGGCGATCAATCGACATTCGTTCCCTTTCTCTGCTCGTTAATGTCAGGATCCGAATTATTTCTGTCGCGAAAATACGATCGAGTTAATGGCGCCGTACGGCTTAAAAAAAGAGCCAATTTACGGTCAAAGTGACAATTTAATTCTTGACAGACACGAGAACAAGGTAACATCGATAACACTTAATTATTAATCAACAACTGTTGAAAGATCAATAATTGGTATGCAATGCTCGTTAAGATATTTCCTCTGAAAATATTTCTTATATAGCAATTTATAAAAACGGATTGACATTCCGAGAAATCGCAATAAACTTACAGAATCTTGTATTTATTATCAATAACAAAATTTTATTTTATTTTTGCTGACGAGAAAGAATTATTTAATTAAATGAAATTAAGTGGATTTATAAAAAAAAAAAATAAAATAAAACTTTAAATATGAAAAATTAAATGTGAAAAAGACACGGTTACTCTGAAAATGCAGTTCTTTTCAAGCGACATTCTGTAACTATTTTTATATCAAGATGTAATCATTCGTTTTTTTTTATCTTTCGAATTCCATCTTTCGAACTCCGAAACCACACCAAGAGATGGCAAGAATTTTCGTTATCCAAAACTTATGTTTTTCGCAAGAGAAGCGTCGAGTGCGACTCGGTGATTCCCTCGAGCGTTTCCAAGGCGGAAATTGCTCGCCGCGAAGATTAAGGAGCCTCGAAGAGGCTCGGTGAGGATGCTTTGGTAGACGCTTTGATCGCTGTTCTCTCTTTTTCTCTTCTGTTCTACATTCACCGTCTTCGGTAATTGTACTAAGAAGAACCGACTTTTAATAAGCGACGATTAGCTAGACAGGAGAGAATGTCGTAGGCGCCGATTCCTATATACTAAGCGAAGATTTTTGTACCGCTTCATGGTTATCTTGTGTTGTCGCCAGTGATACGTTACTGAGACATCGCGAGTGACTGCCTCGTAAAGCTTGTGAAATATTGCATTTGACGCCACGAGCGATTCTCTTAAACGCCCTCCCTCAAAGATTGTGGGAAGATGATCGAAACCTTATCTCCATACGCTCGTACCACCCAGACGCTTCCTCCGGTCGTTGATCACGCTATTCGCGACCGGCTTACGACCGTTAGTCTCGACAAACTTAATAAAATTATCGTATTTTTAAGTTTTGTAAAGCAGAAGATAAAAGTTAGAATTTATGAAACAGTAAACTCTGAACAAAACATCTAATTGCGAAAATATAATTTGCAAAAAAATAAGATTAGAGGCCGATATTACTTGTAGAATTATAAAACTGTACTGTTAAATTCATAATGTCAAATTACACTCAATTTGAATTATTTTTGATCACTTTTTTGAGTCGCCACTGCAATCCAATATGTTGTTAATTTGACTGGAGTTAACGAGAAAATTGGACTTAACTCAAGAAAATGTATTAAATTTGACTAAAATTTAGTTTATCATTTACTAAATGCACACATTAATATAAATAATGTTTACTTTGAAACCATAAAAATAGATTGATTTACATTTTGACACACATGAAAATTAAAAATAACAAAATAAAAAAATTAAGTTACCATTGCCTCTTTAATATCTAACAGAGTGAAATAAGAACAAGTATCATATCGCTTAGAGTTAAATAATAAAAGAATAGAATTTGTGAAATTGCACTATTTTCATCTAATCTTGAACATAAAAACGTACGACAACTGATTATTAGTTTACGTTGCTCGTAATGAAAAAAAAAAAAATGTGATACTGGCAATTTCCAAGCGGCATGCATAAGTAGGTAACATTGGTTGAATAATTTTCAAACGGATTTGAAACTGATGAAAGCATAACGGATAACGTTATCAAGTGGGCATTAATGGTATGCATTATACTGAACACCCGACGATGGAGATTAAGCACAATTATACGCGATCGACGGCACGGTGCATCACGAGATTAGTGTGCGAAATCCGCAACGGCATAAATCCGAGGTTCGGCGCAGTTTTACTTTTGCTACGGGAAAGATCGAAGAGAACATAGATAGAAGCGGACTGTGGCGAATTATGAACGATCAACGGAAGCCGATCGCCGAGCCATTCGAAATCAATTAATTATCGGGATAATTAAACTTTCAGCTTTCACGTGCAGCCCGCGGGCGATTAACGCGGAACGTTAATTTCGATCTCCCGAGTTCGTAACCGCGATGCACTTGCATTCAAAATCTCGCTGAATTTTCCCCCAGTCGCATGCAATCGGCTACGAGTCAAATAGCGCGCAAAGCTGATCGACATGAATCTTGCAAATCTATTATCCGTTAAGTCGAAAACTTGCGTTCGAAGCGCGCAACCAGCGAGACAATTTAACGAATCAGTCATCTGAGAAAGGATTTCATGAATAAGGAGTAAAACGAAGTTTAAGCAAATTACTATAAACCACGATTTATAAAGTAATGCTGTAAGTATTTTATACTCTGCGAAATAGATGTTATATTCTATTTTTGTTCCAATTGGAACAAAATTATTTTGTATGAATTAAACGTGTGACAACTACTCATTAAAAAAACATTTTGTATTCGTAGAAAAGATCCATTCAAGTCCTTAAAATTTTGTGTTGATAATTAACATTTCTTAGTGTCAAAGTAATTGATAATTTGATGATAAAAATAACGCGTTTTAAAACGTAAATTATAAGATAAATGAATAAAAAATACATGTTAATTTAATCATAATCATAAATATCATAAATGTTAATTTTATTTTTTAAAATATGCTTCTACGGTTTGCTTTAAATTGTCTACCTTCCAGTATATATCTTTCGTCTTAATTTTTTTTACATAATATTTGTGTTACTTTCTAACATATTCATCTTACATTAAATTAACATAAAATTTGAATGAACATTTGGAACACGTGCAATGTGTTAATTTAACACAGATTGTCCAATTGTGATTTATATTTTCAGCGCTTTATTTAAATCGTATATATTATCATAATCTTTACAGTGTTACACAGTTGATCAATGTATTTAATTGTATCCTCTTATCACCATCGGCCTTGTGACGAATCCGCGTAATCCACGACGACCTCGTGGCAATCGATTCGATAACCTGTAGCGAAATCGCGAGTGTAGACGTTCCTGATAATTGTCGGCGGTGCAGCGACACACAGCAAGTGGCAACGCTCGGGGGTGGTTTTGCGCGTCGGGGGTGGGTTATAACAGACCGCAACGGCAGCCACACATTTCGGTGGCGTTCGCTCGCTCGCGCAGGCCACATTATTTCGTGATTGTCGCCGGGCCGTCGGTGGAGTGAGAAGAATGTGTTAATTTTGTGGCGATGTGTCAATGTGCACCCCCCCTGTCTCCCGATCCTGCCCCTGTCGGCACCCTTCCATCCTCACGCGTGTCCTTTTCCACCGTTGCGGATACCAATGTCTCTCTCTCTCTCTCTCCCCCCCTCTCCCTCCCACCCCCCCTCTCTCTCGCTCTGACTCGTTCGTTTTCTCCCTCAATCTCGTTTTCAACGTGTACGCGCGTGTGCGTGTTTTTGCGACGTCTATCTCTTTTGCTCAACGAGAGCCGACTAGATTGTTCGATAACCGATCGGCCTCGATATTAATTCAGACCGCGACGAAAACAATCCCATCGACACGTCGATCGCGCAAAATTACGCCTATCGCTGTCCGGTATCGGTTGTGCGGGATATATAAACTTTTCAAGCGTACTTCGGGAACGCATTTTTGACAAATTTGGAGTAAACCGTATGAAGCTGTCAACCACTCGCAGAATATTTCATTCGCATTATAAAAGTAAAGCTCATTGAATATATTTTCCCAAAAATAGCGTACATGCGGGCGTGGTTACATAAAATGAAATAAAATAAAATCAAAAATTTATAAATTGTTAAGAAAATTTTTAAACACGCGCGTAAATATTTGTTTTACTTGGAAACTAAAAAGCAAGAAAAATACAAAGACTGTGCTAATTTAAGAGAGCTCATAAATGCAAATGCTAATTATACCATTTGCCTTATAAATTGAAATTCTAGCTGCTAATGAAATAAAATCCAAAATACAGTTTTTAGAAAACCTGTGCAGAATCTCGAAAGGATGTCCGCATGTCTCGTCACAGTTGCGTCCGACGTTCGCGAGATAATTTCACGAATTCCGCTTGCTCGTGAAAAAGCGGCACGACGAGCGGAATTCGTTTCGCGCCGGACAAATTGGTCAGCACAAAGTTCGGCACGAATTATTAATTATCCGTACCCACTTTTTTACTTCCTTGTGCCAAAGGATTCGGCAAGAGATACAAAACGACACAGTGACACAGGACGAAGAGACCTGTCAATTTATTTATTGACCGGTCGCCCCTGGCATTCCGCTGTTGATCGCTTTAACTCTTTCATGTTGCAGAAAACATTGTAGTGCAAGATTGCACGTGTTGTAAGCAAATATACCTACGTTTTCAAATTGCAGACACATGTCACTATATTAAAATCGCTGTTAGTCTGTTAAATGTTTATTTTAACTTATATTTCGACTGTACAAATATTTATTTAGACTTTTAATTCATTTTTCTCTCTTAAATTTTAATATTATTAATATTATTAATCTAGAGTTTACTTTCAAAAAAGTTTCTTAGAATAAATAATACCTATCGTTATACACTTATTATATTTGTTAAAAAATTATAAAAAAAAAGTGTTTAAAAATGTTTCCAATTTTCTAAAATTTCTAAATGCATATGAATTATATAAACCATTTTATAAATATTAAAGTTTGACATTTTTTAAAGATTAAATGTGCCTTCTGTGACGATTAATATTGTACTTTTACTTAACTTAAAAACGTGAAGCAGAAACGATTGTAAGATACTCGCGTAGGACAGCAATTATTCATCGAGATTTTATTGCCAATAAATTACCTCTTCTCCGCCGCGCGCTTTGTCATATTTATTTACAACAACGAAAAAAAAAAAATAGCGATTGATCGATTCTGACGGTAACGGGCGATTCTCGCCCACTGATCCGGAAAGTCACGATATGCGGCGGGTCGCAACCGCCGCGAAAACGAATCGTATCGCGTTTAACATTTTTTTTTTCACCGGTCTATCTTCGCTCGCCCGCGAGATCTCGATGCGCTTTTATTCCAGACTCCCACCATATTACGCAAAAATAATATCGGTACGGTGCATCGAGTGTGCTCAAAATTAATCGCATTCCTATTATTAATAAAGAACAAATAATGTGACGTTAACCAACCGTTAACGCCGCAAACGAATCTCTCTGCACTCATTGAAGCCATTTTTTTATGACAGAAAAATACGTGTTAAAATAATTTGCAAAAAGTTGCTTTTCTGTTAATTCTTACGATTTTTTTCTGATGTACGCCTGATGTTGCACAAATTTAAAACAACTGTTTCTATATAATTCGCAAATAGTAAAACGTAGACGCAGTTCGTAAACGCAAATGCAAGATAAAGATTTGCGTTTTGCGAATAGTGATTTATATAAACTGAAACTGCTGAACTGGACTGTCACGTTAGTTTTCTACATTGTGCTGACCAATAACAGAATAGCAAAGAATAGCGGAAATGACTTTTATATTTGTTCATTTATCAACAGAAACGAACCATCCTTTTTATAAATTTCTGTGATAAGAAAAATATCGGATACACTGTAAGTTTTTCTAACCGGACTTAAATTAAAAAGTCAACGTTGTCGCAATTCAATTGATTGCGACGGAGATACGTCATTCCGCGTTTACATCGAATTACATTTTGCAATTTGCGAATTATGTAAAGACAGCTTAACGGAGTCTCGAGATGCATCGGGCGTGTTTACAGTAATAGTTACCTCTGTCGCTCGTAAAAAAATGAACACCCACGTTAACTATTAATTGCGTCGAGTGCAGAGATGGGAAACACGCGCGGTGAATAAATTGTAAAAAGGTAATTACATGTATTAAATATTCGTCCAATATCGCACGGGACGGGTCGGTGCGCGACGATAACGATTCATCGCGACCCGGATAAATATCCTCGCGGATAGCTAGGCGTGTAATCAAAGTTTCGTTCGCGGTCGGCATCTCGCCCAGTGGTGCATAAACAGAATACAAATTAATAGCGCGCTGCAACAGGCTTGCAGTGTTATCACTGTCGAATCGACGCATAAGCGTGCAGATAACGAGAAGTATTACATATCGCGTATGCCTGCCGTTTGCACGAGATTAGCGGCTATTCAAACTTCTTGATACGTACAATATATAGATATAGGGGAAAGGGAGGGTAAGATGACGAAGAGGGTAAGATAAGAAATTGTTAATTTTGTAAAGATAATAATAGATGAAAAGCAGATGCTTAACTCATTAAAAACTTTAGTAATAATACACAATCTCTCTCTCTCTCTCTTATAGTTTGAATTCAATCCTACAAAAATAGATAATATATTAAGAAATGTGTTTAGATGCATTCACTTGTAACTTTTCAGTATTTGTATATAAGGAATGACATAATTATAGTTTTATCTTTCATTTTTTAAATAAAATTGCAATATTGTATAATTAAAAGCGAATACAATAACATATTAATATTTTTTTATTTTTTTTTATTATAATGGTTTTATTAATTAAATAAAAATATACGGTAACTGTGGATAAGATGACACTCTCATGAAGGCAGATTGTATGTTATGTACGCGTGACGTTTTTGCAACTCAAATATTAAATAATTTGATGTTCATGGTTCAAATCTTTCTTCTCACAATCATTATAACAATCGATATAATATAGACATTCCAATAAAGGAGAAAAGAATTATATTTTATAATATAATTTTCACATTTGTCTCATATAAAATACTTACTTGATTAAAAATAAGACTAATTATAAACACTTTTCTATGTGATATTAGATTTCATGTGATATAATTGTGGTATCTAAGTTCTTTAATAATTTCATTTAAATCTTATTTTATTTTTGACTACACACTGTAATAAATAGGTATATTTTACTAATAAGTTCATTACGGAATTATTACATACAGTACATATAATATATAAATATAATTATGTTAACGTTTCAATAATTTTATTTTCATAAATTATATAAAGATTTTATTTTGTTTATATTTTTCTCTAAAACTTCTTACAATATATTAAAACAATATAAACATATAAATCTTTTTTTAATGAAAAGTATATTTTTAACTTAAATTGGTGGACTTTTCATCTTATCCACTACTAAGTCATTTTGGGATTAACCCACATATGGGGGCAAAATGACGAAATTGATGTGTCCTTAAAAAAATTAAATTTTAAAGAATTGTAATTTATTTAACAACTTTACAATTTTTACAAATGATAACCAAGACTATAGTGAACTTGAAAAAAAAAATCAGTCTCTCTTTACCTCATCACAGAAATTAGGAAAAATCGACAAATCTTAAAGGTCATTTTACTCCGTTTTCCCCTACCAAACGTTAAACCACAGCTAGCATTCCCAAGTCAGAATTTATATGGTAGACTAGTATTGAATTCTGGCGAAATATCGATGCTGTACCAAAAAATGATTTTCCTATTTCAATACTGGACCAGTATTAAAAACAAAAATTATATGGTGCTGGTCCAATGTGGATCAGTATTGAATGATACACTGATTCAGTACATTATCAGTACATTTTCGGTATTGTGTTTATATACTAAAATTATCCAAAAGTATGTCAGATGTCAGTATCGAGACAGTACATGCCAATATGTTTGCAGTATCGTGTCTGTATTTAGTACAGTAATTCTGTACTGTAATAGTACTATATTATAAGTCTTGCCCTATTATTATCATCAATATTTTTTCAGTACCATACCTGACATGTAAAAAATTAGTATTGGATCAATACCTCGTTGATAGTCAATCAAGTTTCCTATTAGAAAGATTAAGAATATACGTTTTAAATCAAGGCTTCGAGAATTTTCTATTAAAATATCCAATCAAACGTGAGATATCCAGGTATATCTGAGAATACGAGAATACAACAGATTTTTGCTATAAAATTTGCATGTCGGTATATTTAAATGCGAGATCTAAATTAAAAATTTCACAGCGCGCAACCGGAAATAACGAATTAAATTAATTATCCTGGATTAATAATAATCCATTCTGTAAACGGACGCGGTGACTATCGCGTCGCGTGTATATCCGATGGAAGAACCATAAATAATCCCAGTCGCGTTGGTGGTTATCGGTTACGTTACATCGCGTGCGATGGAGTTGTAGCCATTACGGATGACACAACGGAGGCCTTCCACGGATCGAGAAATCCTGCAGTTCTGATGTAGAGGAACCCCGTTAAAGGACATACGATGCGTGGGGGTCATCTCGCCAATGGTCAGTTTCGTGCCGTTTACGCCGGAAACTGAAACGCGCCGCGCGCTGATAGCACTGTCGGTAGACATTAATTGCGCCAGTATGTCGGATATCGAAAGCACATGACTAGTAGGCCACGGAAGTGCCTGTAACCGGGTATGATGCGTTGAGCATCGGGACCGGAAGTGGACCTGAAAATCTAGCGACGCAGCGTCAAATCTACGAAGATGTAAAAACTTAAATTAAAGTGATATCTTGTCGAAAATATTGTAAATATCATCGGTACTTTATGTAAGTCTCTTCGAAAAGAGAAAAAAATTATTGAAAAACGAATTAATAAAAATAATTAGTATAAATATTCTTGCTATACTGGAAAAAGAGTGTGATTGCATTAATTGGAAATTCTGGTTGGAAATGATCAAATCAAAATTTTCTGATTAAGTCTACTACCATTCTAATTGAGATAATTCGAATTCTGATTGATATGCTCAGAATCTTCTGATTTGTTTATTTTGAATCAGAAGTTTCTCAGTGTAAATCATCGCAGTATTTCGGAGAATGTTAATCCTTCAGTGCCATTCCTTTTACTTTGCTATGCTAACCTTTTTATTAATAAAGATATACATAAAAATAAAAAAATATATTTTATTAATAAAAATACATATATGATATTTTGATTGAAAAAAATTTGTTACAATATGTTTATTTTTATGAAAGATTTTTCACAATAATTTAAGGTTTTGATTTCTATAGTTTGCGTTATCATATATATGATCCTATAAAATATTATATTGTTTCACAATAATGTAATAAATAAGTGACACAAAATAGCACCAAAAAATTAAAGTAGAGGAAAGGCGTTCGAGAATCAGTTAAATGATACCTTATAGGAAATTTGAAATATGTGGAATCTAAAAGAGAAAGACAAGATACGAAGAAGATGACCAAAATGGCGGTGAAGTCAACCATGATCCTGCATCGTCTTTAGATTCCAACTCGCGGACTCGTCTTTACTGCCAATCTCATGTTGAGACGAAACTCCATCGCGTCATGATTTAAAATGTCCGGTTTAACGCGCGATAATAAAGCGCAAAACGACGTCATCAGTCCCAAAAGTACAAAAATCGAATTTATCCCGTTTTATCGTAAATCGTACAACTGCAAATCTACATGCGAACATTTCACATCTCTCCTCAGTTATTGCAGAGAATCGAGGCGAGTCATCGGAGATGGCTACAACTTCAGGAACAAAATGCAAAACAAATAATAAACGATTCTCTACTAATAAAATTTTATTTAATGTTTGTTGTAAGTTAACGAGACGAAAATTAATCATTATAATTATAAAAAATAGATTGAGTAGTTTAGCAAAACTATAACTGTAACTTGCTGAGAGTTCAACATTTGTAAGTAAAAAGATTTCATGGCTTAACAAAGAAATTATGTCTGTAAGCAATTATCTAATTCAGTATACTAATTCAGCTAATTCTCTGCTAAAAAATTCATCTACACTAGTAGAAATAGACATTAGTGAAGTTTTAGTTTTAGATAGTTGTTTTAATAAATTTTTTTTTATATAAACGCGATAATCTTTTCATTGATCCTGAGTTTAATTTTCTTATTTTCTTTCCTTTGTCTTTTCAACAGTTCTAAGTTCCTTCTAAATCCTTCCTTTAATAAGTCACAATAATTTGTTATGAATTGTTATATCTTGCATTTAATTTAGCAACTGTTTTTAACAGGACTCCTCATGCACATAAACGTTTCAGATTTAGCTTTAAATAAACAAAGATTCGAACGCAAAGGAGTTAAACGCGTTCGCAGCGGCCCGTTATTATTAACATGCTGTCACTAAGCTGGGATGATAACGAAAGCAGCACGGAAGGATCGACTGGTGGAAAATAAAGATTTTACGACGACGGAGAGAGACGCGGGGACGATCCTCTCGCGAGGATGATGATGATCGTTAATGGCACGACCGTTCGAAAGCCGGCAGCTGCCAGCGTTTCGTGATTTCAGCTCTCTCGTGAAATCTCCGTCATTCGTCCAGCCGTTATCCATTTACGGGCGTGTTTTATCGATCGGCCTGTACTCGAGGGGCCCGTCGTTGTACACACGTCGCCTACGTACGTCGCTCCGTTAACGCACGCTCCTGCATTCCTTCGTCGTTATTTCCCTCTGTTCCTCCCTTCATTTCCTCTTTCTTTCGAAATGCACGACGCTATTATTTGACGCTAACAATAATTCGCGGCTATGACTACTTTATAGACATTCCGGATATTTAAGTATTTAAGAGTGCAGAATTTGAAGTGAGCAAAAATACAAACGCTTAGTTCTTCACTTGCAAGAGGAGAAATCAGACATTTATTTGTATTGTCTTAAAAAATATTGAGAAATAAATTATTAAAGATGAAAAAAAAATTTTAATTTCTATGTTGGATTTAATATTCGACTGAAGATACTTTGACTTAATTCTCAACTACATCAGCTACGAAAATTACTTCTAATTGAATTATTTTCTAATGTAAGTTATTATATGTAATTAATTAAATTATAATTAATTTATTTAATTTTAATTTTTTTTTAATTTATTTAATTTATTATTTATTGCAAGTTATCATATGCATTCTGTTCGAAACACAGAATGCAAGTGAACCTTGATCCTACGGTAATTTACAGAAGAAGATTGCAATTTTTTTTTACCTACACCTAATTTAAAAGTTTCTGAACAGATTATACAGTCGTCCAAAAATTCGAATTCAAATAACTCGTTGCTGCAGTCGAGGATTAAAAATCATCGATGAACTTATCACTCAAATCTCTTTCATTGAACAAATGAAGCAAAGTAGAAAGTACACACGATTAATACATTCTATATTTTCTCAAGATGAATTAATTTTTCGAATAATTTCATATCTATTTTACCCTTCCTCGTATATTCATAGAAGGATGTATTTCGTCTTAATCGAATCTACATATTTAACAAAGATACTTAAAAAGAAAGAACCGACGTATAAACACGAACACTGCGAACGTCTGCTGGAGACGCGACGAGATGCTCGTGCCGAGGTGCCAGGTCCACCGTGTATAACTCAGGTACCCACGAGACACGTCGGCTCGACGATTAATGAATAATCCGTAATGAGGATGCGATGTCCAGCTCGTGGCTCACGACGCGTGGTAGTTCCATGATTTAACAGCGACGGTCCCCGGTGTGCTACGTGGCCTCTAAAATATCACCGTGGCGAGAAAGAGAAGGCCTTTCTCCCCCGGGAATCTATGTATGAGGCGACGTCGGCTGTAAACTACGTCGACGTACATGCAACCCTGACACCCCGTCCCGCCGACACGGCCGACATCATTTCTCCAACCAAGCTCGAGCGGGATTAAGAAGTTTCGCGCAGCGATCAGGTGTGCGCGATCGTTTTATGCGCTTGTGCCCTTCTGGCAAGCGCACGCAAGCGGAATTAACACGTCCCGTAGGAACGTTTGCCGGGCGATGTGAGAAACGACGGTATGTCCGATGAGGCGTTCAACGAAGATGTCTTTAAAAATATTTTTCGAGGCAGGCATGAAAACTGTTCGCGAGAGAAAGATATCCGATTTTTCTTACATGGAAAGAACTGTTTTGCTGGGATATTAAAAAATGTAGTTCGATACAGATCGGATTGTCACGAATTCCTCACCCAAAATTTCTTAATTTTTCTCTGAATTCGAGAAAAGTTTCATAATTTTCTCTGATTTCAATAATATTTTGAAATTCTTTGTATTTTCATCCTAAATTGGAAATCGAATAATTTCTTGAGAGGGCAATTTAATAGAGTAATGTAAGTCACTATTAATAATCGCTTCTATTTAATTGTTGGTAATATTCTAAAATTGCGTGTGGTGTACGCATATTAAATTTCCTTGAAGCCAAGAATTTGTATGTTCTAACAAATTTTGCAAAATTCCCTGAGTTTTCCCTGATTTTTCAACCAGCTTTCAATTTCCTTGATTTCCAATTTCATGACAACCCTGCAGAAAATAATTTTGTTGGACCATCACCATAATTATTCCTCATCACGTTTGAGATTCTTACTTAATTATTTTGATGCAACAAGATTATTTTCAGATCTACAATAGATCTAGCTAAATTTTTCAATACTTCAGTCAAATTGTTCTTTGCATATGGCGTAGATAGAAACAAACAGAAATTAAAAAAATGAGAGCTGATCACGACGGTTTATCCAAGTTTCAATTTTTACGTTTGTGAAATAAAGTTCAATCGCGAGGAAGATGGTGAGGTCTCTTGGGAGACGTATTACGGCGAAATTAGGCGAAAGTATGCAGGGAAAAAACGAAAAGGAGCACATGAAGGCAGTATGTAGTTCCCTCGCGCGATTTCTTCGATTTCGCGGAAGTTCTCGAATTTCGGCGCGCGTGCAACTGAATGCAATCTTCGGCTGGCATCGATACGCCCGTCGTTCTTCTCGCGTATCGCGCCGAGGCATCGCCGAGGAAACACTATGCTGACAAAACGAATGCGTAAAGCGAAGTGGTTCGGTGACCGCACGTTTTACTCCATACATCAAAATGTCCATTTCTGGTTTCTTTTATAAAGAATTTATGACACCGTTTTTAGTGGAATTTTAAAAAGTCGACATGAATTTATTCCTCCTAAGATATTATAATATTAAATAGTTAGTCCCATCTAGTCCTACAAGAAGATACTACTCAAGTTTTAATTAAATAATAATTATAGTTCGTTTGAGGAATATACTAGAAGCTGCTAGAAGTTTCTGAGAGAACATACATTAACATGATTAAATCACGTGTAATCGTATGTAAGTATAGATAAATATCGCAAATTCTTGAAGAATAAAACGAAAGGCATAAATTATAAAATGATTATAATCGCAGTAATAAAATCGGCTTGATAAGAATTTGCTAACTGCTTTCTCGATCGTTTCCGCCATTTAACAATAATAATTTATTCTTGGACAGCGAAATATGTTGCAACTTGCAACACAGAATGTAAATCGTTATCACTTTAACGTCAGTCCGTCATATCGCCCGGCGTTTTACGTCAGACTGCGACATCGTCACGAGGGACAACCCTTCGCACTTAAGAATATCGCGATAACGATCGATTGGTACCGGAATTATGAATCGAGCACGAGGCCATCGCGGGATCAAAGATAACGACCGTAATCGTCATAATCAATTCCGCAACGTTAAATTATTTGAGTGTAACGGCGCGCGAACACGAGAGAGAGCCTGGCGATTTTTCCTCTTTTTTTTTTCCTTCGCGAACGATTATTCCCCGCGAGATATCACCGCGAGATTCGGCGACTCTTCTCCCACAGCCACAAAGTAATTCGATGCAGTTTTCTTCTCTCTCTTTCGTTCTGTCTCCTTCCTTCCTCGGCCTTCCTCTCTCGATCTCTCCTGCTATCCACAACTCGCTCCCGGCCGCTCCGTCGCGGCAGTATATCAACAATGATAGTTATACACGTACGTTATAATCGTAAATTAGCCGCGGCAACATAATATATTCGTGGACTGGTTGGTTCGCGCGTATCTGTTTTATGCGGTTATTATATATGACAGCAGCAGTCATACCTATATACCTAACCCCCCCTTCCCCTCCCCTCCCCTCCTCCACCCTCCTCCCCCGTCACTGCTTTCGCTCGACCTTTTCCCTCTTCTCTCCTGATTCCTTTGCTCTCGTCTTGCCAGCGCCTCATTCTCGACCGAAGGGATCCTTGCTTGATGAAGAAGTGTTCTTCGAACCTTTCTGTACTTCTTAATGGACGATGCTTATCTATGTGATATTAAATACAACGGGGGTGCGAGGAGAACGCGATCTCGTTGGAACGTCTTAAATTAGGACTCCGGAATAATGCGCGATGTTCGATTCGCGTTGGTTTAATTCGTTTAGTCTTTATTTATAATGATTTTATGCATGACCTTAAGTATTGTGAATTATGCGAATGATGGAAATGTAACGTATCGCGCAATTAATAAACATAGAAGAAGAATAAAGGCAAGATGTCGGAAAGGTAACTTTTCTAATTTTATAATTATAAAGAAGAAATTAAAATTGCGGGATATTGAAATCTAAATAGAGATCCGAAATTCTCTATTAAGAATTATAAAATTATTGTATATTTAACATATAATTATTGCAATATCCACATTATTACATTTCTGAAGAATAAATAAAATTATTTCTCGATCTATTCTTTTTAAATTTCATTATAGATTTAGTATTATTATCAGATATTTTCTTTGAATATTTGTTACCAAATTTCTGTCTTAAAAAAAAAAAATGATATGTAGAAAATAAATTAAAGAATCATATGTTAAAACTATGTAGAATTCACCGCATGGATATCTTTCGCTTTCCACCTTCAGAAAAAAAAATGCATCGCAAATATGATATCATCTTACTATAAATGTCACGTAAAGTTATGTTTTGTGTTCCAAAAATTTGGCGACGTAGTTAATAACGAAATCAGATGTTCATTAACAGAAGTGAATAATTATACGTTGTACGGTGGGCCGCGAAAATGGCGTGAGACATTAACAATAAAACGCAACTTGTGCGGACGGCTGTTAATTCAAAAAGCTCGTTGGCGGTGCCGAGATTATTTCCTCATTTAAAGTTACATGAAATACACACACTTTTTGTGTCGCGCTTTCCTCTCTCGTCCGGAATTTTCTCCTCTTTCGCGACCAAACGATGCTTATCCGGCGCAAGAGAGAAAAAGAGACATGAATGCGTGCGATTCCGAGTAACAGACATTGATGTAATCGGATATACCTGTAAAGCGAGACTTTTAATGCCATGAGATTGACGTAGAAATTATCATCCGAATGATTATCCTGTACCGTGAGATACTGGTGAACATTTCTCTGAAAGTTATTAACATAGATATATTAGTCAATTATCAATAACATTCTCTTAATTTACGTTACTAAATTTTAAATACTAATTATGTTCAAACGTGAGCGTTTGAAGTTCACTAAGAATTGTTAAAATTTAAAAATAGATTTTCAAATGTTATTAAGTAAGAGACACATCACACATTATATATTAAAGACAAAAGTCCAATTATTGACTTTTATGAGATCTAAAAATATATAAATCCATTTCTTGTTATCATTATCGTTCTATTCATGATTTCATTTTCCTGTTTTCTCGAACAGATGTCTTTAGAAGTTTCTTTAAAAGACGATCTAACAATATTCTCTAGTCGGAAGTTTCAGTGACGGATTCGTGACGAGAAAAATCGTTCGAGACTTGTCAAAACAAGAAAAACCTGACCCACGTCGAACCATCGTTGACAGCCATATCGCTTTGCTGAAACTTTAAAACTATCCCAATACTATGTTCTTCCTCTGACAGTTTTTCTATCGACGGAAACGAGAAAAGGAAGATCACTCTTCTCTAAAGATGCAATGCAGTTATCGAAGAACAAAAATTATTAAAAAATCAATAGATAAAGTAACCACCCTATAAATATTTCTATTAAATATAACGATTCCATTTTTATAATATTTTATCAAGATTTAATAAAACTTAAGAACTTATTTTTTTTAATCAATTTATATTAAATTGCAACGATAATAATCATTTCTCTTTTATAATTAATTTCTTTTTTTTTTAATATTTTGGAGAAGAACTGCGTGTGTTATATTTCGATTACATTATAACTTTTATTTATTGTGAGAGAAAGAAACCTCCACAGAAAATGGTTAAAACGATCAGCGCAAATGCGAATATTTGCGATATTTTTTTGCAAAAGCGGATCAAGTGAAGAGGAAAAAGGTACAACCGTTTCTCAATTCGGTATTGATATGTAACTGTCATTCGTCGAGCTTACAGCTATCCCCGACGATCTTTCTTGCTGCCTCTGTCGACCGGTTGCCGCTGAACCCAACTACGTCGAATCATCTCGCGACCGCTTCCAATTGCAATCATTGTAGCAAAAAGATGACGCGGCACGCCTTTGGGTCGATTTTCTGATCGCTACATCGCGTCGGTGAATCGCTCTATTTTCGCGACGATCGAGCCATCTTTTTGCATCACTGCTTTTTTCATGATCTTCGGCGTTCTTCCTGTCTCGCGTTTACCGAGTTTAGCCATTTTAAGCGACAGCAATAAATTTATTTACGTCTTGCGGCACAGAAAGCTGTGCGGTCTCGTTTTTACGAGCAAGAATAATTTTAGAAGTGAACATGCGGAGCTTATCTTATTTAGTCAAGAGATGAGTAAAAATATTTAATCGCACATAAAAATTTGCTTAAATTAATTGTAAGTCTGTTATTTGCTAAATAAATATAAAAGCAATAAAAATGTAAATATTACAATATGTCATCGTTAAATTATATATAATTCTTATTATATTATTTTAATAAAAGAATCTTTCGTTATTGCATGACGAATAAAAAATACAAATCTCAAAGATGTATAAGAAATACACATTTTATCCATACACTGAAAGAAACATGTACCTAGAAACATGTACTTAAATTTTAATAAATTTTTGTTTACACTAGCTGAATATTTATTAAATGTAAACACATTTATTTGATACAAGAATTAATTTGATTTAACTGTCATTTTTTAAATTAAATATTTATTTACCGTAAGAGTAAATGTTAAGTTGATACTATTTAAACAAATATAAATATATTTATTAAATTTTGATATATCTTTTCTCAATGTAACAACGGTTTTGGCGGTTGGTGGTAGCAAAGTAACCACGACGAGATCGAGGAAGGAAGACAGCGAGTCGGGTGCGAAGAGCGGCCGCAGGCTATTAAGACGTTCGCGCCAAGATAAAAGGAAGTTGTCGAGCCGGCAGAAGCAAGAAGAAGAAGAAGAAGAAGCGGCAGTAACGGGGATAAGAAGAGCGAAGACGAAGAGAAGGAGGGACCAGGACGAGACCGCGGAATAAACGGGCCATGGTAGAATCTCCAGCGGAGGAGACAAGAGAAACAAATAAATAGAATGAGAGAGGGGTTGAGAGGACGATAGAAAAGTCCGAAAAGGCGAAGGAGACAGAAGAAGCCACCATTAAAATGAAAAATGACGTTCTTGCTGACATCCCCGCGACGATCTCACTTACTACGCTCTCAGTAGTTACATCCCACCCCTCTGGGCAAGCAAACAGCCGCTCTTCTCCTTCCCCCTCTCGGAATTATTGGTGATTTTTTAAATCTGTTAAACAGGCCTCTTCGACCGCAGTCCCCTCTTTCGTTTCGTGCTCTTTTTCCCGCTTGATGACTTTCTCTGTCTCTCGTTTACTTGGTCGGATTTCACCCCTGAAGCGGCCTCTTTTTACCCCTGAAGCTTCGATGCTCCCCAACGAAGGGCTCGTTCGTCCTCGGTAACCGCTTAGCACCTTGTTATTTATTTTTCAAACTTTTCATGTTTCGGTCGGTTTCGTCGTGTATTTTCCTTTTATATCAGTGACCCAACTTCAAAAGTGACAAAGAGGAACATAGCCATTCTTGAGATACTCAAGAAATTGTTCGTTAACAAAATAGGAATGAAGAAAAACAAAAATATTGTTAAAATAATCTTATGCAAACGTTAATAAAATTATTTTTAGTTATGTAATACATAATTATTTGAAGTACTTTTTTTAAAAAGAGAAAAAGAGAGTAATTTTTTTATTAAGTTTTTTAAATAAAGAGCAATAAATTAAACATTTAATAGACAATATATATTACAAAAAATTGAATGTTTGCTACAGAAAGGTCAATTGCGACCAAAAAGTTCTATAGACAAGCAGCGATACAGAGAATCAACGTAGTTTCGGAGATGATAGTATTAATTCGTGCGCGGGCCAAAAATGGCGGCGAGTCGTTTGAAACAATATTCCGGACCCCCGAGTAAGTGATTAAGGTAATACCGCTTTCTCTTTCGCCCCCACAGTAAAGTTTCCATCCCTTACTCTCCGAGAGCTCCGTGAGCTCGCTCACCGTTTAAGCGGCAGGCCGGCAAGGAACATCTCCAGCTTCATGCTCATTCGCCGGAAGATTAGCCACCCCACCTCGGATCTACGGCCATTTAAGCGAGCAAACTTCTCCGAACGAAGCCATGATTGCGAGTCTCACTTTCAAGAGAATAAATTGGCCGTTTCTCCTCTCATCTCCGTCAAACTTTCCTATGGATTTCAAATTCGCCGCTTTCGTCTCTAAGAAAAGAGACTTGTGCTCTGTCTTCCTGTTACATAACAGTCATCTATATTTATCTATTTTAAACTTTAAAATTGAATAGTGATAAATTATATAGATATAATTTTACACAAATAAAAATAAAGAGAAGTGCACAAATATTTTATGGACATTTTTCATCAATTCTGTCAATGGTATAACTATAAAGAGAAACGGAAATTTGCTAAAATAATTATATTACATTGAAATAAGGAATTAATAAAAAAACAATAATTAAATTAAATTAAATATTGATTCTGCAAATTTTTTTATATTAAATTAAAACCATAACCCATTTACATACATTTTTCTCTTTGAGATTTTTGCACATTTGACATGGCAATCAATTCATCGATTTTATATACCTATCTACTCTCGCGAAAAAATAATACAAAAAAATACTTTAGTTGTCATTTGTACAAATTGTACTAAGTGTAAAATTGTACTAACGTCACAGCACGTGCATAAATATTTTTTGAATAATTTTTTCACCGGGGAAAAGAGGCCTTCTGAGACCCAGGGAAACTAATTCGACCAGAGATATCCCGGACGGATAGGTCGGAGTAATGACATTCGGCGAGAGTTCGGAGAGGAGGAAGATAAAGAGAGGAAGAGAGAAGAGTGAGAAACACTGTCAACGCTCCATGTGTCACTCATGTCTCTCCCTTCGGCTCCTCTCTGTTGTTCCGCCGCTTCTGCTACTCCACTTAGCTGACAGTCCGACCTGTCGTTTCCCTCTGTTCCGCCTTGTAACCGACCCTCGATTTCTCGTTATCGTTGTCGATTGAGGAAAAAACCGGAAACATTTAGAAAATTTGAGTCCAACGAGAAAAACGTGATCATTTTTCGATCTCTCAATTCAATTAAATACGTTGATTTTGAACCATCTGCTTTTAAGCTAATTTTTCAAAAATAAACACTATTAATATTTATATACCTACTTGTCGCAATTCCATATTTCTCGTTCTTAGTTCTAGCAAAATCCTATACCCTATAATACAATCATTTCCAAACAAAGTTCCGACCGCTATATGTATTTTTAATTAATTTTGTAACAATTTTTGTAACACGATACTTTTCTTCCAAGTGTTGTACTGGAATCAGGTATTAAAAAATCAAAATTTGTAGATAGGTCACTCAAATTGATTGCTAGAATGTCAAAATTTGATAGTCTAACTAAATTATTTTCAGATCTGTATCTAGCTACATTTTTGGATACTCTAGCAAAATCGTTCTCTCCGTATTTTATATGATAAAAATAAAAATGCGAGTAGAAACAATCACGATTAATTAATCCCGATTATCATCGTTGTTGTAATCGCATATGAAGGCAATCATTCACAGTTGATACATTTCAGCGTGTGGAGCCCTTAATTTGCATCGATCGATCCTCACAACCGCAGACGATAATTCCCGGTAAGTCCCACCAGTTACAAGAACTCAAATGCGAACACATGAGACCGGTTAGGACTGAATACAGAGACAGAGAAAGAGAGATAGAGAGAGAAAAAAAGGACCGATATCCATTCGTGTCAGTGGGGTGAGTACAATGGCGGATCTTGTACGAAAAGTCTGATTTATCACTCGCCATCGCCCAGGGGATATTTGTATTGGGAGACGTAACGAAATGCGACATAATAGCTCGCAGTGGATCCCCGGTCCATTGTAGCCTTGTAATAGCGCGACAAGACCACTGACACAGGATGAAACGGGGTGAACGAGGGGTATGTTTGATTTACCATTAATTCCGCAATATATCGCGCGTGATTTCCCGTTGAAATCCATCTTTTCGATCGCACGGTGTATTTTTGAGTTTCGAAAGAAATCAATTATATCATGGGACGATTAGTTGCGAGTGCAACGATAATGTAACAGAATAAATATGCCAAATGCCGTGGCGAATTCTAATTATAATTTTTCGTCCAAGTTTTTGTTATTAAAATTAGGACTAGCGATATTTTTCATATCATGTGTGTGTATGACATTGTTAATAATTTCTAATTTCATCAATCACATGGCACTATATGATGTAGTTATTAAACATTTTCAGTTTGGGATACATTAAACGATATCTATAAATCTTGGTAAATTTTTGACGAATCACATCGGCAAAGCGCGAAACGGTGCTAAAAATTGTCGCGTAACAGTAACAATAATTTTCGGGGATAATCGCTACGCGCGAGCAAATCGAGATATTGCGTTCCGAAAAATCGCATGGCTTTTGAAAACATGATAGTCGCCGCACGTGTAACAGGGATTCGGTATCCCGGTGCTGTTCCCGGATATGAAAGGAACACAGTAGAATGAAAAAAAAAAATCATTGACAACGGGGTAGATTACACAACGCGGAGTAAATACCGCCGATATGTCGCGGAGCTGTCGCGCAAAACACATATATGCATACATAAACCTATATATACATATATATATATATATATATATATACACACGCGCCATTAAAAATTATTAAATAATTTTTATTCCCCGTGTGAGCATTCATTTCTTCCAGGATGCATTGTTTTTAAAAGGACTGTAATTGCTGCGCTAAAAAATACTATTGGATTAGAAATATTAGAATTGCTTTGTTAACACGTTAACAAAACCATTATATTCAAGCAATAACATCTCAAAAAATATATTTTTTTAATAGTTTTTTAAATAAAATGTAAAAGCATGAATTTATATAAGGAAAATTATTATAAAAATTTTATTACAGTATAATACAATTTTTAATAGAGTTTATACGAAATAATTTTAATTATAGGAAATACTATTGTACGATAACAATTAAATTTAACAAATTGCGGCATATTTGTTTAAAGTTACGAGAAAATTACAAGAAAATTACAGATATCTTCTTAGCGAATGCACACATATTTGTGACTTTTGATCTTTCTCGTCTCCGACTTCATCTCTATGATACGCCTCCACTTTTCCACTCCAAGCTGCGATACCTGACGGACGGGCGTGTATGACTAGCATAACGCGCAAAGCCGCAGCCGTACATCACGGCTAAATCGCGATCCAAAAAATATACAATGCCTGACAAGGGGTGGTGTCCCCGTCATGCCGCGCTAACAATGTGTACCGCACCGCTCGGTATAAATGACATTCACTCCACGGTGTAACCTACCCCTAGTGCGTGCGCGCAACCCCCCGTCGCAGCGGTCCCCGCGGTTCACTCCCCTCCCTCCCCCCCCCCCTCCCTCTCACACGTCCCGTTTCGCAGTTCGATGACGCACGGAAAATTGATCAAAAGTGTTCCTCGGTTATGTTGCTGTAACAACATTGAAATCATGAAAGGCAAATTGCTTCTCAGTATCTATTATTTTCTAAGAAGTCAACTGACAAGCAATAATTAAAACATTCATTTCAGGATCTAATCACAATTAAAGAATACTATACGTATTCCTTACAAATTTGCAAGAAGAAAGAAAAAGCACTATTTATTTAAAAATATATTCAATAAATCGTTTTCTGTTGAATAATTTTTTTCTCAATGTACCTAACTTTTTATTAAATAAAAATGTTTGCTTTCCTAATTTTATGCTAGCATTGTTGCGAGAAACTATCAACATATATATGTATCAGACATATAATAAGAGAAATTTTACTCTCGGCAGTGGAAATCATGTTGCATTATTTCATTGGTAACCTTTATTCGCGTATGAACGATGATTCGGTAATTCAGCACGAGATAACATAACGTCGCTTTTGACGTTGAACACGATCTGGCTTGAATGGACGCGTTTCAAAAGCGAATTCATGGACTATCTTTCCGACTCTCTCGACATTTAACGATTTAAATAGCTGTATCTGTTAACGAATAATTGTGAAACGACGATTACATTACTTGTTAATGCATCGTGAGGATGTTGCAGAGGATTGCAACAGATCAGGAGAAACAACTGTTATTTCAATCAATTAGAATTATATATCTAAAATGTTTATATATTTAATGTTGAATTTAATTAAAATAAAAATTTTCTTTGTTATAAAGAAATTATCTTCTTTAAAATCAATGCAGGAATAATAATACTAAATCTAAATAAAATTCTAATGTTCTTGCTTTTTTCTCTTTTTTTTCTTTGTCCAAAATCTTAAAAATATACATTACTGAAAATGGGGATTATATACATATATAAAGAAGCATACAAATTTTTATACTTTAGCAATTAAATTTGTAAAAGTTTTTAAATCTAAGAAAAGAGGAACATTTAACTTTTGACAGAAATGTCAGGCATTAATTAATCGATAACAGTTATATTTTGTAATAACGGGACAATCAAAGACGGTACGCCGTGTTTCGTCACAAAGCCACGTCGCCTTGCAACTGTGCGTGAGAATTAGCATTTTACGACGTAGGAATAAATCGCCATTGTTTGGTCATAAAGTGGTTCATCAGTCATCATGCGAAATCACCACATAGACCTACAGATGACAAATGTCCTGGAGTATGTCCTGATGTGCCACGCTTCTCCACGTTTCATTTATCAGCAACTAATAACTTTCTTTCGCGAAGATGACAATCGCATCATCGCGCATATCCAAAATTAACATGAAAACTGACGGCGACTTACTAGTGAGTATTGTCAATGACATGCAATAAATCATTAGTTTGGGAACTAATTTTTGTCGATAAAATTTTATCTATAGATACAAAAGAATAACGTAACTTCATTTCTAAAAACAGCATGCAGCTCAATTATGTTAAAATTCTCGAATAATTACGGGACGACCTGTTAATCCTTCACTGAATTGCAAACCAAAATCTAATTATGTACATAAGCTACAAAAAAGCTTAAAACTCTGTTATAAAAAAGATACTCAGAAAATATAAAAGTACAATTAAAAAGTATTATGTCACCATCCGTTAAAAAGATAATTATAGAATAATTTTTTAGTATCGTCTCCAAAGTAAAAAAATCTGTTCTTTAAAAAAATCTGAAAACGATTTTTCGAAATCCCTGAGATTGTAAAATTCAACAAGAAATATGCTATCGGTGCCCATGCGGGCCCACACGAAAAATTCTGTCTGCGCCCATGCGAAAGCGTGTGGCTGAAAGAGCGAGAATAGAGTCGTCGAGAGGCTGGGCAATATATCTCGCGATCTTCCAGCATCCAGCATCCTTTCGAAGGATGCTGGTAGTGGAACGAGCTCGTCCCGGGAACGCAGCGGGTCATGGACATGAGCCAGAAGATGGGGTGTAGAGGGAGGACGGGGGCATCAGTCAAGGGATTAGCGGGATTAGCCCTCGAGGGGGACTTGTTAATTGCTCGGTAGGCATGGAGGGAAGAAGCGAGGAAGGGGGAGGAGACGTTGAGGTGGACGGCGTGTGGGTGTACCAGCTCCGGGGACAGAAGTGAGTCCCTGTGGAGAGACCGAGAGGAAACGAACGAGCCGAGAGCGAAAGCGGGGACACAAATCACGGCAGAGTTACGGACTTAAGGAGGCTTACCGGCCAACCGCGGCCATCCACGGTCGCAGATGCATTCGCTGAGAAGAACTTCAAGCCGCGCGAAGCAGGACGATAACAGAATGAAGAGGAAGATGCGACTCGCGACAGTGTTCCGTTAACAACCCTTGAACCTGGCACGTGCACGAAGTATATGGACGTTATTGGAACTGGACGTCAAACAGAAATGTTTTTTTCACATTTTGTCAATTTTTAAAACAGCAGGTAAAATTCAAGACGAGAGATTTCGAGATTTTAAAAATCAGTGAACAAAGTTTTTCTCACAAACGGAGAAGAGAAGTTCAGGTCTATGAAGGATTATCTTGGATCAGTCTGTCCCTTTCAATTGGACCACCCGTGAGAAAGGCTACCCTTAGGCGGCATTCGCCGTATATCTGTCGTACACTCGCGTAAAGATGCACTAATAACGCAATAATTGTCGATCTAATGCAGACATCGCCGCGAGGAAATATTTCGCGACGCAGTCGAGGACAGGGCAAGATCGTCGACTATAAATCAGACCGTCGACGTTTACGCTCGTCAAAACGAACAATATGAGGCGTAAATAATCCCGGCGGAAACTTCGGGGTGCGTTCGCGCGTAAGAGTTCTTCGCAGAGAACAGAATCGATTTTTACTCGCGCCGGTCGTCATAGTCGCGAGTCACAAACGCCAGTAAACACCTAGCTGTTTGTTGTAAATCATCGTCGGTACCCGCAGCCGATTGCTTTCGGGATGATTTACCTCCAAATGCGTGCGTACGTGCGTGCGTGCGGCGCCTTTCTTTCTCGTTTCTTCTTTATTTTTCTCTTTAGATCGACTCGACTCGTATAAGCCACCTATAAGCGACGACTCACGCCCGCGCTTCTGGCGTATGTCGCACTACGGACGAGCGAATTTGCAAGCACGAAGCATACACACGTACAATAATTCAATTCGGACGAAATCGCCGCGGAACACCGTTTATTAATTTAACCCGCATGCAATCCGCTCGAGCCACGATTTGAAGCAACGGGACCTTCACGTCGTTCGATTCTGAATCGAACACCGAATCCTCCGTTTTTTTTTTTTTTTTTTCAAAGTAACATGTATATGTATCCAACATTGATAACGATATTCGATTTTTTAATGCTTATTAAGAGCTTTTCATACAGTTTCATGAGTGCCATCAAATCTCGACGTTTGTACCGCGTTTGTACTCCTTGTGTACGCTGCTTTTATATTCATTTCAAAATTTTAAACACTTGACGGATAGATGAGCATGCCATTTTTACAAACGTAGATCAAATCATCGAAATTCGAGAGTTATATCAAAAGTAATAAGCAATCATTTCGAAAATAGGATTTTCGTCATTAAAAAATCAGGTAGATATATCTCGTAATCTACAGACTATTCTTTACTTTTCTACATAATCTTGGTTTTTTTGTACGTATTTTTCTCATCGTTCTGAATGTTTAAATATTCTCTTGATAAAACTCTGCTCCAGCTGCCCAAAGTTATTGCCTTTAATTTTTGTAATTTTGTTTAGTCACAAGTCTATTTGCCTTAATAATTTTTTCAATTTTTCTTTTGTGTTTAGTTTGAAATGCCTTTTCATGTTCTCGACGCTGCTTATATGAGACTGTCGACACACGAGTCTCAACTGAATGCAACAAGAAAAAAGTTGATAAAATCATTAAGGCAAACAAACGTGTGACTGCAGACAAAATTACAACAATCCACAAAGCAGTGTGTCAATGTCTTCGGCTAGCTAGAACGAAGTTCTATCACAAGAAGTTGTTCATATTTCCAGAATAGTGGAAATATGTGTAAAATCGGGATATTACGTAGAAAAAAAAGTATAAAAATGAAGATGATATTCTTGATTTTCCAATAATAAAAAATCCTAATTTAAAAAAATTGAAGCACATTACTTTTGGTGATCATCGTATTTCTTCTCATTTTCTGTAGTCGCAACAGAGAGGATTTCGTTCAATTGCACAACAGAAAGAATTTTTATACTGTTCGTTACGCAATCCAAGTGTATTACGATAAAATACAAAACATTTCGTTTCCTGCTTCAAACAGACAACAAAAAACATCTGATCTGCGATAAATTGCCCTGACATTTTGCTTAAAACATCTTATTCGGACTTCGACCGTACCGAAACTCGATTGGAGCGTTTCTTTGGAAGTCATTTATGATGCCAAGCATCCGCACCGATAATTCACAACGATACAGCACCGGCGCAGTCTTGGCGATAATTTATGATTCCAATTGAGCTCGCAAGCGCGCGTGAAAGAGTTCCAGCAGTCGCGATCCTGCGCGAGGAGGATCGGTCGTGGCATTTCCTGCCTACTGAATAGCATCGCGTCCATAAACCCCGGTCGACTTCAATGACGACAGCGGTCGCAGCCCAATAAAAGTGATAAAAGGAGAAACTGGAGAACACTCACACTCTTGAGGTGGCAGAACGAAGCACGAGAGAAAGACACAAAGTGAGAGAAAGAAAAAGAGAAAGAGAGGTAGGAGTGGAGAGAAATGTTTCTGGACAGCTGTCCGCCCGTACAAAGCCTAAGAAGTGCGCTCTGATCGCAGAAGACACAATACGTAGGTAGACGACTTCTTCTACGTCGAAATCTTTCGAATTTTATTACCTTGCCGGTTAAGAGTGAGTCGATTCTTGAAACACTCTCGTGCCTTTGTAACAACCGAAAGTAAACTAGTTCTCCGAACAGTGACTTTGCGTGATTTGTGATGACGACAGAAGCGCAAATGTGGTCGAGGTAATGAGCAATGATAAGCCAGATCAGCCGGTGATAAGACATGTCAGATAGCAGGGTGCCAACGCGAAAGTTAGAATGTAATATCAGATTCAATTATAATAAACGTAAAAGCAAAGCTGGAATTTCATTGAAACATGATCATTAGGAATTTTGGTATTATAATGCAATGTTAATAACATTGAATTTCGATGCGTGTTGTTAGTAATTTGAAGTTGTAATAGAGTAAAGCTTTAATACGGTCTAATATCAATATATAATTCCTAATGTAACTTTAACGATCCGTATATAATTTTAATTTCAATGTAGCATAATAATTTTGTAAATTAAGATAATACCTTCGTTATTTGAAAGTTTTGCTTTTCATGCTCTCGTTCGTTCACGCGATTTCGATTATCGCGAGACTTTTTCGTGATTTTACGACACCGACGATGAAATACTCCAGCAAAAACGCAACTTGGCATGCGTAATCTATTTCGACCTTCCCCCGGGGAAAGGCAAAAAACAATTAACCGCCGCGGTTTTTACAACCGCAAGCGGGATATAATAGTGAACGATTTCGACAACCACAGAGAATTATGCGGGATGACCGCAGTGAATCGGCGGCAGATGGCCGATATCGACGTTTCCTCGCGCAACTCGTTGCGCTAGTCGCACAAATTGTAAATTAACGCGACATTAGTTGATCTGCCCCTCACATATCGTGCGTGGTAGGTAAGTGGGATAAACAAGTTTCCCAATAAAAGACGTGAACGGTCTGACAAATCTTTTTTTCTTCTGCTCTTCTTCCTCCCCCCACCTCTCTCTCTCTCTTATTTGGCCTACTTATATTTAATTTTGTGGAAAAATGTGTTGATTTGATTCGTTGCTGACAAATTTCGAAGTTTATTACGTCAGTTTCATTGAACATCACTGATATAATCAAGAAACTTTGTGTACACGACGTGATCTCATCGGAAATGAGAAAAACTGAGATAACAAACGGACATTTTTGCAACTGGACAAAATTGATTGAAAATGATTGATCAGAAAATGTATTATACATAATTAATATTTTAAGTCATCTTATGATAATCACACAAAACTTGTATATACATATTGTATATATTAAATTATAATTATAATTTCATATATTATATATATATATTTTTTTATCGAATCTAAATATATTTTATTAAATTATCTTTTATTGCATATCATATGTTTATATGTTTGTTTCTTATATATATATATATATATATATATATATATATTAGGTGTTGGAATTAATTCGTAGCGTTTTACAAGTGATGGGAAGTACTTTCATTAATGTATTTTTTAATGCTCATGTGAAATAAATAACATTCTTTCATTTAAAAACGCTACGAATTAATTCCAACACCTAATATATATATATAGTATATAAAAGAAAACAAACATCATATTGTATGATAAACATATGATATGCAATAAAAGATAATTTGATAAAATATATATATTTAGGTTCGATAAAAATGTATATATATATATATATATATATATAAAAGCTTATAATTAAAAATATATTTAAATTATTTTTTTTAATCAAAATTGGATTAAGTTTGCCCGAAAATTGATGTACTTTACGAGAGTGGCACACTATGTGTCAAAATTGCAAGTCGATAAAGAACCTCGTTATTATCCCTACGCAGACAATGTCTAATTCAACCACATGCGATGATCTTCAGCGACCTCGGCATCATAATCATATCTCGAAAAATGTGCCGCATGAAAGAAAGGAAAAAAAAGCGATTTCGCCGATCAAATAACCGGCGGAAAAAAAAACGAAGAGGGTGGAAAAAAAAAGAGACCGAGGGAGGAGAGAGGCGTACAATATCCCGAACAAACGCATTCCACGGTGTGACACGTGAATAAAATACAGACCGCGGTATAATATATCGATTATGATGATAGAAGGTCAGAGGACGAGGGATGTGGCGAGGTAGGAAGGGTAGCTATGGGAGATGAGGTAAAAGGGGGAATGGCGAACAAGAGAGGAGAGGCCTCGAGTCGAGGACTGGACTGTCCCGGTGAGAGAGTGTTGAGCATACTGGGCGGCATATGGTCCACATCGGCCTCTCTGTCCATCCATTCCCCCATTCTCCGATCTTCCCCGCTACCCGTCCGCACCCTTTCACGGATTATACGTCGATAACCCCTGATAATACCTGACTACCACTCAACGTTATGTACCGAATGACCGAACGGTGCTTCGCCTTTTTTTCGACATTTCGGTACGAGTGCAGCGGACTGGTTATGAAAAAAAGAGGGGAACGGATGCGACGAGGGGAGGAGAGAAGAGGGAGAGTGAGGGTCGTTAAAACGAGTTAATTGGAACACGATATCCGATAGGAGGCTGATTAAGGTGACGGCGCTCGTTACGAGGAAAGATGTTACCGCGAACGAGGAGATTTGCGATTTTCGAGAATGTACGTAAAATCGCCAGATGCAAGATTGCCGATAAAATGTACTGGAAAATTCTTCGGATAAATTTTTTTCTGTTTATTATTACAAAATATTATATAAAAATTTCACCGTAATCCATAGCAGATTATATAAAAGCTGCTTTCTTTTCTGTAATTTCGTTAAAATTAAAAAATATAAATCTTGCATTTAAACAATCCCTTGCTGCTCTTATTTTACGGTGTCCATTTTCTCTGATTTTCATCAACGGATTTTTAATTACATTAGCATGTTATTAAGTAATTATGATGAAACATTTGATAAAAATTACAACTCTGATAATTCAAAAAATTACTATGTACATATAATTAATTATATATAATTTTTCACATCATACTCATCAAATCACTAAAGTCTGGTACTTGAACGAGTTAAGGATAAAGACCACATCGAGTGAGTTAAGGGTTAACCTCGAGAGATAAAAGGGGATAGGTTGTTCTTCAGTAGCAATGAGCTCGTTGCTGGTCGATTTAGACCGGGTCGTCTTCGAGGACAGTGCGCGAACCACGAAGAGGTGCTCAAGAGCAAATCGAGCGCGACTCGGGTAAGAGAATAGGCTTGGGGAGGGACACGAAGGTTTACGATATCCTCGGGACACTTTTTCACCATCCCCTCGTATTCGCCGACCAGTCGGCGGAAAGGTAGCCGCGCGGGGGTTGGGATCCGCTTCGGGGATAAAACGTGAAACAAAAAGCCGATTATGTAACCGAGGGATGAAATACGAGGTCGCCGCGATGGGAGGAATGGGAAGAGGAGGGAACAGTCGGGCCGCACCCGACAATAGGGTAATTTTCACGCGAGATTTGGGAGGCGATTTCGCGAGAGAAGAAAACGCAGTTTCTCTCTTCCGTTCGGGCCGTCTTTTCCTGTTTCTCTCTTTCCTTTCAACCCCCCGCGCTCTCTTGAAAACCTTCTTCCCTTCTACCTCAGACGTGAGATACGACCCGTCGAGGCTATTTCAATGTAGCAACGCGTTTGTTATTTCCTACCAGTTTGTTATTCAGAAGCAGCGAGGCGTCGCGACAAATAGCTACCCCTCTACGCGTGTCGCCCTTCAGGAATAACGTATGTTCGCATCTCGATGCTTCACACGTTACACGTATGTAGCATTCGGGAATGTAATACAGAAGCTACCTAATTTCGATCCACATACACTGATAACTTTTTTTTTATATATGATAAATGTATAATTTTAAAGGCATCTAATAGACGTGTAAAAGAAATAATATTTCCATCTTTCTTTTTTGTTCTTTGTAATGATATCCCAGTTTACAAGTTGATATTACATGTTATACGCTCGATGTTATATTGGAAACTATCGCAAACAAAAAAATATTTTCTACACAAGTTTTATGGTTTTAAACGTACAATAAAAAAATTCAAAAATGAAAATAGATTTTCTTTTTTTTTTTTTAAAGGGGAACATTCATCAAACAAAAGCTGGTTGCGCGGAAAGAACAGTTTATGTAGTATTCAAGTTAATATTAGACTAAAATTTTTTTTGCAACATTACTCACCACGTTTGAATTTTCTATATATAAATATAGCTAAGTTTTTCAGATGTTTCAACAAAATCGAGAGATAAACTCCTCTAATAAAAATCTAAACATGAAAGCCACTTATTTGATTGGTTCATATTAATAATTCCTGAGAGAGAGAAAGAGAGAGACAGAAATAGATAAGAAAAGAATAAAACAGAATCAGAAAGAGAAAGCAATAATAAATGTATATCCTTCTTTCTCGCAGATTTTTGTTAAAACTACTATCACACATACAAAATTGCAGCTCGTGTTTAGACTCTTATTGGAGGATCTCTAATGTTTAGAGCCAATATTTAGTGAATCTGCGTAAAGTTGGTGACATTGTCTAAAGTCACCTTGAAAATGGAGTTCAGTTACTTTGACAGACATTTGATAAATGTGTGTGGGTGTGCGAAAAAAAAGAAAGAAAAGTAGTAAAAAAAATCTCCCTTGGGGAGGATTCTTCTTCTCCCGGATCAACGAGTAAAATTGAACGACGCGAGTGGTCAAGCATCGAGGCATTCCTCTTTGGACGCAGTGAGAACTTACGGACGGTATAAAAAAGGAGCCTCTCCTTACAAGCCCACTTTCATATACGATTATTGCCGACGCGCGAGGGCGCGGCCTCGCTTCTTATCGCTCTCCGTCTAAGACGCACCTCCACCTACTTACGAATATATACGCAAACGGCGGTAAAGATAAAGCCGTCGATGAGAAGACGCGTTGACATTCTACTACTTTGAGTGGCTGATAACGCCGCAGTTGCACTTACCTGAAACAAAAAAAAAAGACAACAATATTAGTGACGGACGAATCACATGCTATGTGTTAGATAAGATTTGACGAAGAGACCGATTTTACCGCTGGTTTCACCATAAAATCTTCCTTCATCTTTCAGAACCGGCGACGACTTAACTAACGATATTGTCGCGCGACAATACCGCAGTCTAAAACTTACAATTAGTGTTACGAGACATTTAATTTTATGACTGTAGAGAAGTCCGCGAAAGTGCGAGAATACTTAACGTATTACTTCATTTTATGAGTCAACGGGCGCTAAGCGTGATAATTGATATCTAGAATGAGATACTACAAACTTAAAATATACTCCTTAAAACACACGTAATTCTTGAAAAAAGAAGCCAATGGACTTTGCGAGAAATTTTAACTCTAACCAATTATATGAATGTATGAATACTTTTTTCTAAAATTAAAAAACACAGATGACGAAGTAAACAAATTTTCGAAATGTTTTTAAATATTTAATTATAAGAAAATTAGATAAATCAAATAAGAGAAAGAATTCTCCATTTTCTATTTTCGAAGCGGATGTTCGTGTTTAATAATATTTATATGCTTGCAAATATATTTTTAAACACAGATATCCGTTTCGACCGAAAACAGAATTTTTTCTTTTAATTTTTTAACACTCTTCAGCTTCACACTTCATAGATTTTATGTTTTATGAACATGTCACACATACGTATTTATATATAATATGTTTTTGCAACGTAGATATTTTCTCTATTATTGATATGTTGCAAGTCAGTTTTATCGATCAATATTAAAATATGCGAAAGCGATAAATACAATGATATGTAATTCTGCAGTGGAAAGAGAGAGAGAGAGAGAGAGAGAGAGAGAGAGAGAGAGAGAGAGAGAGAGAGAGAGAGAGAGAGAGAGAGAGAGAGAGAGAGAGAGAGAGAGAGAGAGAGAGAGAGAGAGAGAGAGAGAGAGCGTGGAGATTTAGGCGTGTAATTGGCTCAGCTGGTGTTGACGCGATCCTATCATCAATACCTCATCAACCGCCCCCAGGAAACCTGTATCCCCCCGATATTCTCTCTTTCTCTTAAATTCACCGCTACCCCATGCTATCTGCGATCCACTCAAGACATCGAAGTGAATACCAAGCAGCCATTTCCTTCGAAGATAGAAATAGACAAAAGTCAACCTGCAAATGGCTTTTAAAGATCCTCTGAAAATACGCATTTTCGACTCCGCTCCAACAATATATTCGCGATTTAAATCTTTTATGATACTCTACCGTTTCTTTGAAATACGTTATAACAAAAAAATATTCTAATAGTTTGAAAGAGTGTAAAATATCACGTTAACATGTTTTTTTTACACTCAACTACAACTCGAAGTTTCTTAAATTACAAATTTCTTTTGCTATTCATAATATTTGTTTAAATACTGCAAAATTAATGAATTAAAGTAAATAATCATCCTTTTTAATTATTTTAGAAATGCATAGCATTGAGAGAGAGAGAGAGAGAGAGAGATAAAAAATCAACTTATTATTCCGTTTCGTAAAAACCTATGACGGACGTGAGAAAGAGGCTTTCATGAAAATCGGATGATCAGGCGGCGGATAATGGATTTAATCAGAGCGCCTTGGCGAATAACAATAGCCTCTTGGAAAAATTAACATTCGTCGGCGCGCCGATTCCGAGGGAGAAATATCGCGGAAATAAGACGAGGAGAAGAATTCCACGGGTGTGAAGAAAGTCGGCGGGGGATCAATCCTGTGGTAACGCTGGCGAGATGCTGGTACCCGGTGGAGGACGCCGGTTAATCCTTAGACTTATGCCGCCATAAGATGCTCAGATTTATATAGCTTAGCATGCCAGCGTAGTATAGCTTTAGTCCGCCTGTGCGTTGCCCGCGACCGCGTTTAGCACTGCTTACGTTATACCGATCATCTACAAGCGATTCAACAGTTATGAGAGTAGGAGAGTCGGATGATTCCTTATAAATGTGCAAAATTAATAAATTCTGATAAAAATGATACAATAAAGATATAAAAATTACGAGGAAGTTTGTCCAGTAAGTCAGATGCAACATAAACTACGTTCTTATAAATATAATTTAATAACCGTTTGTGTATTATAAATTTTTGTAGCATTGAAGATACGTTTTCTTTTGATTTATTTTTGGAAATAAACTTTGTAATTTTAATTTGATAATATTTTTTATATAAAAATCTCCGTCAAAGAATACGGAGTTTGATATTTAAAATATCAAACAGAAAATTTTTAGGTACTTCAAAACGTCTTGGTAGCTTAGAACATATTTTAGTTCAGATATATTTCTATACAATCTTTGCTACTAAAAGATTTTCATAAACGTTTCTCAAAAGAAAGTGGAAGAAAGAGATCACTCTCTTTACTGCGAGCAATATCTTAGCTTATCATATCATGTTTTGAAGTTAAGGAAACTCGATTAAATCGATTCTCGATCAATTTTTGCCAATAGCAACGAATGTGGCTTCCATCAAGTAAACACTTAGCAAATCCTTCTCTTCCTTACCGCGACGCAAATTTCGCGAGCGAGTTCCGGCTGTGGCGACTTTATGGCAGTTTAATTATGGAAAATTAGCCGATCGAACGTTCGCTGCCGGAGGAAGCAACATGATTGGATATTAGCACTACCGTATTTGCAGCCTCTAACGCTCGACCTATTATCACCATTGGCGACTGGCGACATCATCGCCTTCATTATCATCGGGTATCATCAACGCCGTCTATCGTGACTTCCTATCTGAGAGAGATGATTAGGATGTACGATAAAACGTTCTAAGAAAAAGAATTGTGAGAAGAAAAAACATAACATGTGATATAATGTTGAATGATGTTCGTACGGATTGTATTGTACTACTTTCTATGATATTTTATTGAACATTTTTACTTTTATCTTTATTTATATAATATTTTAAGGGCCGATTGTTCTCCACTTTCGGATAAATTATGTGATAATTTATCTAGATAAATAAACAGATAAACAAAAAAATAAAAGAGTAAGAGTAAAGAGAGTATGAAAGTAAGAGAGTGGGCTGAAGTTTATCGAAAAATGGAACAACCCAGTCTTATATAATGAATTGCGTCCAAACTTATTTCGACTAAAAAATAACAATATGGCGTTAATAAAATTTATTATTACAATTCGAAAATAATAAAAAAAATATTATATTAAATAAAAGATAAAATTAGATAAGAAAGCTATAACATGTATTATTATATCTTCCTTTTTCAGAGTAGTTATTCTCAAAATCGTGTTATTTTGAAGAAATATGTTTTTAAAATCGTATAGAATTTCTATATGATTTTCTTTAGAAAACTATAAAATCGAAATTGAGAACAGACTGACGAGATTCCATCGATTCCAAAGCAGTAAGTCCCGCGAGATTCTAGAATCGTTGCGGCGTTCTCAGGCGGCAAGTTCGATCGGGAACCATTTCTTTCTTTTCTTCTTTTCCTTTCTCAAAGGAATCTCATTTCGCAGGCGAGTCTCGTGCGCGGAGTAGGATTTGCGGCTTCGATTCGGACCTCGTCGACGAAGAGAGAAGCAAATCCGTGGGCATCAGAGAACCGTTCTCTGTCAGGAGGAAGGCAGGAGGAAAAGAGGATGGGCACGTCTTTGTTTTCCTGGGGGCGATCCGCACGTACAATAAACTAAAGTCTCATCATCCGCGGGATTTGGCCGCGATAACACGACCGTGGTCCCTCGGGGGTGAGCGAGAGGCCAGGCAAGTGTCCGGTAGTCCTTTCTCGCCACTATGGCCGACTGCGGTGACAACGACGACAGAAATAATGATGGAACGCGTGCACGATGACGGTGGTGAGAGAGTGACGAAAGCCGGTGGTAAAAGAACAACGGGGAGGGTCGAAAATGGGGAAGGGATCCGCCTGACCGCGGATCAACGGCCGAGCGCCTTTTAATTTAGACAAATCGTCCCGATTAGCATAACGGGATAAATTACGCTCGAGGACACCGCCCGCGATATGGGGTGACGACGGATGATCCATCAGTACGTCCGCAAAGCGCGGACAGAACCGCTTACGACTACCCTTACCGCCGTTCGAGTCTCAGGCCACCACCCTGCGGTTGGCACAACTCCCGTAACCGAAATACGGCCGTTTTTGCTCGGTCCGTCGTCACAGCCATTTAGGACGTTTTAAATTAATGCGAGAAACCTGTTCATCATTAGCGTTTGTTGATTTTCTCTTAGCAAATTTTAAAAATGAAAAGAAATAAAAAGCTATTTGTGTATTAATTAATTTTTTATCGTCAACTTAATTGTATCCAAACGACGTCTTGCGTTAATCCTTGTGTTAATCTTTTAAAAAATAGAATATCTAACATTAATAATATGTTCTGTCTTTTATCATTTTTTTTCTGTAATTAAATATACATATATTTCGTTCCACATAGAAGTTTAAAGAAAAGATTTGCTTCCAACTGCATTAAAAATAAATAAAAAATGAATGCTTAACGCTACTTTATTTCATTGTTTTACCTTTTACTTCTACTTCCTTCGCCTGAGAAAATTCGCGGCGTTATTTCTGAAGCTATTGTCGTCGTTCGTAGTCACCTCTCGTCTTGGCGCGAACATAAAGTTTTACAACCGACCGATAAGATTTAGAAAGCCAGAGGCCCTTTGGGGTCCGTTCGATCGCAAGAAGGGAAGAGAAGGACGAAGAGGCGAAGAAGCGCATTTTCTGCGTCACGAGACGTGCGTGTCGTTGTTGTCACCGAGTTTACCGGGTCGATCGGACCCCGCAAGGCGGACCGCGCTTTTTATTATCTTCACCCAGGAACCGCTTAAGGTGATGCCTGGGAACAAGCAGCGGGGCCTTAAAGAGCGAGGACCTGACGCAAATAAACGCAGCGAGCGGGCGCGAAAGCTTGTGCATGTACACGCACGCACGCGTGTGCGTTTACACGCGAACGACGAAGGCCCACGGCGTTTTACGGCTTTTTGACGGACCACATCTCACGCCGACGAACGACAAGCCGGGGACCGTTTGTGCTTAACAACAAACTTGCAAATTTGCATGCGTGCATGCAGTAGACCAGGCGAACTTTCCTTTCCATCGACAACGATGTAACGGGTGTTTCGCGAGGAAATCCATTTCACGCTATGTTCGATAAAAATAAGTGAATAGTAATTGGTTAAAGATTTAAAACTGAAGATATTTGACACTTTATGTTTCGCTTAGAAGAACGCTAATAAAAAGGTCAACGAATTTTTTTTGTATACCGCTCATGGATATTTCTCTATGCATCAAAATTAGATTAGCTCTTTTTCACATCATATAAAAAAGAATTTATATATTAAAAAGTATAGAATCATCTCTATTTTACTTAGAAATTGGGTATATTCTTTATGATTTCATTATCTGAAATAGTTTATAAGCTCAAAATATTATACAAAGTTAACATTACTGACTTGAGAAAAAATATATTTATAACTCTTACAAAAGATTTATAATTCTTGCAAAAATTTAACATTAATCTGTAAAATAGAAAAATTCAGAGTATATTCTATATACCTATTATATATCATTCTTATATTTTCTTGATGTCTTCGTTTAAAAAATTCAAGAATATTTTCAAAAAAAATTCAAGAAATTTTATACTATCTACATGCACTGAGAGAAATGTTTGATATAAATATTTACAATTACAAAAACTTTCTTATTTTATATAAAAAGTGTGTTGTTCAGAATTTGACACTTTAGACTAAATAAGAAAGCTGTTATAACTCACATATCAAAGTAATGGTTATTCATACCAAACATTTCTGTCGCAAATTACTTTTCGTTCTAAAATTGATAAGAAAACGCCACAGAGTACATGACAACGAATGGCTGTCATTCATCCACTTCGTTTTCTCTTGGTCATCGTTGCAAAGAATGTTGTCGTCGCATGTCGTGGAAGAAGTTGTTGTTAACTAACTTCAAACGATAGTATACGATCACACAAAGCTCGTGCGCCGACATTAATCGGTGGCGATCAATTAAGAGTCTGGTTTCTTGTTTCTACAGATTATGGTCGCGAAACGTTTATTATCGTTTCGCATGATGATCATAGAAAGAGCGAACGCAAAAAGACTTGCTGTTTATTTCGACACTGTCTCGCAATAATGAGTGTTGCGCGGACTCGCCTCTTTTCAATCTGGGCTGAAGTAATTTTCTGCCTACGAATTATTTATGTATCATTTTATGAGTATTGAGCAGGATGCAAAAATCTTTGAAATGGAAAAAAATGATCTGCTATTTAAACACTCTCGTGATTAGCTTCCTATGAGAAGGACTATAAGCACAAGCCGTTAAATTCAATCTTGCACCGCTGTAAAACATTTGAAATGTGTGAAATCGTGAGAGGAAATACGTGAGAGGGACTGACAAAATGTAAATTCGTAGTTATCGCGTGTGCGAAAGCTACCGAAAACTACGTTCGAAAATTGAATTCTCTTCATATGCATTAAATTTCATAAATGCGCGAGAATAATATTGATTCTATGCTGCTACGTGATACGAGAATTTTTTTTAAAGACAACGAATTATTTACACTGACTGAACTACATGGAAATAATTTTTTCACAGAAAAAAAGAAGAGAAAAACAATTTTCAGAGGAATAAACACATTGTGCATATGCAATCGTTTAATTTATGAGATTTAAAATCTGGATGTTAAAAAATTTCAATACAAAATACAATTTAAGATCAGAGACTTATTTTTTTTTACAGACCAATATTCAAATATGTATATATATAAAAACTTTATAATTATTTTCTTAAATTACTATTTTTTAGAATATTTTTAGAATATGAATTTTTATTTTTTCATGAAGTCAGTTATATGTATCTTGTACTTTTGTGTTAATCTAGTAAATTAAAATAAATATGGTCTCGTTCATGTAAATTTTGATACTACTACATGTAACAGTATATAGTAGTTCAAAATTTGAGGGAAACATTGCCACGCGGTTGCGAGGACATTAAACGAAACCAGAACCGAGCATATAACGCCATAAGGCGAGGCGTTTAAATCGGAGCTTTACGATCGGTCGTTGACGTTTTGGGCTAGTGATAAAAACGATACTTGAACTCGTAGAAGCGAGCTTTCAGTCTTCGCTATGGTTATATGTTCCATGCATGGTCCGTCTCAGTGAACAACTTCGAACACATCGAAAAAGATTTTGCAACGTTACATCAAAACAGTTAAAAGAGAAATAATCTACATATAATAGTTTGCGTCATTTTTGACCCCTTTAATGCCATTTTTCTCAAAATTGTGACGCGATAAAGCAATTTGATTAAACAAAATTATATTCAGTATCTAAAAAATTATAAAAAAAATGATTACGTTTGTTCAGGCAATGATCCTAAATTGTAAATTCACAGGCTAGTATAATTTATAAACACGGCACAAGCTTTCAAAGTTAAGTGCTTGAGGGATTATGATAAAATTTATTAAAACATATGTTCTAAATGAATTCAATTATTATATTGACAAATTTTGTATCTATTTTATACCATATAGCTACTTTATATTGCTAGAAAGAAAATTTAATTTCATAAATGTATTTAAAAGAATAAACGAGAATATAATTATTAAATATATATTTTAATAATACTACATTCAAATATAGAAAGCAAGAATATCAAAATATCTCAATTATATATACGTTTACTTGTAGATCAAATAAATTTTGTTCAAGGCTCTGGATACCTAAGAGAAAGGCAGACTGCTTTGCGTAGAATACCATGCATATCATATTCCCGTATAATAAACCCGAAAATCAAGTCGCAATTAAATTTTGCGTAGAATGACTGCGCTGCCCGTCTACATTGTGAAAGGCTCGTCTACATTGTGAGAGGCTCATCAGTCCGCCGTCCTGTTCTGCGGCTGGCCGCAGAAGGATCGAAGGACCTTCGTCGTGTATTGGATCGCCCGCCTTTCAACCGGGGAGACCTCGCTCCGATCGATCGTTAAACCTCCCGCTTAATCGCCGTGTCAAACCAGTGCTGTAAACTTATACTACCGACTTCTACTACTTCCCCGAGCTCCCGACAACACGAATTCGCAAAATTCTTAAACCACCTCAACATTCTTTCATGAATAATAGCGCGTGTAGAAGTCTACAATTCTTGTCATTACGTATCATGAAAGGTAACAACAGAGAAATGCACATAAGTCATTACGATAAACTTATTTGTTGTAAAGTTACTACGAGGTGTTAAAAAAAAATATTTAAAACATTTTAAAAATATTAATTTTTATATAATATATATATATATATATATATATATATATATATTTTAACCTTATAATCATTTTAAATTAAAGCATTTATATAATAATACCTAGAAAATCTAACTTTGTGTGTATTATATCATTCATATTAACGAGTTGTTACATTCATATTAACGAAAAAAATAACGAAAATAACTTTGTTTAAAGATATCAAACATCTTTTTACTCCCATTATGCTAAATCTTGTTAATTAAAGCTATAATGTCGATTGATATGTTCGCAAGTATAAGATTTTTTTTACTTAATTTTCATCACAAGAATATACTTCAATTTTGTCAAGAAATTTGGACTAAAATTGCACGTAGAATAGTCTGAACAGTCTCGTATATGATCAGCATCTCATCCAATTAATTTCTTCGCAAAATATTCTATCAAACGATACTTTGTCGAGACGGCGGGAATGCTTCGTCGTCGGACGTTAAAGTCTCCACGGTGGCTTTCACGGCGAAATCCTTCGCGTTAGACGAGAGGAGAGTCGCCTCGGGCCCCGCTGCAACTTTCAAGAATCGTTAAGACCGGACTATAATCGCCGATCCAGTGCTGTAAACTTATATTGCCAGGCCGACTAATTCGCCTGAGAGAGGCACTGGATCGTTTCGCGACCGCGATGTATTCCGATTTTGCAACTAACGATTCCGCGCCCTTCCCCGTGATAAATCCCGTAACATTTACAATCCACGATATGAGTCTTTCGCCTTGCCGCTTCTCCACGACAGTAAAATCCGTGTACAGAACAGCAACTTTGTATCATCAACGAGCGTGTAATTCACTGAGAAATAAAATGTGAACAGTTGTAAACCACAAGTTGAGAGATGACCTTTCCAAAGAGACCTTTCAAATCCTGTTAAAATACATATTACAATACCATTGGGAATTCGCGAAAATAAAATTAAAGTGACCATGTGAAGAAATACAGCTAATACAATAATATAAGAAATATAAGAAATTATTTTCATACGTAACGATAATAATGGATAATCTCTAAATTTTTTAGAATAGAACTAATTTGAAGAGTGAAAATTGAGCCAGCCTTGAAAAAGAGTAGCTCAATTTTCAATGATGAGATTATATTCTTTAGAGTGAGATTCACTTTAAAAGTTTTAGAGGATCTTAAGATCAAAGATGTCGAGACAAATTTTTTGAAATCGACACAATTGACTGCATGTGAAGACTGTATAAGAGGAAAGCATGACTATATAATTCTAAATTACGTGTTATAAACTTGAATTTTTGAAATATGACATGGAAAAACGTCATGTCAATTCAAAGAATGCAATAATATAAGGACTGCGATAAAATGTTTCAATAAATAAAAATAAGTCTCCTCATGTTGTTATAGCGAATCCGCGATTGTTCCTTCGGATTTTACGATCAACGATCTACGCTGGTAATGGCGCCAAACTCATTTCTACGGTTGTGGCAGCCACTTCTTGCAAAGATCTGCGGAACTGCGAGGGCATTGTGCCGATCTGATCGCCGATCTGATCGTCGATCTGTTACGATCGAAAACTCGAATAACTAAGAAAGGACAACGATCTGCAATACTGGTCCGACAGGACGATCGAGGACTGGAGTTTAACAACCTCTCGTCGCAACTTTGCATCGCAAATATGGGGCTGCTATATGAAAGATCATTTTCTGATAATGAATAATAGACTATACAAGTTCATGAATAAAACTAATTAAACTGAAGCAGAGTTTAATTAAAGCAATCTCCCTTGCTTTAAAAAAATATTATCTAAATGTAATTATGGTAATTCTAAAAGCGCGCTCTGAGTCATTCAAAATATGGGATAGGTGTCGAATACATACCACTTAACCTATTTTTTATTACATTTTCCATTTGGCAAATGGAAAATTTGTCAATTTTGTTCTGTGCAAATAAATATTGGAAATTGTAGCTTGATGTTTCAAACACTTATTACATGTTTAACTTTTCACCAATAACAAATTAATTTGTTGTCTTTTTAAAAAACATGCTAAAAGGTACGATTTAAGGAAATGTTAATAATTATGAAAAATATTTGATTTTCTTGATAAATTACTAAATTAAGTATTAGTTAATTATTAGGTATAAGTTAATGATTCTTTTATTATTCTGGTATTTTTAATTATTTTCATTCATAAATTCAATATTTTTAAACAAAATATGATTTAAAAGACTCAGACTGGATTGTTTCACCTTTCGGTAAACTTCAGCTCACTCTCTTACTCTCTTATGTTCTTACTCTTACTCTTTTATTTATCCAATAAGTAAATTACCACACAGTTTATCTGAAGATAAAACAATCAGCCTCTATAAATACAATTTAAGCGATCAATACAACGCATTCAGCAATTTTTCCCTTACATTAAAAATAATAAAGGTGGAACAACAATTATAAAAATTAAAAGTTACGGAATGAAAGACGGAAACTGAATATAAGTATTTTTTAGAGTAAACTATAAAAATAGAGAGTAGAAGATTTAAAAGTTATAATGGAATTAGGTCTTAAAAATAATAGATAAAAATTAATAATCAAAAATTGGCAATTAACTAAGACTAAAAATCTCAGTACTAATCACTTATAAACTAAATAACTAGATATCTGAACTAATAATTCATATCTGCTTTCATTCCACGATCTTAATATTACGATGAATCCCGCAATATTATAAAACTTTATGTACGGTGCGTCGTACAATTTTATATATGATGGAAAACGCGTTCGTAAGAAAAAAAAGCCTCAGATGCAAGAATGAGGTTTTACTCATCATCTTGAAGAGCCACGCAAAGTTACAGATCCAATTATCGCGCGACGAACGAGCGGTAGAGAAGCACGCCTTCCGACGTACGAATGTATAATTCAAATGCAAACGACGCGCCTCGAACCACTGGGTTTTATGCCTCCTTAAAGGTTGAGGGATCGGCTTCATTTCCGAAGACTGCGACTGCGAAAATCGGACCCTGACGGATTTCAGCGAGTCAATTAAGCCCCGTCGCGGATCCAGCGCTCAATTTAATCCCGTTCGAGCGTACTCGTACACGCTCGTAAACACGAAGTTGTCATAAGGCTGGTTCAATCAGTGTACGGCATTGAGATCAATTTGTGAACAAACAACAGCGGACACGGTTGAATCTCGGCAATGGCCAAGTAAAATTTGCCGACTAAGTGGGCTATTTGTTGCGATGTTATTTCATTTTATACGAAATGTCGCAATTTGCGTACGAAGCGGGATTACGGATTATTTATAATTACATAAAAAGAAATTACTAAATCACACACACACACAGCTGATACACACACAGCTGATTATGCATACCTAATATGTGCTATAGTGGTTAATAATTATAAACGTTTTTAAAATTTGGCGACTCTCCTTGTTAACAAAGAACTGTCGGTTTTAACTACAATTAAAGTGTTGGAAATTATGAGTAATGCAAACGTAACTCAGACAAGTAGGGCAGATTAATAAGCCAATGACATTTTTTGAACTTTTTCTAAACCAAAGTTTGACTTATTTTCAACACAATCTCCTTATAAAAAGTCACTGATTTATCAAACTGCCTTGTATATATTTTGATTATTCGTATTTCTAAACGAAGACTTATCTACTCGGTAAAATGCTGAGTTGAATGTGTCGCGAAGCGTTAAAAGAAGGTGCCATTCTCGAACGGGGAACAATATGTAAGGGTGTCACAGACACTTTCAATGCAAACTATGACGGCTTCGAATACGCGATGGAGCCCGATCGGTTATTGAATCGTTAAGCCGCACCGGAATAAAGAGATACGCGATGAAGAGATCGACCCTCGCCGGGGCGACCTCGCCTTGTATTTCTTCCTTCTTGTGAATCGACGATGGACGCCACGACGACGTCGAAGGCGCGCGGCAACGGGGTGGAAAATAATATTTCGAGGCGCTAAAACGTTGTCAGCCCGCTGATCCCGGCTGACATTTGAATATCCAGGGGTTGGAGTCACGCAAGGCGCGACAGAGATATCACCGTGACAATATTTATAAAGCTTCCGCGGATACGAGCCGATATATTTCCGCCGCAACTCACCGAGGCCGCGAATAAAATTAAATGGTATGTGCAATGTTGTTCGCGATATTGCCCGGCTGTGGTCATTCCCGCGACGAGTGTGCGTATTATGAGTTTGCGGACGTTTATGGAACGCGAGATCGATTTTTCTGACACAGCTCACGAGTATTTAAGATATTTAATGACATACTGGGAATAATAACAGAAATTGGTTGCAAAATATGTTAATATAGATTACCACATATGGGATTTATACAAAAAATTATAGACATATTTCATGAATTATCGGTTTTTATCTCTCTCTCTCTCTCTCTCTCTCTCTCTCTCATGCTCTGTTTTTTCATCGGAAATAATAAACAATCTTATTTCAACACTGTTAAAATATTATATATCAATTTAACAAAGTTGAATCAAATGATAGTAGATAGGAAATACATCGAAAAATAAAAGATTCCTTTTGACTTGTTCCTCAGAAAAATCTATATACTAAATTTGAATTAAAAAATTCATTTGAAATATTTATCACGAATTTCTCATCCTAAAATTCCATAGCTTCTTCCTGATTTCTAAATAAAATTTAGTATTTTCGTTCTAATTTGCAAACCGTCAAATATTTTGTTGAGAGAATAATTTAACAGCAATGTAAATTACTATTAATGATACTCTCTGCTTACATTTAATTGTTAAATTGGTAATATAGAATTAAAACGAACGTGGTTTATAAATCAAAACTTATGAAAAGAAGAGCATAAAACCACAGCACAAGATATTGTTTGTGATAATTAATTAAATATCACAAACAATATCTTGTACTGTGGTTTTATGCTCTTCTTTTCATAAAAAAAAAATTGGTAATACTCCAAAACTGTGTAGGTATGATATAGGCGTATTAAACTTTTTTAAAGCAAAGAATTTTTATCTTTCACAAAATTTTACAAAATTCCTTGACTTCCCTTATTTCCTTGACCATTTTCAATTTCCCTAACATTTTCTTAATTTCCAATTTTATTGTAATTCTGTAAAAGTTCAATTTTTGAAAGATTTAATTTCAGTAAGTTGCTGGTTCCCATTTTTTAAATTTTCTTCCTAATTTATTTTTATCTCAAAATATCAGCATCTTTCATTTAAGTTGCTCATATACAATAATGATCGATTCAGCGACCATATTGGCGGATACTTGGATGGTTTGACTTATCGCGCGGAAATCTCGGCTCTGTTATGAATGACGCGGCAAAAAGTAGAGGGACGTCGAGTTGGAGGGTTTAGTTCAGGCTCGAGTCAGGGTGATTAGTGCGGGCATCGGCTCGTGTTGCCCTTCGACAAGCCTCGTTTACGAACACACAACCCTGTCACGATCGTCATGCCGTGCCGGTGCGCTGACCCGGCAGCTGGCCACTGTCTAATCTTTCCTCGATTACGCGAGGCTGGATGTAAATCAAATCTATAACGCGCTACAGATATTTCGACCGTATACAATATATTCCGTTCGCGCTGAGTTTGGCAGTCGCGATAGAGAATAAATTAAAATCTAATATATAAATTGTACATATACTTATTGCAAAAGAAATATCTAAAAGTTACCGTTATTATTTAAAATACTTATCGCGATCATTCTAGTTTATTAATATTTATTTCTAAATGTTAAAAAACAAGAAAGATAGTAACATTTTGTAAAGATTTTGAAAACATAAAAAAATAAATAAAAATTTTAATGATTTTAAAAATTCAATATATATAATTTTGACAAAATTTCGCTTTATTCACATTAAAAATTATTCAATTTAAGTTTATTAATTTTTATACGTTTTGCTTCTTTTCGAAAAATACTTAATATTCCGAGGACAGAGAGGCTAGGAAAGGAAGTTTGTTTTAGTAAGATTTCCGCTCCCCTAGAATGCAGCCCCTTTAATTTCGGTAGAGACACTATAGCACTTCATTACAGTGAGTATCGATGTAGGAAGGAGATCCAGCCGCAAAACAAGTTAATCTAATCCAGTTATCCAATTGATCGCCCTTCGAGAAGCTATTCTACTAATTGTTCTTCCCTTAGAATTCCCCTCTTTCCCCTTACAAGTGTATCGCGCGTTCCCTCGAAAATGATCATAGATCAACTCGAATTTACTTGCGCGCTTGGCCGCGGCGATTTACCTGCGGTGAACCGCCCTTTGCACGACGCAATAACATTAATTATAAACGGAGGTGGATGTTTTGATTTCATCGCGCGGCAATTAATTCGTAATCCGGATGCGGCGGTCCGGCCGCAGTGACATTATACGATTCGCTCGCACGAAAATATTAATGCATCGAAATACCGTTACGCGTAACTGGATTCATCCCCCGACCATCTCTCCCCGTACATCCCGGCAGCGTTCGCGGTAACAGGGTTTCGGGGGATGAAACCTGCTGACATTTTCAATTCAAGATACGACAGAGCGATGAAAATAATTTCAAGACAATAATCGTCTACAAAACTAATAAAAATATACGTTTTTTTTTCTCACTGCTTGCTTAAAAGAAATACTATAATAAATTAGAAAAATTACAATATAGATATATTATTTACCATTGCTTCATATCTTACAGTTTTATTTACAACATATTAAATTCAAGATAAATAGTTCAATTGATTTATATATAATCTTATTGTTCGCTAGAGCTCTTATTAGTTTCGCTGTCTCTCTTTTGTATGAAAGACCTTCGAAAAGCTTCGGGAAAACTTTCAAAATGAGAATAATCGCAAAGTGCTGGCAGAATAAGAAGAAGAAGAGACTCGATTCTATCGACCGGATGGCAGTTCGAAGACGCCTTCGAGGCAAAAACGTCGTCGAGAGCGGCGTCGAGTCCGCTGTGGCGTGAAACGAAACGGAAGACGAAATCCGCTCGGGGGCGCCCATCCTCTCCTCCTTCCGGTGCAAGGAAGGAAATTCCTCTTTCTGGCGTTAGGCAAGCTTAAAAATACGCAATCTCGCCGACCCGTCAGGCTGAAGAATTGAGATACACGTATCTCCCGCTCGCCCCTTTGATATCGTTTACCCATATTCATTTAATCTTCCTGTAGCGCGTTGCGGCGTCGACCGCGGAACCTATCCTGTCTCTAGCAAGAATTTCCTCGCAAGAAGTCTTTTAGAAGACACCCTCTCTCGACCGCCGATTACGACTTTCCGCGCCGCTTCGCCTCCTTCGGCCTTTAACTTCCTCCCGCGCTTCCCGTCCCTAGCGAGTTCAGCTTCAGTAGCGGTCTCTCGGGAAATTGCGAAACTGGGGATAATTAAATGCTATGGCGGCTCTCGAAACGATATTAACGAGGTGTAATGGCGGGTTAAATATTCTGAGAGCCATGCCTTTTCAAGGCATTCGCTCGTAAATACATCGAGCAATGCGTGCTATGTCAACGATTGCTTGCGTGGCGTAACGTTTTCGACCGTCAAACGCCGGTAAAAAAATTTAGCCTTTTACCGATTTTATTCGATATACGGCACTCTCCCTTAATTACGAATGCTTTCATGTTGATTTTATCTAAAGAAATTTTCTCTGATTGAACATAATCCTTTTTCACTGTCTTCATCTCACTAAATATCTCGATAATTGAAGGAATTAAAACTTTGGTATTAAATATTCAGAGATTTGGCATATTACGAGCCACGTGGAAGAATTTTACATCGATGATAAAATAATAACGCGAAGCGCGGAATAAAAAATTTCGAATATCTCGCTATATTCGCTTCGCATCAACGCCGAGTACTCGATTTTAACAGCACTGTACTTGAACTGCAGTGCTGTTTCCCTCCGATTTCTCGCTCGATTCGAGAAGAGCTTGACACATCTGTTCGCGTATAACGCGAAAATGTTTTGATGTAAAAAGACAGTAAATCGCGGCTTTTCACTGTCCTGATAATTTATACATACGTCACTCATCGATGATTACAGAAAACAATGGTGAATCTCGGAAAGAATAAATAAAGATTGTGTGAAGAAGAGAACATGCGTCTCTCAAAGATAACAGATTTCATACGCAGTAATTAAAATCCTTTCGTTATCGAAATTAAAAATGTTAAAATTAACATTTTTTGTACAAAAATATTAATTTTAACGTTTTTAAATTAAATGATAATCCACTGTGATACATTATAATACATAAATTATTGCTCGGTTCTTGTATTTATAAAATATTACTAGATATCTTATTTTCTTTAAAATTGCGAAAGATAATAATATAACAAAATAATTTCTTGCGTCATTTCTCATAACCATAAAGCAGTTCCAAGTTTTTTAATGTTAAAATAAAATAAAATAAAATTGAAAAGAAATTTTTATTCATCACAAAAGTCTTGAATTATTGTCGAATGAAGAACGATCGCAAACCGAATGTAACGATGCAAATTCGGCAACGATACAATACCTGGTGAGAGCCTTGTATTGGCAGGAGAAGAATACGAATCGCGGCTTTCGCGAGACATGGGGATGACAGACGAACAAAAGGGATGAAATTCCGAATCCGCCCGGTGAGACAGATAATTCCCCCTCGATAGAATATATACAATATTCTATTACATATTTTATATATTTTATATTTATTCCTATAATATTTCACAAATGTATAACACATTTCTAATACAGCATATTTCATGCTATCAAAATAATTCATAGCGTTTTCCCAGTCAACAAATCCATCCAAAAAATCAACCCAAAGGGACCAAGTTTGGCGACAAACAGAACAAACAAAAAACCATTCAACAAACCTTTTTTCGACGTTCAAGATCCGCCTAACGAACGTTAGCTGTCGTTTACGAGAGTCGACGGATATAATGATCGATCGCAATTTCCAGCATTCGTATGCGACAAAGCCAGTGCGTCGGGTGGATTAAATAAATTCCATAATACTCTCTCCACTTCGATCCGGTGAATAATACGCGCGCGTACTCTCACTCGAAGCGTATTTATTTACTAGGGCCGCGTGTCGAGAGCGCGCGCGTACGCACGCATACGCAGAGGAAACGCGCACGAATTTATAAAGCCATCACGTGCACCGCCATGTCGATCATCGCTCGTACCCGAACACGGAGTGTACCTGCACGATGTGGCCGCCGCTTAAAAACCGAAAGCTTCCGATTTCGCGTTATAAATTATTTCCCACCGTTATCGACATCGAAGATGATGTATTTATTATCCTGCACTAATCCGTCAATTTTTTGATCACCTTGGAAAAGTTCACGAATTATCACCGTATAAATCGGCATTTGAACATCGATATTTTATCTGAATTTTATTTTATCCGTGAATTTCCAGATCCTGGGCTACGCGTCGATGAATTTTTTTTTGTTCCTATTTTTGCAATAAATACCGATTTGTATTTTTAATATCAAAGGATTTCAGAAGGCCTGTGATCGATGACCCTTGATGTAGTCGGGTCCGATCGGGTTCAACGCGATTTTTTTTTTAGAGCGCGGGATAAATGTCAGTAATGGTATCAATGACTTTAAATAAATAACGAGCTATGCTCCATATAAATCTTTTAAAGGATCGAGAGAATACAACATGGAAAATCCGATTGCATGTGTCCTCCCGATTGCAGTTTTTCTCATCGTTGCTAAAAAAGGCTGCTGCCACTGTACGACCTTTGAACAATATCACTATTCTATTATAATATAAAGCAATAACAAAACTTACGTTATCGCAAGTTTATAACTACTACACTTATTAATTCGTATTAAATATAAATCTAAATCTTAAGTTTATTAAGAACTACTATTTATTAATATTAATATCTCATCAGTTTTTACTTTAATTCGCGTAATTAAATTTCCTCTCGACTATAATATCAAAATTAACCACAAACGTCGCAATTGTAGAGAATAGAGGGGTAGAATATTCCTGCACTCTCGTGATCCTTCACGAAGGACACGTGTCCTCGAAGAGAAACTTCTCAACGCAATAAAGACTCGCGCGTCCCGACGGGGGATGAACTTTCGATGACGAGGTTGTTCCCGCTCAAGAGGAGCACGGCATCATCGCGACGATACCCCTACACGAGAGGCTCCGAACGAGGGAGTGATTTAAGTGGCACGCTAACGTAGTAACTTCCTAAACGTGCACAGATGCGGCAAATCGACGGAACTTGTGCGGCCAGATCGTAAGAGCGCCGGCCCGGTCGCGTCTTCGTCTTTCTTGCCCGTAGATTTCGCCATCAGCATGAGCCAGCAAACTTGGCACAATCACCGTTATATCTTGACAAAAACTATACTCGACATATACGAGCAATCCCTCAAAGGAAATGACAATTTTCCAAAAAAAAAAAAACGTCTATTACATTTAAAGATAATTAAATCTTATATCGAAAACATGTCAATTTAAAGTGCATGAATTAAATTTTCAAATTATTTTACATTTAAGACAGATTCTGAATAAACTAAATTCTTAGGTTGGCTAATGACCTTTCCTTTTCGTTAAAAACTTTTTTAATAATTTATTTAAATGCTCAGCAAAGTTTTGTGAATATTCTGCAATTTATATTAGAATTCACTAATAATTCAAACAAAAAATGCGCATAATACTCTACACAAAACACGAATTCGTTTGCAAAAAGGAAACTTGTGCTTAATAATTAAGACAACATGAGGACTCGATAAGAGGCAGATTTGCTTTCTGCCAAAATAGAATTAAGTTGGCATGGATCTTTTCGAAACATTCGTTGTTTTTCTCTCGATTATCTCTCTGATATGTTTTGTAATTCGTATAGCACAGATTTAGATTGGTATCGACTAGTCCTATGCGTTCGCGAATAATGTCACGAATCTTGGAAAGTTTTAATTTGCGTAGAGCGCGATTTATTCATGGAATTATACTGTGCGAGAGAAACGTAATTCGCCGAGGCGGCAGACGGTAGGTAGGTACCTAAAGCGGTATTCGGGCGTTTCCGTTAATTACTAATAATATTCAGACACTCGCTGGAAAAAGAGAAGACGACAGGGTCGGGGGTAGGGGACGGTATTGTAAAATGTACACGAAGCGAGGATTGGCGAAACCGAGACGGAAGAAACGGGAGAGCAGCTCGCTCCGGCGCGCTGCATTTGCATAGGCAAACAGACGGCCGCAGGATCGCTATGGTTGGCAAGAAAAATGAATAAAATTATGAAAAAGAAGGGAAAATTTCGAGTGGAGATGCAGAAGAGAGCGGCAGGAGAGAGAGAGACTAGGACGGCCGCGCACTGTCAGTCGTCTGACAGCAAGGGGATGAAACGTGGCGGAAGAACGAGCACACGAGGGGCTTTGCTGTGCGATTTTCGCGCGAAGGGTGCAAATCGTCGGTGAGAAAATTCCGTGACTCCTTTTTCCCTCGATGTTCCTCACCACCCGTTGCCCTCGCGGACGAATCGTTTTCGTCTATGGATACGCCTGTTATCGCAAGAAAACTTGCACGTCGTGCACGAAAATTATTCGAATAGAATTAAATCGATTGACTGACGTCAATCTCACTATGTATCTCATTAGTCATAATATCAATTGAGATATCAATCGAAAGAATAATAATTACACACTGAGAGAAAATGTCGAAGTATTGCGAAACAAATGTTGTTTACGACGTTTTCTTCGATATTTATTAATTATGAAAAAATTTGATTAATGATGACGAAATATGCATGTCTGTAAAATATATCTCATTAATTGTAAAAAAAAATAAAATAAAATAAAATAAAATAAATGACTCATTTGCAATTGAAATTTTATTTCGCCGTATTTAAATAAAAATTAATTTCAGTAAAATAAATATATTTCTCCTAAATAAATGTTCAAAGTATCTTTATCTCAGTATTAACATCATTTTAGAAATAAAAAAGAGTCATCTCTGCTTTTTACTATTTTCCCAGGAAGAGACACGCTAGTAATTAGAAAAGTTATTAACATTTAGAGTGACATAATCGCATCTATAACATGGTAATACGATACAAGAGGAATAATATAATATGCATATAATAGGACTCATAATAGATAGATCTATAATAGAAACGGTACATAAAACGTAATATAATATAATATATATCTCTTTTAGAGATAACAGACAGCAAAAATTAATATTTTCCCGGAAATGAATATTTCACGTAATAATATTTCATAAACAGTATTTGCCAAACGTCGTGGATATTGATACATTTACAGACTTTCACAATTCTAAAATAGAAAAAGTTCAGTTTCTTCGTAATAGACGATTAATACAAATAATAATTTTAAAAACATAAAACAAGCACAATCTTCTTTAGCAAGAACGTTTAATCTTCCGCCTTTTCTCCTGCCTGATTACTCGCGTGAGTTTTTATAAAAAAAAAAAGAAGAAAATAAAAAATAAATAAAAACGGAACAACGGTTTGAGCATCGGATGACAATAATTAAGTCCATGTAAATCCATGTAAATGGTCAGAAACGCGCAGCGCGGGCAAACATGATTGAATCTACATCGGCGACGAGAGGCGAGTTATTGGATTTCCGATTAATTCTACGTAAACGTATGCTCCTCAACGGTTTTATTCGCGTGGACGCTCGGGTGCGAGCGGACTTGAACCCGGTCGCGCAATAAATGCCCGCCCCGTGACCAGCAACCAGCAGCAACGTTGTTGTTCCAAGAGCGGACTTTTTTTTTTAATATTTTTAATAAAAATCGAATAAAAAAAAAGAGTTAACACAACGCCGGTTCGATATCTTGTTGCGGGTAAAATTTGTGTCGTGCAAAAGGTAGCTAGGATCGTTGAGCAAGGTATTTGGGATTCGTACTTTGGAAGTGAGAAGTGACAAAGACAGAAAAGAGAGGAGAGGGAAGAGAGAAAGTGAAGGTAGAATGAGGGAACAAAGGGGTAGAGAAGCACCATACGGACGAGCCATTTAAACTTCTCACCCCCGAAACCACACGCTTGTCCGCATTCTGACTTATGCCAGGCATCGTTCACCCCGTCGTCAAGCACCCTTCCGTTTCCTCCTCTCCCGCCGCTTCGCCATCCTCCCTCTCGCCCTTGACACTCTCGCTATTATACGGGTTTGATACCCGCCACTTTAACCCTCCTCGACGGATCGGCATGCGTCTTGATCTTCACGGAAAACGCGTCGATCTCCATGGATCAAATTGAATCTCGATGAGATCCTCGTCAATTTTATGAAAGAAACGAAGACGCGTTACAGTTCCGTGTGACATTGCTTGATTCGACAAGCTGATTTAAAATCACATTTTTTACTTCTCATACATTTCCAGTAGTTCTCAATTAATAACATGTTTATATATCTATGTTTCTATGACTGATTCTTCAGAAATTAATAGATTTTTTTTTCACAACGCTCGATAAAAGTTTTTAATTTATCGTAGCAAAGTATTACACGTTTACATGAAGATTGAGTAATAAATTGCGAAATATACCGAAGCATGTCGTCGCGAGATAGAGCTGTCGCGCGATACGAAAATTCACGTATCGTTTCGCGGTTTTGCAAATTAGCGCGCGCGTCTACGAATTATCTGGGCTTCGAGCAAGGCGCCGCGTAAAAACGACATGAATAATTTTTCCACTGTTTTTACGTGGTGCGCAGCAATTTCGCGCTTGTGAAATCGGCGTTTATCCCGCGTATATTTCACGCGATCTCCCCCTCGGGGATAGTCGGAATATTACCCGTAATTAATGGACGAAACAAACACAAAGTACGGATCAACACGGAGTTTTGATCACGTTCTTTAAACCACGTCGCAGCGGATTCTGACTTTTCTCTGTGGCAATTTTCGAAAATATCAAACGGCCGACGCGCGTCAAAATCCCCGCAAATATATGTATTCCACAGCATTAAGCGAGCGGATTTATAACGTCGGTTATTACGCAAATAATTGTAGACGACATAAATGACTTACGCGAAGGCCGCAATTTTCCATCGCGGTAACGCGATAACGATAATGAGAGCGCGGTCAAATTTTAATCGTGCAATTACGCGCGGATTCATACGTTTATTTCTACCCGCCGATGCGATTTTACACACGCGTTATTTATTTTCCGCATTATATTTGCAACGATTCGTGCAATCCGCGTCTGTAGGAATAGTCGTCTCGGAAAAAGAATGCAAGAAAAGTAAAAGAATCATAATTATATAATTATAATTTCATTAAGTATCAAATATTAGATATCAAATTTTTATGGATTTCAATAATTCGATTAAAATAATAATGAAATATCGGCTTAAAAATTATAATAAAGAAGAAAATAATAATGTTGAAACTCTATTTTAAACCTCTATGATTAATTTTTTTTTTTAAGATTTGTAAATTTTTATAATTCTTTTCACAATAAAAAAAATATTTCGACTAATTCATATAACTATCCAATTTTCTTCAGTGACATATAACCAATTTGACATATAACCCCAAAATTTTGATCTTATAATGATAATCTACAGAAATGTTATCTACAGATATGGATTTGAATCGTATCTCTCTTTATCGTATTAAATTACATTCTTCTTTATCCACGATACACATATTTCATTACATCTATCAATTAATTCTAAAATATTATAATATTATAACATACATAAAATTAATATTATCGAGCAAGCGAAATATGAAATAAGATGCAGTTCAATATTATCAATCCAATATTATTTACTGTTCATACGTGTTTCTATTTTCCGTTTGCCCTGAACAGTGCAAAATTCGACGTGGATATTCGCAGTTGAAAATCCGCGATATGAATAGGTCCTCGTCGACGAGAGAGTGGGAGAGAGCGACCGGATTACCCCCGACAGGAATATCATTTTATTTGATGTTGAACTCATTCCGGGATACATTTGTTATTAATTAATAAAAGCCAGTGGTTATCCCGCACAGAGCTATCGGATTTAAAGCAAGCTCTCGACACTGCCTCTTTCCCTCTCTTTCTCCCGGTCCCATTCTCCTCTTTCTCTCTCTTTCCATTTATCTGTCTCGCGGTAACCGAACTCTACTTCTGGTGCATGTGCAAGCGCAAACGTTGATTGACCCACGAATGATCGTCCGAACGCAAACGCAAAACTCAACCGCTCATTTTCCGTCCATACCGGAAAACGTGAATTTTCCCGAGACTAATTTCCAATCTCACTCCTCTTTCCTCACTCCTTTTTAATCCTAATTTCAGACCTATGTGACGCACTCCTTTTTATTCTGTATTCAATTATTATTGTCTCAGAAATTATTCATTATACGTCAATACAACAGAGAAGAGAGTTTAATTTTTATTTCATAGTAAAATTGAATAAACATTCAATACAGTTAGAAAAATATAATATATGATTGTCAAAATATTAAGGAATTTAACATGTAAAGTTTTTCAGTTTAAACTCTCTGTTAATAAATAATACGTTGACACAACTATACTTTTTTAAATAGATATAAAATCTTGAAAGAGAGGTGCAATCGCGATGAGTGACAAATAGAAAAGTATGAGCCGTGCGAACATGACAGGAGGATACATTAATATTTCATGTTTATTCGTATCAGCCGCTTTCACGAAGATTAACTACATTTGTATTTTATGTGTGCAAAGATACAATAATGCGCCGACCTTTCTGGCGGGCATATACGCCGAGCGAAATATCCGTTATATATTGGAAAAAAATATCATGACAATTTAGCGCCATGACGGCGATATGTTTTTTCTCGTTTTAACCCCGAATTTTTTTTGTTCCCTTTTTTCCCGATTTAACGTATTTCACACTTTGCAACAGTGAGGTTTAGACATCCCGCATGCCAATTTTGCCGATTATTATGTCGAGTATTTCGTCGAATATCAAATCTATGAATACCCTGAATATTCTCGACGAATATTCGCTATTATAGTTTATCATTATAATATAGCTACGGTAATATAACCACTTCTAAATGCAGTAGAGAATATTATAATCAGGACATTACACGAATATTTGATAATTAAAGGATTATTTTGAACATTGTCAAAATTTATTTATCTATTCCATTTTAGCCATTGCAAAAAATGTACTTATCTAGATTTCAATCCGACTTTGCTAAATTTTGAAGCAACGACGAAAATCGTAAGGCTTTTATCAGAAATTATTAATTATCAATAAATTTTTAATAACATCGAGAAATTAAAAAATTACATACAGATTTTGATAATTTATCTAAATTCATATATTCTAATGATCTCAACATAAAAACGTAATTATTTTATGGAAAGATTAAAGATACTTTTTTTAAAACACCGAAACATATATTCGACACATAAAAAGCGACTTGTTCATGGAAGAATTGAGCAAAAAAAGATGATCGAGATTTCTTTCGATAGATTTCGCTTTCAAACAAAAAAAAATGGAAGAAAAGATAAATAAATTTTACACGATGAACGAAGCCAGTTACAGGTAACAACCGAATCAATCTTACAATCTATCTCAAACGAATTCCATTTCCGCGGACTCGCGCGCGATTGCGGCTCGCTCGCTCGGCGCGTTCGTCGCAATCGCATTAAAAATCCCACCGTTAAATGGCGAACGACGTAACGTCGTTACAAGGTTTTCCATACGGTGGCGGAATATCGAAATCGCGTTTCGGAGCGTTGCGGCCGGCGATTGATACGCGCGGCGAATGAAGTAAAAAAAAAAAAATCACCCAACATCCATACAGAGTGAGAGAGGAAGAGGAAGGAAAGAGAAAGAGAGAAAGAGAGAGGGACAGATCGCTTCGTCGACACGGGACACGTCCGTAGAATCCGAAAGGGACGACGAAAGCGGCACGTACAGGCGTATCCGTACACGCAACTCGCATCGGTCCATAACCGTTTCGGAATAACGTTGTCAATTGAAATATCCGTCCGGCGCGGCCGCTGCGGCTGTAATTTAACCCCACGCTGGATTATATTTCGGCGAAAGCTTTTGCCGAAAGTATCGAGCGCGGGCGTGAGCGTGAACGAGCACCGTCACACCTGCCCTCTGGCTAGGTGCGAATTTCGAATGTCGAAAATCTGATACACGCGGGCGCGTGTCATCGTGGATAATATCGAGACCGTTGACGGCGACGGCGACTGTCGGAAGAGTCATGATTCCGGTATATGTCGCATCAAAGCGGAAAATTCGAGCCGGATCCTGATACGCGTGACACTCGGGGCGATCATACGATCGCTGATATTTATTGCGCGCGAAAACGTGGATAATGATGGGCCATGGGTGTAGAGAATCCGTGCAAAGCCGAACAAGAGTCAGAACAAGAGAAAGAATGGATTAACTTGTTGCGAAAAGCTATTTTCGAACGTTACATGTAGTCGAGAATAATTTAATATTTTATTATAAGAGATGTACGAATTTAAGATTGGATGTCGTGATTGGATATCAAAAATATATATTTTGAATATATATATATATATATATATATATTTAAATTTGGAAACCAAAAATTACTATAAAAATCAAAATGTAATTAAAAGAATTTTGAAAAGCTACATAAATATTAAAAGATATTAAAGATTATGCGTTTCGTGGACCTTATTCATTTCATCAGGGTGAGAAGCAGCCTGATATTGTATGCCAAAGGTGATCGATGGACAAGAAATCGGGCAAGTAATAATTATCCGCCACACAATCTCCAATCATTTCTTCTAATCGGGTAACGAAAGCGCACTTTCATCTCTACAATGCCCCAACTTCTTTCGATCCCTTTTCCTATCCCTAATTAATTGCGAGGCGGAGCACAAATTTAAATCGATCGTCGATCGAATCGACGTTTATCATATATATACTGCCTAGGAATCATTTGCATTTTGAATGCAGACGCATACGGCGTAACTGTAAACTGTTTTCAAAGTGCACTGCAGCTGTCAATTAATTACTATTAATAATTATGAGATATTGCATAACGTTTCGGTGATCATATCTGTCTCGGCAGTATGTAACTCGGTTATTAACCTTTCCAGAGTTTTCTTGTGCTATTGTATGAAGTGCTATTGTATCAAGCTGAAACAGGCTAAAATATCAGACTGCTCCTCGCTCTGATGAAGTGAATTGCAAAGTCCACGAAACGTTGGCATTTCAAGAATGGATCTGGACACGGAGGAAATCCGCAAAACGCATAATCTTTATATAAAAAGCATCCGTGGAAGTCTCAAGAATATTATTAAAAGATATTATAATGTGATTGCTTGTGCAAAAATATTCCATTTTATTATACTTTTAGATGTTAGATGCTATTCCCTAATTTTTGGCTTACACTAATTTCAAAATATATTATTTTAATACATATTGTTTTGTGTAATTACAATAAAATGTTCATGTATATAAAACAACAAATTTTGTTGTATTTTTAGAGTTTCGAGTTCGTATGCACTATCTATTTACGAATTAACTCTCGATGCCTAAAAATAGAATGGACTAACCCATTCTGTGGTATATCACTCGAAAGCTGAAACTATTTTCGGTAATTCGAGGAACAAAAGTTATGTGACAAGATTTTCGGAAAATGAAAGAAATGTGAATACGACTTTGTCTATTAATGTCGCGGAAGAAATCGAGCAAAGCACGACACTTGGTTTAGAAAAACTATGTATCATTTAAAACAAATTTAACTAAGAAAATAATGGATGTACATCAAAATTGAAATCAATAATACATCAACGAAACAGTTATAAATCATTTTGAATTATAAACGCCAGTATTAGAAATAATATTTATACACTAGTCATTTTATTTAAAAAAAACTGACATTTGTTCGCACATCGATTAATTTTATAATTAAAAAATTTATTTTAAAACTGTTAAAAACAGATACTCTTGAAAAAAATCATTTCCATGTAAAAAATATATAACAAATTTCCTTGCCAAAATTTGATACATAAAACCTATTTCATTCTCACCTCACTAATTTATTCATTTACCCCCTCCTTTTACCCTCTCCTTCCTCTTCTCCCCTTACATTATATCAACACATTACTACAACACAACGCACTATTCTATTTTTATGATCATCCAATCATTAATTTCTCCCTCCCATCACCCCTATTATTTAATTATTTTTAAAATTATAATCAATAATACCAATCAAAAGGATATTAGTTAATTTACAATAACATTTTAATTGTATTAAAAAATAATAAATATCTTTTATATATCTTATTTAAATTATTTCATTTATCTACTCTTATTTTTTATTCTTAAAGTAATTTTATACTGCTTTACAGTGCTTATAAATGTCCTTCATTGCTGTATTCAAATCATTAAAAATCGAATTCGAAGATAATTCGAAGATAATTCGAATGCGTATTGCCACATAACAATTTGCAACATAGAATTTAGAATGAACGATTGCTATTCCCTCGGATTCGATCGTTGTCATTCGCATCGTCACTAGTCCTACATTTCTCCGGAGAATCTTTTGGTCGCTCTTCTGACGTTACGAGCGTATCTCGTAAAACCTTGTAAAAGCGTGAAAAAAAAAATGGAAAGAAGCATCGGAAGCTCTCGTAAGGGTACCATGAGTGCCACGAGGGCGTCGCGAGGGTTGGTTGCATCCTATCGAGGATGAGATCGCGAAGTTTGCATAGCGATGTACAACGCGAGAACTGGATGGATAGAACGGAGGAAAAGGAGACGAGTAGGGGTTGCTCCTGTGGATAGATGCTGCTCGTAAAAGCGAGAAACGAGCCGACAAATACAAATTTCTCGTCTTTTTCCGGCTGCCGGGTTACGGGGGTGTTAAGCTGCCTTTACGCGGCGCATTTTAAACCTCTTTGCATATTCTCGCTTCTCACGTGAAAGCGTGATAGAGAGCAGTTTCCCGATCGTTCGCGCGAAAGTATTTCCAAGTAATCGCTTTTGGGATTTTCTAACCTTAATATATGTAAATATAGAACAAAATAAACATAAATTAAACAAAATATATAATGTATCGATTAAAATTATTCTCTCTCTGTATAAAATTCAGTGCAAATCTTAAAATGCATCAATCTACATATTTTCTCTTCTATCTTAAAAGAAGCACTGAATAAAAAAAATCCAAGTTAAACTTTGAGTTTGATTAAAAGTAAATAAAACTAAACTTTAGTATAGTTAACGTAAATGATAGCACTTAATATCCGCACTTAATATCCAACAGTAATTTTTTTCCTGAAATTCTTTGATACAGGAAAAAAGAAATATTATAAATTGTAAAATAAAGAAATGCAAGGTCTTTATGTACAATATATAGACCAGTATGTATTCGACGGCGGTTTTCTTGACAACGCAAATATTTTCCAAAATAACACCGACCGATCGTATTGTAATCCAGATATTACATACGCGTTATATTTTCATTTTTATTCAGCTACAGGGTGAGAAGCCGCGCGTGCTCTTTCGCATTGCCAGCTCGCCCGCCGGGCGAATGTAAAATTCGGTCGCGGAACACGTGCTGCCTTTTTCCACCTCGTGACGCGAGCGATATGACGTAGCCCCACTGAGAGGATTATTTCTCCATGAAAAATTGATAGGCGCCGTATTAATCGTATGCCTGTATACGCAGCCATTACGCAACGATTCGTTCTCGCAAGCGCGAAAAGACACGCGAGTATGCACTCTGTTACCGAAATTACGAGGACGTCGACACATTAACCAGTCCTTCAATCGAAAAAAGAAAGAAAAATGGTGACGGTAGGCGAAAAATCAACCATTACGGAACAACGCAGCAAACCAAATTGAAATTATATTTGCACACTGAGAATGATGCAAATCTCGTTCTATGCGAATTGCAACTAGAAATAGTTAAATTTGAAAAATCTATTCAATAGGTCCTTGTAACAATTCGTTTATATAACATCGACATTGTACAATCACTGATTGCATTGCTACATCCGTTTCTGCGAGGGAGTTAGTACTTTTCTATCATTATCTTCTTTTTTTCTCGTATTCAGTTTAAAAAAAAACAGATATTTGGAATATTTACTTCGTATTATAGTTATTCTGTTTTTATTTCTCAACGTTATTTTCTATACATATTAAACTTTTTTATATCCTAGTTGGAGAACTAGTAGTCACTGTAGTATTAGAATATGTACTATTAAAAAGTAATATTAAAAAAAACATGCAATACTTCAGTAACAAATAACTTATATTATTTTATGCATCATATAATAACAGTATAAAATATTTTTAAGTTAATATAATGAATAGCGGAAAACATTATATTTTTATAAAATGTTGTAAACGGAAATATCAATAAGATATAAATGACATGTATGTATGTATGTATGCCACCCACAAATATAAAATTATAAAGGCTACATTAAGATCATATCACATCCCGCGAACGCGAAAAAAAGAGATAATAAATAATTGATACTATAAAAATACCGATGTTTATTTTATACGTTGTAATAAATGTTTCAGAGTGATTTGATGTAAATGAAACATCAAGCTTTGTGCGATAACGGAGATACGTAATTTTTTTGTGGCGAAAAATACTGTGTATCGCACAGAGTAATAAATAGTACATAACTTTTTTTTCAGGCAACGTATGAAAGTCCATCGGCGCATTAAACATTTTTGATTCATTGTACTTTTACAATATTGTTATCAACACCGTCACCGTTACGCAATTTTAGCGAAAGTCCTAATTCTTTCCTCCTATTTTTGTACACATTTAATATATCACGCAGCGAATGTTAATAATTTATATGGAAAAAAAGTTGGTAACTGTGTTGAAAATGATACAATTGAAAAAGTAATCGAATATTTCGGGGAAAAATTTTGAACGCAAGAAACGTTCATTATATGCAACGAAATTTATTTTCATCATCACTATAGAGAAATCTCGCTAATGATTCCCCTTTTACGCGCGCACACGCATACATACACATACGTATTTCCACCGTTAATATTTTATTTTAATAGACGCGAAATGGAAAAATGAATGGCTCAAACATTAAACTCATACGATATTCAACATCACTATTGGTTATTACATTGAACGTAATTACGACATTATATTATTAATTATCACGTTAAATGCATCGCCCGCGAACAATCGTTATTGTTTTTGCTTCTCGTAACATTCAATGTTTATCGTGTTACCGGATGAATTCGTTTCCGTCGACGATTTCCGGATAGGCGGGAAAAATGCAGAATGCATCCTCGAATTCAAAAATGCAAAACTTTCCTGTATTACTTCATTTATATATATGTATTGTTATTGTTATTAATGCAATTTTAATTAATTTGAAATTATTACGTATGATAATTAAGTATGATAAATTTTTTTTTCAGTTTTATTACAAAAAATAACAAGTTTTCACTCCATCATTATATTGCGTTAAGGATGCAAATTGTAAATATGACAGCAAGAGAGAGATATCTTGAGAATCCTTTGCAAAGATTACGAGACTATCGCACGTTGTCTTAAAAATGTATTATTCGGTATTTCTAGTATCCTGCTAATCTAGGAGGACCAGCCGCGTCGTGTCTGAATGCTTCAATACTAAAATCGACATTCGAGGTAAACTGCCAGGGAATGGCGCGTTATCATCAGGTGTTACCTGGCCGGCCATTAGCGACAAATTGACAGGCAAACACGGAATTGATTTTAGCACCGCAAAACTCGGTTTCCGCGGTGTCTCGCCACTCACACTTAACCGTTCGCCGATCGTTCGATTTCCGCGAGCTTTCGGGGAGAGCCACGTAATAAATCGATGTAAACGCCGATGAGGTTGAAGAGGAGAGAAATCTCGCGATTGAAAACCATCGAGACGGTTTAGCTACGTAAATTAGAATGAGAGAGAAAGAGAAAATGTGTTTTAGCAAGAAATTCTCTTTATAAAGTGACTAGAAAATCAAATTAAAAGACCAAAACACAAAGTAGAGTGATTAATTTAATTGTAACGTAATTAATTAAAGACTTTTATACAAAATTGTGTATACATTAATCGTAATATATTAATATATTAATATATTAATCATAACAATTACATAATTATTTATTATAAAAAATTCCCATAAAAAAAATTAGATTTGTTTATTATTATCTAAATATAATAATAAAATAACTCGCAGCAAAATACGCTTTTAATACCACTCTTACGTTATTTTATGCCTCAAGGAAGATCGCGAAAATCGCAAGATCCCTTCAGAAGCAGACAAGACAATGGCCGAATGATTTACGTGGATATAAATACACCGATTGCCGCGCGATACCTTCCTATTTCCTTTTCCTTTTTTTTCTTTTTCTTAAGCTGGTCGCGGATACTCCGCACTGACGGTTACAAAGAAACAGGGTGGCCCTTGCGGGAAGACGCAATATCACCCCGTTATGACAGCCTCGTATTTTAGTAAGGTGCCGCTTCGGGGGTGAAGAGTGGCGCGCGTCCCATTGGCCACCCCGGCGTATCGCGTAACGCGATCTTTCTCTCTCTTTTCTTCTCTCTTTCTCTCACTCTTTCCCCCGGCACGGTACACACATCAATCACCGGCATTTTAATATCGGGTGGCGCACAATACCGCCGCCGCCACGGTATTCCGCGAAGCTCTGTCGAGAGTTCGACCAGCAGCTTTCCCCTCCCCCCCCCTCACCTCCCCGAAACTGGTTTTTATGGTGGAATTCTTCTAATTTGTGAGTGCCCACCCCTGACGAACGAGCATCCGCCGCCGATGCACACGACGTTTAATGCGTCGCCGCAATTACGGAAATCGCCCTGGCGAAATGTGCATCGATTAGCTCCTACCGGGCGGATATCACAAACGCCCTTTGTGTTCGCGATGACGATAGGAAAGAGGGTGGTGACTCTCCGACTGCGTCGAGAGTGTTGTTGGATTTATAGCATGTCGTTGAAATCTATGTGATTTTCAAAATAGAGAACCGCCGACGAGAAAGTTAAGATTATCCTTATTATAAGGCCTTAATTATTAATTAAGAATATCGATTACATTAAACACAGCTATTCTAATTTTTAAAAATATATAACGTAACGTTTAATAATTTTTCGGAATCCATCATAAATAAATAAAAATATATATTAACGACTATAGGGCAACAACACTCCCGTACTCTCTAAAATCTTTGGAGTAGAATTTCTAAAGAATGGCAAAGAGTGACAATTAAACCATGGTTGGAAATAAATGGCTGAATTATCAATTTTTAAGAGTTTTTATTCTTTAAGTTAGATTCGACTCCAAAGATTTTAGAGAGTACGCTGCGACAAAATATTAGTAATCGCAAGCTCCAATTCGAGGACATCTTTCTGATTACAACAGTAAGGAATAAACCCAGCATTCCGGTTAGCAGTCGTGTTACTAGTATTATCAGGCTGGAATGCCGGCGTAATAAATGGTCGAATCATCCTCCCACCCTAACAATATGGCGCAAACAATCCTCGACCGCGATTCACCCTTATATTGTTGCCCGAACAAAGAGTCTCGCCACGGCCGACTTGCGCTATGCGCTTTATATCAACCAGCCATCCCTGATACCACCCCCCTTCGCGCGACTACACGCACCCAAAAGTCGCTGTATATACGCGATCTCTCAGAAAGGGATTTCCGACATCATTTTTGCAACAATTTTTATACTTTCCTTATTTAGAGATACTGAAATCTTTTTAAAAAATATGATATAATAATAACATATAAATGATCAATAATTTTTCTTGAATAATCTAATAACTGTAGTTATTTTTAGATAATTATCATTTTACATAATTATCTTTTCACATATGTATTAAATATTTACGCCCTTTTTTATTGTCTCTATTAATCAATAATATATTCATAATTTCGATATAACTTTATTAGAATAATTTTCTAAAACATGTATATATTATGTATTATTCATTATGTGCCGTCATCTCTTCAAATTTTTCAACAACGAGCAGATTAATCCGAACATCGAAGGTAGCGATGCCGCTTATACGAGGACTACAGCAAGCATGAAGTACTACCGTAGCTGTCGCGTGGGAGGCCGCTTTATATCGCTTTAGCGTCAGATTAATAAGCCGCACGCACGACAGGACGGCAGCAGCGACACACACGCTCGCACGCACGCACGGCGCGTACATCACGCGGGTTCGCGCGTGCACGCACGCACGCACACCTCGGGGAACGGTACGGTGGAAAGCCCTTACTATTTATTTTATTTGGCTTATTCGTTTCCGCCAGCGGCGTTACATCGCCGTTTGCGGGAATTCAATCTACGCGAGCGCGTGTGAGCGCAGGGACGGTTGGTACTCGATATCGCCCCACGAGAGTGTTGTACGTACAGCGAAACATTCTATCGGGGTATCAAGCTTCAACGATCCTGGTAAAATCGTAATAAAAATCGTATCTATTATGATCGATCCAATTACGGAATATCTATATTAAAAAATTGAAAATTGATGTGTTAACTTTATACAAGACTGTACACTAAAGCCTGTTCTACAATGTGCTTTTTGTTTCTATTAGGTGTTGGAATTAATTCGTAGCGTTTTTTAATGAAAGAATGTTATTTATTTCACATGAGCATTAAAAAATACATTAATGAAAGTACTTCCCATCACTTGTAAAACGCTACGAATTAATTCCAACACCTAATAGTTTCTTGCTTTTAGCTATTTTTTACATCTTGTCTTTTTGATTCTTATTTGATTTTTTGTTTTATCGCCTGAGATAAGAGTTAATGAAACAAGAAAGAAACAAGAAATACAATTGTCGATAAAACAATTGCAAAGGAGTTAAAAGCAAAAGGTAAAAAACAAAAAACAGGAAACAAACAGCACATTGTGAATAGACTTTAAATCTCAATCGCCTTCGATTCAATCATATCTTATCGTAGAATATGTGTGTATATATAGAAGGGTGAAAGCAATAGGGGTGTAAGTCACTTTTTAAACCTATAGACTTGAGATCGTTGGTACAGCCTACTGAAGCAAATATGTTAAAGAAACCTTTTGTTTCTCGAAATCATAATTATGTAACTTACACCACTATGGCTTTCATCTCTTTGTATATTCTTTGATAAAATTGATTAATTAATGTTACAAGTTATAACGTTGAATAAAATTGGCACTGTAAAAAAATTAATGTTTCATTCTCACGAGAGAATGAAAATTGAAGTTGTTCAACGTTCTACATAGAATGTACCGTTCTGAATTGCGTTTCAAGATATCCCGGATAAAGTAGGCCTATAAAATGATCTCATCTACTCGGGTACAGCATGCTCTTTTGAACACTATCCACCCCTGAATGTCGTGTGTACGCACGGACTGAAAACGGACGGGGTGTGCAAACGGACGAACGAGCGGCCGGCCCTCTCTAGAGGGGTGTGCGTGCCACCCCCGGCGAGTCCGCGGTCCCGCGCACCCCCGCCACCCTCGGCATGACATATGATCTTCCATATTGCCGTGGTACACACAAGCGGCGTGCGTACGAGCAAATCGTGCTCGTTTGTGTGCGAGCGCAAAAACGCAGCTTCTCACCCCCGCACTTTCGCACGGCAGGTAACGCGCGGGGATGATTGTGGAGAGAGCGCGGGATGGCGAGCGGACGTTTGTCATCACGCGGTTTGTACGGCTACATAATATCTCAGGGTTACAGCGGGTTGTTGCTTCTCGTGTCGTCGTAGTCGACTACAAATAGCGCCTAGTGGTTTAATAAAAAAAAGAAAAAGAAAAAAAAATGAAAGGGACAGGGTGGTGGAGAGAAGTTATGAAGCGGTGGGAAAAACGGTGACACGGGGATATGCGTCATGTTATGCTTGGGGTGCGGATAAATCTCGAAGAGTTTTACTTCTAGTTACGTCGACGCGAGATATTATTTCCAAGTTCCTCTGGGTCGAAAGAAAAAGATACGACGAGATCGCGAATTGCATTATTTATAACGGACTTGAAGTTTGATATAATAATCATTGATAATAACAGCTATCAATGAATAATATATATATAATTTTTGAATTTTTATATATTTGTATCAATATTATAAAAATTAGAAAGAGTGACGATATCTTGATACCTTGAATTCTATAATGAGATAATGACGGTATAATAACAAAAAGGAATACTGTAATTAAAAAAAAAATCTCAATATAAAAAATAATTAACGTTAATTTTGTCTTCTAGATATTTTAGAATTCATGCAATAATGGTTCACAAATTGTAAAAGCCATGAAGAAACATAGGGACGCTTAGCGGAAGCGAAATAGTAGGAATTTAGTCAGTTGAGATTGGCTCGTAAATACGATGAAACAAACGACACATGATTTTTTTCGTCAGCCGGGAGATTATCGATAACGAAGCGACAGTCGAGATCAATGCGTGGTGAAAATGTCGACGGCGCGATAGCGTTAAACGGACCCATCCGCGCGAGCTGCTCGTCGTAGGAGCGCCGCTGTAAACCGATTGTCAAAAAGGGATGGCGACCGAAAAGCGCAGCCAGAAAAGTAAATCCAGGCGGATCTTCGTGGCCGCTGTTGTATCGCGTTATCGTTATCGAAAATCTGAAGGAAGATGACAATGCCGGGTACCGAAAAAACTGCTCGCTGGATGTGGGAGACAACAGTAAATGCAGTAATTTAAATTCGTTCAACATGTCGAATAATCAATAGCAGGTCTAAAAAAATTATTTGAATAAAAAAAAATAAAATAAATGTAAATATAAAATGATATCAATGTTTAAAAATAATTTAAGAATAGTAATTTACGTTAACGCGATATCCTTCATTAGCTCATTTATAATTTATGTAATAAAATTTTATTCTCTTTGCAAGCAAAAACTGTATAAAGAAAATTTACATAATATATACAAAGGATTGATAACTCGCGCAAATATAACAATTAATATTTTATAAAAACTTCGAATAAGAACGCAATTGAAAAGAAGCTCGATTATTGTAAGATTGACTGATCGATCAATCAGAAAATTTCATCTCTCCCTCCCCCTCCCCCCGGGAAACCTGTGCCTTTCGTAACTGACAAACAGTCGAGAGGGATGGGGCGGAAAAACGGCGGCGAGGAAACTAAATCAGTGGAAATCCCCGGCAGTGGCGTACATACGCGCTCGCGGATTTAAATGCGCGCTCGCGGCCGTGTTTCTGCGTTATCACTTTGAAAATCTCTAAACAGCTCTCATCGCCCCAGCCGGCGCAACGGCTGCCCCTATCCGTCAGCGCTATCTTGTCGCCTTGCGCGGGGGTTGAGAGCGTCGGTACGACGTCGGGGTTGTTTCGCCTTTATCCCTTCGCCATCCCAGCTGTCCGTGTCCGTGTCCCTCCCAAAGATTTTAAAGAAAATCGGTGAAAATTTAAAGCGTCCGTCGTGCTGGGGTGGCCTTCGTGACGAGGGGTTAACCCGGAGGGGAGACGAAAAGCGGGTGTCGGTCGCGCGCGCGCGCGGAGGGTGCGCGCCGGAGGGATGCTCTTCCGTTATCGGCTGGTGCTTATCGTGTGTGAGGGGCTTACACGCGGATCGCGCGCCCGACAACCGCCACCCGATGTGGTTTGCACACACGAATCCGCTAGATATACTCTCTCGCCCGACCATGCCGCGAGCTAACCCTCGGCGCTCTCTCGCCCTCCCTCCGTCTCTCCCGGGGGAGAGGGAGGGTTGGTTGGCCGACCCGCGTTACGAGCCGACCGACAAATAGGTAGTAACACGTCGCGATTATACCACGTTTACACCGGCGTTCATCAGCGCCGAAAGATGACGTACGTTTTACGCAAACGGGTGTGCGACAAAGCCGCGCGCAGTTTGCCACCGTTTGAAGCGACATGACGGTCGATTTAATTGTACGCGGGATATATCGACAGCCGCATGTGCGTTCTCTGATGGAGATTAAAAAATTGTTATTCGATTCGTCCATATGACGTATACTTTTTCTTTTTATTAGACACATTATAAAAACTTTTTTTTATGAAGAAACGCAGCTATATAAAAAAAAATGCAAGGTATAAAGGATTGAAAAAATTATACAATTCTAATAATTTTGCACGTAAGCGAAATCTCATACGGTTACGGTACGAAAGAACGGTTTTGCTAAAGTATTTAAAAAATTTAGCTTGATACAAATCTGAAAATTTTGTTTGCATTATTAAAATAATTATATAGGACGAATTTGTTGTTAGAGTGTTTCTTCATACTTGAGAGCTACGTAATTACCTATCTTGAAGTTCAACAAGATTATTTTCAGATCTTTATCTACTTAAAATTTTAGATTCTTCAGCAAAATTGTTCTTTCCGTGTAAGATTTTATTTATGCACCTGCATAAAATTATTAAACTCTTATAATTTTCAATCTTCCATGCTTTGAATTCCTTTTTATATTAAAATAATTTTTGTTCTAATACCAATAATAATAATATTCAATTGTTTAGTATAAAATACTAAAATGTAGTTGACTGCGAATTAAATCCAACAAGACCGAAAGAAATATTTCCCGTTAGCAGGTTCTTATCTCTTTATTCCTTTTCTCCTCGACATTCAAGGGTTGAAAACGATGTAAGGCTACGTACAAAGTATCGGCCCCTAAGGTTCGCGGCGTGTCACAGAATATTTAATTAGTTTTTCCAGCACTCGCCCGCGTCCATAAATGTTAATTGCAGATGAAGTGGCAATAAGAAGCTATTCTCGCTCTTTCTCTTACTTTCTTACCATCTCACTCAGGTCGAGCCCTTCTTTGCCGCTTTAATTCTTACGGCGCGTAACGAGCAGCCGTGAACGTTATCCCGACTGCAAAAGCCACGATAGACACATTCTTCCTTCGTTACGACTCCGCTGACATTTCAACGCGCTTTTACCCCGCTATTAAATGTAAATCATCGCCGATGATATTATTCGAACGCCTTGACGAAGAAGGTAACGGCAACGAGATAGATACTTTAACTTAACACATGTAACGAGTCTTCCTACGATATATTAAGAATTAAGAGACATTTTGTTTCCCATAATTTTAATTTCAAAATAGATTCTTAGTTGAAAATTAATTCAAAATTTATTTTGAATTTTTTAACTTTCAAGCTATTGAACTGATATACAGTAACATGTAATAATTTCGAAAAATTATATTAAATAACATAAAGCGGATAAATATAAATTTAAAAACAATATCATTAAATTCTATTCTTTAAACATTTAATATATGATGGTTCCAGTATTTCTCTTGAAAGATCAATCCTCCTTTCATTTTAGAGGGTATCTGTCTCTCCCGATAGTTGAGATCGTCCATCGAGAAAAACCGTTTGAAGCTGCGACAACGAAGCAAGAACGGAGCGACAGAGCAGCAGGAGAAAAATCAGTGGCGATACAGCGGGTGACGCGTTAGGAAAAGGCGGCATTTGCTCTAGGAAGGGGTGGAGGGGGTAGTCGGTGGTGGCCGGCTCGAAACGAGGGGTCGCGCCACCAAAGGCGGAAAGAACGGAATTTAATTAAGTAAAATTACTGTCGCACGGAGAGGCGAGAAGCTTCTCTCCGGGTGGAGCCCGACTGAAAAAAAATGGTGATGCAAGACGTCACGCGGAGTGGTAGGGGGGCTCGCATAATGATCTCATCCCCTGATAAAAACGGAGTAATAGAAAGTAAACGAATTCGCGCGACCGGCAACTTCCTCCCGCTCCTCGCGATTAAATGCATGCTTAGAATACCATGGCGGGAATATTTACATGACTGGGTAATTCCGGTTTTCGAACGATCTGCCTGGTCTTAATTAATCCTCAATTATCTTGGACAAGCGAAGCGATATTATCGTGTTAAACATTAACGTTCGATATACTAGAAATGCTTTATATCATAATATTGAAGACACTTGTGTTATGTACATTTAGAGAAGTTATGAGTTTATCTAAAAAAATGTCGTTGGAAAAATAACCTCATATGCGGCATTTTGTAACTTTCATGAAAGTCTAACTAGAAATTATTGTGTATAGATACTATACAGAGCGGATCTCTCTTCGTTCGTGTACTTCTTCAAGAAGCCACGCAATCACGTGAAACGGCCATTTACGCCGCGTTTATGAAAAATAATATCTCTGTTGTCGCATGAGCGAATTCCTGCTAGCCATTCTACCGAAACGATCGTGAAGATCGAGACAGACATTGTTGCTCTAGATCTCAATTTTACCTCTTCTGTTCAAGATTATATTTTACTCGATATAAAGATACATCTACTTGTAAAGACATGTTAAAATTTCTTCCATTTTTTTATTTCTTATTCGGCTTTTTAATAAAAATAAAAAAAACAGCGTGACATAATAGAACGAAATACTTACGTAATCATAAATCACAGTCATATTTCAATCAAGCAGTTTTTAATAAATCAATCGATATAATAACTACAGCAAAAAATTCTCAAAAAGAACGTATTAAAATTTTATTCGGTTCTCATTTTTTCTTTAAATCTTAAGCTGATAAAAAAATATTAACCTCTTCCTAATTTGCAAATCCTTCCTTGCGAAAAAATCGCCTTTGTTCAAAATGTACAAACTTCCATCGGACCCTACCGCAATCCCCTACGCAAAAGCATATTTCAATATCCGGCCTACTTCAACCTCTTCGTCGAGAATACGCGTTTCAATATCCATTTCCTGTAGAGTGAATTATTTTTTTTTTTCTTTTTTGGAACTCGTTATCAGGTATATCGGTCCGGATAAAACGCGTATGCACCGAGCGCATCTCCGTTGCGGTCCGTATAACAACGTGTTTTTTGTTGCATGTCTGCCGTATTGTGTCGGTACTGACCCACTTAGCGCTTCACCCCTATCTCTCTACTGGGTTTCCCCTCTCTTTTGAAAAAAAAAAAAGATCCATTGGTCCGCGCTTTTCCATTTTCCTGTCCCCGCACTTCGGCAGTTATTGCTTATTTGGAAATCCAAAGAGTCTCGGTATTGAATTGATTTATCGCGATGGTTATTTATGAAAAGCGATTATTCGTCCGGCGATGCTCGACTTTTATCACCAGGCTGTCCTTCTCCCCCCCCCCTTTCTCTTTCTCTCCTTCCACTCCTTCCTTTCTCTTTATTTCCTATTTTCTCCAATTTTTCATTAAGGATATATCAGTTTTTTTTAATTGATTTGTATAGGTCCTGATTTATTATATCAAACATGAATAGTTAAGCACATAAATATTATTTGTTTGCAAACAAATAAATATATATATATATAAAATATATGAAAAGGAGAGAAAAGTTTGAAATTTAGTCAGAAACCGTGTAAGATAAGAATATAGAAAACTGATTTGGCTCTGATCTCACTTTTGGCAGATTTCATTCGCTAGAGCAAGTCACGTCGTTCTTCGTTCACGTCACGATTCGTCACGCTGATTCACGAAAGAGCTAATTAATCCATAGTAAAAGAACAGGGGATACAAAAAGGAAAGGGCAACTTTCGCGATGTCCATCTGACTCTTGCTCATCGTCGTCGCCTTCGTCCGATTAAACGAATCGAGATATCACCTCGTGATGCGATTACAAGTCCACCGTCACATCCCCCCCGTTACACGCGTTATCGATCGGAACGGTGTCACGCGTATCCTTCCGGATGGCAAAGCGTTTTGCCCCTGTCGCCGAGAATTAACGTCACCTCTGCCCTCAGACGTCAGGGGTGGAGAAAAAAAGTTTTCGTTTCTCCCTGATTTTCTGAATGAACGCGCGCCGAAAAGATTTTAACGCCAGCGTAAAGCGGATGTCATTTAAACCAGAATAATCTCGTTAGTATTATTACATAATAATGTAAACAAATAAACTAAATACAGCAAAGACTGTATTCCCTCTAATAACGGTGATTTGCTGAAAATTTTTAGAATAATATAATACGTATTGTTTAAATAAGATACAATAAAGAAAACGATTAACTAAAAATATAATAAATGCAATCAGTAATATTAGATCATTTGTCGCTCAAAAATATGAATAAGTTGTGTCTCGGGAATAAAATCGAGTATAAGACGTGAGAAAAAGTAGCAGCTTGATATTTTAATAAAGAATATTACGAAGCGTCGCTCACTTACTTAGTCACACCGAGCGATTACGATAAATTAACAGCAGCTTATTTCCTTCCAAGAGAATATCCAGAAGATCTTTGCCGCCCCCGTTTCCTTCATCCACGATCTTTCTTACGGTCTTTAATTACCGATTTAATTAGATGGACGATACTCTATCGCGGGATTGTCAATTAACTGATTTTAATTTCAATTCGCGAGCTCCAGGCTTAATCTCGACATTTACATGACATTGCTCGAGTAATTAATATTTTATAACAAACATCGCTTCATAACATTATCGCTTAATAAAATTCTATCTTAAGAAATCAAATTAATGGAGATGTTTTCCATAGCTAAGACATTAAATACCCGCAGCGATTAATTTCGTTATACGATACAGAATTCCGAATACGTCAAATCTCGTATTGAAAATTGTAATTAGGGAATACGGTGATTATGTTCGTTTATAAAATATAATACTTGCGACTGAGTTTTAAATGAGCGAACAATGTGCACAAGAGCATCTAAAAAGCGCCGTCTAAAATATGCTGAAATGATGCATATATTATGCATCCCGCGATAAAATATGAATTTATGCACGCGTTGAGGTGGCCCGGCAATTCCGGCGAACGCTCATGTTTCTGTTTTCTTGACGTAACACATGGTTTCTCTGCTTGTCCTGGATTTTCGCAATACAATGTGGTTTGAAGAAATAACCGCGAAATGCGTTTCAATTCGTAAATGTATATCACGTTTTATCAATATTTTTTATGTTTACTATTACAATCAACAATATTAAATAATTCAAATATAAATTACATTTTAAAACGCAATCAGTAAATTTTATTTTCGTAATTTTTATTACAAATTATGTAAATATAATGCAATTCAATACATATTCAGGTACAATTCTTTCATGCGAATTGCACCATATTTTACGTAATTTGTAACTATATTGAATATTCTAGAGCTCGTTTTTTCCCTCAAATTTGTTTAAAAAATTAAAATTTCTTGAGAAAATTTTATTAGACATTATTTTCATCTTAATATTTTTCGATTCTATGCATTAAAAAATGTTATTTAAGCTTTGAATATCAAATTATATTATGTAAATAATATAATATGTACAAAAAATACTTTCGTCCACGTGTTCTATTTAAAGGATATTTTTACAAGTTTCCGGAAAGGAAACCGCTCTAAGTATTATACTTTTAAAAAATTCTACAGCTACAAAAAGGACTATCAGTCACATATTTATGTCGCTAGTTAAGGGTTAAAAGTCGGTTTTGGGGAGCAAGAAGATTTGATTACAAGCCGCGAACGCCGGTCGCCGACGACAATTATGAGCAAGAAAAAGATCATCAAGTACCGCAAGAAGAGGATCATCGCTGTACTAGGAAAGGCACTAACTTCCAACCGAAACTGGCCCGCGCAGGTATTAAAGAGCGACGTTAGTCGCCGTTAAAATTTATATATTCCCTGGTTCGACCGCGAGCCACTCGTAACGGAGCCCTCAAAACGTTGCAACATTCTCTTCTCTCTTGGGGTGAAAGACACGCCGCAAAACGGTTTAATTGGCGATCGTGTCGAGTGCTCGGTCGTACCGAAAAATTAGAGCTCGCGCAATGCATTATGCATTAATGTTCAGAAGAATCAGAATGTTACAAAAGAACTTAGGTAACGTAAGAGATTTTACCAACGACAAATATAATCAACCGAGAATGTTCCAAGAAATTCCATAAGAAAATTGTTACGAAAATTGCTACTATTTGAAAGTATTATTTTTTTATAACATTATTACCTGAAAAAAAATAATAAAATAAGTAGTAAAGTAACTAAGAGAAATATTGTCTCTTACAGATACAATAAATAGCATATCGCGAGCATTATAAAAAAATAAAATAAAATCATTTAAAGATAAAAATATAAGAAATAATGATAATGCGACATGAGAAAATTAAAAATTAACTCCTTTTAATTATCTACTATTATTAGAAGATTTTTAATGTATACGAGATATTTTTAGCAACATTCATGTCAAATTAATGTTATGTCAGTTAGGTTTTAGCAAGTTCGCTAAATTAACAGCAAATACGCACTTTTCACGACAATAAAACTAGGAATTACTATAGAACGTGTGTTGTGCGTGCGTGCGGGGATGAAAAATTTGGAACATATGTATTCTACAATATTCCGGACATGTCACCGTTTAACTTTCACCATTAACCATCGTTCTCTACTTCCAGTGGCATCTCGATCGCGCTATTTATTGCAAACCGAATGAATGGTGACGATTAAACGGCGACATATTAATTGTTGTATGTTTTTTATATATGAGAATAAATACATGTTCGATAAAACAATAATCAATTTTCTCGATAAACAATATCCAAATTTGCTTTTTATGCTACGCATTTTATTGTTAATATTATTAACATGATTATTATTTTGACAATGTGCAAATAATATTTCATTTTTTCATCAATATGTACATGTATACAGAATAGAATAAGTTATTTCCTCTTCGTGACAATTACAATTCCCGGAAGACTTGATGCGGCTGAGAGTCACTGGTTCAAAGCGTCAGATACCGGTGCATTCACCTTATGAAAGTCATTAATCTTGAGGGACGCAGAGCCGGCCAATTAACAGGGTAGAATCAGGGAATGGCTAAGGTAGATACTGATTCCGATCGATTTCGGGCTTAAGTCGGGAGCTGCCGCACCGCTGCGGCGAGTCAAGTTATCGATCCGTTGTCCGTTCGTTCCCGCGAATTCGGCGTGCCGGCCAGTCGGTCGCGACGGTCCATCGAACCCGCAAATCCAGCTACCAGATCGACTTGTGCGTTTGCACGAACTAAGCCCACGAGCTACGATCATCTTCCTGTCCACAAATCTCCTAAGACCCGTAGTAGCACGTCCACCACCACCGGAGCCTTTCGCCAGCTGCGTGCCGGCGCACCTGATGCGCCAGTGCACCGCAAATGTGCATTGCATTGCACAATGTTGCAATACGATACCGATTGCACATGATATAATGGCGGATAAATAGGATAACATCATAAAATAACACAAAAAACTTTACTTGAGAAGTCCTCGTATATATATTTTTATGTTCTTAAATCAATTTTTTAAAATATGTAATATATATACAAAAAGTTCGTACAAGGAAATTTTTTTTATAAAAGTCTTATTTGTAAAAAATGAATATTAATTATATAACATAAACAAACGAGCTTCGCATGTATTCCTGATTCTAAATTTCTCGACTGAACGAATACTTTTTGAGTATCCAAACAATAAAATTTTTAATTTTCGTTTATTTTTCAGATAATATATTTTCTATAATTAATACACAGTTTTTTGATATGTATAATTTTAAGAAACATATAGTTTATTTTATTCTTTATGAATAAATCGTTAATTACCTCGCAAGAAATGAATGTCAATTATTTACTTTTTAAAAATAAATTTTTAAAAAAAATATTTTCTCTGTACGAATACTTTTTGCACTTATTATATATACATTTTTGATACACATTTATTTCAAATTAAAAGAAAACATTCTCTTTATATAGTATTAAACAAAATAAATAATATAATAGATAACTCACCTGAATATATGTGCTATCATTCGATGATTCATTTCTTCTTTTTGTTTCTTCGTAGCACTCACATCAAATTCACTCGCAAAAATTAATTATAATCACGGCAATAATTATCAGCATAAGATTATCACACGATACTTTGTGCACTACTTTCAACGCGTATGGAGAAAGAATAGTACGAAGAATACAAAGTTGCAATTCATACAACATCCGAGACGACTGTCAACGGAATTATGAAATTATGGGATTATTATATTATATTAATTAGGTGTAATATAATTAATTAAATACTGCTTGACTAGCAGGAAATTGATTTCGCATTATTCATTTTAACAACCAAAATATCTAAAATTAGCATTGATATCATAATGAATTGTAAGGAAGTCTGCTAGTCTGCTTCGTTTGCTATTTTACATGAATGAATAGGATAAAATATCCATCTCAATAGCCGTCACGTCAATACGCTTACGAATCGCGGTAGCTAATTAATTACGCAAAGTAATGTAATCGTTGTAATAATCGCGTCTCGAGAAACAGTGCGACACATGGAATGATTCGTGCTGTTACATACTGATTCGGATAACACCACATGAATGATAACGCGCGCGACCTTGCGTAAAACAATAATACCAATCATTGAACGTCACACGTCAGGCAATTCTCCGAATTCAACGTACGAGTCATTTAACGGACACCGCAAAGTATGTCAAATATTTCATTTCGTACATCTCAAATAAATTATTAACGATTACAACTACTTTTCTGCGTGCGTTATCTGATTCATTTTAGCGGTTTATGTGCGTTACATTATTGTTTTCAATCCAAATAAACAAATTACATTTTAATCTGCAAAAATTGCGAAGCACAACGCGGAGATGTATGCATAAATATTAAAGAAATAATTAAATGTTCCAACAAAACGTATATTTATTAATTTTCGTTGCATTGGTTTCTATGCGATTTCTATGATTTGATGATGAAATTAATAAATCGCATCGAGATATCTGCATTCCTGCTATCTCAGTATTACCATAAATCATTAATTATGAAACAATTAATTACACGTATTAGCAATCATTAATTTTTTAGAAGAGATTGCGTTTTCTCTCAGCCGATTGCGTTTCGAGAGATTATGTGACACACGCATTACTGCCTGCTAATCTCGACGTGCGAGTGACAACATGGATGGTCTTGCTTGACAAACATCAAAGTTTACTAGCCATTATTGCTTTGAAATATTTAACGCTTTAATCCCAAATATATTCTGTTTCTTGCAAATTAATTTTGATGAATAGATCATTATAAATAAAATCTGACATTTGAAGAATAAAGCCTTCGTTATAATTAAAAAAATATTCGTAGATTTATCATTTTTTTCCGAATTTCTACATGAAAAAAGTAAAAATTGTGTGATTTCGATTAATCAAGAATTATAATTTTAATCGATCAAGAAAGTGAGATTAAGTCACCATAAAAAAATGTAGCGATTCATTTTCGTGATTTACTACAATTTATTATATTATGATTTAAAACAATGTTTTCTCTTTCAAGATATAAAATTTTGAAATAAATGTAATAGTAATAATAAATTATACGTATATATTTGGACGCGTAAATTATATACGATAACATTGATCAATTTTTATCATTTACAGCTCGATGGCATAGTAACTTTGGCGCTTTTATCTTAAGTTTTTCTATTCTAATTAACAGAGAGAAAGTATGAAAGTAATGACTGACATTCTATATAGTAACTACAAATAAAATAACGTTAATTTAATCAAAATAATTCAGTTGAAATAACCTCATAAATTTTAATGATTGTGATGAATCGAACTAAATTGCAATCAATATAATTAAATTAAAATTACTCTTACCAAAATTGCTTCGATCAAATTACCTGTTATTATTATTTTTTCATTACGCGATTCGCCGAAAATTACCGATGCAACTAGACGCTATTTAACGAAAATTAATTATGCATTTCGGATCTGATTATCGACGCGAGCAGGTCGTTCTTCACGTTAATTATGCTTTCATTCGTCCGTTCTCGCTCGGGAATATTTGACCATGGTATAAGTCGAAAATAAGTTTTCATTTCGAATAAATTTAGTCGTGCTGATTCCTCTTCATTTGCGTTTAAATAAAATAAAACAGTCTCGCGCAATGTAACGTTATGCTTATGTAAAGTTTTAACTTGACCCATCTCCTGTATTTTCGCATAAAGATGCGCAATATAATTACACAGCTATACTCTCGCATATAAATATAAAGAAGAATCATTCTCATTAACCCTTTCGGTTTTTATGCCAATTTTCTTGAGAGAAATTTGATTTTGTCACTGATATGTATATATGTTTTTTTTTCTACAAAGACCATAACAAACAAATGGCTAAAACAACTCGGGAAAAGAATCCAGCAAACAAATACAAACGCGAAAGGGTCAAAGGTATGACTGCCGCGGCAATGAAGATGGCTGGTAGGCCTACCTTGGTCGAATACAAGGCAGCGGGTGGTCTTGGCAGCGAGTCCCGGGGGCAGAGCGAACCTGTAGGCCGGGCCCGGCGACAGCCCCAGCCCCAGACCGAGCGCCTCCGCGCCGCATCGGCCCCCGAACACAGGCCCCACTAGAATCACCCATATAACAGTGGCATCAGTCATCGTCATCTCATTAAGATAAGCAGACACAAAATTATCAATTAACAAGAGTTTATCATGCACAGCGGAAGGCAACACCCGACGACACTTTCAGCTAGACACCGCGAATGACGGTGGAATAATTAGATCTTTTCTTGAAACCTGAAAGTCCCGAGAAGTCCTTCGTTCGGATATTATCATTTTCAATTAATGGAGTCTTTAATGAGATTTCCCCAATATATTCAATAAATATTTAAGATACCAAAAAGTGTATGATTAAATTTTATTGTTATTTGTTGTGTTTCACTGACTTAGTAATAAAATTAATAATAATCATCAATGAACAATAAAACTAAGTACGTATAGAAAAAATCGTGCAGTAAGATGAAAAAATGAGTACATTACATTTTAAAATATTAATAAAAATAGAAAAGGTTGGGAGAGATAATTGAAAAACACAATTGAGAGAAAATAAAAATTATTTCGCATTTGCGTCTTTAGTAAAAGATGTTATCATGTCATGCATTAATTTGCGAACGTAATTAGTTATTTAAGCCGATAGAATATTAATTAAATCTTCATGAAATTACTGATACATCAATTAATTAATATTTATAATAATTCTCTATCAAATGTACTTTTTAAATTTAATGTTTCGAAATTCATAGTTTTCAATTATCAGTCACTAAGTTCTCAAAAGGTTCATAAAACTTTCCGCTTGCTCGATTCAATTACGCGTCGTACTCGTGCGACTCGTACATCCCTAAATATACGTAGCGAATTAGCGAGCAGGATCAAAAGGTGGAGCACCAATATGCCCTCAAAGGCCCTCGTCGTTTTGCCTCCCGGTGGCTTTATTATGATCCCATGTAGATATTACGCGTTGTCATTACGAGATAAGTTCCCGAAGGAGTTTATTGCTTTTTAGTATACATTCAGCACGTGCCGACCTGTCGACCGTCAACCCCCTTTAACTCCCCGTGTGATCGCCTATACATTCCTATCCCTTCATCTCTGCCTATCGAAATTCATATTCGGAATATGAATCGATATTTGAATATCAGATAATAAAAAATTTCATTAGATTTTAATTTCAAATATATTTCAAAGTTAAACGTTAGAATTTTTTATCATAGAAATTATATATGAGTAACGGAAAAGAAAAAAAGATTTATATGAAAAAAAAAAAAAGTTTTCAATAATAAATTAAATCCTGATTACAAGAATGTTGTTAAAAAATTATTTTTCGATTTAAGTTATAATAAATAAATACACAATCAGCTGACAGAAATTCTATTTCTTAATAATACAGAATTCATAATAGTATTAAGCAAAAAAGCCAATCTTCGAAAAAAATGCACAAATTAAAGATCTTAATAAATTTGTTCAACATTATTCTGGTTTTATGGCAGGCTTGAGCAAAAAACTGTTCTTTGTCTTTCGAAAGAGTGAGATGTGCTAAGAGTAGCTTCCAGGTTCTATTCGAATTTTATAAAAGAGAGAAGAAAAAGAGGCGCACAATACCGAGCCATAATCTAAATTCATGTCTGACGGGATCTCGAGGCGGATAAGTACATCGAGCATAATGGCGGCGACTTAACATACTTTTTAAATTGCGCCTTTGAGATGCAGAACGGTGGCTTACCATGCGGAGGTGGGCTCCTTCTCCTCTCTTTCTCGTTCACTTTTAGCCTTGTGGCCTTAGTAGCTTACACGCTGATTAAGACACCCGATACAATTAGGCGGCGAAAAGAACCTTAAAAGACGCGCGTGAGGGGAAGCCGCCAATCTTTGCATGCCTACGAACGTAGATGTGTAACGGGTGTTCACGGATGATGGTAAGCATCTCATTCGACAGTAGAAAAGGTATATAATTTATACAAATTTATATATGTGTTTCCTTTCCTCGCGTGTTTCAGAATTATTTTTTCACTTAATGTTACAACTACCGATACAGAAAAAAATGTATTAAGTTTTAATAAATATTTGTTTAAATAGTACTATCCAATTAAATAAATAAATATTTATCAATAAAAAAGATATTAAATTAATGTCTTATATTAAATAAATATATGTTTATATTTAGCAAATATTTAGTTAATACTAACATTTATTAAAATTTAGTATATTTTTTTCAGTATATATTACGAAGATTATACATCTAAGTTCTAAAGCGTCCTATTTAAAGTACAAAAGTGGACCCTTGCCTTACGATGATTAATAGAGAAAGATCTTTTATACCAACAAAATTTTTTATCTATACCTCATGGTTCCTACCTACACCTCGTATTGTACCAATTACCTAATATTTTCGGATCTAAATGACCCATTGCTGTAGCAAAGAGTTAAGCTTGCTTGAGTTAAACTTGTTTTGAAAGAGTTCAAAGAATTACTTCTTCAGTTAACTTTTTAAAAATTCACAGAATTTCCTATACATTGAAATTTTTCCAAATAATTTTCCTTTTGTGAAAGGGAGTAGTAGAAGTAACTTTTAATAATGTGCAATATTACGTGTACGAGTCGCATTGTTTGATATCGAAAGGGTTAATGCCATAACGTTAATTCTCTTTCTCCCTCCGCTTCAGTCGAGCTCGTCAAATAAACGAACGACGACAAGCAGCTGCGGGTTTCTACGTCACGAACGATGACGAACCAACGAGCACCTCGAAAAAGGTGACGCGCGTCATTCCACGCCGATCGATCGTCATTCGGTTGCGCGTTCGCGAAATGATCGCGCTCGATGATCCGCATTGACGGCCGAAAAACTTCCACCCACGTCGAGCACGATGCAGCATGATCGAGTATTATCCGTCGCGTTCACGTCGCTTTCGAAAATCATGTAATTTCGACGAGTTCATAATGGAAGTCTTGCGAACGAGTGATTGGAAAATGGTGAAAATTTATGAACTACCATACAATTGCAGTTGATGAGTAAATCCATAAGTATACTATACCTATTGCAGGAAATAAAGAACGTAACGCAAAAAATCAATGGGAATGATTAATTAAATTTTATACTTGTTAAAAAATGACATTTTAAATCGTCAATCCTGTATTTTGTTTTCTAAATCTCTCTTTCTTTATATTTAATACATTTTGAATTAACTTTAATACATTTGAATTACAACACTAAAAGGATATTAATATAACAGTAATATTAATATTATTAATTATATCTTTAGAAAAATATAGTAGAAATTTAATAACATAATAATAATTATATTGCACGTATCTCGTCGTGTTTTCTAAAAAAAAATATGGAAAAAAGTAGAAATTTTATGGACACCCCGTAGACAAAGTCAGGTGTATAGCGCAACGAATCGGCTCGTTTAAGCCGCGCGAGTCAAGTCGGTCCGCGATGAAAGCCGCGGACTTTGTTAAGGTTAATCCTCGTGCGGGACTACTGTGCATGCTCGGCTTCACAACTGAAAGGTTCGTCTCGCCAATTACAAGCGTGAAAATCGTCAACTTGAAGATAATCGGGAATCAGCATCACCCGCCGCGTACAACGCACCATTAACGTCCTCTCTTACGACTTGGCGAAAGTTTTAACCGCTCGTTGCAAGATCGTGTAGTTTTTCTTCAAGTACGATAAAATAATATCACGTATAAATTAACTGGCTCAATATAATTCCTGGACACTGCAGAAATTTCTAAAATAAAAAACTATATACTGCTTCTTAGTTAGTTGTACAAATATTGCTGACAAAAAGGGATTATATCAAGAGACAAGCAATAACAAATACTTAGATACATTGAGAAAAATACTTTAAATTTAAATAATTAAATATTTATTTGAATAGTGCCAACTAACCATTTACTTACAGTAAATATTCACTTAATAAAATGAAATAATTGTTAAATCAAATTAATATTTTTGTACCGAATATATTTTAATATTTAATAAATATATTTTAATATTTAGTTGGCACTATGAATGATTTATTAAAATTTAGTATTTTTTTCTATACGGTCAACGTGATACTACAAATGTTTCGAAATATATTTTAATTAATCAATTAGTAAAATTCTTTCTTCTGATCAATCAAATGCTTCATTTGTAATGAGACTTTGACTGCTCTCTAAATTTTATGTGATATAAAAACAAATCCTTCCTTTATATAATTAAATATTTAAAATTATGATAGTCAAGTATGAAACTTCACATATTCGGGATTTTACTTTCAAAATCTGATGTCTGAAGTGATCTTGGAATGCATTCAATGCCCACATAACGTCTGCTACTGCAATTGCGACAGCGCAACTGAATATGGTTACGCATCGCGGTTAAGCTTGACCGGAGCTCTGACTCGAAGTGTCTCTACTTGTCTACCTAGTGGATCGACATCGATCGGGGACGATGGAGCCGTGCATGAATGAAGAAGCGAAGATGCAACGACTGCCGTACATGGTGCACGAGACGAGCTCAGGACTCGTACGATCACCGATGAATCGACATCGTCGCAGCTGACAGCCGATCCTTGCGATCTTAATCTGGCCGCTCGCAAGAAGGGAGATCCGGTAAGAGCGACTGAAGGAGGAGGGCCGGGAAAAAATCGCAGGGCACCACGACGATCGAGCGAACCGGAATCCGTCTGTCGGTCGGCCGACCGGATCAAGACACCCTGAATAATTCATCACCGAGATCGAATGCGGGGTCCGACGACAGACAACCTCCCTGTGTGTTTGCGCTGCGCGTCGAATGCGCGTCTACCCTTTTCCCTCAACACGAAGCGACGGTGAAAGCAAATTTACATGCTGTATATTTTTGATGATTATATTCCGGATGAAAAAAGAGGCACATAAATTATGTTTCCATGTAATGATAAAAGTAATCATTCGTAAGAAACAAAAAAAAAATGAAAGAATTAACAATAAGTCGAGAACAATTAAAAATCTTCTATTATTTTAATAATTAATTATTCAAAACAAAATATGCATGGCTAGTATCTTTAATGCCCGTTTCTACCAATGTAGATTAACATAAACTTCACTTTAACTTGCTCTTTATCTTTTTGTAAATGTTAGAACTAGAAAAAGATGAAGAGTTAATTGAACTAAGATTAAAATTGAACTACACTGGTATAGAAATGGGCGTAAGTTACTCATCTTTATACTAGTTAATCAAGATAACGCATGTGACAAAAACTCATCTCGAGATGCATAAAAGAATGCGACTAGCAAGCTGGTTGCGAAAAAAACAGGAAAATGAGAAGGGTAAGAAGAACGAGAAGACTCGAGACTGAAACGGGAGAGAGTGGATTGGATTGCAGCGAGTTAACCGGCTCAGTACTCGGCGTGAGATCCTGTTAGACAACGATGTCAAACTGACGATATGACGCACAAGACGTGAGACAAGTTGGGAGAACCGAGGCAGAACAAGAAAGAAAAGAGCAAGCCTCTCCGAAATAATCGCGATTATTGAAGCTAATCCTTGCGATGCTATACACATAATTCCAAAAAAATTATGTAATACCTATAAACTTGTTGAATCTTATTAATTAACCCGCAATACACCGAAAATTGTATGTTCAATAATATTAACTCAAACACGAATAATCAACAAAGAAATATGACTCTCCAATTTATTTAAATATATGATAAAAAAATTTTATTTGGAATTTCGTATAAAATTATATATTAGATTTCAGAATTCGTTAATTTGGTACTGATTTAACTTTTAATAATATTATTTAATATTAACATTAAACGGATAAAAGAACATACCTTGAAAATTATCGATACAAATAATTAAATCTCTATCAAGATTGATTTGATGATAACAAATTACATTTACAAATTATGCGGCATGCAATAGTAAATCGTAAGTATGCCATACATATTGTATAAAAATAAAATTTGTATCTAAGAGACAAAGAGAAGAGATTAAAGATAAAAAGGAAAAACATTGAGACAGAGGGACAGAGACGGCAGGGAGTCAGGGCGTGATAATCGACATTGATTTCCAACGTAGCAGCCGGCGTGTATCGATTGTGGAAAGACTAATGGCTAACGCGGTTAACCGTATTATCCCACAGCGGAAGTCCACCGATTGAAACGGGAACATAAATAGCGGCGAGTCTCGAATCGTCCAATTCAATTATTAATTTAATAATCAAGGATGACGATTTTCTAAATAACTCGAACTGTGAGAGTGTCACAGATAATATAAAAATAAATTCATCGCGCAAATATTAGAGAGAATAAAAAAATCATGTCATGCAATGAAAAATAAATCATATCACATTCTGAATTGTGATTTTATTATTCCATATCCTCTCTTAGACTAAATATCCGGTTGAATATAACGTGAGACGCAACGTATATATTGCATAAAATATTTTATAATATAATATCCTTGATATTCAGTTCTATTTGCGATAACAAAAAATAATGATATTTTATTGCGAGATGCGAAAATATTAATTTAAATTTCTTATTAGATAATTGATTAGATTATTATACGATTTCATCGCCTGATAATTCAATGCAACTTCCGACGGAAGCAATAAATTTTGCGAGAATAATTAATAAGCGATGTTTTTTTTATCTCCCTACATCCTCGAAATGTGCAACCGCGCTCGATTCTCTGAGAAACTTATCTCGACAGTCTTTATTAATTTCGTAACTTTTCGTAAAGCAACGCCGTGCCCGGGTCTGATGTGTAATCGCGCATAGTTCGCGATGTTGGTCTTCTTCGCTCGCCATATCTGGTCAACGAGTTTATACACTCTTTTCGGTGAAGATTCCCGAGATTTTTCGTCCTCCCGCACATTCGGGCCGCCGGATCGTCAATCGAGCGAAAGCCGCCAGAGAGGACGTCCGAAGTTTCTCAGGGCGTTCAAGTTTCACGGTGGTTGATATTTCATACAGAGTGGGTAACGGGGTACCCCGTCGTTCACGTCCTCCACCGTATAGCATCTATATAATGCTTTCGCCCGTTATTACGCTCCCGACCTATGTACACCCCATTGAGTAAAGTGCGGTTTAGCATCCGGCTTGCGCGACACGCGGGGCTTCCCTCTCGCTATCTCAGCATCATCTTAGAGACCCGAACGAGACACTCGACGTGCAAATTTCGCGGGTGTGGCGAGTAAAAACAGGTCAGTCCTTATAAGTGGTCTTCAAGTTTCCTAAACCAGTTGGTTACAAGGTCTGCTTTCTGTGACTGAACTTGCATTTCGGAAAGTATATATGTACTTTTGGAATTCAAAATCAATTATAAAATCTATAACAGTATATTACAGTGCGAAGATTCCAAGATTATAAGAGTTCGATGCTCTAATACATCAAGATATCAAAATTGTAAAATTTTAAGATTTCAAAATTATTAGCCAAGACTATTGATAAGATTCAAATATTGATATTTCAAAATTAAAAACGATTTTTTATTGTAACTGACGTCATCTATGGAAATGGATGTAAAATAGCGGGTGGTTCGCTGATTCGGGGAATAAGAATCGCGAGAACGCGATTCGCGTGGCGCGTATCGTTTATTTAATCGTTTATTTAATTATATCGGATTTGCGCGTGTCTGGGATTCTCACGGTAAGAGACAATAAGGACATTCATTCGTGTCTTCGTGCGTCTGTACTGTGTGCAGGGGACAGCGGTTTCTCTCAAGTCTTAATCGTTCGGCACGGAATGCGCGTTTAATGCAAAAGAGAACACAGCTCGCCTGTGTTCCACCTCGCTTGTATTTTCTACTTCTGTCGCGCCAACACCGCGTCGGTTGTTTTACGATCTGTCCTCGGTTCCCCGCGAGTTCTTCAAGATCCTGGTGATCTAGCGGCTTCCCCGGCCTGACGCTAATAGCACCCGTGTTTCACGCGATCTCTTGATCTCATTACGATTTACGCGGTCGTTGGCAAAGCTCCGATGCTCTCCTCTGCCTTAAATTTTAATTATATTCCATTAACAACTTTACATTCGTAATGCAAAATATAACAGAAATTTTAGAAGGTTGGTAATCATTTTTATTCATAATTTTTGCAAATTTATTTATAAAGTAGAAATAGATTTGTTATCGTATATGCGCGCAATCATATAAATGCTTTATTTGATTATATTTAATATTTTTAAGATATAAAATATTTTACGCTTCAGAATGGATTATATATAATTCTCGCTGTTATATGGATAGAATTTTATAAATAATATTGTACATATCATAGAGAATGCAACATATAAAAGCAAGTTGTTTAATTCCGTACTCAATATTGAACAGGATAGCGGACAAGTCGATAAAAACCAGTACGAAAATTTAATATTCAGTGCACGTCCGCGTATCGCAAAATTGTACGATAAATAGTCAAAAGCAATATCTCGCAATAAAGACAATTGCTTTGGAATTTCGATTTTGAAAAAGAAAACCAAATACGAGTGCGACGCGAATGAGAAAAAAGCAAATAACGCTACTATGTGCACGTATAAATCGTGAGATTGAATCAACAAACGACGAGATCGAGTAATTGGAGAAGAGAAGCCATATTAAGAACACACACAGATTATCTCTCCATCGCGTCAAAGTTTCCACTATCGATATTTCGGTCACCAAAAAGCGTGAATTATTTTTTTATTGTCAATATTCTCAATTCTCGATATTGATATTTGTAACGTAACATGAAAAATAAGTGCTAAAAGTAATATTCATCGAGAGCATTCGTTATAAAAGAAAATTCATTTATTCTAATATTCTAATGGCAGCATTCAACATCCAATATTCGATATTTAATATCACGTCCTAGCCAATATTCAATTATGTAAAATTTAATGTGGCATTTAACTTCCCAAGTTTCTTAAGTAATGAATTTCGTAACACATTTTGTATGTTCGTAATGTTAAGACAATGCAAAATATTTGGAAAGACTAAAAAAAATCTTTTTAAGAAATAATTGGCTAATCAAACGAAAGGTTAAGCGACGATTTTATTTCTTGGCGAACAGTAAGCTCGGTCGGGGATGGCAAAACTCTGCGGGGCAGAAAGGAACGGGAAATTCGAACGCGACAAAGAGGGTGAAACGGCCTATCGGAATTATTCCGACCAGTCATCGGGACTTATGCCGCTTATGGGATTACACCGGCATTAGCCGGTAGAGCTTGTTCTCCACCATTCTATACGAGATCCGCGATAAAGCCGGGTTACAAGCAGCATTTCTAGCGAGTTGGCCCCGGAAACTTCGCAACTATTTAGAGATCTGTTCGTCGGTAATAATACATGTACATGTTCCCCCAGATTCGGTGTGAACACGTATTCACATATGTAACGTTTCCAAACGTTTTCACGTCTTATTAAACTGCTGTCTAATTTTCTCAATTGCTATCTCAATCGTTTACAATTATAAAAAATTACATTCTTTCAATTATACATCATAAGAAACTACATATTAAATTATTAATTAATTAATAAATTTTTTAATTCGATCTTCTAAAGACATAACAAAAATCGCGCAAATTGACGAGACAAGATGTCCCCTATTCCTTATCGACGTACTTTTTTAATTTCCCCTAAGCATGCACAGGCAAAAGAGGCGCACACATCGAGCAAATTTACCGAATCAATTTGAAGGAAAGCAGGTCTGAAGAATCCACGAGGATACCTAAGGGATAGAAGAGCAAGGATAGGACACTCTAGGACAGGGAAGAGAAGGTGAGGCAGGAAAAGGAGGGAAACACAGAAGAGGAGGCTACTTAAAATCTCGGCGTTTGAGGCGTACAGAGAGGAATTTTTTTCGGCGAGCATTCCGCTCCTTTAGCGAGGATTTTCGTCCGTTAGACACTTGGCTGAGCGCGCGCGCGCGCGTATCCTCCTTTGCCCTCTAGGAGCAAGGGCGGCTGGCTGCCGGGGGATGTTCGCGGATCTTTTCCCTGTAATTAATTTAAGAGGGTTCGCTCGAGCTACTCCGATTCCCGTGGCGTCTCGCGGATCACCGAGAAGACGAGGAGGGTTCCTCGTTTCTCGTTGCTTTCACTCTTCTCCCTCTTAACGCGCCAGTTTTTCGCCTTTGCACACACTCTTGCGCTCGATGAGGATCAATTCTCATCATTCGCAAAAAAAGTAATTTTCGAAGAACAATATATCCTAAAAAAAATAATAATAAGATAATTATTTTACGACAAATTCTTTTTAGATCTGTACCTAATTAAATAATATTTTTTGATATTTTAACAAAATCGTTCATTCCGCAAATAAAAAATTTTAATCTCTTCAATCATTCAATCCATGTATCATACATCTTAGGTATATGGAAGCGACGAAAATAGTTCCGAGATATTAATCCATGCAGTCTACTGTATTAACAATCCACGATAAGAATAACAAGATTCGCGCATGACAAAAATGGGGTGAGAGTTAAAGTCAGATTTATGTCTCTAATCGCTCATTAATACGGAGCTCTCGCGCGCGATCTACCAAACAGCGTCTTCGAGGTTGTAAATCCAGGAGTACAGTAGTTCGCGAGTCCTTCTCGCCCGAGTGTAAAACGGTGCTAAGCTTGTGTCGCCGAGCAGGGTGCGAGGACGAATAGAGAAAAGAGAGGAAGGAAAAGGAAGAGAGGTGAACGTCGTAGACGGAGAAGAATCGGGATGCCGAGGTGCTACTATTCAAGGAGCAAGGCCAGGAGGAGGATAGGGGAGCGCGTGGTAATCCAAGATTTATCTCGCAGTCTGTGACACCAGGACTGCTGCTTCTGTTGCTTCAAGGGCTACCGGATCTCTCCGCTTTCGCGGGCTGGAAGCGATTTGCGCGCGAAAGAGAAGAAAAACGAGCTACGACCAACGTTTCGACTTCCAACTTGATTGCCTGAGCAAATCGTTAAAATGCAATGCATTTTTCAAAATACATATTGAATATACTAGAAAAAAATGGATCTCCGTTTGTATATTCTACCTGCAACGATAATTTGATTTATGAAATAATATTGATTCTGTCAAGTTCAATAAGAGCAAAATAAAAAAACGATCTAAAAAAAAATTGATAATTAAATATTACGTGTGATAATTAGCAAAATTATTTTTCTCATAATTATTACTCTTTCACAAAGATATTTTTAAAATAAGTAACACACGTTTCAGATCATCGTTTGCATCCGTGATTCAGGAGGAGAGAAATCGCAGAGTCGTGAGAACGTTCCGCAATTACATTGCGTCGGTACATACATCCTCAGCATTATAATCTTTTGCGGAGGTGAAGAAGCGAGAAGAGAAGCGGACGAGTGGGTCCGGTCGTGATAAATCGTTGCGGCCAATAGTAGCCGGCCGATCTTCTCGATTAAAGTAAAATATATGGCAGCTTTAATTACGAAGAGATTTCGGAACGCGACTCGGGCTCTCGTCGAGAGGAAGCGAGCGAGAAAGCAAAATGGAAAGAAGAAAGAGAGATAGGAAAGAGAGAAATGGAGAAGGAGCAGGTGAGATCGAGTATCGAGGCGGAGAAGAACAGGGACCAGAGGAGGGGGCGACCTTTGAGATGCATTATTCATGGGGTGTGAGAAGATACGATATGATCCAATATGTGGCCCGCCCATACCTACTAACTGCCGACGAAACCTGCGAGAGAGAGAGAGAGAGAGAGAGAGAGATAGAGAAGGGAGGGAGGGGGGAGAGAAAGAGAAAGACAGAGAATCCTCTAAGCTGCTGAAAATTGGTCCTCGAATTTTCGCGTAATTTAGAATACAAGGGATGCCGCCTCGCTAGTTTCCCTCGCAAACTCATGGCTACGAATCGGTTGGAGCAACGTACGTTATCGAATCTACCGTTTCCCCCGACCGTGTCTACCATCCTCCACATGGGCTTCGCGAGTTCTGAATATTTAAAGAGATACGCGACTCGTGCGGTTCTTAAGAAGATGCAAATACGATCGAAAAGCTCGTTGAACAAAGCAAAAACGAAGTATCAACAAGATATGAAGTATCAGAATCAGAGGCGGTTTAAGATTATTAGCATTTTAATTGACAACTGCAAAAAATTAAAACTTTTTATACTATATAAAACTAATACACAATCTCAATAAAATTTAAAGCGTAACGTAAAGTAATAATAATAGAAAAAAAGACTTTAAGAATTACTACAAACATTTTAATATATAAAATTATTTTGTTGAGATTTTCTTTTACAGTGTTCGTATTAAATGTAGAAGACATTACATCTGACATTACAACGCTATATTTTTTAAACATAAATACTATCAATTGTCTCTCTTTCTTACAAGCCTTCGGTTAAATTTTTAATTATAAATTACTCAAAGAGAATTCCTAACTGAGAGAGAACGATTTAAAGTTCGCGAGGAAAAGTTATGAGGCCTTCGAGAACGATCGAGGGAACGAGAAGATTCTTAACGAGAGTAAAAGGCGTAAAACACTAAGAGTGAATACTCAGGTGGTTTAGCATTCGCAACTTTACGCCTGTATGCACCCTTTACGCAAACGAATGGTTTACGTTCGAAGGTTCTGAACTCTTTCGGCACGCATGCTTATCTTAATGGTGCAACGTTGCAAGGATAAAGTCGTATTTACAATGACTGAGAAAATTTTCAAGATGTGTGGTCTCACGATGCTAAAAGAACATGCGAGATGCATAATATCTATAATCAAAGAATAAATTATTTGTAACGATAGTATTAATATAGAATCAGACAAGTTTCACGACATTCCATATGTTCATATGTATATTATATGTATATTTTAAGAACATCCGAAATGAAGGTTCTTCTTCAGAATAGATGCTCTTCGACTTTTCACAGCAAATGTGGGAACCACGAACATGGGAACATTACTATAATCCTCGTATGCCGGAATGGGTTTTCGCGATCGAGCGGATCGCGATGTAACAACATAAGACTGCACCATCGCCGCGTGTTGTAGTTGCAGGCCGCACGAGTCGGGCGAGCAAGAGCGGCGGCGGTGTATTAACACACAATGAGATAGTTTTGTTCCGTCGCTCCGAACACGGGACCGTGTTTGTTCGTTTCGATGTCGGCAGCCACGTTCCATACCACGGATACCTGGTGCACCGGGTGTCCCGATAATTCGCCACGAAAAAAGCAGAGAGCAAGTGTGCTCGTTACGTCGACGTATCAACGAATTATACGCCGCGTACGAGATCACGTTTACGAACGAAATATACGAGGTGTACAATTGAGCTTAACAATACAGCTGCTTCGCTCCGCCTTTGCGGAAAATGTCCGATAAATCGGTTACTAGTAGATTGGAGACTCACGTGTGAGAAAATGTACTTGCGTTAACAATTCTACGATAACGGGATCATCTATTTGCGAACGAATTTCTCGGCAATAAATAAAATTAACTTTTAAAGTAAGTATGATGTAAAATATGATGTTAAAGTAGCAAAAGAGAATTCCTACAATTTATATTATACTATATTAGAAATATTTAAAAAATTTTGTAAATAGAATCCCATCAGAAACAAAAATACCCGAAACGCATTTATGTATCAAAGGTATGTACAAAATAAAATGTAGTCTCTAAAAGAAACAGAAAATAAAAAACTGACTTTCAATAGTTGATATGTAATGCGAAATTCTTTATACGTATACTATATAATTTTGCGCTTATTCTCAGAGGGAAAATGGCTGGCACTCTGTCGAATTACATCAAATGCATTCACGCGAGTTATATACGCGAAGTCAAGCGCGGCGTATAAAAATGCGGAGCGGGGCAAACGCGATGCGTGTTGCTGCGTTGCACCAAACTGTAAACTCCGATGTTAACTCACGCACTAATGACTCGCTATAGAGTTCGGATCCCAAACGAGTGAATTAAATGAAATCGCAGTTCCGCTGCGACGGCGGTCGTAAAAAAAATCATCCTGCGCAGTCCGCAGAACCGGCGGGAAAAATTAAAAACAACCGGCTGCCCGCGCGCTTATATTTAAATCGAATTATCAACTCCGCCGGTTTTTTAACGGCCGCCGCCGCTATGCCCGCCGGCCGTTTCCGCGATAGTTTATTCGCTAAACCGAACGACGAGATCGTTAGTCGCCGGTTTTGTAGCCGCTGATTCAACTGCTACAAAGTAACCGGACTGCGGGCTGCTAAGTGGCCGCCGGGAGTATTAAGAGCGTGGAGATCACCGATCGAAGCCTGCCATCGGGCTGATAATCAGCGATGGAATACGGTGTCGATCTGCGACGTTAGTGCTTTATATTACCGACGTATGCCGCTAATTGGAGGCAACCTCACTATCGAGCTCGTCATTCGAAGTCTCAGTGCTAACGTATTTAATTATAATTAAAAGCCGGTACAAACGATTAGCGCCAATCGTGAATTTCCGAATCGTTGAACAAAGTAGCCTTTTTATGCTGGTAGAAGTTGTAAGAGACTAATGCGACTTGTGTTCTTGATATGTAGAAAAGAGTACATATTCAATTCGATTAATTCTTGAATTTGACAATGAACTCGATTTAAATCCTATATTTTCAGTCATAATAAAAATATCGTACATATATAAAAATATATATATATATATGTATATGTATATATATAAAATACAGAAAGAGAGAGTATGTATGTATTATTTTTTAACTATATTTATAACATAATTATAAAAAAATGTATTAAATTTGTTTGCCATCATTATTATGGAATTATTCAACGTGATGATAGGTATATAAGATTAAAATTTGCAATACAATTTTGGCATATAATTATTATGAATATTATAAAATATTGTAAAATTAGAAACAACTGTTTTTTTGTTAAAAATAAAATTTATTAATTTCTTAAGATCAAGAATATTGAATATTAAATACTGTTTATAGAGATTGAAAAATTTAAATACTTCGGATGAGTATTTCGCAGACACCGTGTTGCGTGCGAGACTCACAAAGGCAGAGTCGTTCTCGATTGCTCTCGTACCGGGCCATTGTGCGCGAACGCTTTGATAAATTACCGAATAATTGTCAAATGTTAGAAAACGACGAAATCAAGAGCGATTTCGGAGCAAGGACCAGCGAAGATACGTGAGAAGGTATCGACCTTCTCTGTTCCATTTTGCTTTCTCATAGAAGATTGACTAGATCAACTTGTAACCACATACATATAATATCTAATTAGTTTAAATTATTCACTAACAAAAAGTTAGATAAGTAATGTCAATATTCTTGATAAATAATATTCTTGATAAATAATCTTGATAAAAGCACTGTGGTCTATTACTTGTTAATATTTATTAATAAAGAAGTACTTTGTAGATAACGTTATAACGTTATACGTTACAAAATTATCTATGCTGGTATTTTCTAATTGATGCTTTCATATATTAGAGAAACAGAAAAAATGTTTAATTACCTACATTTATTACTTTTGCAAAAAGAGAAAGTTAAGCTCAGTGTAATTCTGCTGTAATGAGAAACATTATTACAATTACGTATTTATAGAAGTTGTAAAAATAAAAATAACCGAAAGATCATTAGATTATTTTATGGTTCAACTACAGCACCGTTCACGACTCATTCGATGCATACACGTGGGCGATTGAGCAGAGCAATGCTAAAAGGGCGAGGATAAATGTCTCGCTGCTTGTAACCAAACACGCTTCTTCTCAATTCTCCCCTCTTTCTCTTTGTCCAGACTTCACTCGGTTTTGTTCGCTCTTCTTTACTGAAGTCACCCTCGCGTTTAACCAACAAGTTCCTTGCGGGAACTTTGTTTGGAATCATCAGTCGTGTAACTGATCCACGATTACAGACAAAAATAGATATCGATTACTTATATGTGACGCAAATATACCGTCAATACATTGTTTGAGTCTTATCTTTGCAATTTAATTACACATTTATTCCTTTTCTGTAATTCTATATTATCTAATTCTGTATTTCGATATATATTAATACTTGATAAATAAACTGAAGATTTTGAAACCTTACATATTACGATTATATAAGTTTCATATTTCAATAATCGTTCAAAACAAATTTAATGTTTGGCCAAGATGTCACCAAACAAATAAATGCACAGAGAAAAATAATGGATATTTTTAATAATAACCATTAAACGAGAACTGAGATATAAAAGAAGACACAGTGGATGGACGAGAACAAGATTTGAGGCTCATAGGTTCACATCATGGATAATGTATTGATTTGCATGAACCGAGATAGAGAGGCGGAAAAAGAGCGGTACGGGCTCTTCATCAGCGATTTAATTCCTGTGAACGGCAACAGCTTTGAGTTTATTTATTCTTTCGCCAACTCGTGACCGGTGTCAAAACGAGGGTGAGACCGGGACAAGATTAAAAATCCCTTAATTATTTAATCGCGTTTCCACACAGCTAGGCTTCTCAAAGAGAACGCGCCACTGGCGTTCTCACACGGAAAAATATGAAGGAAATACTGTCTCTCTTTCTTTCTTTATTACTTTCATCAGTATTTTAATTAATAATAATCTATTAATATACTAAATAATAACTGGATAAATGTATATACAAATTGTACATATCTTTATCAAGAAAACAGCTTCAACCAATTAATAAAAACTCTTATCAAGTTTTTGTCTATTTCCTACGCAATATAATTAATAAGAATATATTAGACAATAACTGGATGAATGTCTAAAAGATCTGCATATATTCCTACCGAGCTTTCTTGTTAATCGTAAAACTACATATTTATGTGGCTATGGTATTTCTCATAAAATCATATAACTCACACAAGTACTTGTACGTATTGTGAGTTACATGATTATTAAAAAACATCTCAATGGGCAAAAATGGAGAAATTAAGCTACGGCCGTGGGTCTCTCGATATTATATCGGCCGACAATAATCAACGTTTGGCATTAGTGATACTACTAACGGCAACAGCAGGGCACGGACGTATTTCGAGGGCATAGACAGTGACAAACCGCCTTGGCCCCGCTGTGATTTCAGTTAATTGTCGGCGCAACCATTTCTCACTCCTCGGCTTCCGCTCGACGTGGACCCGGGCGACGATGTTGTAAATATCCACCAAGGCGCCATGAGCTAAAGGGCTAAAGGTGGAACGTCTTACTCCGGTAGGCTTAAGTTCCTAGCCTTGCGCGAGTAAGCCGCTTCTTCCTTTTCTCATATTCTTTTGTGAACGATCGGCGGAGACAGGACGTTCCTCTTCCACCCGAAGAGGGTTCCCTTTACCTTTTCAACACCGAGCTAAGTCTCGGATAATTTTTGCCGACGTAAAATCTTTCCGACGCGGCTGATACGTTTGTGAGATAACACGCGCGGTTTATGTAGAATAATTATTCAAATATAAAAATGTCAGTTTAAGTTAACCCTAGAATCATTGCTCCTGTTTTCTTTGATTTTGAATATTAAGTTTTTATTTACGTGTATTATAAAATATATTTAATGAATTCTACCGACTTTGTAATTAATTAAAAATTTTAATTTGTAAATAATGTTAAAAACAAAAAAATTGCTATACTGTGATAGCTTTTTAAAGTACACAATATAATTATTTCATACATTACAATAAAATATTTTATTTTTTACATTATTCTTATGAGATGGAAACAAATCTGTATGATTTCAGGATGACATAAAGGATAAGAGAGACTAGAAATCGTAAGATTGAGGACCATCACGTTATATCGCGGAGACAAAACTCGTCAATGTTTTTACGCAAAAGGGATTCGAGACGATTACTACGACGATACGTTTCGAGTTAGGAGGGCTTTCGCGACTATCCGTACCGAGATCGCTCTAGAAAGGGGCGAGTGGTGACAGTACGAAGGGCTGACCGACGAAGGGTGTGGGCCATGAAAGTCGGAGTCGTCCGGGCAATCTTGTTTTGAGCTTCTAATAATACCCGACGTATCGGCTCTCGCTGGTATTTTTATGGCCTGGCCCGGATATATGAACGCGTATCCATACGTATGTGCCGCCATATATAACGGGCGGGCAAATAAAAAGGTAACAACGTAACGGTGGACAAATAGCTTCCAGCCCCCGGAAACCGCCGATAGGCCGGCGACGCCCACGCCTTCGACAATATAATGCGACGCAGAAATGTTTTGTCTTCCTTCTTTCTTTCTCTTTGTTGTATCTGTGCGTATATGAGCATGAGTGCGTACGTGCGCGTTTCTGAGTGAAGGTGACTGAACATAAATCAAGCCCTTCACGTGTTACTGCGATCGAATTCGGTGGATCATTTTACGGCGCGTCAATGACTAACCAATCATTTTTATAATTCATTTTATTAACTCGTTTACTCTGAAAAATTTTTGTTCTCTTGATACATAGCTTGAATTAGGATCAATTTCTACTACTTTTAAAAGTAAAATCAAATAAAAAGTTTTAACAGTATGCTAATTATTATAAATAGTTTCGATTATATTATACACTTTTGTTTAATAAAATGGAATTCATAGATCCAAGATACTTTGGAATTTTAGTATTTATTTTATAAATTTTACACATTGCACTGATATAAGTAATGTTATTGTAGCTATAATAATCCGAAAATATTTTAGATAACATTGTTTATTATCTCTCTAAAAAAAGAAAAAAATTGATCCTCATATCTTCCTATATATAGCTAATTAAAATCTTAAAAATGATAATATACTTAATAATGTTTATGAAAAACTAATAAACCAAGACAGATTTATATTTCTATGACAAAAGCGAAAGACGTAGTCTGCCTCCATGAAAACAAGCTGCAACATAATTTTATTTCGTTTCGAAGATGCAAAGCTGCAGTGGTTAAAGCCACTTGGTTGACGTGTCTCGTATTCGACGTATCCGCTTTGGAGTATCTCCCAGCACGTTCTTAGTTAGGCCGAAGCGAATTGGTAAGCATTGAAACGTGTTACATGAAGAGGCACAAGAAAGAAAAGACGGCACGGCTCGTAAAACAACATTTACCGAGTGTCTCGACTGGTCGACCGCAGTTATTACGAACGAATATACGTCACGCGGTCGCGGCGTACGGGCTGATGGTGACAGTTCAATCCGAACTTCGGCGTTCGGCGGTTAGGAACGCAGCCCGCAAAACCGCACGCGTGATTTCTGCCGCTCTTTGCACCCCCGTCGAATGACCGACCAGTCCTACTAGCTGCTGCCGTTCGCCCTCTCAACCCTTCCGCGGAATGCACGCGGAATGCCTTCGGAATGCCCGAGCAAGAATGTTCCGCGATTCGCTCTCCCCAAATTCTCCGGAAAAAAAAATGGTTCACACGCGTGCGTAGCTACTCTGGCGTCATTCAATCATCTTATGACACAATAAATTGTGATACAGACAATTATGATACAAATTTGGACCGAATAAATCTGATCAAATAAGAGAAATCTTATATTCGGTCAAACATCCAATCTAAATCACCACTCCTACTCAATTAAATAGGAACATGCAGTAACTCAAATTAGATTAAATTTGACACTATATAGATTTAACAGTAAAACGGATTTTAGCTTTATTATTAAATCTATATTTTTTATTTAAATATTTCTGTGTGAATTTATAAGTATACCTACATTTCGTAAACCACGCGCCGAAATTTTTTACGGCCTTGAAAGGCAATCGTAAGCAGAAGCAGAATAGTAATATCTCTTATTAAATGACAAGCAATATAATTGATGATGCTAATAAGCATCTTTATACAAATATTAATAATCTGATGTTAATAATATTCTTAAATCCGCGATTAATTTATTGCGACAAATTAATGTAATAGACAAAAAAAGACTAAGTGATGCAAAATAGACAGCGGTTTTTAAATACGCAAATAACAAATTCAATACGCTTCTGAAAGATTCATATTCTAAAAGATTTGTATTCTAAATACAACTCCATTAATTATAATTATATATTGCACCCAGCAAAAATATCATTTTCAATCTTTTGAATTTCTAAAATGTTCAGCTTTGAATTTATTTTCAATTTAAAGTGTCCATATCATACTAAAGTTAGGTCTTTCAATTTCAAGAATACAACTCTCTACTCATGCATAATACCTAACATAAAACCTGCCTATTATAAGTATAAATTACAAATATATTCAACTATCAATATTATTAACTTTATCACAACTTTTTTACTTTTTATAAAGTTAATATTTTTTTAAAGAGATTTTGTTTCAAATGACTGTAGAACTCAACCCAATTCATTCGTATATTAAAAGGAACAAAATTTTGTCTACATTGATGTCAATATAAATAGTACCTAGCTACTTTGATATAAAAAAAAAACATCGAATTGGATGTATCGCTCATATACTTATACTACGCGTAAGATGACAGTTTCCGATATTCCACGCGCAGGCTATTTGCACGAACGTGGCGGGCCCGAGGGCGGCTAGAGGCCATCAGCGTCGCGATGCGCTCGAATTTTCTCGCAGAGGCCATCCTCTTCTCGCGGTTGCCGGCTAAGCTCGACGCATACGTGAGCAGCCATTCGCTTCGCAGTTACACGTGAGTTGACGTTCCGAACGGAACGTTCGGCTCGTGACAGAAATTACTAAATGCCCGGGACCGGCCGCGGTATACGTAGGTACACGTGTGCGCGTCGTTGGATTTATACGTGTGTATATATCGCCGCCACTCGCAAATGGGACTGCGGGGGTGCGACCAGAGAGAGAGAGAGAGAGATGGAGAGCAGGGGTGGTCGACGAGGGAGCAGGGAGAGAAGAGCAAAACGACGATGGCGCAAGAGCCGCGGACACGGGTGAAACGAGGGTGAAGGATGAGGATAAGGGGGGTGGCGCGCGCGAGCCTCGCGCGCATATTAATCTCCTCAACCGCACATCAGCCTCTCGCCGAATCTCGTTCGTTCGCGCACTTCATCTCCCGGCCCGCTAAACGTGGCGTGTGTCCTGGCACGGTATGGCGCACCTACGCACCTACCGACGACGCCTGCGGCAAATTGGCAAACTGTACAGTTTAACCCTCCTTCGAGCGACGTCCACCTTCCTGCGTCTCCTCCGGTCTCACTCTTGTCGTCGCTCGTGCGATCGTCGACGTAAACGGACATGTCGATCGTGGGATGTGTGACATCATGAAATTAAAACCTAATCTACGATATACCCTTTGTCTTCTGTTTCTTGTTTTTTTTACTTCTTATCTTTTTGCCTCTTATCTGGTTTCTTCATTTTCTGTTGCCCGAGATAAAGTTGATCAGCTTCGGAAGAGACAAGAAACATATCGAAAGAAACGCGATTGTCGATAAAATGATTTCTGAGAAGGAAAAAGGCATGAGGCAAAAAGGAAGAAACAGAAAGCAAAGAACATATTGTACATTAAACTTTAAGCGCCGAATAAGACACTAAATGTATTTCTTTCAACGATAAAACAAAGGCAAAAAATATATTTAAAACAAACTTGTGAGCGAATAAAATATTTCGTTTGCTTTGCTAAGCGATAGAGTTATGGCAATAATCGTAAAATTGAGTCTATGCTGTTTCGATTAAATAGATCGAAATTTTTATGGCACTAATAATAAGAATGTACTTTTATCCGAAGTATATACCCTTCTTTTTTGAAAAAGATATGTCACGATTGATACAAAGTAAAATAAAATTTTAATTAAATCGTACATTAATCATACATACACCGTTAGCAGATTTCATAAAGCTCGAAATTCGGTCATATCCACTGCGAATCTAAATTAACCCTCTTCGTTACATTCATTACGAAGTCTCGTGTTCATCAAGTTACACGAGATTGGCAGATCCTACGCAAATTTTATCTTCTCTATATACCAGCATATATCCTCTTGCAACTGCAATGGACAGCAAACGGAAAAAAATTAGTTACCTAAATGCACGAGAAGTACCTCGCAAGTCCGTGCAATCGGAGTTCGTCTAAAAAAGATATTTCGCGACTGCATTACAATTACAGACTACTCGATGGGAATAAAATTGACGACGCACGTTAAATGAATCGAATTAATATGTGAAGAGCCATTGTAGCAGTACGTAGAATTTAAATCAATACTTTTAATTAAAATTACAGGGAAACTCTACTCCATCCGACGGAATACGTATGCCAAATATGTTGCATTAGCACCGAATTTCATTAAATTATGTTAAAGCCCAGTCGAATCCGCCGTGAATCATAAATTGAAATTAACGTCTTTGATTAAAATTATTTCGAGCTTGTACGTTTCATTGTTCTGCGCGAATGTAACTGATGTACAGAATTCACCTGTGATATAGTCAAATCCATTGTACGTTTACTTGAGTATATTTATAAATATATATATACATATATACATATATATATATATATTTGCAAGATACCAGTTGCCTTCATACACATATATACGTTTGGTAGTTTCTCTCCATAATAATTTTCTAATTGGAAACATAAGTAACAATGCTAATATCATTATCCACCGTATTTTCTGCTCCACTGTAATTCAAAAAGGATGATATACAGATGATACACAGTGGATAATGATGATGGTAACTAAATGGTCAATAAAAACCGAAATTCTCACGTAAGATTAAAATTTAATTTGCATTATAATAATTTCAAAATAGTCGAAAAATATTCAATGGAGATTAAACACAACGATGCACAGTTTTGGCGAACGCAAAACTCTGCGTCGTGATCCCGACGGTCTCGGCGACGTCGACGCCAACGTCGGCTGCATCCGACCGTGGAAGCTCCCGTCGTTGTTGGATATAAACGAGTTCGTATACAGTATAGGAAGCTCCTCCCTCACCACGCCCAGGGCTTCGCAAGGAGTCTCGTCCTCCCACGGTTGCGGAGGAGGATACCTCTCTGTCTCTCTTCCTCTTTAACTCATACTTCCTCTCTCTTCCTACCTCTTTCTCTCTCATTCAGCCTTCGGCTTTCTGGTCTAGGAGGCGGAGCTTCTATTTCTAGCAGCGCGAACCAGATCGTTAAACGAGCGCGAAAACGACGGGATAAAAGACGGAAGACGGAAGAGAGAATTACCAACCACATACATATATACATACATACACACACTCACGAGGAAATCAGTAACCCCCTCTCACGAACGGAGTATCCGCATTTCTCGCGGAGAGGATAAAAAGAGAAAGATACGACATCGACTGGATAGCTAAGAGGAAAAGGTGAAACAATCGTGGTTCCACGTGGGGATGGTAACAATCGGAAGAGGGAGTTCGGCGACCTGACGGCGAGAAAAGTGATGAATGCACAGGGTCACGTATCTATACATAGTATCTATACATCTGAGACAGAAACAGAGCCAAGATTTTATTACTGACATACGAAGATTACAGTTTATTACAAGGAGTGAGTTTCGAAAGAAGATTCGGTCTCATAGTAATTAAAGTCCATTAACGTCATTTTTATTTCTTATTAACTGTATTGAGATAAGAAACTTCACGTTTCAGATTAACGTATAAACTTCATTTATAAAAAATTCGAATATTTTAAGTAAAAAAAAGAGAAAAATATAAATAAGCAGAAATAAGAAAAAATTAAATCTTCAGAAAAAAGTGATTTTGAATTCACTTGAAAAGATAGAATTGTTTTATCTCTCAAAATCAGAAATGTATTGAGAAATATAAATAGCTTACACAAAAATTAAATATTTCTTACAGAGCGAATCGTTTACTAATTTAATGTTCTATTTTATACATTGCCTGTGTTGATCAAATATTCTGACGTGACAGACCTATATGTACATATTATCTCATAATTATTTTATATTGAACTACATTCCGTAGTCAATAATTACTTACAAGTAACAAAAGGAATATCGTACGATTATCGAAAATACAAAATATTCATGACAACCAGTCACTTTTGGAATTAAGTGTCCACTAAAGAAAAATGAAGTCCGCAAGCTGCTTTAAGGATAAAACCCTACTATCGTACTATGCACCTTTTTACGGACATTACGTATAAGTCACAGGGTTGGGTGTTGCACATGCACAGCGTATATAAAAAGATAAAAAGAGAAAGAAAGACGCAGAGGGTGAAAGACGCGAAGATCGTTTCTATTGCGCAAGAATGCAGGCGGAGGGGTCTAGGTGTCCAATGCAATGCAGCTGTTATATAGAGCTCGGTCCGCGAGCTCCGCCTAGCTAGTTGCAGTCGTGAGGAGGAGGAGGAGGATACAGCCAGTATCTCAGTTATTTTACTCCCTGCTACGACACCGCCAGTACTCTGCCATCTCTATTGCCCCTCTCCCTTCCCACCATCCCTCAATCTGCTTCTTCCACCTTTCTACGGCGACTGTGCGCGCGTGGAGGCGCGGCGAACTCCACGTCGCCGCAGTTGCAGTTGCACCACTCTCGGACCACTCGGTGATGAATAGTGTCCTCCTTCCTTTCTCTCTGCTTCATCCTATCTACGCTTTTTATGCGAAACTCACCTCTTCCCCTTGACTCATCTTTCCGAGTTAAATACCTTAGTAAGATCGATTACGGGCTACTTTGCGTTCGCTTCTGCTCTCTCTCTCTCTCTCTCTGTCTCTCTCCCGTTATCTCAATTAAAAAAATTTGTTTTATACCTGTCCTGTCCAGAAATAATGTAATGTTTCTGAAAAGCAAATTATTATTAGCTGCCATTAATAAATACGTTAATATTATTAATGAGAATAGTAAATAGAAGCGTACGATAAGTATTTATAGCATTTGAAAGTAACCGACTTTGAAGTTGGATCGATGATCATATATGTAGAGTGGTGTGTTATCTAATATTGCGCCGGACCATTCCACTGAACCCACATCCGTGAATTAACTCCACTAGACATTATCGCGCCATTAAATTGATAGTATGTGTGACGCAACGGAAAGAGTGGCTCTCGGGTAATAAAACGAAAATGATGTCGAGAAAATAAAACTCTTAAACGAGTCATCAACAGTCACTTTTGATACTCGGTATCTATCAAAGAATTTTTGTTATCGCTTTCACAAAGTGAAAATGTGTCAGATGATATACTATTCGGTATTCCAAAACTGCACTTACGTCACTTTCGAGGGACATACGAGGGTGATACGATTAAGATAAAATTCCGAGTCAAAATTCGAGAATCAAAAGCGAGAGCGTTGAATTTTTCTTTCGTAAACAATGGAGACCAACGCGACAGCGCGTTTTTTCCCGCAGCATTCAGTTTTTAATTTTATTTTTGTGCGACAGTTATACGCCACCGCGGGCTCCGCGGGGACGCGCTAGGTGCATATGAAACGCGATACTTTTGACGGGAATTTTTTTCCACGGTTCTGCTTTATTGTTCCGCGAGAGTGATTGGTAATTGGTCGCGTCGAGGTGGCGCGTCCGTTCGCAATGTCGCCATTCGTTCGCGAACAGCTCCCGTCGAATACAAACGAACGCGATGGATGCGACGCGACCCGTAAGGCACATCGCGTTGGCCCTCTTTGTCGATGGAAAAAAATGCAATTAAAAATTTTCCAAGTAATATGGGTCACAGACGGGCAGTTCGTCTGTTTTTGCGCGCTTCGATCCATCGATTCGCAAAAGCGAGTCGCAAAGGGCCGGCCATCGGTCGCACTGGAGGGTGTATATACGCATCATTCGCAATTTATGCTTTATGCCTGGAATTTGGGTTGTACAAATGACGGAACAGAATTTCATAATTTTATTTTATTTTAAAAATGATATCTCAATTATTAATTAAAATTTTTCACAGAAACATTCCAAAAGAATCGATTCTAAATAACAATTATTTCCTCATGTAACAGTTCATGTGTCGTTTTTGTATTTGACGACATACGTCATACATACGTATGTGACGTTTCTAATTGTCATCAATAAATAAAGTTCGATAAAAATTCTAAAGACGATTATATAGTAATCGCCATGGAGAATAACAAATCAAATGGATTTCATCTTGAAATCATATTTGCATTAATAGGATTCGTATGTATGCGAGTGGAAATTAAATGCAATGCCAATGCGAAAAGTCATATCTTAAAATAATAACGAAGAAACAAAATATCGGGCGTAACATGGGAGGAGGAATCGGAGGAATCATTTGTAATTCAATAATTCCAGTTCGTTTGTAATCCGGTAATCTATACTGCGGCTCGTTATTCCTGCATCATAATGAGTTTCGCGTTACTCGCCTTTTCTCGACACGGACAGCTGGATAATCCGCAGTAACGAATTGTTGGTTCAACCATGGTCGGTGCCGAGTTATCTGGGTCGCGATATCAGCTATGAAATTCTTTTTTAATAACGAAAATAACGAAACACATATTATCGGCGGGCAAATTCCACTCATCTCTTTTAAAAGCTGCTGAAAGCCGAGATGTAACGATGTAACAACGCATCTTCGAAAAATCGCATAAATCAATAGAAAATTGTTGCATTTTTATAAAAAGTATTACATAATATGTATCTAGAAACACGAAGATCTCTATAAATAAATTCAAGATAAAGAACTTTGATTAAGAATCTTGAAACTTAAGACTACGATCACTCATCTCTTAATTTCTTAAATATTTCATATTTTTATATTTTTTCAATCAAACGTATTTGTTTATATAGTACGTCTTTTTAAATATATTTTTAATGAAAATCAAGTGATATTCTTCCATTATCTTTTCCGCATATTTCGACGATAATTTTTCGAGAAAAAGCATGAATTCACGGTTTAAATGGTTTTCGTGGCACGTTTACACCAAATCTCGACGGTTGCCTAATGGTCTTCTCACGCAGCCACCGTAAAATAGAGAAATCATCGTAAAAGCAGCCAACGACGCGACCACCCTTCTATGCCGCCGTCGAAGCCTCGGTAAGCGGGCGAAATTTGATTACTAAATAATTCGTACGACGTGATAGTAAATCGTGGGTGCTGGCTCGCGGTTTGCCCTAAGAATACAAATGAGAGGATAGAGAGGAACGTCTACACGTCTACATGCGCATTGGTGAACGTGTTCGAGCAACAGTCATTTGTAAGGAAAATACATCGTTAAAAGTATTATAATTATTTTATGAAAAAGTATTTTTACTTATAAACTGCATCTGTTCTACGTAATACACATGTAATGCTATCTTTGTGTGTAATAAATTATTATTCAAAATAATGAAAAAACAGAAACATGAAAGAAAATTTGAGGATTATGTATAATTTAGGATAAAATTGTAAGGACAGACGCGTAAGGTAAATAATATTAATATTATATAAGGAAATATTTAATTTTATGTTTACGCAAATTGCTTTCCGTTTATGGGCATACAGTGCGTTTTGATAAAATTCATTAGTATTTAGAATATCCAATAGACGAACCGAAGAGACATTAATTTCCAATCGATTTACTGTTATAGTAATTACGCGCGTTACATGCAAACTCGATTTTACCCGCTCGCTCGATTGCTTAACATAGTTGCAGCATCACGTCTGCGAGTATTTATACTACATCTCATTGGCGAAGTGGTACATCAATTCAGTACTGACGTATGCGGTGTTTTGTTAACGGTAAACGTTATTGGCCAATAGTGATTTAGCCTCGGTCGACGAAAATTCATTCCCATTAAAGAATGATTGACGTAACTGACGTTTATATGGGCTTTTACCTGTGACGTACGACATAGTCGTAACTAACGTGATATTAACTGCTTTCCTCAAGAAGCAATAATTTACGTAAATATGCGATGCAAATGTGCGTCGCATTTTTACTCTTTTAACACTTCGCACTTCCATCATTTTTTTAACTCACTTCACTGCTAGCAATACATTTTTTATGCATGTATTTATGCGGAATATTGCTTGAAAGAAATGACTTTTCTATTTTATTATTCATGGCATCGTATAAGAATGGAAAAACTCTTGTAACAGTTGCATTACATTATACTTACTTTAATATTAATCTTTCATTTCTTAAAGGATTATGTTAACTTTTTCATTTCTAATATAATTCTATACAGCTACGTCTAACATAACCAAGCATATCCATGTATTAAAGAATTATCTAATTACTATTCACATAAATTTGTATAAAATTATTTCTAAGAAAAATCTAATAATATTTACTAAAACTTTTATACCTCTATATCGTAATAAATTTCATTAAACGAATACTTTCCGTTTCGATACTTATAAAACAATTTAAAAAAGACCATTGCAAATATCTATTATTATCATTAGATTAATTACAACACGTACAAATATAAATTATTAAAAAATAGATTATCAAAAACTAAAAATACAATGGATTGATAAGTTTTACGCAGGTAGTTTCACTTCATTCCTTTCAAGAATTTCTAGTCTGTAATTTCACTATACGTTTTCAACAGCATGCGTGGAAACAATTCTCGGTGTGAGATTCGTGGAAAATTGCGCGAACATAAATACGCAAAACTGAAAAAAAGAACGACGTCATACATTCGCGGCGGACTAAAAATCACGCTTCCGGTTTACGTTCGCCATTTCATGACCGTCGAGACGAGCGGGGTCCCTATGTTATATTACTGCTGCGTATTTATGCGTGTGTAAAAAAAAAAATACACGTACGGATAACACGCTAATACACACGTGGCCCTTCGGCCCGTTCATGCCGCGCCCCTATGCTTTTACATGGCAAAAGTACCCGTTTTAAAGCGACATACTACGTATGTCGAAGCTTTGATATTTTTTCGGAATTATCAATGATTTTGGATGACCCTTTATATCGTTTCGACTTTAAAATATTTTGTTACTATTTATGTCGCATATGCATTTCATATGAGTACAATTTTGATTTATGCCATATAAGGATTGCAAATTCCAAAATGTAATTAAAATGATAATGAAACAAATACTAAAAACATATTAAATTCAAATATACCAAAAACAAAAATACTTCTACATATAATATTTTTCAAATGCACGATGATTCGAAGAGAGAGTTACTGCAATAATAATATCTACATATAATTCTCATTTTAACGAATAACTTGACTTTAATCTTGATTCAATTAATTCTTAATCTTTTTCTAAGAATTAAAAAAAAATGAAGAGTAAGTTAAATAAAAACGTAATTTAATCTATATTTGTGGAAGCAGGCATAAGTCAATTTCTTCATTATATATTAACTTTGACATTTTTTTGTTATTTTTATATTTTTATAATTTTCTCTTTTTTATTAGGTGTTGGAATTAATTCGTAGCGTTTTACAAGTGATGGGAAGTACTTTCATTAATGTATTTTTTAATGCTCATGTGAAATAAATAACATTCTTTCATTAAAAACGCTACGAATTAATTCCAACACCTAATAATTTCGTCAAATTTATTGCTATTTGTTTTATTTGCATGTGTAGAAAGAAGCAGGAGGGGAATGTGGGGAAGAAAGTTCGGATTAACCTCTAAAAAAAATAGAGGTATTCTCTTGAACAAAAGTACTTTCTTCTTTTCCTTATGTATATCTACCATTGTTGATTCATAGATAGGTTTAGTTTCATCCTTGGGAAATCTACATGCAATGCTACTGTAGGCACGATACAGAATGGCAGGGGAAGAACGACAGAGGGAGAACATGTGAGTGTGCGGAAATGCAGATATTTGCCAGGAAATTGATAACTCGAATAAACTCGTCGCAAAACATTCAAACAGGCTGCCAAACGGTACGATTGTACACTCCAATCCCCGGCTACGAACCAAACACCGCATATCCCCCCAATGCAACGGCTATACATGCGTTCGCGGGTGTGATGTGTGAGCGATACAATGCGTATATTACTTGCTCGCCGGTATTCTCCGCACCAACTGATTACAGACCGATTTGCAATTTTATTTCGACTTCTAATCGTCAAAAGTTACTGACAGGATCTGACAATCCTGTCAGTAACAGCGATTGAAAAATTAATTATATTGTTTCGTGTTTTATAACAATAAGTTTTCTAATGATAAATCTCATTACAACGTATTCAAATGTAAATAATGTATACAGTAAAAAAAACGTTCTGTATTTGTGTTACGGTCCATTTAAATCCATGTTAAAATTTTGTGTCGAATTTTTAGTATATCCGAATGTTAATTTAACATAATATGATTGTGTTATTTGAATATTTTGTGTTAAATTGATGTTCAACATTTCTTAAAATTCAAATAAGACAATTTATAAGCAATTTAAGTGATCAAGTAACATTAAAATAATGTTTTATAAAATGTAAATTCTACATAGATAAACAAATAAAATGTGCTAATGCGACACATTACGAATGTTAAATTTTGTTGAAACATGCTAATTTAACATATTATAAATATTAATTTTGATGAAGAAATGTGATTGCTTACAACTTGTGTCTGTGTTACTTGTTTTTGTGTAAATTCTTTTTAAATTAACACAAATTTTTCGTCTGTGTAACCATCACACTTTAAGAAGATTAAGAAATTAGAATTATTCTGTAACCTAACTCTTATATTGTAATTATAAAGTTATTAAGAAATTGTAGATTACACACACTAATCTCGCAGGAACTCTCGTATATTATAATTTTTTTTCTACTACACGTATAATAATATTATAAAATTTAGAAATGATAACGATTATTGAAATGATGATAGTCGGTTATAGCAACTAGTGGATGCGGCCAAACACACGCATTACAGACGCGAATCAATATTAACTTGATATTTTTGCCGCGCCATTAGAGTCAAACAAACGCAATGTAAATTGCACGATACAGTCGCGTATGATTATTTGCCATAAATAGCGATGAAGCACGGGCACGAGCGTATGTCAACCGCGTCTCTATATGCACCCTTCACGGAGCGGTTCAAAAAGGACGTGAGTGTATAATGAAAATACCACACTACATATGGAGTATAAAATAGGTACGTATACGCGGCCAATTCGCATAACAGCCTCGACGTTTGAGATACATCAAACAACATATTAATAATATCTCCGGCACATCACAAATCGCGATTAGCAATAAATTTTAATACATCAAAGGAATTAAATAACAAGAGATTTTTAATCCAACAATGAAAAATATTTTGTTTTTTTAAATTTAAAACCTATTCAAATAATTAGTGCGAGAGAGAGAGAGAGAGAGAGAGCGAGTGGTTGTATAATTTTTAAAAAACTCATACAGCGTTTTCCGTAATTAAAATTGACTCTTCACTCTCAATCATGCAAGTAATTTTCCGCAATGACTGTCCCTTGTTGCGTAACGCAACACGCCGTGCATCGCCACAAAGTCGGTATCAACTAATTAGCAACGTGCTAACGTCGAGCGGTACGGTGCGCGCGACGCGGTCAAAGGGCATCGTTATCTCTGCCCCCCCGAACTACGCGAGAAAAAAAAAGAGAAAGAAAAAGAACAGAAGGGAGAGACACTTTTCGTGTGCTTTCAACCCCTTTCCTCTTCTGCAATCAAACGAAAATTAGCCGACGAAAAGCGAGCGAACTGACCATCGTACACTTTTTCGCCGACGATGAATTTGCACGGAGAAATGTACGATTTCTCACGAGATTGCTAGATTCAGCGCATAGACCGGTTCTTTTTATCTTGAGAGAAATTATTTTTACCTTATATATAGTGATGAAAAAATTATTGATAATTTTTTAAAGAAAATTATTAAAAACGTCAATAGTTGTAAAAGTTATCATAAGAGAAGCTATTTCAGATCCCACGCATACGCTTGATGTTTAGCATAAATGGAATAAACCAGATTATCCCAGATTAACTCAGAAAGACACACGAAAATTTATAAAGTTATCAGAAATTAATACAAATTAAAAAATATCAATTAAATTTTATAGCAATAATAATCAATTTCCTTTCATAATGAAATGATAAATCAAATATTTTATTAGATAATAATCTTTTTAGACAATTTGCTTCAAGTTCAATCAAATCTGATTTGAATTTTTCAAGGAATATTATATCGTATTATTGGGCCATTTAAAAAGTATTCATGGTTTTTTCATTCAAAAATTGAACAAAAAACCGCGGATACTTTTTAAATGACCTAATGTATTAGGTCTTGGAATTAATTCGTAGCGTTTTTTAATGAAAGAATATTATTTATTTCACATGAGCATTAAAAAATACATTAATGAAAGTACTTCCCATCACTTGTAAAACGCTACGAATTAATTCCAACACCTAATGTATATTATTTAAAAATTACCGTTATCTCAACAATGCGAATCCAAAGGAAACCGTACGTTGAAGAGCACGGAAAAAGCGGGCGACGGCATCGTGACCGGGGAAAAATGAATGGCTCTATCTTTCGGTAATTAAGACAATGGCGAAAAATAAACAAACGCGCAGAGAAAGAGAGAGAGAGAGAGAGAAAGAGAGAGGACAAGCCCTCCGTGCGAACGCATCTCTTCGGGGCTGTCCGTGGCACAGCTGTTACGTTGCCGGGGGCTCAAATAAACGACTTAGGTAGATTAAGCATACAAATCTCGATGATTCTGCTCCTGATGTAGCCGGCTTTAACCTACCCGTACGTCGGGGTCAACGCGAAAAAATATACGGGTTGTCCACCCCGACCGCCCGCGACTCGAGAAATATTGAGCGTTCTCAAACAATACGGCATGTGTTTCCTTATCTCTTAAGATACATATCCATGGTATGTTTTGAAAATTTTGAATACGCAGCTGAGTTTGTTTAACAGGGACAATGTTTATGATAAACGGAGAAAATCCGTGTGGTTGTCTTTGAGATTACGTCAATAGGGGTATCTTACGAGTTGACGTAAAGATTTCAGTGACATTTTATGCCTTTCTCAGAATAACATATTAATGTATTATCAAAGTTCAACGAACAGAAATCGTATTAATGTTGAGAAAGATATTAAAATCGTACAAGGAACAGAAATGATCAATACAAATGATTAAATATTGAGCATATGATAGCATAAAAAATTAAAAATTGTATGTAAAGAATCAAATGTTAATTAAAAATTCAAACATGAGATCAATTTTACATCATATTGATCATTATCTACTCGGAAAAAAAGCTCGGAAAAAACATGCATATAATTGAACTCACGTCTATACGGCCGTCCTTCCTCCGGAGTGGATCGTTCAGTGTTCTCGGATCCTGGTGTGGCGTTGGCGTCACGGTCTTCCTCATCGGGAGTTGCACCACGATTCGGCACGGAACCAGTACCGCCGGTACCGGTAGGCGAACGGCTCGCGGAACCTGCCGGACTTTGCGGTCCGCCAACTTCCTGGCCGGCCGCGGCGGCAGCGGCGGCTGCGACGGCCGCCGCACCGGATACAGACACCACTGCACCCCCGCCGGCACCCGGTAGGGATGTGGGCGAAAACATATTCGACATGCTCGAGAGCGAGCCGATGCTGGGTAGGCCGCCGTTCCCCGGCACCGCGCCGTTCCCGGTCTCGACCTTGAGGCACTTGCTGGGGGGCGCGAACGCGGACGGCACCAAGGGCCGAAAGCCGCCAAAGGGCAGTCTATGATCGAGTGGATGCAGGAATTGCGGCGGCAAATGCAGCATGTGATGCAGCCCGTAGCCCAGCGATGCCGCCGTGCTGAAGGGCACCTGCAGATCTTTCGAATCGGTCACCTGGAACAAATGGAAAGCAAAAGGATTGATAAAAGATCTAACAGAATGAGTCTTGGAGCCTCATAAATATGATGGTTCAATATTAATATACAGTTTTAATTTTTATATCAACATCGTGAAACATCATAAAAGCATTGTAGGGATTAGTAAAATAAAAATGTAATATATTTTATAGAAAGTTAGTTCTTTCAAACTATAATAGTAATAAAGCTCAATAAATTAAACAAACAGAAAGACAAAGGGCTACGAGCCCAAAACAATTATCATAAATTAAAAATTTTATCAACAGTTAATAAATAAAACATCTAGTCATCTAGTTAAAAAATAAACTTTAATTTGACCGATAACAAGTAAAACAAAATAAACGTTTCCCTGTTGGATCATTTTCAATGTGAACAAAAATAACAGTGGAAATATTACATAGATAAGATATATAAAAATTCGCTCTCGATCGCAGTATTAAATATAAGTCTCGCTCCAATATAAAATAAAAGTTATAAGAAAATTGTAATCAACAACAATGTATTTGTGTCCTCTGGATTGTGTATGTAGATTAAGGATGAATATGTTTCTATTAGAAAGTACAAAATGTAATATAAAATGGCCACAGGAATAAGAAATCTAATAAGAAAAGTACAAAACGAGTCGCAAGTAATAAAAATAAAAATAAAAAGGCAAAAAAATAATCTAATATTATGAGAAATGTACATTAGAGTCATTAATGCGGATAGAAATGTACCGTCATACATTATATATATTTAATTTAGTCACATAAATTAAGAATAAATACTTTTTATTGTGTGTCAAAGTGATATGTTATCTATTATTAGGCAATGCGATGAGATTAAATGTAATCATCTCTCTAAGATGCTCAGAGATAATGTAAAATACAATTATAAAGACAAGAAAGTTGAAGTGGTAAAACTAAAAAGGAAGGGGAGCATAAGAGGGAGAAAATAAAGTAGAGGGAAGAGAAAGTGGGAAGAGGAGAAATGAATAGAAAAAGAATTCTTTTCTAGAATCTTTTTCTATTCGTTGTACTTTCTAACAGAAACATTCTTCCTTAATCTACATATACAATCCAGAGGAATACATTGTTGTCAATTACAACTTTCTTATAACTTTTATTTTATATTAGAGTGAGACTTATATTTAATACTGTAATGATTTTTATATATCTTATCTATAATATTTCCATTGTTTTTTGTTCGCATTGAAAATGATCGTTTGTTTTGGGATCGAAATGTTTGTTTTGTTTTACTTGTTACCGGTCAAATTAAAGTTTATTTTTTAACTAGATGACATGTTTTATTTATTAAACTATTCATAAAATTTTTAATTTATGATAATTGTAAGCTCGTAGCCCTTTGTCTTTCTGTTTGTTTAGTTCTTTCAGTCAGTTAACTTAAAGCCATCGTTACTACAGTTGTTAATTAATTAATTAAGCAAAGATATTATATGTGTATTAAAATTATAAGAATATGAGAAAGAAAGAAAAAGAGAGAAAGAGAAACAAAATTTATCAAAATAAATCATATATTTATGTGGTTTATAAATTATGTTATTATAATTATAAGAAAAGAACAAGTGAGAGATATTCTTGAAATTTGAGTCTTCTGTAAATATATCGCCTTGAGATATTTCCAATATTTATATAATAGATATGTTTAAATATTAAAATGTTGCAAATAACTTTATTTAATGAAATAGACTTTTCATATTTTTTATTTCGCTACAATTTTATGATTAATTTTTTTTTTTTACATTCGATTATAAGTCTCGTATATGTCTTTAACCTCTGATTTCCTATTAATTTTAGTGACATTTATAAAAGGAATCCTGAAGGTTTACTTCCGTTTCCGCCTTCATATTATCAAATTCGATAAGATAACTTTATTTCACGTACACGCGACGAGCGAAAAAATACTTGAATCGCGTAATTCGATAGCTCATTTGCAGCATGAGGGTATTTCCGCGCTTTCAGCTACGTCTGAATGGCATATAATATCAAAGCAACGTGGTGGTATACTGTTAATAACGCGAAACCACTGTGTTATAATAATCCGTCAAAACCTGAAGCTCTTCTCCCCCATAGTCCCCTACCACCACCCCCTCCCCCCCGTGTACCGGTTGTATCATTCAATTCGCCGTGATTGACGAGTCTATTAAGCCGCATACTGAATGCTCGGCTGAAGCATCTACGCGTTGGATTTTGTAACATTTATAATGCCAGAATTATCGGATTGTATTAAACGTGGCCAAGTAATAACGGTGCATTGTATTTCCTATGCCTAGACTTGTCGAAAAATGTAATGATGCGAGAGAGAGAGAGAGTAACAGGCGAGTATTTCAACGCGTAATTATATACAAGTACTTCATGACATCGTATTTCAAAAAATATTCAAAAAACACTTTTTTTTAAATTTATTAATAAATAAGAGAAAACCATATTGTTATATTTGTAATCACAGTCCGAAAGATTTGATTTTGAAAAAAATTATTCATATTACTTCTATTATTTTTGATATTTCGGGATTACAGTGATTTTCTTTTCACTTAAATTTGCAACAATACAGTATTGACTTTTCTTTAACACAAATTGAGATATTGTTGTGATAGTTAATACAGAAATGTTATATGGCTCAATATCAAATTCATCTTGAATTATAAAAGCGCAAAGTGTTACTCGTCAATCGTCATCCCACGCGACTAAGAGGAACGGAAGTACGAAATGATTTCATCGGTGAGAACGGACAGCTGGTTTCCGGATAAACATTTCATTCGGCCGATAATGACGCGGGCGATGAGTTACACGCGCGGGTATTAGTACGCCGCGATTAGTTTATTATTCTTTTATACAGGGAAATGAGGTTCGCGTCCGCCGGCTCGCATATTTGCGCCCGCGGTCCAATCAGTGATTTATTAGGTATTCATTATTATTTTAATTGCAGCCCCGGTCCTTTTTTCGCGATCGGTGTCGCGCGACGCGCATCGCTTGCATATTTGCAATAATCTTTTATTTTTTTTCTCCCGCTCGCTACCGCGGGCGGTAAAACGCGAGCGTATTTTGTCACCGCGCCATCACAATTAGGTTCGCCCTGAAATTATCTCATTTTTTAACGATGCTGAATTTTGATGCAACCCATTCTCTCGCTGTCTCCCTCATTCCATCACTATCTGTATCTACCGTTCCGCATCTGCACGCGTTATCCAGACCCGATTGATGTCCCGCACGTATGAAAAATATTCAAGCATTTAAAAACGCTGTGGAATACGCTTATAATTAACCGCGATGCTCGTTCGTTAAATATTTGCGGCAATCACAGTTATGAGATAAAAATGTATGCGATATAAAATTGTATTTAAAAGAGTCTTGTTATTATCGGAAGTTTAATAACGGTATTTTTGGTAATTCGTTATCAATACGCGCGCGTTTTGATTACGCCACATAAAATTTGAAAACTGTAAGAAAATTATACATAAGTTGATGTCACATTTTAATGTGATAAAGTAAATATTTTGTATAATTTAAGAATTGATTCTCTTTCAGAATTAATTCTCTTTGAGATAATTCGCAGCTGCTCCATAAACATAATACTTATATAACTAATTTCAGATGTCATAGATCGTTGATCGTGTGAAAATACTTACTATTTCGCTGATTATCGTTTTACTTCTCTTTTTTTATTAATGCTTACACTCTGTACGTCGAGTCAATGATGCACAATCTACGTATTTCTCTTCATTTGTATGCTCTAATTTGTATATTTCTACTTTTAATAATATAAAAACAACTGCTTGACGCGCTATAATTTTTTATTTACATTTATATTTCTTAATTATACTCTTTCCATTTTATAATGATTGTCGGTAAACGGACATTACCTAAAACAAGGCAACAATTTGTCCGAATGGAAGAAAGTTGCGCATCATTGACTCGATACTAACTGTTATTTGAGCATTCACATTTATACACACGCATACAATCAAATTTCTATTCATCGCGTGCATTAATTAGTACTCCCGTATATAAAGCGACATAGATATGCAAAGCGAGATGGAAGTAACTCGAGCAGTCCGACGGGCTCAATGAAATCAATGCCAACAATTATTTTTTTGTTTTTTTTTTGTTTATTTTGTACATATTTCAAGTTACTTTTCTGCCAAATAGTGACGTATGTTACCGTCAAATATGATACGCTCGAATTACCGCAGTGCAGTTTCGTTCTACGTGATGCAAGCGTGAAAGTGATTTAACCCTCCAATATAGTTCTCCAATAAATCTTACTCTTTCGTCGATTTTAATAGTTAAAAAATCACACAAATATAAATTTTACACAATTACGCAACGTCTAACTGTACGCAATTCACGTAAAGATACGTAAAGATATATCAAAGTCCAATAAAAATTAAAGTAATATATCTGGAGTAATCAAGTTTATATACATCAAGTTTATATAATCACATTTTCTTCTTTATAAAAACATGAGAATCTTAAAACAGAAGAAAGTTCGAAAATTCGAAATCTTTATCACAGAGACAAAGGGTTAAAATACGTTTTTAACGCGTTGCAGGTAAACGAAACGCAGCGCAATCGCGTAAATGCAAGCTGATGCAAAGGCTTATAGGCGTAAGGGTAAGGACAATGGGACACTAACTTGTGGATTGAATGGTCTTTGCATTCTCAAGGCCTCAGGCAGCCCTCCGGCCTGCGAGAACACGACCAAAGACGGCGGCGGTAGGTGATTCGGTACGTACGCAGAATTATCCATCTAAAACATATACGTCGTTGTTTTCTTCCTTCCGTGCCTCGTCGATTCATCGTTTTTTCTATTCTAAATACGTTCGGCAACGCAAGACTCGAAGAGAATTTCGCGTAAACTCGGAATTTCGGAAACGCGACCGCGATGATCGGACATACCTTATCGATTGCGTTTATATTGGCTAATCAATTATTAATTGTTAATTAAATTTATCAATTAATCTAACCTTTACAATTTTCATTATTATGATGATAATGAATAGACTATCGTTATGCGCGATTTATGCATATTTCTCGATCGATGAATTTTTTATTTCATTTTTCATTTTTTCTCTTAATGTACAGCATTTTTCTATAAATTTCGTAAAAGAACATATGTTTTCCTCAAAGCTTTCTCAAAGAAGATACAATCCAACAAGAAATTATTTTAAGCATTTGATCAATTAGGGCATTCGATGTCTTGATAATTGTTAAATTATTTTTTTTAACAGGCTCTATTTTCAATAAATCATTAATAAGAAAATTGTTAACAGTAATCTATAAAAACTGTGTAAAATTGTGTATTAAAATTTACACGTGATAATATTAAAGAATACTTAGATTCAAAGAATACATATGATGGATTAAAAATGGTACGTACATTCTGAACTTTTCTTTTGTTAATTTCCATTCCTGATTTTTTTACGTATTTTGCCTTTAAAATTGCAATTCAAACAATTCGGATTTTACAATTTAAGAATGCGCAAAATTGGATATAAGAGGTCATCGATCGAAAAGTGAGTTCAATAAATTAGCTCGGCTCGTCAATGAGGATTACGTCGTGGCGCATTAATTACATCGAGAATTATGTCGTGTTTCCTATCGGAATGAAATTATAATTTTATCAATTTCATATTAGCACTTCTCGTACATAAAACAGTTTAATTAATTATGGAATAGTCAGATAAGTACAGCAACCAACAGCATTCTCTACAATCATGTTGGAAACTGTACAATTTGTGGTAATTATATCACTATTTTTTCAATTTATTACATTTATTACTTTTGAAAGAGTTTCTATATTAGAACAATTGCTACCATTATAGAATTCACATATTATAAAATTATACTCTGAGATAGAAAAATCTTGTTAAAATCTAATGAAAGAATCTCCAATTCGTTTATTCTTTTAGTACAGTTATTGTAGTTAAATTATCAATTCTCAGAAAACCTGACTTTAAGCTCTTGATTACAATATAAAATTTTAATTGAATATTTATAGCATTTAAATTCTTAAATTATTAATATGTTAAAATCTATTTATTTAGTTGTATGAACACACTTCTGTAGATCGAAAATGACAAACATACCATTTAAAATAGTAAATGGATAATGCTTAAAAAATCAAGTTATATAAAACGAAAATATTACATTAATAATCTTAAATGTTGTGACAGTTGTTACAATTGTCCCTTCAAAATGAATAAATACGAGCAAATCTGCTCATAACTCACTCGATATTTTCTTCCACAAAACGCGATTTAATAGAATACATCAGCATGTCGTGGCACGAGATCGCGGTATACCGCGTGTATCATTAATTATCGTGATTGTCAATTAATCACCGGTGTTGGATCGGGTGTCGATCTGCCGACAATTTCTGCTACTTCTAACCTTTCAACCTGAAAGCTATCGAATTCGATCCGCGAGTAATTGCGTCGATCGATGCCAGATCGGCTTCGCTTTCGCGACAACGATTGAACGATACTCGCACTCGATAGAAAATCACGTGCGAGAAATATTAGTGGTAATGAAAAATTGTGAATATTTCGAAAAGTTCATGTAAAATCTCATTTTTAAAAATAGCAATCGAATCGAAAGCTTGATGTGCACAATTTCATGAACAATTGACAAAAAACTATAAGGCTCTAATTGCTGTTTCTGTCAATTAATTTTTATGTCAAAATTACAATCAAAAATTAAAAATAATAAATTATCCAAATCAAGAATAACAAAAAATTTAAAGAATTAAGTATCAAAAAATTACTTTCGTGTATTTCGGCATCGCTCAAATATTGCAAATAATTCTCTAAATTGCTTAATAACGTAAAAATGAAAGGAAAAAGAATTAATTACAATTAATGATATAATAATTGTAATTGACTTTATCAGTCTATTAGCAATTTATGATAAAAATACTAAAGCCTTCATTTATTCAAATATTATTTAAATAAATGATGTATCTCCATCTTATAATTTTATACAAAGTAGCTAAAGATAATCGGATTGACAACTAATTCAAAACGTTATTTTGAGCAAACGAGTTTCGAGTCCACTTCATACACGAATCCTTTTATCTTTTGTGCATTTTCAAATGCACTTATGCAATACGTCTGCAGAATTTCATGTTCCCGATTTGCAAAACGCATTTTCCGCGTCTATAAACTTCTGACGTTATCTTTATACTGCTTTAAAATGCAGTTAATAATTCGATAATATAGATTACGTGTTTCAAAATTTTGTTAAATTACGAAATTTCGTTACTCACATTAAAGAGACAAGAGCCTTTTGTCAATCGTTCATAAAACAGTCGGTTGGCAGCTGTCAATATCTGTAACGTTATCTAATCAGCCAATACAAATAACGTTAAGAAATTAATGTAAAAACGTTCAAATATCAACGTTCGAATAATGATACACGCAGATAAATTCCTAGCTTCTACGCGACAATCTATAACAATTTTCATTTTCACCATAATTATTCTATGTTTTTTATTATATAAATTATTTTATCGAGCGTTTCTTTTCTGAGGCAAAAAAGTGAAACTTTGCGTAATAAAATTCATTCGTCTCGCATAAGAATCGACAACATTCTCATCGTTATTAACGCAAGGCACTTTCGCTACCATAGACGTAAAAAAGTAGACTGCACATTCCCTGATTGTAGCATCTGTGCTCGATTTAGAAAGAGAACGCAATGTTGGCAATCATATCTGAATTTCTCTTCAATATTTCAGACAATATTAGTATATTGAAGGCTCTAATAACGAATATAAGTAAAAAGTTAATACTAATCACAAATCGGACACTGATTATTCATGTGTTTAACAAATTTAATTTGCAATATAATGAATAAAATAGATTCAATATTTTAGAGAGAGAAAGAAAGAGAACAATATATATGATTTAAGTTACACATTACTCTCTCTAAATCAATAATGACAATTTCATAGAAATGCACAATCTTCTTAAAGGCTTTCTATAATAAGCTATTACCTATGCTTAAGTCTTAAATCATAAAAAATTAACTAGTCGATTATTCTTTTCATATTCGACTGTGATTGATCAATTTTTTACGGCTTAAGACTTGAAGCTTAACCTTCCATAGTCCAACATTTTTTTCACTGCTTTCTTAGTCCAACCGGATCACTGATTATGTTTTTTAAAAAATTTTTGAACTCTAAAAAATCTAAAAAAAAATTTACGCTTTCATAACATTCAAAAATACAATTTTACAATAATACGAGGACTGTTTAATAAGTGACTTTTTTTTAACTTTTTTATATCAAAATTCGACTTATTTTTCAACATAATCTCCTTTTACAGAATCATTGATTTATCAAACTGCTCCGAAACGATTTTCACTTTCTTCGTACGTGTCCGAATTTGAGGCAGAACGATTGAAAATTGAAAATTCGCCTGGATCTTCAAAATCTCGATTGAACTATGGAGGATTAAGTAACGACTTATTGTAGAATGTTATATCTATGTTCGCTACAGCAGTTCCGAAAAAAATGTGCAAGACTCGCGAGATAATCGCGTGAACGCTCCGCTCTCGGAGCGACGGATTGGAGCATATTATATTCTGCAGACCACGACGTTCTCATTGTCCGAGCGACGCGATGTGAATTCGACTTCGACTTCGACGACGACGCGACACGACACGATACGCGGAACCGAGCGGGATCCGCGTGGCGCTTCCGGGCGCAAGAATAGACATGTTGATCACCAGCACGCATACGTTTTCCTCGTGTGCACTGAGAAACTGATGCGCGGCTAGCCGCGGCACGCGGCTGTCCGAGAACATTCACAGAAACCTCACAGGACTCGCTGCTTGTCTCCGTCGCTGCGCGTTTCCACCAGACGCGAATGCGACGACCTCGGCGACAATAACAATGTCAACGACGACGACGACGGCGGTGGCGGCGATGGTGATGACGTTAAAAACTCGCGGCGCATCGTCCTCACAGAGCGTTTCCGTTCGTTTCGACAAAACGCCGTCGTCGGTCTAATCTGCAAGCGCGCGTAACGGTTTGCCCGATTATATCGTGGATGACGATAATCACAAACCCGATCTGCAACCGTCCGGCAGGAAAACAACGACGGCGATGACGATCCCTCCGATCGCGACGCGCGCGCGAATCGATCTGCGGCACCCGGTGGAGCCGCGTAAACACGGCGCGGGTAATCGGTGGGTTCGAAAATTCAAATCCGCCGCGCCGCGTCCCGCCACTACGGCCGACTGGTCGACGTCGACCTAACCTCAACCACGGCTGCAGTGTCCGCGACCAGTACCTCGACTGGCGACCGGTATCACCCCCGTGTTGTGTAACGCACTGCTCGCGCTAAGAGTCAGGTGAATGAGAGAGCAAGAGAGATAGACAAACAGACGGTAAATGTGAGAGAGAGAGGGGGGGGAAGAGCGAGATGGAGAATATGATAGAACAGGAGTACGAGCGGACGAAACGAGAAAGAGAGACAGAGAGGGAGAGAGAGAGGATGCCGCCAGGCCCCGTGCGAGCAACCTCGTGGACATGCGAGTGCAGACTGATTGGAGCGTAGAGTGTGAGGGTACTTACCCACGAGTCGTGGGATCGGTGGCGGTGGCGGAGGCGAGGTAGAGGCGTGGAGGCACCGACCGGCGGCGGCGGCGGCGGCGGCAGCGTGCGCGTGTGTTTTCAGCCGCCATGACTGGCGCCACCGTAGCGACTACTGCCCGTTCGACGTCCCTCGCGCATGCGCGACTTGCGCAGTCGCACGCCGCGCAGCCACGCGCGACGCTTCCCGCAGCTCTCAATTGCGCACCGAACGCGCAGCCAGCAACATCGTTGATCTTATGTCCGACGACTCCCGCGAACGCGCGCTCCGATTTGGATGGTGCTTTCACACGTTTTCCCGTGATATGCCACTTGAATCCTTTCTTCTTGATCGATACTCCACGACTTTTCTCTCTTTCGTTCGCCTCCCTGAAAATTTTAACATGTGCTTACGGCAGGAAGGCAATGAAGCGTTTAATCGTATTCTGGCTATGTGGAAACTGTTGGCACCAAACGTAGCTCCAATTTCGAATATGTTAGCAGTGAACACTAAATATAAATTGCATAGAAACAAGAAAATTAGAATCAGACAATATCAGCCGTATTTGATTTCGAAAGTACCGTGCAAATTTTCACTTTAATCCGTGTAAAAAAATGTGGAATGCGTGCAACTGCGATTTTATTCAATTAAAGCTGTTAGAAAGATTATCGATTCTCTCTCACGTTGTGAAAACATTCATAGTGCGACTACGCACATTATTTTTAGATTTTGTATTTCATTTTATGCGGATTTTGGAGTATTAAAAACTTTTTAACTGTATGTTTATTGTATTGTAACTTATGTTTAAATTGTACAAATTAATATAGTACAGTTTATATAGTACAAATTAATGTTCTGGTTATATTAATACATTTTACTAACTGCTTTGTATTAACAATTATTATTTTATATTCCATAATCAAATAGTATTATACACATTATTGTTTGTTGATTTGTTTTTTTTTATATTAAAAAGAATATTATATATCTACCTTTATATTCCAAAATTTTATTAGTCTATGATTTTGATTTGAATCAGATGTATGTAAATGATATATAATGTAAGAATATAATACACAGATGCAAACACAATAGAGAAAAAAGCAAAGAGAATGTCGCATCAATAATCTAAAAATAAAACAAAATAACATTAATTTTAAAATATACAATTTTTTAATACATGTTTCGTAAAAATTTTACAAAAGAATGTATAAATGTCAATTTAAAGTGATACAATACTTCAAGAATCACAAACGATTAGTTTTATATGGTTATTTCAAAAAAAGACAATTGTCTAAAGAAAAGTAGAGATATATTTAACCGATATTTAAAGAGTTACCAGAAATAATTAATTTGCTATTAATTAATTTACGATTTCAATTCTTAAAGAATTATTAAAAATGTACGATAATGAAACCTTTTCGAGTTTCGTGCATATAATTAATTAATTTAATTGTCCTATCTAATATTACTGAATGCATACGCGCGCGGCTTCAGGATTCATATTTCCAAACTATGAATTGCAAAACAACTACCAATAATTAATCAGTAAACTAATAATCATAACAATACTTGAACCATTAATAACATCCGTTAATTAATACAAAAAAATATCACTGTCAATCATTTCCATACTAGTCAATTATAACTCAAAACCACAAAATTTCTTTCTTTGATTTTTAATAACTTGATAGACTGAATACGACATCTAGTGGATGATGAAGAAGTTAGAAAGTATAGAAAATTTAATTATTCAATCAATTTTAAAGAATATTTTAATAAAGATCGAAAAATTAACAAATTCCAGATGAATTATTGTTAAAAATGTAAATTAAAGAGACACCTACACTAAACGATTTATCACTACGATGTAGAAATCTATTATTTACCAATTTTTCACAGCATTCCTTTTCGAATAGTTACAAACATCTTATTTGTGATCCTATGAAAATTTTCTTGACTATATAAATAGCCTTTATCAATCAATGCTCTAATCTAAAAAATATATCTACTGATTCTCAAACCGACAGAGAATCGTGAAATAATACGCGTGGTGCTCTCTGTGGTCAAAAAATAGTACTCTGTTTCTACAAATATATATTTGACCATTAGAGATTATAATAAAAGCTTTAAAATTTATGGATGTTTTTTTATTACTATACTAGAACTCTCTTTCTCGATTTTGTCAAATGTTAAACATATACTTATCTTTAGATTCCAAAAGTGTACACTAGTTCAGCCACTGAAAACAAATTCCATGTATATCTGCACATACGTTTAACTAAAAAATAATTTGAAAAATTAATTTAGTTTTTTAAAATATGTAAGACAAAGCTCTCTATTACACCAAGAGCTTTATATATATAAGGTACATATATTTCATATAGCTAAAACTGATAATAAGTTGTACATATATATATATATATATATATATATATATATATATATATATATATACATATCGTTTAGATTTAACAATAATAAATTATATAAAAATCACATGGAAGTTTGCGTATCTGTCAAAATTTCGACAATTTATAAATTTAATGTTAGATATATATGTGCACGAATAACAATATTTTTATTTCTTCTGTTATCTGCATTAATGTTTATGTCTGATGATTATCCATGCAGGTAACAATTAGAGAAAATGTAGTAATACATTGTATATGATATTATTGCGGGATAAATATGTATGCTTACTTATAAAACGCTTGTACAATGACATATCAAATTTAACATTTGCATTTTAAACAAATTGTTTACATCAATAGTTTATATCAATAGTTAAAACATCGAACATCTATTCTATTCTGTTCTTTATTTAGCGACTTATCAATAAAAGAATCCTAAACATTAAAGTTTTTCAGAAAAAATGTCATCATTCGTATTGAAAGTGTTAAAAACAAGAAATGTTATTTACGTATAAATGCGCCGTGGCAACCAACGTAATGTATTATATAAGTTTGTTAACAAACTTCGTCGTTAATAATATATTGCAATAATTTATATATACATTACTATTTATATTTAAAACTTTGGAATCTTCAGACATTGTATCCTAAAAATTTTCTGGATACAAAATATTTCTGAATTAACTTAAATCTACATATAATAATTACATTTTTGTACGTAATAAGAGAATATTTCTATATTATTATTTCTATTAACAGAAATTAAAAGAAAATATTTATGAAATATTTTTTAAAATTTGTAAATAGTATCATAAAAAAAATTATTTTTAATTATTCATACATAATTAGCAATAGCAAAAATCTCTCTTGGAAATTTGATTTTCGAAATTATAATACAACAGTGTTCGGCAATAGGTGAAAACTTAAAAAAAGTAATTCTAGATAAAATAAGATAAAAGTCGATAACAAAATTGCTTTGTTTTTTAATTAGTGTTTAAATATTCACATAAAATCTTTAAAGTGTATGAATATTTAAATTAAATACATAAATTAAACATTCATAATTAAAGGATAGAGCCGAATTCGTAATTTTACTTTTTTTATTTTTTATATTGCCAAACATTCTGTATATTTAGGCAAAAAGCTAATTGAACTGTTAAAAGATACTTTGTAAAAATATACCTTGATAAAGTGCCATATAAATTCTATACCACATAATTGGAGTTGAAGAGGGAAAGAAAATGATTGCAACACTGTATACATGAATATATGAGTAAAACAAAAATATGTTTGTAATAAGATAGTTAATATATTACACAATCTATGATCTATCTTCAGTTGTACTGTATATAACTGAATAAGATTGAAGATTATTAAATAGTGCATCCTCATTTTCCTTTTCCGATTCGATTTGTGGTATGGTCTGTATAATGTTTTGTGATAAAAGTCCTTCTTCTATTTCTATGAGCGCAGTCTCAGTTTTTTTTTCTTCCAACGATTCTTCCAACGTAACATGACTTTCCTCCGATTTTTGCTGAAGAACATTGGTTGTTTTTGTGTTTTTTTTACGCTTTTCCTTAGGTCGGTTCTCATGCACTCGCATATGTCGTCGTAAATCGTATTTACCGATGAAACCCATGCCACAATTATCACAATTGAATGGCCTGACGTCAACGTGATTGAACATATGCCTTCTCAATGCTGCACTAACCGTAAATGCTTTTCCACATACATTACATATGTGAGGTTTCTCACCAGTGTGCAATAATGTGTGATCTCGTAATGTAGCACGTTGATTGAAGCTATAATAATCAGATATAAGAGTGTTTACATTAAATATTATATTCAATGAAATGTACAAATATTGTTATTAAAAAATTTAATCCAAAATTAAAAAAAAATTTATAATACTAAAATATTATTTATATAACAAGATTGTTAATGAACAGTATAATATAATAATACAATTAATATACTTACTCTTTTAAATGATAATTATAACATACATTTAGAATATTTTTAAATTACGATATTTTGCATTATATCCTATTTCAAAGTTTGCCTATTTATATTAAACTGCAAATATATGTATACAAGTTACAAACCTTTTGCCACAGACTTCGCATGTGTAGCTGCGAGGATTCCAATGTATCTTTGAATGGTTCAATAAATTGCCTCGTTGTGAGAATGACTTTTGACAAACGTCACACTTGAACGGTTTTTCACCAGTATGTACCCGTATATGCGTTTGGAGTGTACGATTATTAGGAAAACGTTTGTCACAATAATTGCACGGATATTTAGGCAAATGAAGACCCTGCGGATCCAAATGGCTGATCAGATGCCGTTTGTAATTGCCTTTGTGATTAAATATACGCGAACATTGACTGCAAGCATAGGGTGCGACGAGATCATGTGTTGTCGCATGGCTGTCTAATTCTGATTTTGATTTAAAGCGGCAACCACACTTCAGGCAGCGGTGCCGTGAAAAGTTGGGATGACATGCCATATGTCTCTTCAGATATCTCTTTCTGTTATATGCCTTTTTACAAAGGAAGCAGGAATATGGAAACTCGCCAGTATGCGTTTTCACGTGTGTTCGCAGTTCTCGACGACTTTTGCAGTCCTTTTCGCACACCATGCAAAAGAATGGACCATTGGAAGGGACATGATTCTCGACAGTATGCAATAATACACTAGTCAGTTGACTATAATTCTGTAAACATAACGTGCATTGATATTCGATTCCATTTTCTCGTTTGAATTCTTTTATCCGTATAATTGCATCGCTCAAACTGCCTAATATATTATCTTTATCATCAACAAAGTAGTCAGAATCAGATCCATCGTTGTTTTCTACTATGAATTCAATATTAGAACTACTCTCATTGAGCTTTGTTTCTTTATCTCTGTTTTGTATCATCTCATTATATTCTTTTTGTTTCTCAACTTGTATTACTGATATTATTTCTTGTTGTTCTAAATAGGTACATTTATTCTTTTTAGATTCCACAGGATTGGAAACACATATTTTGCTTGAGGCTTCTTCATTTTCTTCAGCCAAGATTTCCACTTCAGAAATAAATGTATCATTGTCATTTACTATTTCTTCTTGTTCCGGATCAAACGTTAACGTGTTCTCGACTGACATCGACTCAATCGTAGATTTTGGTATATACATAATTGCGACATTTTCTGCAAATATTTTTGAAATATCTTCAGGTAACTCAGTTTTCATCAACTGGGCACCTATTTGATCCTCATTAGTTTCGATATTATAATAAACATCATTCAATTGTGAATTCTTTTTATCATCTCCATTATCTTTGACCAACTGAGATACATCAATTTCATATTGTTGTTGATCCATATCATTTGTTATTTTAATGTTTACAAACTCAAAAGTACGATCAGACTTTACATCGCCTGATATATTTAATTCCAAAAATCCATCTTTCTGTGCATTACTTTTTTCTTTCTTAGCATTTAACTGTTCTGTCTAAAGAAAAAAAAAGCAAGTAACGTTATAATAACATCAAAAATAACATCAAAAAGATACCCTTTAGATAATTTTATGTCCTTTAAATACTTATTTATAAATTAATCTTTATGATTGATAATTATTCAATTTATAGATTATTCAAAATTGAAATGTAACGCATATTTAACAGATATAAACTTCAAATTAATATTTTCAAATTATTATTATTATTTTCATTTTCTATCACTATACCTTCACAATGTTCGTTTTAGTTTCTTGCATCATTCTAAATTTCTTATCTGATTCTTGCACTTGTAATCTGAAGTCATATAAAGCATTCGTTCGATATGCACACTTTGGACAGAGCATGTTAGGCAGTCCATCAAATTGATCAATCTATTGAAAAAAAATATTATTAACAATATTAACATATTAAGAATATATAAAAATATATAGAATATATGTATAGAAATACTCAAATCTGCAGAAGAAACATTAGGATACAAGAAACACCAAAAAAGATCAAGAGTGGAACGAAGAATTAGAAACGATGATTTCAGAGAAATTTACCATAAATATCTGAGCTCCAAAAACGAACAAGAAGACAAAACAAACAAACAGAAACAAATGTAACGAAACCAAACGAGCAATAAAAGCTGCCTACCAATAAAGCTGGGACAAATATTGTACATAAGACAGATTGAACATGATATGAACATGGAAAATAATTAGTAACGTATAAGATAATGAAACACTTGAATAAATCAGAGAGAGATTCTGCAAAGCTGAACATCATTTACAAAGAAATGCACTATACACAGTTATGATACAATCTATATAACAGATGACATAGAAAAGAATGAATTGTGAAGCGATAGACCTATCACGCTAGAAGAACTGAATAACGCATTAAAAGTCACTAAGAATAGAAAAGCAACAAGCACTGACAATATAAACTCCGAACTTATCAGATACGGAGGTTTAATGTTAAAATTAAAAATCCTACATCTTCTAAACATGTACTGGAATCAATCACAGACTCCCAAGGAGTGAAAAACTGCCGATGTTGTTTCTATATACAAGAAAGGAGAGAGTACTGACTCCAATAATTACAAGATTAGCTTAGTAAACTCATGTTATAAAATATACTCGAAAATAATAGCACGTAGAGTACAAGCCATCGCGGAAGTCAAATTAGGAGGAACAAAATGATTTCAGAAAAAAACGATCAACAATAGATGCGATATTGACCCTAAAACTAATTATAGAAAAAAGAAGAGAGCAAAACTTGAAGACACAAATCGCATTCGTAGACTACGCAAAGGTCTTCGACAAAGTCTGCTGATCAGAACTGGGATATCTTAGAAGGAAAGGGCTTCCTAAAAACCTAATTAAGGTAATAAAAGAATATGTATCACGGAACAAATTTAACTATTGACAAGGAGAATTCCAAAGACATTACATTCACTAACCAAAGAATAAGTTAAAAATATAGCTTATCCCCGATCCTATTCAACATATACATAAACGATATGGTATTAACATAGAGACGTGAAAAAAGAAAACAATATATAATAAAATAACCAAAAAAAAAAGAAAAAGAAAAAAAACATCGACAACCAGACCATAACAGCTAACACAGAAGATGATCTACAAATAGCTGTCAACTAGACAGGATAGCCAGAGAATGACTGTGAAATTTCTACGTCAAAAATGAAAATAATGGCATTCAGAGGAAAATATCCCATCTCTTCAAAGATAATAATAAACAATAAAAGAATAGAACAAACCCAAATCTTCAAATACTTAGGATACAATCTGACCTACCAAAAAAAAAGCTGATATAAACCAAAAACTGATTTCATTCCAGAGAATGCGGCACCAATCGAAAAACATTAAGGAACAAGATACACAATTAAAGTTCTATAAAATAATGGCAGTTCCCATGCTGCTATATAGAAGCGAAGCTTAGGTAATAGAAAGGAAGAACTTAAACAGAATACAAACTGCAGAAATGAAGTTTTTAAGAGTAGTTAAAGGTTATACGAAATTAAATAAAATAAAAAATGAAGACATAAGGAAAAAGTTAGAAATTTTCACAATCAAAAATAAAAAGAATATAAGAGGAAGTGGCAACTCCACATGGAGTAGATGGATGAAAATGAACTTTCTAAATTGGCATTAGGCTATAAACCACAAGGTAATAGACGTAGGGAGATCATGGAAAATATGGCGTATTGAAGTGGAACAGGCCATCCCGGCCTAAATCATGTCCGATGATGATGATAATGATGAACATATTAAAAATTACGTATACTAACAATAATTTAAAATCAAACTGAAAATAAATAAAGAGTCTATTTTCAGTACACAGTTTACAGAATTGGATACGTATATAAATTCACATTAAAATATTTAAAATCTTTGACTGAAATTTGGAATTCTCTTACTTAATTACATATAATACATGACTAAAGCAAGTAAAATTCTTTTCTAAAAAAAATTATTTAATTACCTATAAAGATATAAGCAATCATTTTTCTTAGAAAATCGATATAAAGAAGTTGTAGCAGATCTCAATTAATGCATGCAAAACAACTATTGTAATATTAAATTATTAATCATGATATTTAAGGAAAAAAATCTTTTGTACTAGATGTTAATAGGTCTATTTGTTGCTTGCACTTTTTACACTTAGTATCTTTGCTTTCTCTTTCTTCGCCCGAAAAAAAAATGTATATATATTTATTTATTATATAAATATATGTATATATATTTAAAAAAAATGTATATATATATATATATTTTAAATGCACACATTTTTGGGTAATTTCAAAACACAACACAAACCTCATGTCTATGGGCAAGATCATAGTCAGGCTGGCCTCTAAAGATCTACTTGTTAAAGACACTTGTTGAGGTTAGTTATAAAAAAATTTTGTATTTCCAAAATTCCGTTTACCTTGATAGACGTGATCTGTGCGAGCTTGTACGGCAAGTTGATCTCGCTAATGTTATCATCATACATGGATAACATTTTGCAGCTTTCCTTCATGCATGCGCGACATTTATACATGTAGGAATCAATCTCCGAATTCGCGCTTTCTGACATGATGATATTAAAACGATAGTCCTTAAAAAAAATAAGACAACGATAGTGGCGAATGATCCCGACGTATTATTGACGAATTATCAAGCAAACATATACTAATAGATGTAGCTAACTGTGTTTATATACTTCTCTCACAATTATCCACAGCCAGAAGGCACAGCTGAGTTAGGCTGACATTACTAGGCACTGTAAGCAATGGACACGACAGTAGACGCCAGATACAGTCCACCACGCCTATGATCTTGATTCGTATTACGGTTAAAGTAAAATATACGTTATCTAAAGACTTTTCAGAAATATTTATTCTTTTATTTCTCTTTGTCTTGAGATTCTAGAAATCGATTACACGCTTGCACAAGAGCATAGAAACTAAAGCAGAAACTGGAACAATCCGTAATAATTCCAGGTTCAAGCAGAGAGAAACCTGAGAGAGGATATGACAGCCTAAAATGTAACCGCAAAATGCTGCCGCACTACTGCCTCCTGACAAAGTGGACGTAAACTACATAGCAACGTCCACTTTTCTTAGGGTACATCGTCTATTTTTCAAGACGAGATGATAAATCGATGTATTTTAAAACAAGTGGACATTACTATGTAACATCCACTTTGTCAGAAGACAATAGTGCGCGGCAACATTTTGCGGTTACAGGTTTTGGGCCGTCATGTTCTTTATCAAGTTCTCTTTGCTTCGACTCGCAAAAGCGGCATAGTTTGCCTAAACTGGACATACCATGGTTGTATTCCAAAATTGACCAGTATTGAAAATCTATAGTGCACATAACGTAAACTGTAGCATTTTTAATGTTGGTAGTAAATTGGAATACAGCCCATGTCAATCCCTTCCATGATCTCTACCTCACTTTAACCAGAAAGAAATCCTCTGGTTGATCAATGAACGAAACTTCACTCATCAGAGTTTGATATACATTCTGGAAGTTTGATACTTATATATTTATACAAAAAAAGTTTAGATATTTATATAAAAAAAGTTTAATTTTGTCATTATATGCTGTTCAAATTTTAGTATTGTAATAAGAAAATAATAACAAAAAATAAATAAATTATAAAAATGTGTTTAATAAATATAAAATGCTTGAAAAACATAACTATATACATTTTATATATAGTTTATTATTACAGAGAAAAACCTGAGAGAGGCCATGCCGGCCTTTTTCCAGTTACAATCGAAATCGCCCGAAATATATGTTTAGAAGAGATTGAATTTATTAAATGTCTCTATAATTACTAGCAATTATAAAAACATTTAATAAATTCAATCTCTTCTAAACATATATTTCGATTTCAATTGTAACAGGAAAAAGGTATGGCCTCTCTCAGGTTTTTCTCTGTAATAATAAACTATATACAAAATGTATGAAAGTTGTGTTTCAAGCATTTTATTTTTATTAAACATATTTTTATAGTTTATTTATTTTATTTGTTATTATTTTCTTATTACAATAGTAAAATTTAAAAAGCATATAATGACAAAATTAATCTAACATTTTTGATTGAATTTATTAAATGTCTCTATAATTACTAGCATTATAGAGATTTAATAAATTCAATCTCTTCTAAACATATATTGTCCATTTAAGATATAATTAGCAAAAACGAGCAATAGAGACCCTCCACCACCTTCGCCAATTTTATCGGCGATCCTCTTTTCTTTGTAAGTGTACGCACTCATAAAACAAACGAGTTACTAATAAATTTAGTAGTCCGTTTTTGCAGATAAGTGTATCTTTAATTTATCTTTAATTTATTTTTTTATTTTTATTATTTAATTATTTTATTGTATTTCGCTAATGAAATTGCAATAACTTTTTAAATATTATTTTTTATTGTATTATCTAATTTAAATAAAAAGAGAGTTCCCAGCAAACGAGAATGGATTGAAATGAATTGAAATGGATTCAGATTTTCAGAAATATTGATTCACGAATGTTAAAATAAATTTTCAATCCTGAATGCATTTTTATTTATTTATAGGAATTACATGGAGCATATCACTATGCCTTTCAATCTAAAAATAATATTAGCTTTTTCAAAAGCTTGTACAAAAACACACAATTGTGAATACTGTTCAATTCAAAATTTTAAATAGGAAATATAGTTTTTCAATCCAATTGCATCCAATTGAATCTAATTGAATTCAATTAAATCCAAAAAAAGTATTCGCTATTTATATATATATATAAAATACGCATTCTGATAGAAAAAAATTTCAATCCATTTTAATCCATTCTCGTTTGCTGGGTTACTTAAAAATTATTTAAAAATTTTATACAAATTTATTTTTGCTAAAATCTTTAGAGAATATATATAATTATTTTAGAGAATATAAATAATTATTTTATTTAAATTTTAAGTAACTCTCCTTTTATCTAAATTAAATAAAAGAAGAGCTATTTAAAAATTATTTTAATATTTTATACAAATTTATTTTTATTAAGTTCTTTAAAAAAAGTATATTATTTTAGAGAATATAATTACTTTAGAGAATACATAATTATTTTATATAGAAATATTTTATATATATATATATTCAAATCATTATAGTTAACAATGATTTAAAAATAATCATTTTTAAATCATTGTCAAATAAAATGATTTGAAAACAAACAAAAAAAGGTTAATTTTACATAAGAAAAAAATATTTACCTCAAGATTGCTTCGCCGATGTCTAGTGCCTCTCCCAGATCTCCTCCTCTAAGAATAAAGTTGACATCCTCTCGCACAGGACACTCGCGCAAAACACTCGCGAATAATACACTATAATCGCGCGCGGACTATTTGAATCCGATAACTTAAACGGCACTCCCGATGCAAACGCGCGCCGCGACGAACTGGCTGCAGTTCGTTCATTTTCAAATAAATCGGCGACGAGGGTACGTTAGCTTCCCCATTGGATTTTTACACGAAAAGCACGATTTTATTCAATATCTAAAAATTTATCTAGATATATACATATTCGAAAATTTTTAGATACTTGAAAAAAATCATCTTCGTGTAAATATCCTCTGGGTACTGAGCCCCCTCACCACGTGATGAGGGGGTATCTTCAAGGTGTACTTGTGAGAGGGAAGGTAATCTGAAAAATGTAATATGTAACTATTATCTATATTACTATGCAATTACTATGCAATCGGTTAACTTTTAGAAACGAACATCAAACACACGTCTGCAATTCGTTATTATTACGAAATAAAGTCAGAGCAGATAAAAGGACTGAATCTTTTATTTATACACATAGATGATGTAAGATATGATTAGAGTCAATAAAATAGGCTAGGATTAATAAAAAAGAGAAATGTTTCTTTTATTAACGATAAATCGTTCCAAAGCTATGGTTAATTTTTTAACGAATCGTAACAAAGATGTACAAAAACAAAAAATTAATTAAATTATTAAACTGCATTAATTATGAAAGCAGAAATTGCATGAAAGTATTCATATTAACATTGCTTTTTATGATTCGTGTGTGATACAGTTCGTATAGACAAGTAGTCGTGTCGCGTGCCGTTCTTCTTCACATTTTTTTTCGAAAAGTACAATCATGAAAAATGTTAGATATGATACGAAAGTTATATTTTATAAATATTCACATGATATGATTGCTAATATGATTAATTATTCAGAAAGTTTCGTATTATATTTAGCGATTATTTCAAAAAGGAATGTAAACAAGGGCGGCACGTAACACGGCTATCTACCTGTACGAGCTTTGGTAAGAGAATGTTCGCACGGTAACAACGCGTAAACAACATGACGCGCTGCTCCGTGTCACCCCATACCATCCCCAACCGAAGGTCACGCGCCAACCGTCTAACTGTCGAAATACTAACGTTAACGCCTATTACAAAATCTGTAAAATAATTTATTCGTTACGTTTTAATATTCTTCGATGAATATTACGCGATGTTTTATTATACGATTTACGTTTTATTTTTTGAATTCGTTACACACACAACTCTATATCTTAGACCGATATTCACAGTCAGAGTATTCATATTCAAGACCGTCTTAAGTATAATTTTAAGAAGTCACGAATCAGAGGGCTGTATTAGTGTCTTAAGACATTACTTAAGACAGTCTCGAAAGAACGGATTATGAATACCGTCCTGGGATATCTCTAATTTATATATCTGCAAATGTATAACATGAATTCTATTTATATCATTATTATACTTAGTCTAAATTGTTTTATAATTTAAAAAATGTTTGCGTCCTTTCTAAATCTTTACTTAAAGAATGTATAACTTATTATTAATCTTTATTTGAATGTAAATCATCAAAGAGAGTAATAAAGATTGAGATATAACTCTGAGTACACACCTTATTAGTTATGAGCAACATTACTATTTGGGCATCCTTGATTAATTAATCATCAATTCGCGTTCGTGAATATCTCATTTTCGTAGATTAAATGCGGAGCAACTCACACCACACATCCGTCTCGCCGCGAAGTCGCCGAGCGAATGCCGAAGTGATGACGATCGACCACCGCACCTTGCCCCCCTACGCCTTCGCTCCGCGTCCCACCGCTTTTCGTCGCCCGTGACCCCCTTCCCCTACCGAGCTTTTCGCCAGATGTTGTTTAGATTACACCCAACTATCGCGTATTCAAACGACGAAAAATATTCAACGATTTATTCAACGACTTATATAATTATATTTTTCATATTTTACATGATTTTGACAAACGGATATCGCCGTACATTTCGCGTTTTGCTTTGTGGCATCTCGGGCACAATCCTATATTATTTGCATGGTTCTCTTAAACGAATTAGTAATTATTCGCGTGAGATATTTTTGATATTTTCAATAATTCTCAATTTTCATAATTCTTTTTAATGATCCATACTTCAATAAAGATTGATAAAATATTCTATATATGTTCTTTACATAAAGATAAATGCAAATTTTTTTAATATCGTGAAACAATTTGTGCCGAATACAGTTTTAGCTAAGATTACTAAACATCTTGTTAATCATTATTTAATTTTACAGTTAATAAATTAATTTAAGACACTACTTTAACGCCGATCATGGCTCGATAAAATAACGTACGAATTATTTAAAATAAAAAAATAGAAAATAAGTTTCAGAAACTTATTTAAAATATAAAATCGTAGGAATATGTGCAAAAAGCAGGTGCAAAAATAAATTGTTTAAAATAAAAGATATAAAATAGTTTCCGGAAACTTATATATAATATTAAATAAGAAATAAGTCAGAAGTGTAGTTATTTAAAATAATGAATTAATACTAAATAACGCTTATAATTTCTTTATTTAAATTACATACTTTAATTTTCGCCGCTTTTGCAAGTAAATAAAAATTATTAAACGGTTCTTACGGACATTTTGACATCTTTAGAAAGTATTTGTAAAGTTGTATATTTATAACAAATTGTATATAAATTGTTATAACTAAATATAGTTAACAAAATGAGGAAATTCTATTTTTTTATACAAAAATGTAAAACTCTGAAGCAAAAATATTTAATGGTTATATGTTTCAATATCTTAAAGTTGACATTCAAAACTACAAAATGAAAAACCGTTCAAGTTTTGCTGTTTAAAAAATTTAATTATTTAATAACTCAAAGATTATATTTTTTAAATAATTATAATAATTTTAAGTAATAATTTTAATTAATTTATAACAATTTATATACAATTTGTTATAAATATACAACTTTACAAATACTTTCTAAAGATGTCAAAATGTCCGTAAGAACCGTTTAATAATTTTTATTTACTTGCAAAAGCGGCGAAAATTAAAGTATGTAATTTAAATAAAGAAATTATAAGCGTTATTTAGTATTAATTCATTATTTTAAATAACTACACTTCTGACTTATTTCTTATTTAATATTTTATATAAGTTTCCGGAAACTATTTTATATCTTTTATTTTAAACAAGTTTTTTGCACCTGCTTTTTGCACATATTCCTACGATTTTATATTTTAAATAAGTTTCTGAAACTTATTTTCTATTTTTTTATTTTAAATAATTCGTACGTTATTTTATCGAGCCATGATCGGCGTTAAAGTAGTGTCTTAAATTAATTTATTAACTGTAAAATTAAATAATGATTAACAAGATGTTTAGTAATCTTAGCTAAAACTGTATTCGGCACAAATTGTTTCACGATATTAAAAAAATTTGCATTTATCTTTATGTAAAGAACATATATAGAATATTTTATCAATCTTTATTGAAGTATGGATCATTAAAAAGAATTATGAAAATTGAGAATTATTGAAAATATCAAAAATATCTCACGCGAATAATTACTAATTCGTTTAAGAGAACCATGCAAATAATATAGGATTGTGCCCGAGATGCCACAAAGCAAAACGCGAAATGTACGGCGATATCCGTTTGTCAAAATCATGTAAAATATGAAAAATATAATTATATAAGTCGTTGAATAAATCGTTGAATATTTTTCGTCGTTTGAATACGCGATAGTTGGGTGTAATCTAAACAACATCTGGCGAAAAGCTCGGTAGGGGAAGGGGGTCACGGGCGACGAAAAGCGGTGGGACGCGGAGCGAAGGCGTAGGGGGGCAAGGTGCGGTGGTCGATCGTCATCACTTCGGCATTCGCTCGGCGACTTCGCGGCGAGACGGATGTGTGGTGTGAGTTGTTCCGCATTTAATCTACGAAAATGAGATATTCACGAACGCGAATTGATGATTAATTACATAAGGATGCTCAAATAGTAATATTGCTCGAAACTAAGGTGTGTACTCAGAATTATATCTCAATCTTTATTATTCTCTTTGATAATTTACGTTCAAATAAAGATTAATAATAAGATTAATAATATACATTCTTTAAGTAAAGATAAATGCAAACATTTTTTAAATTATGAAGCAGGACTAAATATAATAATGTTATAAATATAATTCGTATTATACATTTACAGATACATAAATTAGATATCCAAGGACGATATTCACAGTCTGTTCTTATTTCGAGACTGTCTTAAGTAATGTCTTAAGACATTAATACGGCCCTCTGATTCGTGACTTCTTAAAATTATACTTAAGACGGTCTTGAATATGAATACTCTGACTGTGAATATCGGTCTAAGATATAGAGTTGTGTGCGTAACGAATTCAAAAAATAAAACGTAAATCGTATAATAAAGCATCGCGTAATATTCATCGAAGAATATTAAAACGTAACGAATAAATTATTTTACAGATTTTGTAATAGGCGTTAACGTTAGTATTTCGACAGTTAGACGGTTGGCGCGTGACCTTCGGTTGGGGATGGTACGGGGTGGCACGGAACGGCGCGTCATGTTTACGCCTAGTTATCGCGCAGTTATTATTCCCTTACCGAAGCTCGTACAAACAACGTAGCTGTGTCGCGGCTTCTTTTCACATTACTTTTTGAAATCTTTTTCGCGAAGAATGTCTAATACATACGAAACGTTGTATTATACTTTATGAATAATTATTCATACTAGTGATAGTATTATATGAATATAATACAACATAAAATACAACATTCCGTATTATACCTAGCACTTTTTGTTATATATTAAAAGAAATGTGAAGAGCGGCATGCGACACAGCTACTTATCTGCGAATGGTATCACGCGAGTCATAGAAAAGCAATCTTGATATGAATACTCTCATTCAAAGTCGCAATTCTTGTTTTCACAATTAATACAATTTAATAATTTAATTAATTTTTTGTTTTTGTGCATCTTCCGTTACGATCCGTTAAAAAATTAACCGTAACTTTGGAACGATTTATCATTAATAAAAGAAACATTTTTCTTTTTTATTAATCTCTAGCCTATTTTATTGACTCTAATCATATCTCACAGATCTCACTATCTATGTAAGTAAAAGATTCAGCCCTTTTATCTGCTCTGATTTTAATTCGCAATGATAACGAATTGCAGACGTGTGTTCGTTTCTAGAAGTTAATCGATTGCATAATAATTGCATAGTAATAATAGCTATATATTTTATTTTTCAGATTATTTTCCCTCTCCTACACCTTGACGTGGTGAGGGGGCTCAGTACCCAGAGGATATTTACACGAAAAGAATGGTCTTTCTCAAATATCTAAAAATTTTCGGATATGTTTGAATGTATATCCAGATAAATTTTAGATAGTGAGTAAAATCGTTCTCTTCGTGTAAAAATCCAACGGGGAAGCTCCTAACGTACCCTCGTCGCTAATTTATTTGAAAATGAACGAACCGCAGCCGGTTCATCACGTCGCGCGTTTCGGGAGTGTCGTCAAGTTATTGGACTTACATTATAATCCGCGCGCGATTACAGTGTATTCGCGAGTGTTTTACGCGAGTGTCCTGTGCATATTTTGAGAGGAGGTGGAGGTCTGGGAGAGACATCGGGCACCGGTGGAGCAACCTGGCGGTAAATATTATTTTTTATTTGTGTTTTTCGCTTGTTTTTAAATCATTTTATTTGACAATGAGTAAAAAATGATTATTTTTGAATCATTGTTAAATAAAATGATTTGAATAATTCTCTATATTCTATAAAATAATTCTATAAAATAATCATATATTCTCTAAAGTAATATATATATTCTCTAAAATAATTATATATATTTTTTAAAGATGATCTTAGCGAAAATAAATTTGTATAAAATTTCCAAGTAATTTTTTAATTTAGATAAAAGGAGAGTCACTTAAAATTTTTAGATAAAATAATTATACATATTTTCTAAAAAATAATAATTATATATATTCTAAAACAAAAATAAGAAAGAACATACTGCCACATGCGCGAGTTATTATTCGCACAAGTCATATATTTAAAAAGATCTTAGCAAAACTAAATTTGTATAAAATTTTAAAATATTATTTAAATTACTTGAAAATTTTATACAAATTTATTTTTGCTAAGATTTTTTTAGAGAATATATATAAATAAAATTTAAACAAAGTTATTGGAAGTGGCTCGGTAACATCAAACAAAAATAAGAAAGCGCATACAGTCACATACGCAACTTATTATTCGCACAAGTCATATATCTAAAATATAATTACATGTAAACGTTTCGATCAAATTATGACTATCAGCACAATCAAGAGAATGCAAATGTTAAAAAATATAATTTAGCACATTATATATATATATATATATATATATATGTGTGTGTGTGTGTGTGTGTGTATATAGGATATCGCAGTATGAAATTCCAAAAATTAATCCTGCCTTCGTAATCTTTTTTACAGTGAAATTAAGAATTTATTCTTGATAACTTGTATGTTAATCTGTGTTTTAACATACAAGTTATAAATATCAAGAATAAATTCTTAATTTTATTGCAAAACAGATTATGAAGACAGAATTAATTTTTGGAATTTTGTACTGCGACATCCTATATATAATGTGCTAAATTATATTTTTTAACATTTGCATTCTCTTGATTGTGCTGATGATTGTCACAATTTGATCGAAACATGTAATTTTATTTTAAATATATGACTTGTGCGGATAATAACTTACGTACGTGGCCGTATATTCTTTCTTACTTTTGTTTTACAATATATATAATTCTTATTTTAGAGAATATGTATAATTATTTTATCTAAAAATTTTAAGTGACTCTCCATTTATCTATAAATTAGATAAATGGAGAGTTACTTAAAAATTACTAGAAAATTTTATACAAATTTATATTTGCTACGATTTTTTTAGAGAATATATATAAATAAAATTTAAACAAAGTTATTAGAGGTGGCTCGGTAATTCTTAATTTCAATATTAAAGAGATTACGAGGCAGGATTAATTTTTGGAATTTTGTACTGCAACATCCTATATATATAATGTGCTAAATTTACATGTAATTATATCTTAGATATATGACTTGTGCGAATAATAACTTGCGTATGTGACTGTATGCGCTTTTCTATTTTTGTTTTATGTTATCAATCCACTTCTAATAACTTGTTTAAATTTTATTTATATATATTCTCTAAAAAAATCTTAGCAAAAATAAATTTGTATAAAATTTTCAAGTAATTTAAATAATATTTTAAAATTTTATACAAATTTATTTTTGCTAAGATCTTCTTTAGAGAATATTTATAGAGGAAAGTCACCGATACTGACATAGATCTCCTACAGTGACACCCTCTTATTTCTCAGAAACTAATTATTACACTTTATTAATACTAATACAATCATGATCTGTTTACCTAATTAAAGAAGTACAAACTCATAGTTTGTATATTTGTGGCTTATTTCTATACCAAATCAATTAAAAAAATTCTACGATAGTGAAAATAAAATTTTTACGATTTTCTTTTGTAAATTGCGTAGTTTTAAAAAATAACAGTGACTATATTATCGATAATATTACGTTATTCTAAATGCTTGTAGTTTCCTAAAAATCAATTTTATGTTATTTTTTTCTTTTAGTTTATATTAGTTTTCTATTAATTTTTTTGATGTGATTTTAAATATAAAATTGGGATGCAGTGTAAACCACCACACCTGTCTGTAAAACAGATCATGATTTAATCTTTATAATGATGTTACTTCATAATGTCAAACAGCTTTATTGGAGCTGAAGACAATCGTTCATATATAGAATACCTCTTGAAAAACAATCGCATAGCATATTTGCATCTTGCAGAGAGAACAGAATAAAGTAAAAATATACATATACTTCAATAAAAATATTTTATAACGAAGAGAGTGAAGAGATTCTATATATTTCTTAATATCTTGTATACATTCACTTGTAGGTACTCTGTACAGATAATTCCTATAAAAGAAAAAAAAATAGGAATACATAACACTATTGCCTATTGTGTTAGTTTTGGAGCACATTTTGTCAGACATTTATGTTTGCTTACCTTAAAAATTAATTATTGTTAAATTGCAAACATTATTATAAAAATTGCTTATGCTATCTGTTGGAAAACACTTTTTAGTTTGTACTTATGTTTTTAAAGTTTCATTTTTACCTTTTGTTTTAGAAATATTGTCTAAAGACAAAGTGATATGTCGGAATCTGTGACTTTCCTCCAATTATTTTCAAAAAAATATATAATTATTTTAGAGAATATATAATTGTTCTATATCTAATTAAATAATGGGACACAAAATTCGATGCTTACAAAAATTATATTTGTAGAATTGCATAATTATTTTTAAGCAAACTGCATGCGTTTATATAGCAGTTATTTTTTAAAGTAATGATTATTTCTTTATTCTGTTTTAATTTGGATTTTAATTCATTTGTTACAGAATCATCGTAGCGACGTTGCAGATATAACTCCACTGTTGCGCATCGGATTGGTGAGTGGCAATTTTTTCGATATAAGGAAATAGTTATTTTATTTGAATTTCAACGTGTTATTGCAAGCGAGTTTGAGAAATACCAAGCCCAATGAGCAAAATGTCTAAAATCGACGCATAAGACAACTTTAATATATCTTTCAGAATTCTTTGTAAAATATCTTAAAGATGTTTCTTAAAGAATTCTTAAAGATATCTTAAAGTTGTCTGCATCAATTTTAGACATTCTGCTCATTGAGAAGTAGGTTGTTGTGTGATACCAATCTAAGTTTATAAAAGGTAAAGTGAATATTAGGGAGGGTAATTTGCTCGCAAATTGCGAGTTCTTATATTTTTTGAGAGTTATTTAAAATTATTTAAAATAGTTATTTAAAATTAACAAACAACAAGGTTAATGAGAGACAGCGCGGATAATCAAACACAAGTTTGATAGATTAAAAAAAATCTACAAAACTTGGGCTTAATTATCCGTCCTGATTCTTATTAATTATTTATTAATTTTTTTGTATTTTAAAGATTGAAAGAGCTTGTTTTAATTATATTATTGTGCTTATTGCTTATTTGTTATTAGTATGATCGCGATTAAGTTATCCCACTGAGTTTATTAGTACGCGATAGAATATACGATTATACATTAGCTGCGTTCAGCAGAGAAAGCAGCTTTGCAATTGTTGTAAAATTCTTCTATGTGATTGGTTTATACATTTAAATCCATAAAAATCAAAAACAAGAATCAATCGTATTGAAGAATTTTACAACAATCGACAATTTACTTTCTTTGAACGTAGCCATTAACGTATATTATATATTCGCGGTTATTACATGTTTATAAAGTAATGTAGGTAGGAATATATGTAGGTGGAGATAGGTATCCGCGAATAAGCACGAATAAGTGAAAATACAAATAGGTAGGACAGTATGGACAGTAGGTAGGGATTATATAGGTAGGATGATAAGTATAAATACATAGGACTAAACACGTCATATATACACACTTGATAATTAGAAATGTGAGATTAAAAATTAAATAAAATTTTAAATTTATTTTAAGTTTTATTTAATTATCAGAATCCCGTTCTAATTATCGAATATAAAAATAAACCAAATTAATTTCAAATTTTATTAAATTTTCAACTACCCTGAAATTAAACTTTTTTGTAAAATTCTATATACGTACAAATTATGCAATGCGTTAATACTATAATTAACTTTATTGTAAATAAATGCATGTATAATAATATTAGGTACGTAATATAAAATTTATGTAAACTCTATATCCAGATGAATGCTATAATCATACTTTCTTTTATAATTTGCACAATTCTCGGGAAAAAATGTTATATATATGGACATATTTTATATATAATGATATATAATTGTATATAAAATATGTCAATTTTTTTTATACGATTATGTATAATTTTATATAATTATATATAATTATATTAGGTGTTGGAATTAATTCGTAGCGTTTTTAATGAAAGAATGTTATTTATTTCACATGAGCATTAAAAAATACATTAATGAAAGTACTTCCCATCACTTGTAAAACGCTACGAATTAATTCCAACACCTAATACAAAAAACATTTTTTCTCTGGTTATATATATACTAATTAATTATACATTTACTGGGATATATATATCTGTATTAAATATTCATTACAACTGCCATTTATCTTGTCGTAGTAAACCAAATTGTTGCGTAATTGTAAATTATACGAAATCGATGAAACATATAATAACCAAAATTGTTTATTGGTTTAATAAGTTTGATAAATATTTAAATTTAAAACTTTTTTTATTTAAATTTTATTTTGTTTATCAATAAATTATTAATAATTTTAGTAACTTCTTATTAAAAATTTAATGTTTAGAATACTCGTCATTTTTTCTTCGTATTTAATACAAATTTATTGAATAAGTCATAAAGATTGGAGCTTTGACTGAAGTTAAATATTAATTTTTACTTGCTTTTTGACATTTACATTTTTAACATTATAAAATTACAAGTATATTTTAGTGAAATTAACAATTTATTATATGCAAAGGTCTCATATCGCTATCTCTCGCGTCAGATGCCAATGATTGTGGTTTGTACCGATAGAAAGTCGAAATTATTTTCATCATAGAGAATTATTCCTCGTTTTATTATTCGTCGTTTTTTGTGAAGTTCATTCGCAAAGTCTAGTTGGTGCCTCTTCAAAGATTTTTATGCAAGATTGGAAATCTCGTGTTTTTTCGTTTGCAGTTACTAGTAACAATTTTATTAATGAGTCACTGATAATTGCTATATATTTTAAAGTCAAGTTGTAACATTAAATGGTAAATTTAATGATATATTTAGCGGTTAATTTAATGGTATATTTTAGCATATAATTTTCGCTTTCTTTATTTTATTAAATGTTCTCCCACTAGTAATAATAATGTTAGCAATAATACTGTCTTAATAACAACAGGAATTTATAGTATTATATGATTGATATATAATTATTATTTGTTTAAATTCAAATTATTAAGTAAATAAAAATTAAGTTTTATACAAATAATTTATTCATAATTTTTCGATGATTGCTCTAATAAAAATATGGTTACGAATGTATATATTTAATTTTCTAACTGTTATTTCAAAATTATTTTTAGGTATTGGACATCCCGCCATTGCAGAATATTTTTAATTTTTAATTTATATGTATATGCACTTTTCTATGATAAAATACTTGATATTATGAGATTATATTTAACGGATATTGATTTTTGTTGATATTTACATAACTTTTTTCAAAATTCTTTATAGATAACAATGTTATCGTGATCGATTAGTTGAATTTTAAATGTGTGGATACAAAAAAATTCATATGTCGAATGAGTACCCTTATATTAGCGGGATATTAATAATTGTATTAGGTGTTGGAATTAATTCGTAGCGTTTTACAAGTGATGGGAAGTACTTTCATTAATGTATTTTTTAATGCTCATGTGAAATAAATAACATTCTTTCATTAAAAAACGCTACGAATTAATTCCAACACCTAATAATTTTTGAAAAATAAAGAATTGTTAAATTTTATATAATAAATTTTTCACTATAATGTTCTTTAAAATCTCGTTATTATTGGGTTTGGCTCATCTCAAACAGTTGGTACCCGAGAAACTTTTGTACCCATACATATAAAAAATTATAATACGCATGTATTTTATTATTATTAAATATATTCCTTCGTAACCACTATTGCATGAGGCAATCATTCTATTCGTTTATTTTTAATAGGAGATGATTTTTAGTCATGTGTGGCAGAACATATTGTCTCGCGAATTTTATTATTATATTAAAGATATGATAAAAATGGTAATTGTAATTGACATGCTACCAAAATTATTACTGTCTCTAAGTAGTCTGAAAGATTCGGGATTCACACTGATTCAGTCCTGTAACAAGACCTGGTATTTGACGAATTACTTAACTTTTCTTTGCAAATGGATCTTGTAAAATTTATGTAGAATCAGAATATATTAAGTTCGCTTTCCACTATGAAGATTGTTCTTCTGTATCGGATACTAATCAGCATACCATGAGACGGAGAGATTTTGATATGATGAAATTATTGAGATAGTTATCTTGAACGCGATGAAAGTGCTGTTATAAATATATTAATGATTTTTTTATCGCGATATTATTAAATTTTATATTCGCAAATTAATAGTAAATACTTAATTAATATTAAATACAATCTAATTGTTGTTAATATTTTTTCTGCGTTTATCAATATTTCATTAAATATTTTTAGAAAAATTTGTGTTATAAAATTATTGCGATTTCATTAATGCGGAATACAAAATAATTAGACATAAAAATAAAAAAATAAATTAAAGATATACTTACCTGCAAAAACGGGTTATTAAATTTATTAGCTCGTTTGTTTTATGGGTGAGTATACTTACAAAGAAAAGAGGATCGCCAATAAAATTGACGAAGGTGAGTCTCGTTTTTGCTAAATTATACCTTAAATTGACAATATATGTTTAAAAAAGATTGAATTTATTAAAAGTCTTTATAATTGTTAGTAATTATAGAAATTTTGATAGTAATTATGTTTGAGTTATGTACTAGTAATTATATTTGGTAAAATACTAGTAATTATATTTGGTAAAAACGAGCTGAAATTTTGTATAAAGAAATATAACTTCGTAATTTTATATAAGATATTATAAGACAAAATTCATTAAATTAACTTGTTTGAATTTTCAATTTCATTTATTAAAATTCAATTACTTTTATTTACATATGTAGGAGATGCAAAATTAAAATTTTTTCGTTTAAGAAACTTAACCATTAAACTATCCCTCCTATAATCGGCACGCTTCTATCCTGAGGATTTAGTACAGAGACGAACCACATCTACTTTCGACGATACGATTTTATCGATAGTGTCAGAAAATGTATGTAGTCACGTAGTTCTCAAACTAAAAATGGATGTACTAGCGGTAGTGTACGGGCAATTTCGATGATAACAGAAAAAAGGCCGGTATAGCCTCTCTCAGGTTTCTCTCTGACCGAATACAAGATGTACACTTACCGACTAAAAAGTTGCAATAACTTTTTTTTTAATGGGTTTCGGAATGCAGTCTAATAAATTTATTCAATTAATATAATGAATTTATAATGAATTTATTTAATTAATACATTAATATAGACATTTTAATCCTAAATTGCGGATCGCAAACGTTCATTAGAAATTAAGAATATAATTAGATAATTTGGTCATACAATTAAAACAAAACGAAATTAAAAAAATCAATTCTGCGTGTATAACGGTGTCTCGTGAAATTTGTATATAGACGTGAGAAAATTATAATGCGCAAGTATATTTTCATTATAATTTTCATTATAATAAGTTAACTATAACAAATTATTTAAACCAAATTAAACAGATGTGTATAATAAATAATCAATAATAAAATATTAGACTTACGTGATAAACGCAAAGACTGCAAGTCGCTCGGTGAATATGTCAGTTCTATCTTTTGCTCTCATGTGACAGGCACAATCACATACTAAAGTATATATAAACATTGACAATTAAACAAAGATTGAATATTTGTTCGTATTGCATGTACTTACATGCTTCAATCAGCTCCTATTCACTCAACACGCTCGTTGAAATGAATAGGAGCTATGATAGGATGTTAGTGCATATTGGAGTATTTCTGGTAAAAAAAGTTGATAGAGAATGATTGAGAACGATAGGATTTCTATCAATTTGTATCATTTTCTATAAATTTATATCATTTTCTATCGTTGATTTTACGAGCATCACGATTGATCGAATATGAATCCTATCGTATTTTATCGGATTCTATAAGATTTGATTCAAATTAATGAATTCCAGATTCCATTCTCCTAACGGTAGGATTTTTCTATCGTTCTCTATTAACTTTTTTTTAGCAGGGATCCAAGCAAACCTTCTTTGTTTAATGTTGGCAAACAATAAGGATGTAATAATTCTGAAAACTGTGTTAAGCTGTGGTATTACAGTATTACATTTGTCATACGACAAAGCATTTCAAGCCTATTGATTGGCTACAGGAAAGAGAAGTTGACAAACTTCTCTCTCCTATATGGTCAATCAATGAACTTAAAATCTTTGTCGTATGACAAATGTAATACTGGTCTTACGCTGTGTTCTTACTGAAAAATTGACGCTTTAGATTGGGTAATAATAGTATACAAGCTTGCGATTGACTTGTAACTAATATAAAATAATCAATGTGATAACCTTAATTGTTTATATAGTTTATATGTTAGTTTATATGTTACACTCTCTAAATACTTATTATAATATTAATATTGAAAGAATCTCTGCATTAGTTTATTGTGTCCTTTTGAAATAGTAAGATCGCAATTATGCTGAAATATTCTTGATGTAAATAATTGATTGTGATAATACATTAATTATTGTTAATTATTATAAAATTTTATCTTAATTTTTCAACATATTTAGAGTAGACAAGTTACAAAGAAATAAAAAAAGTTTGTGGTTTCTCTAAATATAATATTAGGTGTTGGAATTAATTCGTAGCGTTTTACAAGTGATGGGAAGTACTTTCATTAATGTATTTTTTAATGCTCATGTGAAATAAATAACATTCTTTCATTAAAAAATATATAAAAAATATATAATAATAATATATGGAGAACAATCACAATTTTGTTTATCCTCACATAGGTCTCCAACATAGTTACGTTCAAAATATGTTTAATAAACATTAAAAATCATCTAATAAACATATAAGCTGAAAAATAAATGTTTACGTGTTTTAAATTATATATTTAATAAATGTAGTAAAAAACATTTATAGGACGTTTGTAACATCTATTAAACATTTCTTTTCGATAGTTTAAGATACGTTTTTATACGAAATATTTCAACGGTTTAATAAATATTTAATGTTAATTTTATTTCGGCATTTAGGCTGCGCGCGGTGAAGTGAGGGACAGGAACCAAATTGAAAAACAAGTTTAAAAGAATGAGTATATCAAGAACTAATGTGTTCAAATAATAAATATATACTTTATACATGTAACAAATATTTATTAAAACTTAATATATTTTTTTAAATAATTCTAAATTAAAACTAGAGTAATAATATCACAAATTGATCTCAATTCCCCGATCGCTTTTGTATGTGCAAATTCTGAGCACAACCTTATCCGGATAATGTTTCTTTATTTTATGGAGTACACAAATATGCGTCGAGCGTATAGGCCTGATTCAGGAATAATGAGAATACGTTGGCCAGGTGGAAGCCGTGGGGCCTCTGAATTAGACCTTGATCCGCCCACATCCACTTCTAACCCTCGTGAGATCCCAAGGCCCACCGCTGGCTATGGCACGCGTATAATTGGGCAACTCGTCCGATCTGATTATTTCAATCTTGCAGTCATAATGGGACCTGGAGGGCGCCAAAACAATTTAGATAAGGCTCATTGGAACGCGCGCAACAGATGCCATGCGAGCCCAAAGTGGTGCGGTTCAGGGCCTTGCAGGACCGATCAACAGTTTACATCGTTCTAGCTTTCATAATTAAGTAAATCCGCGATAACACATTGATAAATCAAAAATCGAAGTAGCAGCTCGTGTCCCGTGGATAAGAGTGGGATAAAATAAAAAAATTTATAGATTATAACAAGCAATTTATAGATTATAACAACATATAGATAACAAAGCATCTATTTTGATGCTATAAGCTGATTTTTTAATTGTAACGTAAAAACCACAAAATGTTTATTTTATAAATTTTAGATTATTCTTTACAAAATCTTTTATTAAATTAAAATAATTCTGATATTAAATTCTTTAATTAGTTTAAAGAATAAGAGAAGAATGATTGGATATCAGAAAAATAATTTCTATGTTCTAATTCTTTCAATGTCTGTGAAAACAATCTTACAGATTTCGTTTTTCTAATACTTAATACCCCTTCTCTCTCTCTCTCTCTCTCTCTCTCTCTCTCTCTCTCTCTCTCATACACATAAAATTATTTACGGTTCATTTCAATACTTTTTTAAATTTTATAGAAAACATATTTTATGTATAAACATAATAATATATATCGCAAAATTTGAAAAACTTTTAAAATTATGCCACAAAGTCGTCCCAATATAATATTCATTACATATCAAATAAATTATTTCCCTTCATTTTTCAACAATTCAACACGATTGCTGAAGCAGTTAATTCACAAGAACAATAAGTTCAGCGGCTCAAAAAGATTAAAGAAGTCCATTGTTCGTTGCGCTAATATAGTTCATCAAGCAAAATGACCATCGTTACTCGCAGACTCTTATGCGCTGGAGGCACAAAGGACGGGCATGATTACGTCGACAAAAATTAGGTTTCCGAGTTACCGGTGCAGACCCGTCATCGATCGCAGAAATTCCTTAGCAAACACCTACTCTTTCATTTTGGGCGATAGCCGACCTGCCGAAGACGAACGACGTTTAATGGGAGTTAAGAAGGAAAACGATAGAGACAAGAGAGGAAGCGGAAAAAAAGAAGGCAGAAATGAGAGAAAATAAGTAGCAGGTGCTCGTGGTAGGCACGGCATGCCATCGCCGGAACTTCATCATCCAAGATGCCACCCGCGTGCTCTCAGCCTTCACGAAACACCCTTTCCTCGAAATTTCCTGTTGCGATGACGTAACGCAATTCTTTCTCTCCCACATAGGGTTATTTAAATTTAATGCGCTAGAAGATGAAAAGAACAGCTCTACCATTGAATTTGCAAAGTATGTTTTTGAACACCCAACGAATTTGACGTAACATATTATTGGATTTCAAAGTTATTTTATTTACAATATATTAAAAATTTATTTAAAAAAATTTTAATAAATGTTAATAAAAACAAAACAATTTTAAAAACGCACTTGATTTTATATAATGTCGATTGAAATATATATAGGTATCTAAAATAAATGGCAATTCTTCGTTTACTTCATTAGAAGTAACACCTGAATTTACGTGACTATTTTTGTATTATTATATGTTTAAAATTAATAATGCCGCATGTTTGAAGTTTAATTTAGAGGCTATTCGCACATACAATTGCTTATTATCAACGTATCAGTGATTGCTGTTATTCATAGCATTAAGAACAATGTCTCCCATTTCATTTAGATAATGATGACGATAGAAACACGATAATGATGACGATGCAACGAGACAAAGGCATTGCAATTAGCAATAACCGGCTGTCGCTTAAGTGCAAAAACTAGTCGGATAATTAAGCCGACAGTCTTTCGTTGTAATCCATGAAATCTGCAATGTAATTAAATGATTCCGCAGCGGATATTTTTTGTATATTTTAAATAACGACCTTCTATCAATTAAACCTTCTATCAATTAATTAACAAATTAAAAATTAATAAAAATTATAAAATATATGAAAATAAACGAGTTTGTAAATAACACCAAAAACATTATTACATCATTGTTAAAACATTATTACATCATGCGAATAAAGCACGAAGAAATAAATAACAATGTAACTTATTATTACAATGTAACTTATTTCCTCGACCCATAAATATAGGTTGCTGAAAAATTGCGTGACTTTCATGGATTACACGGTTTGATGCGTTATTTATTTGATTAGCAGCGACAACGTGCAATCTCAATAAAGAGCAATGATATTAAAATACAAAAACAAGAATACGATAAACATCTAACTTGACCGAAATTTTAAGGTCGCGCAGGTTTAAACATGAAAATGCAAGACTGAACATGACGATTTTTCGTTGTGTTGGTCATCCGAAGAATGGAAATTCCAAAGGAATTTATATATTGTGAAAGTTCAACCACATTGTCGCCCTTTGGCAGTCAGTTCCACACGAAAAAAAGATCACCATTCACCCTACAAGTCTGTAACCTGTTACCGCGCGCAGCCGTTTGTGAGTGTCTCCTACCTTTTCATCAGTCTTCAGCATAAAGCACTTTGTAGTCTCGTCGGGTTCTACCGAGCAGTTAGGAAAAATCCCATTGTCGAGACCACCATAGAGAAACTGTTGAAAATGCAGCTTGTTGCTAAGCGCAATATGACGAAAATCGCGATCGTCAGCACTCCTATAGTCATTAACATCATGACAAATTATTTTGTATGTGTCCTTTCCATTATTGAATATAAAGAGAGCTTATCTTTGATGAATACCAAGTTTGTAATTCAAATTTACCTTTGCTAACTATGATAATTCTCCATTGAATACTAACATTGATCCACCCTTCCTAAATTATTTTTCCGAGAAATACTCGAAAGTCCTTTTCGACAAAGATGTTAATCTAGGAACGATAGAATCCTCGTCCCGAGACAAGATTCCCGATGAGTTCGTTACTTTCCTCCTATGCAAAGGAGATAAAATATTCAACTGTGCAGCGCTATCTCGAACTAGTGACAAGTTTCGTGTCTGCATCGATACCAATCTTTATATGATCTTCTGTAAGCCACAAAACAGCATCTGAATCATGCATTAAGCTTCAGAGAAGGACAGATTTAATTAAAAAATAGTATTATTTCTTTTTTTTTCGATTATTTTTATCAACGTACAACAGGATTATGAAAGAAACATGGTTTCACGAAGTTCAATGAGTTGCGGGAAGACTGTTTATGGATTCCGATCTCGTTGTTCGTTCACGGCACAAGGCGCATCGGAAGGGTTGAGGGAATGAGAATGGGACTGGGATCGGAATGGGAATGGAATTCGAAGCCCTCTTCCTCTCCCTCTCCCCCTCTCTCTCTCTCTATATATGCGTGCGTCCGGTACGTTCATTCACCGATCCGTCCATTCATTCTACGCTCAACATTGTTGCATCTAAACGCGTACCTGAGCCATTCAATTCAGCCTTCAATCGAGATGCTATAATAAGATCATTTTTGTGTACATACATGTATATATATAAAACATAACTCTCTTTCTCTAGAAACCCTTATAAGAGTCCTTTCTGAAAATCTATATATGAAGAAAAAATAAGCTTTCATTTACAGATATCGAAAATATAGTTATACATCTGTTCTTTATTCGCTTATGATTAACAATGAATTATAAATTGAATGTAAAATCACAAGTGGAAGATTATAAAATATACTGTGTATTTAATAGATATTATTGTATATAATATTATTAATATTTGAAATGCTAACATGGGCCGGGATTTTGTTTAAGAGAGAGAGAGGAAACAAATTAGAGATGAGACTTTTGAACCTGGGAGACAGTCGAATATGAATTGGATATCTACTAGATTTGTTTTGTCTTATATGATTATTTTTAATTAATTATCAGCAAATTACAAATCACACATATTTAATTAACTAATCATTAATAGTTTAAGCGGTTTTAATTATTTTTCTTCTTAAGATTTAGGGGGCGCCAAAGAGAGCTTATTTCTCTTAATTACGTCTATGAGTGTTGACATTAATTTGTATGCTAATAAATGCAGTTGAGAGAAAGGACATATTAGTAATGTAATTATTTTATATATTGCAACTATTTATACGCGAATCATGATAAAATATTTACTGTCGCTTAAGTGAATTCCAGCCAAAAATTCTTCTGCTAGTCTATCAACAGATACAATGTCTCTGTTAGAAATACTACCTCTAAAACGTTCACGCATTATTGAAGCTCATTTTGAGTGGGTAACTTGTTTTCCAAACCATTTCACATACATACTATCAATATATTTCCTGGTAGATTTTGTTCGGAAAAAAAGAAAGAGAAGAGAGAGAGAAAGAGAGAGAGACAGAGAGAGAGAGAGAGGAAAAGGAAGAATTATTAACATTTTCCCAAGTACAGTTATTTACAAATAATTATAATAGATATGAATTTGGACTGTAATGAGAATAAATATAATCTTGAATAAGGAAAATTCTATATTCGATCAAAGCAGATGTCAGTGCTTAAATATTTCGATATGAATTAATATATTTATCTAATTTTGCAAACCATGCGCCGAAATCTTTTTCTTGAAACGCAATCGTGAACAGTATTAGAGTAGTAGTATCACAAATTAAATAATTGACAAGCAATTTAATAATTTTAATGCTGATAAATATGACAGTTATTATATTGCTCGTCAATTTAATACGTAATATCTTAGAAGGATATTAATAATAATCTAGGTATTTTAAGAACCGTATAATTACTTAGAGCTATAATTATAATAAAAAATTAATCGTATTCAAATATTATTTCTTTTAAATGTATAACTTACCTATAAGAGTCAATCATATTTAAAATAACACTATTTAAAATATATATTTTAACGATCTCTATTTATAATAATATTTTTTTAGTTAACTCTTTCAATAATTTTCAATTCAATCCCGGTAAAAAATTTTTCATGCATGTACAATATATATATATATATATATATATATGTATGTGTGTGTATAAACACGCATAAATTTCATAAACATATATAATTATATATAAAATATGTCCATATATGTTCATACATTCTTTTTTCTTTTGTAAAATTACTTTTTAGTGTAATAATAGTAACGTGAAAACATTAAAAATAATTAAAAAGGTAATTTTCGTACTATTTGTTTAGAAAAAAAATCAAATTTAAAGAAATGTAAACAAATTATTTATGTATAATTATATATAAAATTATGCATAATTATGTATGAACAATTTTTTTTACATTTTCCCAAACTTGTTTTTTTTTCTAAAACAAACAATGCAAAAATTATCTCTTTAATTATATTTTCACATTACTATTATTATTTCTATTATACTAAATAATAATTTTACAAAAGAATGAGAGAGAAGAATGTATGAACATGTATGGATATATTTCATATATGGGTCATCTAAAAAATATCCGCGGTACTTTGTCACTAGATATATGACCATCAACACACATCTAGTGACAAAAAACCACGGATACTTTTTAGATGACCCAATATAATTGCACATATTTATGAATATTTATATATGTTTATATATATCTATACATATTCATGCATGAAAAAGTTTTTTACCAAAACTCAAGAAATAATTCACACACTGTAAAAATATTATTTCCCAAAGAAACTTCTTTTCGAAACTCACATTGTAAGTATAATCAAAGAAAGGGAATGTTCCCGAACGAGCAAAATTTTTCGAGACCCAAAACTAAATCGTGTGTGTCGGCTCTGATTCAAACGTAATTGATGCGTCGACCGCACGCGCGCTCGACGCACGTAGTGGGGATAAGGAGGGAGTCTGCGGCGCCGGCCGGCGCGGCGTGGCGGAAGAAGGGGGAGTGGAGGGGGAGACTTACGGACGCGCACCTATAAGCTGACGCGGAACTCGGAAGAGCGGCGCTCTCAGTGGCATTCGTCTGTGAGCCGCTGTGTTGTGCGGTCGCCTTCATATTGTTCTAGGTATATTAAACGACACTAATAAAAATCGGTTGCCAGTCAATTTTCCGCGCGTGTTTGTTAACCCTCTCGCGAAAGAGTTAGTCGGCACGATCGTCCGCACGCATGAGCCGAGAGAACATCACGGTTTTTCCTAGTCCTCACATGCCGGCGATAGAAATCTAAAAGTGGAGGGTGACTTTTCACTCATCCACGATCTCTTATTTTTTTTCTGAGAAACAATCCGCACGCGGCGGTCGTCGTCGTGCCGTTATCGAGGGAAATCAGCGTGACGCGGGAGTCGTGGAACGGTATCCACTCGCCTCTGCATGGTGAAATTAACGCGAAAAGTGCCTGCACGCTCCGTTTCGTCTCGCGAAGACGGAAAGAAATAAAAGGTGGAGGGAAACAGGAAGCGGGACACCGCGAACCGAGGACTTCCTTTTCTTGCGTAACTCTCGTTCTTCGCGAGTTCGTTGATTCGTTTTATCGGAAGAGGACCGTCGTGAGGACTCGACGAGTGACTTGGAAATTCTTCTTGAAAGAGCGAAGTAACCTTAATAAGTGTGCTGTGACAGCTGCGGAAACAACCTATCCTGGAAAATGGAATCGACGGGGACCCTCCTGCTAATCGTCCTTCTGGGAGTTGCCAGCTGTCAAAGTGAGTATTTTCCAATCTTCGTGTATACATATATAAATCAGTCGTAAGCCGGACTGTCACGTGCCGTCGAGGATTACTACACTTCTGTTCGGGGTCGCGCCCGACACTGTAATTCACGCGGTGGCTTCGCATCCCGGCGGAATCGGGAGCGATCGATTAAAGCTTCGTGCTTGCCCCGCGAATTACGCGATGAATGAGTCGAATGAGATCAACCGAGCACGCTTAGCGATTGTGTACCTTGAAATGAGGTGAAAATTATGTAAAGCCTACGGCTTACATACACGATGTATGTTTTCCTACTAAATTGCGTGCGTTTTAATAAATTACTAGCAATTCTACGTTCTACGTCGTCCAATACTAATTTAGTAATTTAAATAGTTTAATACAAAAATCACGGAAGCCTACGCTGGTTCTTAATGTGACAAATCTTAATATAATATTGTCGTTTTAAGTACGTTTATAACGATCTAACAAATAGACATTTTAATTAAACTTTAACTTTAACTCTTATTTATACAATGATTTGCTCGCCACAAGTCCTTTACTATACACAAGTTAATATTTAACTGTACATACATCAAAATGTACGAAGTATAATAATTACGAATAAAAATGTCAAATTTCTATACTGAAATCCAATGCAATCTGTAGATTTTTCAAAGTGAGAGTTTAATTAATTCGTTGATCCTAGCGATATTAACAAATATTGATTGCATCAAACAACGAGCAGGAAACTGGCTGCGCAAATTACTTTTTCTTATAATAATCATAATAAATATTGAAGGATCCTATTTTCTGAATCTGCACTGTTTAGAGAGTATTTTTAGCTCTTCCAATGAACCTCCATGTAATTTACGCTCCGAGAAATGCGATTGCAGTGTTAGTAGTCACAAGTCCCCGCGATCTACCACCGATATCTCTCCACAGGCTGTCCATTGATAGATGCTAATTCACGGCAATTATATCGGGGGGAACGCAGGATGGAAGCGCCGGCATCGTAATTTGCGCAGTAATGACACATTTTCGCTCGTGTCGCGGTTCAGTGAGTCTTTTGTGTGGCATCACGCGGGAGGGAAGGAGGGAGAGGAGGTTAGAGGAGAACCCCGATTTATTCCGTGGAGACAGATCCTTTCGTTTCGATTTCGAGATAGGCATCTTTCAGAAGCCAACTCCGATTTGTTAAATAAATTCTTGATTCATCACCGGAGCACGCGATTAGCTTCACCAATTTTCTTTTTATTTTTATTTTTTTTTATTTTGTGAAGTCGATCAACTTGGCTTCCGAGAGACTAACGCCCGCTCTTTCATTGATCAAACACATTTTATAGGTACTGCGACGATATCGTCCGCATTTTCGTTGATTCTTCTCGTTTCGTGCATCGCGAAATGCGCGTTCGCCAGCACGCAATCACGGGTGACATCGCGAATTCAATATCACCAATACACAACTGATTATCTATGTAAGAAGAGCCGTTGCGGTGGCATGCATCAGCACTTTATCAGTGGAATCATTTAAACTCGAACGCAGCAAGTAGCGGTAGTGTGCCGAATAAATTTTCTATTTTTTTCACCTTGCAATAAATTAAATATACATTAAAATAAATTTTTTTTTATATTTGTGATTATAATTACATGTTACCGTTATTACAGTTATTATTATTATTGTATAATGTTAGTAATAATAACTATTTATATAATTCTATCAAATATATAATTATCACTGAAAATAATTACAAATTGTAATTATTCTTATATATATTTATTGTTATTAGTTATGATATCATTGTATATATTGATGAAAGGAACGACTCTTTCGATTTTTTAACAGTAGATATTTATTTAAAAATCTCCATGCGGTGTGTGTGTGTGTGTGTGTGTCTGTGTGTGTCTGTGTGTTTGTGTATGTGAATCAGAATTCATAATTTTATGACCTTTTCGAAAATATATATACAACAGGAAGTAAAAAAATTGCTCCACCTAGATTGTGTTCGGAAACATCACCTGAGTACTCCCATGTATCATCTTATTCTTGTTTAACATTGGATGAACAACAAGGATAAAATGATACGTGGATGATGTTTCCGAACGCAGCGTCAATGATTTATAGAACGTATACAATTATTATATAATTATATTATTACTAACATTGTAGTAATAATCATAATTGTAGTAACATGTAATTATAATCACAAATATTAAAAACTTTTCTCTCAGTATAATTAGTTGCTGCAAAAAATCAAACTTACAGAATGCATGACGCGTAACATGACGTCTTTCTTTCATTCGGAAGGAAAGAACTTTTATCAAATCTTTTAATTTAACGGTCATTGATTTATGAATAACACACAAACGTTGCTTTTTTCTTACAAACGATTAAATCTGTGATGTTGGAAAATTATATTTCTTTCTGTTTGGCCAACAAACAATGATACAAGCCCAGAGTTTATACTAGTAACGTATTTGCTTTAAAAGTCTATAATTATATAAACATGAGCTAACGGTATTGCAATTATCGCGCTTTCAACGAGCGAGTTCTTATTCATCCCGTGTACGCCGTTAAAAGGAGACTATAAGCGTAAAAGATCGGGCATTGGTCGGAATAGATACGAAGTTACGAATGCAGATTGCAAGTCACGATTGGAATGTCACGGTGTGCACGTGGGTTGCACCTTATGTCGCAACGGTCGAACGAATCATACCGATCTAAACTAATCTGTTGAATCTTTATCGTGAATATTTTGCAAGAATTTCCAAATCCTTGGCGTATCTTTAAATCTATAACAGTGACTGACAAGATGAAAAATCTGTCAGAGAGAAACAATACATATACAGAGTATTAGTTAAGTATGTTGTCATAGATTTTTTGGTTTATTTCAAGTAAAAAAGTCCATATAAACATGTGTCCTAAACGGCTTAGTTTCCGAAATAAACAAATTTAAACGTGTAATAATAATCTGTTTATTTGAAAGAAATGGCTTGAACTAGTCAAAAGCTAGTCAAGTTAACTAACACTCTATATACAGATTGAATTTGAAATAGGTTAATGAATTTTAGGAATGTATTCTAATGCAAAATCCTTTAAGAAAGAAATTTAAACGTAAATATGAACAAACTTTCTTCTTGTTATCTTGTTTTCTTTTGTATTATGAACATTTCGACGTATAGTTTATAAATCTTCGTAATTATTTGAGGTTTAAGACAATTGCAGACGTTCTGTTAACATCGAAAAATTTTTTTTTGACTTTATTTTTTACGATAATATAAAAAAATGATAACCTGTAGAAAATTTATTTGAACATGAAAGATCGTAGGACAGATTTTTTGTAGTAGTATATAGTTCTATTTTTTAATAACTTTTTCTGATTACTTGAGAATGTGTATATATATATATATATATATATATATATATATATATATATATATATATATATATATACTCGCAAATTTCTCAGATCTAAATAGTACAAGAAATGTCAAATCTGAAAGAAAAATACATGAAAGAAGCATTGTAATTGTTCCAGATATTTAAGAATCAGATTCATGACAAAATGAAAATCTTAAGGCTTAAACTCATAAAGATTTGAGGGCTACATTTCTCAAAGCAATCCGTGAAAGAAATCGCAACTGATTATATGGATTTTTAGAGATGAATTTGTATGTATACTATGGTATTGTTAAGTGACAATAGTGTCCATAGAATAAAGAAATATTTTTTGGAACGAGAGCAAACCTGTACGAATCTGCAAAAAAAGCAGTTAAAGGAGACCTTTAAAACGAGCTTCTCGGTTACAATACATTCACACATATATATATATATATATGTATATCTTTCTTTCTATCTGTCTCTTTTTTTGCTCTCTCTCACACACATACACACACTCTCTTTCTCTCTTTCTTTCTCATAGTTATATATTCACCTAATCTTTAAAGAAATGCCGCACGCCTTTACACCTTCGAAGATTCAGGTAACGGAATCGCTCAGCTGCTTTATAAAGTACAGAAAATCTAACAAAATATGCAGAAAAAGTAAGAAAAAATATTTCCCTTGTCGACGTGTTTAGTATAGCTATTATTATTTCGGTATTCAAGTCAAGTACATTTTCAAATCAAGTGCACTATAAGAAACGACAGTATTTTTTCCCATATAATAATCCCATGTAATAAAGGTTTTTATGGCAATATATTATAACTATTATATTGCGGTTAATTTTTTTTAGTTTCATGAGTTGTAAAATAAATTTTCAAAGACTACGATATCTTAAAATCACGCACTCTTTTTACTTCTTCAATAAAAACAAAATCTTCATTTACACATAAATTTTTTTTATATCGCGTTTTATATATGTTATCATGTATTCCTTTATACACTGTATTCTGATTAAACGCAACCAATTTTAAAGATCGTTGCATCACATTGCATAAAAATCCATAATTCACCTATGAAAAGCGAGAGAAATTGATCTATATATTATTTTAAATATATGTATATATATGTAAAATTATAATTTTATTTAACTAAGTAACCACTTTGCCAAGAATGTAGTTCGCGACGGAAATTTAGTATCGCCTTGTCAATTTTTCATCGGATTAAGTTAACGAGCTACGCGGCGATTCTCACGCTCGGTAGATAATCTTGATTCATAGAAGACTCTGACTACCTTCGTGATCAACGGCAACCTCTGTAAGGAAACCAACCCATGCTCGAGAAAAAATGTACTATATAAACAAAAATGAATATCCTTGATGTAAACTGTACTTATTTTTACGTTATGATTTTATTTACCATAAATTTTTGAAATCTTCATGTATAAAACAAAGAAATTTAAATTGACAATATTTATATTTTTTGCGGCTTTACGTGTTAGTTATAATAATTAAACTAAATGTAAATTATTAATACAATAACGTTATTGTAGAAAAATTAAAAAAGATAACACGGACGTAATTTTACTTGTACAGATATTAATAATTCCGTCATTCACGAGATTAGTCATAAGCTCGTTTTCCCAGATATTTCCCAGGTGATTCGGTACTGTAAGGTCTTTATCGGCATCTCAACGGTCAATGTTTTCTAATTCAAGCTACCTGATCTCATGCTACGGAGTGCTAAATTTATGTCTCAGTCGTCGATCACCATCGATGAGTCTGTAGTTCAATATCAGCGGTTCATTTAAAACTATTTTATCCTGAAATATTTATGTTATATATTAAAATGTCTTAAATATTAAACTGTCAAATACGCAGAGATCTTTTCTGTGAGAGAAGATAATTCTATTTTTCTTTCATTCATGCACCAATTAGCGGCATAGCAATAATCTGCCGTATTTTTTTTTCATTTGCATGAGAAAAAACTTGATAAGAATATCCGTGAAGTGTGTGATTATCATCGACACGACTTGGCGACGGTGACTTTCTTTCGATATACCAAAACGAAGTTCTTGCTCGTCGCCGCCGTCCAATTTACACCTTTGCGCGGTCAAACTCGACAAGAAAGGGTTCTCGAGAGGCCATTAGGACGGGCCCGAAAATGTTGTTCTTTGCGCGCAGGGACTTGGGTTGCGATGTTGGTTATTTCGGTCTTCTCTCTGGTCCAGGGTGTATCAAGGGCAGCTCCGGAATGACCGTGTGACGTGTATATTTTAAGAATATCGATGTGAGACACGGATATTTATTCTGCTTATCAGTAAAAATATAATGAGAGAATATATCTTCAATACGCTACATATAATATTATATAATATTATACAATATAATAATATAATATAATATAATATTATACTTTATTATTCCTATTCTGACATAAACACACAATAAAAGGAAAATTACATAAATGAGAAATGGATCGTATGGATCATATTTTTGAATGATTTTATTAAACAATACATGTGTGATAATTGTATATTATTCATAGACAATGAGATCTCTTCAATTAAAACGTTGGAAGTTTACAGAAAATAATTTTATGAAACAAAACATATTGTATGATGATTATAGATTGTTTATATATAATAACATGTTAGAGAGGAATTCCGTTAACTGAAAACAACGTTGAAAATTCGATAAACTGAATAAGAAGTTCGTTTATAATTTTTATCTTGAATATTGTGATACATATATTATATTGGCTCGTAGCTCTTTTCGTATTGAATTTTAATCATTTGAGTCGTTTTCTTATAATTTTAATTGAATAAGAAGTGACAACTACATTCCACGTTTATTATACGAAATGCTAGATGGGGATAAAAACACGACCATCCAGAAAGTAATAATTATTCGAAACCAACGAGACTTTCTTGTCGAAGAAAAAAACAAAATAATATTGTTGAAAGATCCCGTGATCTTAATTAAATACCTGGCGAACGCTATAATTATTGGCCGCTTGGTCAGGAAATTTTGGCCACCCAACTGTCTTCGAACTTGTCTTGGAACGCACTTAATCTCTTTGTAAATTGGATCAATTAAGTAAGCCCTGTCAAGCGAAGGGTCCAATTTAATTGACTGAGTATGTCAGAAGGCGATAGCATCTTCAGCCGCAGACTTATTTAATAAAGTATAGTTAACAGTGGTGTAGACTTCACTGTGAATTTCTCTTCGAAAAAAATGAATAAAACATAAGAATATATCAATTAATCCATTTTATATATGAATTAATTTTTATCTTTTAAAACTTAAAAATTCCGTAAAAAGTATTTGAAATGGTATCGAGGTACAGACGATCACAATACATTTTTTTATTAGGTGTTGGAATTAATTCGTAGCGTTTTTAATGAAAGAATGTTATTTATTTCACATGAGCATTAAAAAATACATTAATGAAAGTACTTCCCATCACTTGTAAAGCGCTACGAATTAATTCCAACACCTAATAATTAAAACACTTTTTATTTAAAATCTGGTAAGATGATTAATATAACACAATAAAATTTAAATTTAATTAAAAAAATATTACAATTTTAAAATTGTCATTTGACATCTACGATAAATTTTTTAGACGATGGCGAAAAGTTCATCGTTTGCCAAGTTTTAAAGGAATAATAAAGATCTAATAAAGATAAATCTTTTGATATTTTTAGTTTGACTCCAATTAATCTATCAAAAGAAAGTAATTAAGTTCTTGATTGTTGGTGGAAAGATATCCGCGAGTTCCGCGCTGTAATATCCAGAGAGATAAGTCCCGTGGATCGGATCGGACGAGTTTTGCCACTGCGAGGTGATGTGACGCAGCAACGAGCCGAACGAACACGGGACAGGTTTAAAGCCGGCGCGGCGGCATGACAGAGTCGCGCGCTTAATTCGCCCCGTTGCCTCAATGGCACCTGTCGTCTCTGACCGACGGAGAGTCTGGCAGCAACAATGTTACTGCCATTAATCACGATCATCGGATGCATCACGCGCCGTCTCGTCGCCGCCCGATGCGGTGGTTTCCCGCCGTTGACGAGAAGCCCTCGTTCTTGCCGCGCGAGCAATGTCATCCATCATCGCGCCGGCGACAGCCGTACAGTATCAAAAGCCATTCCAACTGCGTATTCCGATTGCGTACACGAAGAGAAGTCAGCCCATTCCGACCCAAAGTTTCGAAAGTTCGCAGACCCTGAAAATAAGAGTCGTCAGCCATTAAAACGATGGTTCTTAAGCTGCGAGCCAATCCAGATTGTCTGCAAATAGCTTTAGACAGATTTTTTAAATATAATTTTTGTAAATTTTTCACGTGTTTGTAAATTTAAAATTTTGTTTATTCTAAACGTTGCCTTTAGAATTAAGTACCAAACTGATCTTATTGATTGTTTCTATTTTTTAAATTATGTATGATATACTTATATATGGTATGATATTAAATAATTGTGTAAAAAATTAAAACATTTTTTGGAAGAAGTTGGGATATAATCCTGAAAATTCTCTAAGTCTGAAAGAGAGACGAAAAAGAGGAGAGAAAGAAAGAGAGCTCTCTCAATGAAACATGTGGGTGCTACTACATTAGGACGCATGCCAACGTAGCGGCCATTAAGAAAATAGATCAAGTTCTCGGCCAACTCTGAATTGAGTTTCCCCCTACGCAGGTTAAACCGTTTTGCGACGAGCGGCGGAAACTCTTTGATCAGACGATGAGTCTCCATTTCTCGTCGACGTTTTTCGCGAAGGTAGTTTACCGTTTCGAATTAGGTGGAATAATTCTCTTTTTAAAACTGAATCATTCTACTTTCAATTTTATCGTGTAAATGTATGTCAAATTCTTATTATAGTTCTTTAACAACTTTGACATTATTACGTTAAAATTTATTATAATAAAATTGCAACATTGAATATTTTTGTTAATTTTTTTATTTTTTGATGTTAATTTTTTAATTATTTTTTAACATTATCTCTTTATTTCTTTTTTTTTATTATTAATACGTACGTAGGAAACAGTAAAAATTTTAAAGCTGATAAAATGGGTGTTTAAACAAGCAGGTAGGATGTATATGAGTAATTATTATTCACTGGTAATAAGATCAGCGTGCCATCACGCGTAGCTAGTGCTGTCCACTTGTAGTAGTTTAGACGATGAAAGGGCAAGAATCGCGATCCGATCGATTACAACGGATTATGGAACATCAACGGAATAGAACGGGATACAGACTGCCTGGCATTTCTTCTTACCAGGCCAGGAAATTAGAACCATTTCCAGAGCAATTTCCTGCCCCCAAGTACATATGATGCCCTCACTCTGCCCTTTCATTCTCGCACGACGAAAGGGCCATCGTGATATTAATCTAGCCGCTTTTAAGGGTGGCGCGTGGAAAGAGCAGATGCAACATGCAGCTAAATATCGATATTTAGGTGCAGCTCGTTAAATGTGAAAGTCATACGCTAATTTTCGTCGAGTCGTACTTTTACCCTTGTTATTAATTTTTCAATATTCTTTTAATAAAATACGTGTTTGATAAATAAATGATTGATAAAGAGAATTTATTGTGTCACAAGTGACAATCTTGAAATTGATATCCTCACATTCAATTTTAATTTAAATAAATTGAATATATCTTTTTATTTATACCTAAAGCAAAAAATATGGGACACTATTGATATAATTATAGCTTATATTTTCTGCGAGAAAGTGTTTCATTTCATTTAAATTTAATATTTATGTTCTACTTGTGTCATATTAGTTTTATCTGTTTTTCTTTATATTATTCTACTTTAAACAATTCTTTTAAACAACTTTTATCATTATTATATTTCGCAATAACGAACATTTAATACATAGCAGTCGAGCCAGTTATCATCTGGTTCATGGGTTAGAATGGCGAAGCATCGTGGGCGGCCGAATTCTGATCCGCGTATTATAATACAGCCCTCGGTTGGAAGGGAGCTGGGATCGTATCAGAATTCTTCTTCGGAGAGTCAGCCCTTGAAAATTCTAAGGAATATTTCGCATGGGAGGTCCTCTTCTTGTTGAATCTCTAAAGAGTATCCTGTTCCGAAATGGCTCGATATTTTTGAAGCATTGGAGGAATCTAAAAAGACAAGCGGGATTTACTTTTTTCCGATGAATCATAAACAGATAGAATCTTTATATAGTATAACTGTATATATTATTTTAACAAAAAGAGAGCAAAGGAAAGGGAAATAATGAAATATTAAAATCTTAAAATATTATATATTTCTTCTATGTTTTATTGTAATTACATTAACAGCAATAGAATTACTATTTCGTTTGAAATAATTTTTTCCAATGATTTAAAGAGGCTGGAATATTCTCGATTCCACTGTATAGAATCAGAGTTTAGAATTACTGTGCGATTAGAATTTAGAAACATTAGTGAATGTTTAGAAATCACCGCGCGGTTTGACTACTAACATCCGTCGTAGAATGTGTTTCCGTACGAGAATAGTTTTCGAGACTGGTTCTGTGTCCCGCGGAAACGTTTACGACGAGAACCATAACTGATGATGAATCATATTCGAGTTCATGTTAAGGAGAGTTGAGAGAAATGTGCTTTAACTGCGTTTATTCGCAGATCGTTATTACAAAGTCATTTTCAAACAGGCTTAGCTTATCTTAAAAAGAATTTGGTATTTTGTGATATCAAATTATTTCGTATATATCTAATGTACATAATAATGATTGAATATACATGTATGCAGCATTCAAAAGTTAAAATTTTAAAAATCAAAAGTTAACAATTTAACAATAAAATTAATTATTATAATTGTCAAATATAATAACATTAAGTTAAAAATTTGTATATCAATAACATCATAACGAGTATATGTTTCGTTTCTTATTAATAAGCAGCAAAGCCATTTTGTTGAATAATAACTAAACGCGAAATGACCTAAGAGATGTTTAGATATCTCAACTACAATCGTGGATTAAATTACTATTACTACGTTTATAGAATAATTAAAGAATGACTCAATGAGATGAAAATTTTCCGTTGCAGTTAATTGACTTTTGAGAATTCCCAGACGAGTACATCAATACCAGCCATATAGAAAACTTATTAAGTTAGTGTTTTGTACGAATGGTAAGAATTTATTAAAATTAGAGTTCTTTTAACAAGTTCTTTTATAGAAAAATTCCAAGAGGGATGTTTTCTGACAAGCAGACATTGGCGATGTTGCAGGCAGTCGGAAATCGTGGGTGGAAAAAGTGATCGGCAATTTTCTAACGAAGATCGTTGTACGTTATTGCATCGCGAGTGGGCCGAAGGATTGATATGCAAATGTATCTTTTACGCTCCGCAGGCTTCGTTGGTTATACGGCAAGTCAATAGATTGCGGAAAGGAAAAATCTATTCTTTGAATATGAAATATACATTGAATCAAGGAAACGATCGATCTCTTATTGTTTTTATTCAACAGGTGATTTAATATTGATTTGGCTTCAGTTATATTTTAAAGTTGAAAGGATTAAATTACATGAATTGGCAAGTCTAAAATTAATTTATAATGTTCATATAGAGAGTGATTATTTTTTTCTTAGCCAAAATTTTTTAAAATATAATAAGATATTAAAAAGCAATTTCTTCTTGATTGCAAAGTTTATATTTTGATATCAACATCAAATGTCTGATGGTAATTGGAATTTATGGAAAGGTATTTGTAAATCTTACAAAAACTTTATTAAAGCACTAATTCTTTTACTCGTCTTTTTCTTTAATTTTATGTCGTTATGTTTGACATAAGCATATATACGTGAAACTAGTTGACATTGATAGGTTTCATTGGTTCTATTGTAATTAAATTCATTTACTGAAACAAGTTCTCGCAGGTTTATTCGAATCATTATTTCCTAGAAGAGTTCCCCTTCTCTCTCTCTCTCTCTCTCTCTCTCTCTCTTCATGGCCGGTAAGATACTTAAGTTCAAGTGCAACGTTATGACGGACGCAGTCTTTCATTAAATAAATTTCGCGATGCAAATGAAAGTTGCGTGCAATGAATGTCGGTTTTTGTCGCTGGCTCATCGATCGTTAAGTGCCACAATTTACGAACGGCAGTACTCTCGTTAATTTCCTTCGACCTGTTTGCAGCACCGACTGACGCGATCGTAGAATCACGTACGTATCGGTCCTACTTCCCCGCCCATTCTCTACTCATATTTCTTATATGAATCACACACAGACGTAGGATTAATTTTTGTTGCGTGCGAAGGCGCGTGTCTTCCTTGACGACAACGCTATTTGAGATCAAGATTACTACGTTAGATTTTCTTATAAATTTTCTTATTCCAATCAGGGTCAACTCTCCAATCATTTAAAAAAAATGTATGATTAATTGTATAAAATTTAGTTAAATTAAATTAGTCTAAAATAAAATCTTATTAGTTTATTGAATTATAAAAAATGAAAATAAAATTTAATGAAATTATATTAAATTAAAAACTATATCGTTTTAAATTATTAAATTGTATCAAATTACATTTTATATAATCTGAATTTAGTTTAATTTAACGATTATACAAAATAGTGATTTGAATTCAGTTTTTAAGGTTCTAGCTTTCACTCCTAGGGGATTCAAAGCAATTTAAGTTCGATCGAAACAAATCCCGCGTTGCGTCCCATGCTGCCGCTCCCTTTGTCTCAGGGAATTCAATGGCTTCGCCATTTCGCATCCCGAGCAGCTGATAGCGAAGCCAACGACATCACTTTCCCACAGTTGCTACGGCGGTTCCCATTTCTGCCTTCTTCTCTCGTTCGTTCCGTATGACGAGCAAATGTTCGATCGCTTGGAAAATAACGGATATACACTTCAACGTCGCTCGCTGTCATTCCCGAACGAAACTTTCGAGCAGAACGTAAGCGGAAAACCGCAGAGGTACGCGTCCGTTCGTGAGGATCGCTGCGAGGATCGCGTAAAATCAATTATAATACGTTTCCGCATTGAAAGAAAAAAATCGTAAAAATGAAACGCTGTCCTAAAGGTTGCCATCTGCAATTATATTAAGTGTTTACTCTATTCTAATACACTGAGAAAGAAATTAAATTTCAATAAATATTTATTTTAATAGTACCAACCAAATATTTATTAAATATAAAAATATGTTTATTTGATACAAAAAATGTATGATTAATTATATAAAATTTACTTAAATTAAATTAGTCTAAAATAAAATTTTATTAGTTTATTGAATTATAAAAAATGAAAATAAAATTTAATGAAATTATATTAAATTAAAAACTATATCGTTTTAAATTATTAAATTGTATCAAATTAAATTGTATCAAATTAAATTGTATCAAAAAAACATTAATTTGTTTTAACAATCACTTTTATTAAGAAAATATTAATTTATTGTAAGTAAATGTTTAGTTGGCGGTATTCAAATAAATTTTGTTCTCAGTGTATTATAATTTCGTGATTGGTTTTATGTTATGCGACACACAGAAACTTTGGTTTCGATTGAAATAATTCCATCATGTTATTAAAACAAATCTTTGTACCAAATTATACTGCAAATCTGTTATGAATAATATATATATATCGGAAGGAACAAAGACTGTTTCAAAGGGAATGAATTCTCGCTTATCTCATCATAGCGTCTCTTACGTCTCTCACGTCTCAAGAGTCCCAATACACGAATGAGCGTCCTTAAGAATGAAACAGAATTGAATAATTCAGCAAACACCGAACTCAAGGGGGCTGAGAAGCGAAAAGCGAGTATCACGCACATCGGGAAGGTGTGCGTGAGCCTCAGACGCATTCATCTTCGAGAGTTTATGCTGGTGCAACGCGCACAGCCTCCGATCCTATCCGCCCGGCCCCCGAAAGAGCATCAGACTTTAATGCCTCGGACACTATGGGGAGTCTAAATCACCCCCAAAACCCTCGCGTAGCAATCGATAGAAACCTGCTTGCTCGTAGAGGAACGAGGGGATGACGTGACACGCGTTTCGAGGGTTGTATAAACGTTGAGTGTAATATTACTTCGTGGACGATAGTGGTTTCACATTCCTTTGTAGTGCGTCCGAAATTTCTGTTATTTATTGTTCATACAACTGCTCGACTTGCTTTTTGTCTGTTTGCTTTTCTGAATAGTCGAGCCAAAAGAAGATACAAGCTCGATCAAAATAGGATAATGTATTGCAGGATAGATATGTGACTCTTTACAATTGCTGCAAGTAGTCTATTCAAGTCTACAAATTGGGACATTATATTCCGCTAAAAAAGAAATCAATTTTACATCCCGGATATTTTCATTTTGTACTTTTTACTTCTTTTTGTTTCGGAAAGTCTTTTAGGAGGAAAAGAAGGAAAGGAGAGAGAGAGAGAGAATATATTATATTTAGAAATGTTTAAGTACAGTAAGATATAATAGAAATGCACATTCTACTAATACACGATTGATATTTTAGAAAATTTTGTAAGTAATGTCTTTAGTAACTTCACACTTAACGTCTGAATTTGTAAATACGAAATATAAATATTATTCTTCGAAGTCTCTCCATGTATAGTATATCGATGTACCATCTCAGATGTTCTGCTTCTTCGCGGCGCGTTCCAGACCGGAAGCTTTCGTAACCGTGCGATACGGCGCAGTTTTCGAAATTGGGTTGCGCGTAGTTGATCCTTCTAAGGGGCTTACACAATATAATGAGTTTCATGGAAATGCGTGTGGAACCTGCATTTCGCAAGTGGGCCACGCACGCGTCTCTATGCTCGAGCGCTCATGGCCACGTGGAGAGTCACTCCCATTATGTATGGTGGCCACTGTCGATCGGGGTCGTATCGCACGCGTAATTACACTTCCCCGTGTATATATATATATATATATATATACACGATTTACTCCTCGTTGATGCGTGAAGTCTTTGCTCCTGTCTTCGCGATTCCTCGCGAGATCAATCGACTATGATTTATTTCCTACGCGATGACGCGTATCGGCCATTTCTATTTCTGTCGGAAGCTACCGACTGAAATAAGTAATCGGAAACATGTCCGTGTATCCGATGATATGATATAGCTGCAGCTGTGCAAAAGCCATACAAATACGCCTTATATCGTTCCAGCGCAAGTAAAAGCGCAGATAGCCGTGTTCGGCACGCTCTGAATATAATTCAGCGCGATCCTACCCCGCGTCTTACTTCTGCGCGACGCGCGTGGCACGCACGAGGCATTATTATGCCTCATCTGCATCGCGAAGCAGAAGAATTGAATGGCGTGCGCGTGGCAGATGTTCGATTCTTTTCTTACGCTTTTGATCTGCCCACTATATCACGTGCACTATATCACGTGTTTATTGTTATTATAAGAATATTAATACGATGAAAATTCAATTGTCCAAAAATTGGGGCACATGACGTTAAGTGGATCTCAAGAATGACTCAAAAGTGACGCGAAGGTCATTATTAAAAATTGATATGAGATTTATGATCACAACTACATTTTTTATTTTCCATTTTTAATTTCTTAAATGTATTTTATCAAATTATATTGCTTATTAAATTTATTATTTTATTATTTTATCAAAATTTGTGAACATTGATACAATATGAAACACTAACATTTTCATAAATTATTATATTCTTACATCTAATAATTTAGAATATGATGTACATTAAAAGTTTTTTATACAATGCATTAAAATTATTATTGAGTATCCCTTTAAAATTACAATACATACACGCTGCATTTTCATCCCTCGGAATAACCGCTCGAGCAGATTAAAAGACGTGTATTTTATTTTACTGTTAACTTCCTCAATGCGTTCTAAGTACAGTTCGCGCTCACGTGAGTTCGTTGCGCTTCCGCTCGACCATTTCATAACAACGGATCCTAGAACGAGAAGTTGTTACGAGAGAACGATCTCATTCCGACGAAATCGCAACGTCCCGACGTACGGGAAGAAAAGCTTCCCTCGAAATTCCTGTTTAGCTTGCGCGAAGTTTCGTGGCGAAAGTCAACGTGGCGTCGAGGTAGGGCCGACCGCATAATAGAATCCGCAGACTCTCAGAGTCTACAGCAGAGAGACGCCAGTCCGGTTCTTCGTGAGAAAGAAGGAAGGTAGAACCGGCGTGTATACAAGGCGCGAAAGGGAAAGGGAAAAGGGCGCCTTGTTCTCTCCGCGCGACAATAAACTCGTGCGCGTATGTCGACGTGCACGGAAATCAAGAAGCATTCGCGGAACGAACATCTGCTGCACAGAACGCACACTTCCGATTTCTCCTATTTCTCGGCTCTCCATATCGCGTTGGGAGAAAATTGCTCGCTTCTTAATATCGCACAATGCATTAAAATTATACCGTGTACACGCCATGCACGCATTTATTGGACGTTTTCATCATCATGTCTCGAGAGCCAGTGAACTCTTCACTTGCTGTCACTGAAACGATTGAGACGCATTTCTTCCCACCCATTCATATTCACTGAACTGATTAAAAATATTTTTGCTATACAACATCAATTAAAAGTATCAGCTAAAAAGGCCAATGTTAGTCAAACAAATATTTTGTATTATAATGGCAGTTTTAAGTAAACTTTAAACGAATAAATTAATCGAAATGAACTTTTGCACAAATATTTATTAAAGTTGTATTTTTATATATAAAAAAATTTGATTTAATTTATAATGCTACATCCTCAAATTTGCAAATAAGTACTGCAAAATGTAATTTTATATAAAAATCAAGATAAACAAATTAAATATTTTTCGAACATTAAGAGGAGCGTGTGCCCAAATTTTATACTCAAACATAATAATAGAAAATAATGAAATTTTTAGCTTTAAGATGTGATACGTGCATCCTCTAAGTGTTCTCTTCCCACAAGGATACCGGTAATTTCAATATAATGATAAGTGAATATTTAATAGTAGAAAATCTCTCGCATAATTCATTCGGTATTCACAGCTAATATAAAGAGTACGCGAGAGTTCGAAAGTTCGGCACGAGCTACTGCGAGACTGGTTTTTCATGGTCCGCGATTCTGGACAATACGTAAGTATTCGCGTGCGAGTGTAGAACGTGCGTGATACTTCGTGGACGTTAAGCTCGTGCCATTCCTCACATAATGTCCTTCTCTATATATAGTGTGTTTCATTCATTCTTGTCTCGTTTCGTACAGTCAACATCACTGTTTTCATATTAATATGGTCATTTGTGCTATTAAAAATATTATATCGGAAATTATCTTTTTTACACGTATATAGGATGTTTCGTAATCATCATGATATTTTAAGACTATATGTTCTAGAATTAATCAAAATTTCTAATAAGATTTCTAATAATTTCTTATAATGTCATCTTTCATTTTTACAAGTGTGAAATTTTTGTCTAGTAATATCATAAAGAGTTTGCTCATTCAAGTTCACAACTGCGTTTACAGCAGAAATGTTTAAACATAAGTTATATATTTGAAACTAATTATTTTCTTAATGGAATATAAAATAAGTGAATAAGTTTTTTAATATGTAAAAAAATGTTAAATTAAAATGTTAAATTTATTAATCTCTCAAATAGTGATAATAATTAGCTCTCTCTCTCTCTCTCTCTCTCTCTCTCTTATTATTAATTATTTTATTAGATTTATGTATACGTTGTTTAATATTTTTAAATCTAAAGCATCTATCGACATCTTTTCGTGGAAAAAATCAAATGCGTGTTGTCGCAAACGGAAATATAAATGTGCAGTGTATGACAATAATAGAAAGGAAGTAAATCTTCCATTATCTTTTGCTCATTGCTGTATTTCTCGGTACGTTCTTACATATGCTGATACATTATGTTTGAAACACGCAATAGGTTTTGCGTAAAGTGACTCCACGGTGAAACCTTAATAACCACGAAACCCCCAACAAACCGAAACCATGACCCGTAACCGGATAGATATTATAATAAATGATAGCCTTAACTAGGTTCGAACCACGAAAGGTCTTCCTTTCCACGTTCAGATTGCGGAACAGAGAAAGATGCCGGAACGTATTTATATACACCGAGAAACACTACAAGTATGCGTACACATAAGGAAGGATAATTCCGATTATATTATCAGCATTGAATCCAACGATTTCGAATGGCACGTTGTGTAAACTTTAAAATGAATATATTGAAATAAAATTAAGATAGATACGCTTCCTACACAAATTTGAAATTCAATCAGAAGTATTATATTTAGAGCAAAGAATTAAATTATTAGAATACTCGTATTCCCGCAATGTAAGATATTACATAAAGAATTATACTTTGTATATTTTTCAAACTTTTGTTGTTATCTGATAATACATAACGCAATGAGAACTTTTAAGAACATTAGAAGAAATAATTTATAAAATGTTTCCATTATACTTAAAGAACAAGAAATTATTATAATTAATATTAATATTATAATTAATATTTTAAATTTCGACTGAAGATATAAGACGGAACAATGAAAATGTATTGGTTTATATACTTTCAGCAGCTCAATACATATAATCTCAAATACGCAAAGAATATAGGAAAAAAAAAGAAAGACAAAAAAACGGAAATTACGAAGAATATAAATTAAGGCTTATTAAGATATACTGGAATATAACCTGATAATATCAGCAAAGGACAACGTCATAATAACGCAATAGTATACACAGCCTTCTAAATATTATTGTCGACGGAAACAGAATTCATTCCTATCAGATCGAGGTAAGAAAGAGAAGCGAAGAAGCGGCATAAGGATCACAAAAATGTCTAGTATTTGTGGAGGAAGGGGAAGAGGAGGAGGAGAGGAATCCTATTCTCTACATATCATTGTTCTCTCGTAAATTTGAAAATTGCTAATGGCAGTGGATCATAGAAAATCCGCCTTTAATGAACCCGCGGAACAGGACTGAAGGAGCCATTCGTGCTCACGCGAGGTTCCTATTTGGGGCGTGCCGATGACAAACTCAACTTAGAACATCCGTTCGAAAACTCGAGAGAGAATTTTACATGATACACAATATGATGTATGTATATATGGCGCGTCTCGCACGCGATCCAAATGGAGAAGTCTTGGCGTCTACCGCAAGAAGGTACACCAGATGTTGCCGCGTCAAAGAAGGATCGCATTGTAATTTGCGATCCATTCTGCAAAACGTAAACAGCTCAACATCTTGCAAAAATCTGTTTCAACGAAACGTACCGTACTTAAGGTTCACAAGAATTCAAGTTATTCTCGACTTGACGTTGCCTGTGAGAAATCTTGGCGCCGAAAATATTGTAAAATCAAATCACTGCCAATATCTTTCAGCTGTCAACGCAAATGGAAGTTACTATTTAAGGAATAACAATTATTCGCCGGCGACAATTATTTCATCAGAAATGCGTACGTTATTGAAAAATTATACACGACAATATATTGTCTCGGTATTTAACTTTCGAGGACTCTATAACTTCGGTATTACATAACTCCACAACGCCGGCGACGTCCTGCCGTTAAAGCAACCGCCACTATTCTTAGGCTCGAGCTCTCTTAGTTTTCGCAGTTGAAAAGACATCCGGTGTATGTACAGGGCGAAACGCACGCCGACTATTTCGCATCGGCGATCGCGATCCCCGCCCCGAATTTCAAGGCTTCACTTTTGTGCCGTCTAGTCGCTATATAACGTTCTAAATGCCAGGAGTCCCCGGGCTGCACGCAGCAATGCAGGCATTCGCGGATTATAAGGAGCTTCCGGTCGGCTCTCCTTCGCTTCGCTCATTCCGCCGGTCATTGTTGCACTGCCACACCGAGTGTGACGACCTGACAACCTCGATCCAGCCTCTTAGCATTCGCCTCGATTACGTTGTCGGACGTGAAGCTGCACACCGAAGGAGGACACGTCACGTCAGCCTATTCGAGTCTCTCCTTTTTCTTTTTCTCGACTGTTGACGAGATGACTAATCACGAGCGAGCGTCTCGGGTGCTCGGCGTCTCTTCGATGCATTGTGATGAGTTTGTCAAGAAATTGACTCGTGTCAACGCAATTGTGATTGGCATTGACGAGTGCGAATCTTGGTAGAAGAACTGGCATTCGATTCTTTTTGAATAACATTCTTTATGATATTTATTATTACTGAGACAAATGTTTCGTATGAATAATAATAATTTAATCAATATGTGAATTACAAAAATATTTCTTATTTTTTATTTAAAAAATTGTATTGTTTTAATCAAAATTTAGTTGTTTTAACCGCCACTGCTAAAATTAAAATATTCATACAAAACATTTTTTTTCAGTGTAACAGAAAAGTTTATATTCCGATACAATCGTTTAATTTATCGTTAATTAATTAATTTCTTTTCTTGTGCCTTTATTTTAAAATTATATCTCAGAGTTATATAATTGATACCATTTTAACGTCTTTCTACCGCCCCCTAATTAACCGCGTACATGGTAAGAAAGCGTTTCTTGGCTCTATCTTGCATTCATAATCCGAATTACCTGCAAATCATGGAGATGTCCGGAAGATTATTTCGAGCATGAAGCGAGTCTTAGTACTATCTTTAGTGTAACGTGCAGTTTTATATCTTCCTGATTGCAGGAAGCATCTTAGACTTCTGTTGCAAATCCCTATGATTTGTGCTTACATCTGGAAGTTACTTTTCGCTTTTTCACCTTTTTATGAAGGAATCTTTTAAATATGATAATAGAAGGAATTATATCAATACAAGCAACAACGAGCGAAATATTTCATCTTCATTTGACTGACTATCGAGCATGTTGTGAAACGCGTTATTAACTACGCAGAAGATTACGAAACTCTCGATAGAGACCGAACGGATCATTTCCGTCGCGTCATTCGCTTTCGCGTAGATCGATCTATGCTAAATGAGGAAGAACGGCACGTCGTTACAGAAGCCGGCTTCTGTCAGGACAATAACGTTCTCGCTTTCGACATGCACCCTTCGCACATTCCAACAGCCTATTCTTCGACCACCTTAGAAAAGGAAACCAGTTCACACGCCTCGGGCGAAACAGTTGTGAGTGCGAGTGCCAATTCGCACATTCAGCACTCGCGCTGAGAAACCGGCAGTTACGAGTGCATATTACCGAAAAAGGAATTGCACTGACATTTTATAATTTGAATCAATTTTTATCAAAATTGATTTGCGAGGCGTTGAAAATATTTTAATGTCATACGTCTCAACAATGAGAAATAATTTTTAAAAATATTTTATGAAAACCAGGTATAATAAATATTTTAATTGTGTTAATTATCCTTCTAATTAGAAAGCAATTTTTAAGACAATTTTTTAAATATTTCTGTATATCTTTTTCTACAGTTTCTTTTTCTGTCAGGTTTTCAAATATTTTTTTTAACGAAAATATTAGGAATGTCTATTATTCCCAATTTGATGAGAATTAATGAAGCGTCTAATATTTTACGCTCTTTTCTTTATCTCTTCTTTTTTCCTTAAAGACGAATACTTCTTGTGACACAAAAGTGTCGTGTTTGGAATGTATTCTTTTTTACTTTCTCGTAGATGTTACGTGTTCCATTCGGAACGCTATTCGTTCGTGCATGGATGATGATTCACGTGAAAACTTGACGACAGGTTATTCCCTAAGAGTAATAATAGAAAATTTATATTAAGTACGTAGACGAGACGAAAGTCTTTTGCATAATGATCATAGTGTTATCTTACGATTGCAGTAAGAATACATAAATGGTTTTAGAAAAACTTTTCTCTTACGTATTACATCTTAATTCATTTTTCAATTTTCTTATTTTCAAAATATTAAAACAAATAAAATCAATATCTTAAAGTAAAAACTGAAAAATGATAGATTAACTATATATCAGTGTTGGGACAGTTACTTTACAAATTATTTTTTATTATAGAAATTGAAACAATAAGTTTCAGTATTTTATTTTTTATATTATTTTATATTATCATTTGCTTCAATTTTATATTACTTTTAATACTTAATTTCTATAATAAGCTTACATAAGGTAACTTAAAAAGTAACTTATAAATAACTTATGAAGTAACTTTCCCAACCAACCCTGCTACATACATATTATATAATTGGTGATAACTTTTATATATTAAATTATATAAAAGTAACGAATATCTTAAATTCTTTAAATATTTTACACACAATAGAAATAACCAAATTCTTCTTTGCTATTTTATTTTTTTAGACAAATAATTATTCACCCACAGAACGTGTCCTTGCATGGCAAAGTGTAAATTGCAGCGTGACCATTTCGTGTCGTGCATGTTCAACTTTTTTATTCCTTCCCCAGCTGCTTGATAAATTTCATACCTTCTGACAGACACGTCTCGCCATATGCGGGGGAAGAAATGTACATCCGGATGCATATTCTCTTGCAAAGATCGCGTATTCGAGTCGCTTCCTCCTTCCTGGCCGTGAAGGCTTCGCGAATATATCCTTTCGCAATGATCCAAATGGCACGCGCCTATAATCTGAATCATATAGTTCTGTGAAGCCGCTCCAGCATTACTAATTGCATCAGAATGAAATTTAACAAGTAAAATATTCTCGAAATTAAAATGCGATGATACATCGAACCGCGTTTAAGAGCAGATGACTAGGCACGTTCATGTATCTATATTCTCACGACTAAGATCATTTAAAAACGATATACACACGGAAAAAAAAAGATTAGTTGCAGCAGCAAAATTTGCATGTGGTAAATTTCAGTCGTAACATACGGATGCCTAACGTCGTATCGGCAAGGTCTAATTTTCATTAGCTGTGAAACCTAACTATTATCATTGTAACAGACAAGCATTGCTATTATGTGGATCTATTGATCATTACAGCAAATGTTTTCTGTATAGCAGACAATTAGTACAAGTACAGTTTCAGCAAACCATATTTAGCTGTGATAGAGACAATTTTCTTTTATACTGACATATCCGATGACAACTAACTTCATGCTGCTAAATAAATGATCTGTAACAGACATGCATACTTTGCTATCACGTCCTTATATTAGCTACAGCAGCAAATCTTTTGTATTATCAAATTTCAAAGCTATAGTAGCTAATCAGAATTAGCTGAAATTGCATTAGCCGGCAACATTTTTTTCTGTGCATTAAAATCATTTAATATCGCTAAAATATCACGTAAAATCTGAATTTCAAAGTATAGAAATAGAATTCTATATTTCATATTATTTATCCGATAATTAACTTCATAAGATTTATTCATATTGATAAACTCGAAGATGCTTCTTTCCTTTTTGTCTTATTTTTTTTCCAGTTTTTATCTTTATGTGTTCTTAAATAAGAGTGCGTTATTCATAACTAATCGTGTCAGTCACAGTCCTATTTTTGGAAGTCTACGTGTTAGGATAATGTTTCGGAGATTTTGAAATATAGTTTCGGACGAATCTGTTCCGGTGGCGTGTGGCGTCGAACGGTCGCAATATAATTTTTGACATGAAAGCAGAAAGCGTAAAAACGATTAATTGTTGGAATTTTATTCTGAAACGTCATCTAGCTTATTAATCAATCTAGCTTAAAAGAAACGGGAATTTGACAGATGTCGTAATATTCGATGATATCTGATACTTTAGAGAAAGTTATACCGTGCTTTCCAGCACGGTATAACTTCTTTATTTTTGATTTTTTTATATTAAAAAATGCAGAAATTTTGTTATTTTTGAAAGAACAGTAGAGTAATGGAACGTGCTACCGGACAACAATCATTATTTTTTGAAAATTAATAAAATCCCGTGTTAACTTCACAGATATGAAAGCGCGCTGGCTTTCCTCAATCTTTCCGCTGTTTAGTGAACCCTTCATCACGCACTTTATATTTAGACATATTTATTACACTGGTCGCTAGTCTATCGGTCCGAATTTATTTTCATTTTGCGTGCACTCGTAACGGAAATGGCTGCTAAAAAAAAGAGTTAATAATCCATGCGTCATTCCTTGTTAAATCTCATTATAAAATGAGGATACTAAGTTTATTGCTATAACACCTCTTATTTAAGAACATATAAAGATAAAAACTGGAAAAAAATAAGATAAAAAGGAAAGAAGCATCCTCGAGTTTATCATAATATGAAATCTTATGAAGTTGATTATCGGATAAATAATAGAAATATAGAATTCTATTTCTATACTTTGAAATTCAGATTTTACGTGATATTTTAGCGATATTAAATGATTTTAATGCACAGAAAAAAATGTTGCTGGCTACAACTAATTTTGATTAGCTGAAATTGCATTAGCTATTATTTTTTTTTTTTAAGAATGCAGTCATTATATCGCAATGTACAATTATATTTCAAAAAGAAAAGGCGAATATTTTGGAATTATTATTATGTATTTCTAGTTAAAATTAATTTCAACTTACAATCCCAATGCTTTTCAGTTTGCATTTCATATGCTAAAATGCATATTGCTAAAATGTCAAAATTTTTTACTTGGTAACATCCGGCACCGTTCAGCTGTCTTAATATATGTATATTAAAAAAAAAAACAACTTTTGCTGACTCTACTAACTGTTTAAGATCGGTTCCATCAGATTAACTTTTTAATCTCGGTTTAACTTATTGTTTATCTTCTTTCTAATCCTTAGCAAGATTAACTTATTTGGTATAATCTAACAATAAGTAAGTATTGCGTGGCGTAGCGTCGACGTTTATCGCGGTCGCCGCTTGTCAGCGTCTCTCCACATGACATGCCATAAATGTCCGTAAAATCTCTAGCTATGGTTTCTTTCTAATTGGCAATTAAGTCGCAGGAAATCGTAGTAATTTATAGAAATGATCAACCTCCGTCATTGTTCTTTCTTCAATTATATATATGTATAAATCGTATATGCGTTCTCACGCTCGAGACCTTCGTGGATAAATTAATTTATCTGAAAATGGTGTGTTGAATAAAAACTGGCTGTTCATAATGATATTCATAATTATCCGGGAATTTTATGATATAGAATAGCTTCGGGTCTCGATTAAACGATACTGAAATCGTCGTCTTGTTGATCAGAAATTCTATAGCGACAGGAATTAATGACGTCGAAAAGTCGATGGTCTCGGAATGACAGGACGTCCGGCGATAATATCGATACATATTTCGTGTTTTTAGCTACCGGAGACTCTAACAAGATCGCACGTCGGCGCAATGTTAATGAAAAAAAGAAAGCGAGCGCGATTCGCTCATATTTATTCCAGGCAGGAAAGAAGCAACTTGCATGACAGGATTTCCAGACTTGCGTCTCCTACCACGTGTACAGCAGTCATCTCCTCTTTATCAGAATGGTTGCACCTGTATTGCAGAGGATTCACTCGGAAGAATCCGCGAATCATACGTATATATACATACCAACCAGTGTCTTACGCTCGTTGTGAGAATTACTTTGCGCGAGAGGTAGATTAACGTTCGAAACAATTACATATACAAACTATCTTAGAATATTAATGAAATTAAAATAAACGGTTGTGGTCTCTTCGAGCAATCTTCGAGCAACAGGACAATTAAGTGCTATGTTTCAGTGCATCGAGATAAAAATTTTTATTTTTGCTACAAATGCGATTACCCAATTATTTATATGTAAATTGGATGCTGAAATAATGAACATTATCTTGAATTGTGGTAATAATTTTTCGTGGATTTTTTTAGAAATATCACGACGTGAATCGTGAGAATTCTTACTCTTGTAATAAAAGCAAAGATATAATTACATTTACAATGATCTTTATATAATTTATCGTTTAACATTATAGTTTTTAAAAATAATAAAACTATGCTATTTATTTGTTTTCTTGAAAATTTAATGCGCGATCGTGTTATAATTGCAAAATGTTACTGCTTTTGCAATAAATTAACATGCTTGATCTAGAATTGTATTAGGTGTTGGAATTAATTCGTAGCGTTTTACAAGTGATGGGAAGTACTTTCATTAATGTATTTTTTAATGCTCATGTGAAATAAATAACATTCTTTCATTAAAAAACGCTACGAATTAATTCCAACACCTAATAATAATGAGAGCGATTTTTTAATGATGAAAGTGCATGTCATATTAGCGTAGAAATATCTCAAATTTAATACAAAAATCGAATTTATAATAATGTAAATGTACTCTGCAAAATAATATCTCAAATAGATTTATATGTGAAATAATGCTTTATGGATTAGAACAGTAAAATAACTCGATGTTGATATTTATTACAAATTTATTCTAAAGAAACATAAGAACGATACATTTTCGTACAAATATGATTGTACTTAATGATCTTTGCATGGTCACATATTATTTATTTCTTGTGATGACAAAACGTTTGATTGAAATTGAAATCGATCACAGAGAAATTTCGATTTTCGACACGTGCACTTGTTCATCAACTGCTACACGCGTTTACATTTCTACGTGCGTGTAACTTCCTGTGGTTACGCATGCTCGAACTCAGGTATTTATAGTTAGCAGCTTCTGCCGCTTGTGTACGACGACCGGAAACGGGTCGATTATATTTAGAGAAAGACTTTGCCGATCGTAGACTAACAATCCTGCTCGCGTTCGCGGCCGATTGCCATTGCAAAGTGAATGATTCTCCCCTCGTGAGTAATCCTTATTCATGGCACGTGCCGTTGGACACATTAATATGATGATTACAACGGTTCACTGCGAAGGTATCCATTTGGCAAGGACATGCAGAGCACTTTAGTTAATGAGATAACAATTTTCCGTGATATTCAGACAGCTATAATTTTCTGATCTTGCAAAATTAGTACGACAATTTAATGAGATATAAATACATGGTTGAGATATTAAACTAATATTTCAATTAGTTCCAATTAAGAATTATATAAATGCAACTTTGATATAAAAATAAGAATATGAATTTTTGGATTTTGGATTTCTTTTTTAATTCTCAGTCTTTCTCGGATAAAACATATGTTTTACATGTTGTTAAATAATATTAATCGTTAAGATATAAGTGCATCCAAATCTCGATATAAAAATAAAGATATAAAATATGAACTTGTTAATGACTGATTTACTTTTTAATTCAGTTCTTTTTAGTTGCAATATATGTTGCATGAATTCATCATCAAATAATATCAATTGTAAGAACCAGTCATTATTCGGTCGCACAATAATTGCACGCGAAACGCAAACGGCAGTCAACTAGATTGTCTTTACATAAATCTGTCGACTCGCCGCTTTGGTCCATGAAATCACGTCGAACACCGGTGCACCTTCTCATCAGATGCTCGTCTTCCTGTAATGAGCGCAGGTATACGACGGCACGATGATGAGCGGAGCAAATGAAGGAACGAGAAGAAGCGATTACTGAGGAAGAGTAGGTACGCAGAAAAAGAGATAGATAGATGGAAAGAGGGAGGAACGAGAAAAGGAGAATATACGTGCGTATAACGCTCGTATGCGTGCGTAATTCGTGCGCGAGCACGTTCTTTAATTGACTACGGAGATATGCACCCTATCCATAATGCATCCGGGGCTTCTAAGCGACCCTAATCGCAGCGAAGAATGCCAAGGTGAAACCTCCAGCTGCTCTCAAGGCCTTCGCGCGTGACTGTTCGTTCGCACTGGCTTGGGAACTGTATCGTGTTCCCCGATGATAGCGGCACAAAGAGTACTTGCAACGATGCATAATGCGTTTTTGCGTGCGCGGGTTGCTATACCCTTGATATCGAGAGTCGCATCCAAGAATCACTCACGCGAGACGATCGCTCGCCCTTTGCTCTTCTTTCTTCCTTTTTTCTTTTCGTTCTTTCTATCATTCTCGAGCCTCGCGAGCACGCCCAAGAGGATGATGCGATTTCTGCTTGGCACGAGAGCTGGTGCCAAGGAAAATAATCTCGAGTGAAATGATGGATTTTTTTATTGCGAAAAATACACATTTTTTTTTTTATATAAACGAATATCGAGTGTGAGCGATAATAAAAATAAAAAACCAGAAAAATGTTCTCTATTAAAAAAAATATTATACTTGAAGATATTATTATAAACGAATTTTTGGGATTACGTTTCCAGTGAACTCACACATTCTGGTAGGTCGGCACCGAATTATTCTCGCGGATCCCTTTCCTCCCTGTTTCGTTTCTCAAGCTGATCACGGTCTTTTAGGTTGACCGACTTCCGGTGAGGCTTCATCTTCTTCCAATTGAAAGGCCCACGGGAAGATTTTTGTGGTAACTCGTTCTCTCTCTTTTTCTCCTTTTGAAGAGCCGATGTCTCACACTGTCATATGAAACTTCAACTTTGTTGGCTGACGTCGGAAGTATCTCATCCTCTTCCTCCTGTTTTGTGCCGGCCAAATATTCCGAAGCAATCGTGAGAAATCGATTTTTTTTTGTCATGCTTCCGGTCTGCTACTTTATTTTACAATAAAGATACAGACTCTTCTCTGTATGCAACATATCGATTATATGTTTCTACAATCACGTTTGAGTAAAGGAATTATTTTATGAAGTCGATCTTAACAATGTGTACACATAATATTACTTAATTATTTTATTTTATTGGACCAGACGTAAAGAGGCAAATGATTGAGTACAAAATAAAAAGATTGATGTGAATTTAAAAGAAAAGAAGCGAAGAATTACGTGCAGTATGTTTACATGAATAATTTCTACGTGCGGATAAAAAATTAGGAAACATGTATTGATGCATTGTTATCGGATTTATATAACGAGAGGGAAGTTTCATGCACATTAATACATTGCAATTTGCGAGAGTTATGACTAAATCGCTCGAGAATGCAACAAAAGTGAGATCCGATTTCCCGAGCTCGATACTGCTCGGATAATCGTCGGGCTCGATCGGCACGATCGGTTCGTGGAAGCGCAAACCGTCGTAATACCTGTGCTTTGTCCCGCGGAAGCTCTTAATTCTGGATCCCGTCAGAGGCGATCGGTAATTACAAGGAGAGAGAAGGAACCGAGAGGAGGTGGAGATGGAGAAAAAAATTGTGTAAAGAGGGAATCAGGCATCTGCCAACGGTTGCTTCGTATTAACGTTGATGACCCAACGGAAGGAGCACCGGCAAGAAAACCATGGGCGGCCCGGATAATTTTTATTCTACCGCCTAAAGGTTTTTGCATACCGTATTTGATCAGTGTGTAATATTCCGCGATATATAAAAAATATGATTTGCTCTTAATTAATGTGAACAGATGAGTTTACGAGAAGCAAAGAAATTTCGTTCATTATGTACATGGCAGTAAATTGCTCTTTAAATTAGTCCTATAACTTGTGCCTGCCTTGCTTTCTTAATTATAGCCATTTAATTCTATTTTTATTTACTAGGAGAAATATAGATCTTATACCCTTGAATCATCTTTTCAATGCAAAATAAAAATTACATATAATCTTATATTCTACGCGTAATGTAAAAAAAGAGTATATGAAGTATTGATGAGAGACTCGAGAACTTAAAGCTATTTATTCATAATAAAGCAATTTGTAATAAAAGAAAACTGTTATTAGAAAAATTCCATTTTTCATTATGAAGATAATTATGACAAAAGGTGACAAATAGGTTCTTTTCGGTGGACGCCCATGAACACGGTGTTTCTTTGTGCCATATGGCGTATAAAGCCCGACCGATTCTAGTTGATGAGAACGAAACTCAATGAAGGATGCTGGCAAGATCGGGGAAGGTCACTTTTTGCAAGCTCACCGACCTCGAAAAACGCGGCGAAACGACGGGCGGAAGACGAAGTGGGACGGCTTCTGGACCACCGGATGCGGATCGTGGTGATTCCCTTGATACACGACAGTGGATTTTTATCGCCTCAAAAAAATTCCTGATGGCCGGATAGTATTTTGCGATACAGTTCAGTGAGCCTTCAAATGGGAATATCGTCGACAAAAGAGCGACGTGAGAAAAGAATGTGATCTTCGACTTTGAAATATCCTTTTTTTTTGGTTCTTTGGCGTTTCAGTAATATTTAATGGCGAATATATTAATTGGCAAATTTTGCTGCACCTAAATTTTAAATTTTGCGTAGCAGGATTTCTTTCGCGCAAATCGGCTTCTCGGTCATTGATCGGAATGAAAAAAACAAAAGATCCATTCTTTCCTACGCCACTAGTTTTCACCTCGTAGACCATCTTCAGAAAGCGTAGAACCGCGCGCTATGCCTCGCTGCCGTTAATTTCCCGTAATAGTTACTCAATAAACGAGAGCGCACGGATCTCCCGTGGTTCCCTAATTACACACCGTAGCCGTCTTTAATTAAGCTCTTTTTCATTGCTAGTACAGTTTATTAAATTCAAGCGTTTCTTGAGTATGAACCGAATAAAGAAATGTCCATTAAAAAATGGTGAAAGGAGGAATGAATGCAAAGGCATATAACTCAATCAAGTATCCTGTAAAAATTAATTATGAATAATGTAATATAATTGTATATAATTGTAATAAAATTACAAAGTTAATATTACGCTGATTCAAAAATAATCGAAAATAAATTGGGTGTTTATTAGTCCGTTCTAAAGAATCCTTTTTCTTCTTCGAACGCGTTTTTTTATTAGAAAGGAGTTCATTCATAAGGCAGACTGATTTCAATATTTGTAAATTATGCGCACGTTGCTACGGTTGTAAATCTCGATTTTATGGTATCGCATAATTATGAATTGAAGTAGGTACTACTGCACACTCTTTCGCCTTTTTTTATTGTAAGAAATATTTCTTGCTGGCCGGAAGCGAGAGTCGTTTGATCTTTCGCGCATGTCGCGGCGATGATGAAACAAATCGTCATGCATCAAGCGTACTAACATAATGACTTGGCAAAAAGGGATATTCGTAGAGGATTAATCAACTTTTTCCAATAGATCTATTACTGTCGCTTTTTCTGGTTTCCTATAATATATGTTGATACATCCTATAATTTCTAATATTCCTATTACAATTCCATTTTGATTATCAATCTACTTAAAAGCAATCGTATTTCTAAAAAATTATAATATTTGGAGTTTGTGAAAGCGTATTTTGTAAAAAAATATCTTATAAATGGGAAAATCGGTTCTCCAAGCCTTTAATCTGTAAAAATACTGTGCAAGTAAATAACCCGCATAACAGCGAATATGTTAATTACAAAGTCAGACTGATTTATCTGACATATTCTATCTTTATAGTTTCCTGTGTACTCCTTAAAACTTGCGAGACTATAAACTCATTAAAATCAAGAAATACTGCAGAGAATAAAATTCAACCAATAAATAATAAATGAAAATTTTAGAGAATAATCAAAGTTCCGCGCTCACATCGTGAATACGCGGTTCTTCATCTTTGTCATCTCTTCCGCTCTTGGAATTCTCAACAGACGACAGGAAATGAGACTCGACCGAAGAAAAAAGCCAACCGGGACGAATCAGTGCGAATTAAACGGCGCGCGATCGCACGATCCACTTTCGGAAATCCCGGCGCGTTATCGTACCTCTCGGTCAGCGTTGATCGCCAAAAGAATGAAAATAAATCTCGGGGGCGATTACGAAGAAACACGTGATCGCGGTGGAACAAGATGCTGGGAACTTGCTAATAGCTCGCTTCCGCCTTCTAAAGATCTCGCGCGAGTGGGCGAGAAGCAGCGAGTAGAAACCGAAGCTCGCTCGCGGCGTGTTGGAGACCTTATCCTCTCTCGGCGAGTGTACACCGTCACTCTTTTTTTCACGATACCACGCGAGTATACCTTTGCGGCACACTCGATCTGATGACTGGATAAGATGATGGACTATTAGCTTTCGCAGAAACCCGCGTAAAATGCGGCTCTTCTGAATTCGCAATCGTTCTGTCTACATCGCGCTCTTAGCGGTGCAATTTGCGCATTGTGTCAGCTTCCGCAACGCAAATTACCTTGGATTAAGGTGATAGGAAATGTCACCGTCGGTTTTTAACGGTACCGTGTAACAGTCGTAACTACAAACTTGTTGAAGAAGATTTATTACTTTAGCTTACATGCTAAGAAGGGATTTAGTTTACAGTTTTACTTAATCACACACATTCATCTAGATTTCATTGGCTAACTGGAATCCACTTTCAATTTCTTTTATTTAAACCTATGCCTGCAATGTTTCTTATCCTATATATCACAATCTTTTTAACTCTACTCCTTTTTTACGCTAATTTATACTAATATCAACAATTACACAATTTCTATGTAAAAATACTAATCTTTTTTTTATGTTCTTGTAATCTCGTATATCTTTTCTAATAATACATTAATAATTATTTTACATCTAAATCGTTACTCATCCTTCTTTTTCTCTCTTCAATTCCTTAGTTATTTCTTTCCATAATTTCCTTAGAATATTACCTTTCTGTAATATATATATATATATATATATATATATATATATTAGGTGTTGGAATTAATTCGTAGCGTTTTTTAATGAAAGAATGTTATTTATTTCACATGAGCATTAAAAAATACATTAATGAAAGTACTTCCCATCACTTGTAAAACGCTACGAATTAATTCCAACACCTAATATATATATATATATATCTTCATTCCATAACTTATTCTCTATTATCTCCCTATTCAAATTTAAATCCATAATTTCTCTTATCCTCTTACATTCATTGACATAATGTTTCATGCAATCTATCTCTTGCGAAAGAATGATTCAATGAGATACATAGCTACGACCTGAGAAAGAGAGCAATTACTTCTCCTATCTTTGAATAAATTTTATATAAAAAGATCCATAAAGATAACATTATAATAATCTTTATTTATAATATTGATTTTTGTGTCGATCGTTTTTATATTTTCTGACAAAACAAGTTTCGCGACTATAACATTTACATACGACGGTAATTTTTCCGAAGAAAGCACGATCACCTTCTCTTTGCCTTTCTTTCTCTTTAAAGAGAAGAGCGGGCGTCGCGCAAAGGTCCTTAAACCCGGTGACGCGCCCGCCCGCGTTCCTTCGTGAGGAAGGAAAGTGAGATACCTACGCGAGGTTACGTTTCCCATGGTTTGATAAACAGAGGACGCGGAACGAGAAAGGCGAGGCACCTCCTTCGCCACCGCCACCGTCGTCGTCACCGGAAACGCTCGTTTTCCAGCAGAGATAGCGAATATCTGTTGCGCCGTACGCGAGCTTGTACAATAGGTAGAACGTGAATATACCGTTCGTTCTCTCTCTCGTACTTATGTGTCTTTAAATAAGAGCGTCGAGATAGCGTGACGAAGGTGTTAGTGCCCGGCATAAGCGATCCGCGTGTGGTTTTAAGCAGATAATAGCGCCGTTACTTTCTTACACTGTTTGCGCATTTACGCTCGAAAGGACGACAGAAAGAAAGAGAGAGAGGGAGAGAGTGTGAGAGTGAGAGTAGAGGCGTGCACCTCTCGTGAGAATTTACCTCGCCGTAATTTGCTGGTTGCCATTCCGCGGTCCATGATCTGGTACCGGTCTTTAATCACATGTCGCACGCACTCGGAGTTTCTCATGCCGCATATGTTTCGGCATGTAAGGTGATTCAGTTTCGAACATGATACAGTTCTGAACGAAATAAGAGATTTGTTCGCATTGCATGCTCCAATATGCTCCAATATCCTCCAATATGCTCCTATCATAGCTCCTACTGACTTCAATGTGCTCATTAGAGTGAGTAGGAACTATGGAACATATTGGAGCATGTTGAAGCATGCGACGCGAACAAACCTAAGATTTGAATCCAATTTTCCAGATTCAAATTAGATTTTTCCTGTTTGGTGATATATACTTTTAGCAGTTCCTCCCCCGCACAACAATGAGCTCAGGATGATGAAACTCTAAATTGGATTCGAATCTATTTCGTTTAGAACTATATCATGTTCTCGAAATTCTATCACCTTACTCTATTCGAACCTCACGATAAAAAGACTCGATTCGATTATTAACAAGGACAGTCACTATAGAAGCGCTGAAATAGTATCAGGCAAGGAATATAACGAAGTAACAAATCTTATTGAACGAAACACTTTAAAAAAGATTTAGAAAATAGATCCTTGCCCTCTAAAGATTAAATAATATTTTGTAGACTAAAAGAGATCAATATCATTATTGTAGGAAACATTCATAAACGTAAGACGTAGGTTATTAACAACAAATCTAACTGTCACTATTATGTTGAGTGACGTGAACAGGAGAACGTAAAATGCGATTGAAATATATGTCGCCCTCTTGTTGAATTGCAATTGAAGTGACAGATGAACGAGGTACGCTGCATCCATCTGTCATTCATCGACAAGGCGGGCGCGATGAGTAAGGAATAATTTATTTCGACCACGGTGCATCTCTCCAGCTGCGTATGGAGGAGCCCATTATCGCGTTCAAGGGCTCGTTTATGTACCGCAGAAGGTAGCAGCATCTGCGATGCCGTTCTGGTCACGCAAGGCGAGGCCGACGCGACAACCTCGTCGACCTAACAGCATGGGATGAATTCTGACGCGAGCGTAGAAGGCGAGATTTATAATTCATGTTGACCGACCACGCGTCAGTTCAAGCTCAGCACTTCTCGATATGAAATTCCCGAGTTTGTTCCAGGTTGTCACAGGTTTGATCCCTTCTCGGTAAAGACTGTAATGAAATATTTTTAACAATTTAGAAGAAATCGCCATTGCACTGAAAATAATAGTGCATTTGGATATTATTATAATTTTTTGAGAAGTTAAGATCTGTGCAATTCTAATGATAGCAAGAAACACATCAGAAATAAAATATTGTATAACTATCAGTTATTGTAAAATTGAGATTATATGGAGAAAGAGATATTTTCTGTTCAATTCGAAGAGGGGCATTGGAAGATGCATTCATGATAATGTTAATACACAGTATTGTTATTATTACTATAATTTATTGAATTTTGATACGAGGTTTGGTACGTCTGTGTGCATGATCGATTAAGAGCTTCTTCCGATCGGCGGTTCCTTGGTCTCTTTTCTTCTCTCTCGCTCACACTTACTTTCAATTTATTTTTGCTTGTAACGCAGTTTATGTTCGAGTTCCTCTCTATCAGCCCGGTATCGGTTTACTCGGGCGACTCTCCTTGTAAACAGACATGCAACACTGACTCGAGATTCTTTTGTATATGCTTGGCTGCAGGCACGCGAATTGTACAGATTGTTGCAAAAGCATTAATTCGCATTAGTTCGACTAAATGTTTGGCGAGAATAAAACGAAGATTTTAAGCTTTTAAAAATATCTTTAGAAATATAACAAAAATAGAACAATTAACATAAAATATTTTGTCTCTGTCCTTTTTGAACTTTTTTCTCAATATTATCTACAACTTTTATTTAAAATTAAATCTTTTCGATATATTAAGATTAAATCAAACTTTCTTTACATTATATACTTAAATTATATGGTATATGTTGCTTAAATTGTAGTTTAAATGGAAATTTAATATAATTTCTTGATAATCTCCACGAGACTAGGAATTAATTTCGGAACGCGCTGTAGTTTCATGTGCATATGCATAACTCTTTATCTGTCAGAGTTCCGATATGGACTCGTCAGGTGACTAACACGGGAGTGACTAACCGGCTGGTAGATCTCTTTAGCATTTCTCCTAAATGATAATCGCAAAATGCGAGAAGAGTCCTCCCTTTCTTCCCTTTGCATTGACTTCAATTATTCATACCGTCTCCTCTCGTTCCACGCCCATATAACCGCGTTTCTTTACGAACTACTTGGGCGAATAAAAATGTGCTTGAATTATGTATGCATGAATTATTCCGCCTCGTGATCCCTTCGACTTCAAATAGCGTGCTCGAAAACTAGTTTCAGCCGTTTTGCGCGATTTTGGAGTTTTTTTTTTATAGTACGTCCATCATCCTGTTTTATCGAGAAACAACGTGAATCACGAACGCAAAAATTATTATCGAAATTTGCGAAGTTTAACTTTGCGTGTAGGCATTGAGTTATATTAAACGTTTCCTTTAACTACAAAGTGGGCGCAGGAGATATCAACTTCACTCTAGACTTTCAATTTTATCTTACAATTTTATCTTGTTAAACACGAAATCTGTTAAGGTATTTCAAGAGAAGTTACGTGATTTATTAGGTGTTGGAATTAATTCGTAGCGTTTTTAATGAAAGAATGTTATTTATTTCACATGAGCATTAAAAAATACATTAATGAAAGTACTTCCCATCACTTGTAAAACGCTACGAATTAATTCCAACACCTAATATATCCTGATATGTCAAACTCCTCTCTTCAATGATGACAGATTCGAAGTAATCACTTTAGATATCGATCATAGCCGTATCCAGAAATTTCGCGAGCATGGTGGAATTAGACAATGTTGTATTTCCGAAGACGTACATATATACACACGCAGTAACAAAATAATGGCGTCTGCGAATTTTGGTAATGAATGACGTTCGATGATTTGATTATATTTTTTCAATTTTTTATTTTTATATTTGACATATTGTAATGAACAACTTCAAAAAAGTATTTAAAAGAGTTAAGTTATTAAGGATTGATTAGCATTTAAGATTGATTAACGATTAGAGCCGATCTTTTATTGGTTGGTTGTGCCGCCATATCATGCGCAATACAACACTTTATTTTCTAATTCTTCATGCTCGGGAGTATTTTCCCGTAAGGGCCTTACACTGACGTCGGTGATCAGTAACTGTACTTGGATTCACGTACTTTCTTAAGTAAACGAGGCGTGCAGGGCCCACCATTAACGGGTCGCGAATCACAGTAGTGATCTCGCTGCTACGGTATGTACATACGTTGCGCTTATCCCGCTCATCTTGGTGTAGCACGAAGAATCTCAGGTGACCAACCAACATGAGACTCGATGCTTCGTAGATTTCGCACTCGCACATTCTTATAGTCGAGATAACCGCGACGCTGATGTCATCCGGCTGCACAGATGCGAGATTTATCGTCTCGACGCCAGCTCTCGACTTCTTCCTTCCTTGATAGTCCACCGATAGGAAATCTCCCAGACATAATAAAACCTGTCGCGCGCATGTTTGCATGACAATCTGGGAATACGCATTTACGTTACTAAACAAACGCGATGTTAATCAGACAAATTTTTCACTATACAGTTTTATTATGTCAGCTCTGATTATTTGATAAGAAACGATGAATTATGCTCGTGCAACATTGTTTAATACGGATTTGCGTCTCGCAATTGCAGAAAATTATTTCAAATTTGCCAATTATATACAGAAATTAAAACTACAACTCGCAAGATAAGAAAACTGCATTAAGAAAAATTTTCGGTTGAAAATGGACAAACCAAACAATTATCATCATGTCAATCTAGTTACTAGAATTCTGATCTCAACTAATATTATAATAGATTCAACCAGAAAATTCTAATTTGTCTATTTTCAATCAGAATTTCAATTAATGCGATCAGACTCTTTTTCAAGTGGCGCCTTCTTGAAAGTGATCCTTGATAATTTTATCTTTCCATCGTGTGTATACGCAATATAAAACGCATTTGCGGCTGTTAAATATTTACCGACGAATTTAATCGAAACGATAACCGAGTTCAAACGATGACGTGAAAAGCGTGGACCGTTAAATCAATCATGATCCGATTTCCAAGGCACAAAGATGAACACGTCTCTCAGCGTCTCTCGGATCAGTTCGAACGAGAAATTACGCTTAGAACTCCTCATGTTCCAACCAGCAGCTGTAAGAGAGGCTCTCGCGTTCTCGAAATACAGCTGATCGACGAGCGGTTGTTGGCAAGACAAACAGGGACAGGTATGTGGGAGGAGGCTTTGGGTGTGAGAGTCTGGACAGGAAGAAGACGAAGATGAAGAAGAAGAAGAGAAAGAAGAGAATAGAAAAGGCGTACGTACGCCCAGCCTCTTTCGTTCGCGCGTTCGCTTACTCGCCTGCTCGTCCCTACTCGTCGCGCGCGTTCCTCGTTCCTCCGTGCATTATGTACGACCGAACTCGGTGGTCTCGGGTTCCTGAGAACCACGAGAGAACCTCATAACTCTGGGACCCCGTGCCGCACCGCGTGCCACACCTTTCGCACGGCTTTGAAGTCCCCAGTCGGCGCGGGTACCAGCCTAGCCCGAACGTGCCCTTCTCGTCCCTCTGGTCGCGATTATGCAGCGGAACCGGCGGCGCCTGGGATTTATCGAAGCTGTGTCGCCGAGAGAGAGAGAGAGAGAGAGAGAGAGTTAGCTTAAGCAGAACCCATCTTCTTTTACCTTCTTGTGTGCCTTTTTTCAACCGCGGATAACGAAACGTGGGAGTAAAACGCGACCTGGTCCCCGCATCGTTTTACTATAATCTTCCTTCCAATGCTATGCAAATACAAGTTGTGTTCTACTATAGTATAATGGAAGCATATAGAGTACTTAATGATAACGCAGAATAGAAATCTTGTTATATTGCATTTTCTTATAATGAAAAAAATGTGCTCTATTTTGCTAACTTAAATTGTTTTATTATAATCTGAAACAAATATTTATAAATTATTTTGAAATAATACAAAACGTGAATGTACGCTAGTTTATAATGTTATTATTTATTATAAGTTATAATTTATAATATCATACTATCATAGAGAACAATTTATTTTTATGAAATATTTTTATAAAATTTCTAATACCTATAAAAATTATAATTAAATTAATTAAGGTAAGACAAATTCTACTTTGTCATATTTTAGCTTATTTTGATATAATCGCATTTCTAAATAAATTCAATGTAACACAGTTTCATACAACTTTCCATCATATGACTTACAATTAGCGTATCATCGCCGTGAGCCTTTCGATCATTACGCCATTAGAAATGATAGATTCTAGCTGCGATAAATCATCGTGAAATTGTGAGAGCAACGACACGGATATATACATATGCACACCTCGCATTTCGAGTCATCATTAAACAATTTTAGCCGCAACGCTGCAATGGTGCGCACTTGATATACCGGGCCACACCTTTCGCACGGTTTTGAAGTCTGACCTCCCTATCTAATGGAAAGTGCAAGCGATCCTCCGGCAGATCTTACGGGCAATTTAAAGACCGTTCTCTCTTTCTGTGCCAAGCTGTTCGAGTCGAGAGTTCGAAACGCAAATCTCGTGATAGGATCGAGTTTGGACGTCGATTGAAACACCGTGAAAATGGTACTACCGATTCGCGCGCAAAAGGTGAGATTCAACGATCATCGATATTTCATAATCCAGCCTCGTCGATTTCTATTATGCGAGAGGTTTAAGGCCGCCCGATCGTCAATTTATCGTTCAATACATGATGAATGATCGTGAAATCGCCGTTTTTACGTTGATCCGACGATCGCAATTGATTCAGCGATATGGAAAAAAATCGATAATTTCCCAGCGTAAACCTTTTAATTTTCTAGTCGTTGATTTTCAATCCTTGAACGTGAACACGTTATGAATGAATTTATGACTCACGACATCCATTCGAGATGCATTTTATTTGGATTCAAACAAATTATTGCTGTGTACAGAAACCTTGGCGTAATTATATTCTTCTGTATTCTTATACGAGTATAATAACTCAGTAGCTTGTAGTCGTTACTTGTTGCTAATAGGATAATAAAACTTTTTAATAATAGAGCTGGATATGATCAGAAATTTCTGATTATTTGAAGGGAATGTAGTTAGAAAAGAAAGTCTCCCTTGCGAATGTTTGGTTCGAGAATCGCTAATAAAGGTGGAGATAAAACGGAGGGACAAGCCCTTCTTTAAAATAATGTATGGTTGCGTCCCCATCTTTTCTAGACGCAAGCCTCTAATTTCCACCATGATCATTCGGCATATCGAGCCTCTTGCTCTCATTAAGAATTCACCAGGAGGTACGGATTAAGGAACCTCCTGGACGCGAACACCTGGTATCAATTCGCGAAATGGAACTTAAATCGCCCAGCAAAGGAAGGCGTAGCGCCGAAGGAAAGATTGAAGAAAATCTCGAGTAATCACGACGAAGATGAACTGAAAAAGGAAATGGAATCGACGAGAAAGTGAGTTATACCTACACAATTTTGTAATTGAACAAGTCTTATAATTGAAGTAGTTTTTGTTGTACAGTTTTACAAATTGATAAACTTTTGCTACGTCACCAGGAAGAAATTACAGTTTGAATCAATTAAAATATTCGAAATAAATAATATATCACACGTTTATTTAATGTAAAAAAATAAAAATTTTATTATTAATTTAACTTTTAAAGATAAATATATATATATGGATGACAAAATCATGTTACATAAATTTTATCTTATCAAAGAAAAGAGGGAATAATGGTGAGTTAATACTTAGAATATCTATTATATCTAATAATCGAAATAAAATATTATAATCTTTTCTGAATAAGAAAATCGAGAGCATTACATCCTAAATACGCATCGAAAAATCATAATCAACATCTAAATCAAAGGAGAAACTATCTTTTGTAGAACTATATAATTTTATCTCACATCTCATTTGAAACCTTTCTAAGAAAATTGCAGCGATTTCTAATGTTAATTAATTATCGATGCTGTACAATTTATTATTATGAAGGAAATGGCTCATCATTACTCGAAATTATGCGAATATCCACATGGTAGTTCTTTCCTGGCACTTTTGAAAAAGGAAGCAAGTGTTTCAAAGTATATCTCTCACGGATGCCATGAAATGATAGACGATGCGTGATGCACGTTCGTTAATTATAATGCGACGTGGTTTTTAGATAAGATTGGAGATTCATAAAGAGAGCAATGGGATATCGATTGCCCACTGTCCATCGGTAATCTGAACGTATTGAGGCTGCTGCACGCGAACACCTGGTACCGTCATGAAGTACGTAAGATAGAGAACCGACTTGATGGTTTCAAGAGAAGAGAAAGAGAGAGAGAGAGAGAGAGAGAGAGAGAGAGAGAGAGAGAGAACGAATAAAGTTGCAGAACGGTGTAGGGAATGAAGGTCACGTAAGAGGGGCAGTTGATCGTCCTTTATGTAGATGAAGGGAAACGATAAGGTGGAGCGTGGACGCATACACGCGAAAAAGAATGAGAGAAACGCCTCTCACCGGAACCAAAAAGTCTTTCGAGTAATTGCAACGCGTCGTTGGTCGACCGGGCGGTTGCGCACGAGGAATGCAACCCTGAGGAACGAAGCTGCGCGCCGCCCGGAGGCTACGTCTCTCGAACATGCGAAGACATTGAATGCGATCGAGATTGCGCGCACCGATTTTCTCACCCTTCTTTCTCCCTTATTCTCCCGACTGTCATATTGATGACGCCCATTAGAGGCGGAAATTACGCTTTCAAGATAAATTAATGTTATATGCAAGCGTTACTGCGCTAGCAATGTTTTATGTATATATATATATATATATATATATCGGTCGAACAGAGTTCCACGATATGGAAGAAATTTTATTGAGGAAGTTCCTTAGCAACGATGTATTTTACTTGCAATTTTTATTTTCAATGTTGCTTTTCTTGTAAATTTCTAACCGATACAATATTGCTAAAATATAATGCATCGATTAAGGCAAGCAATGAATCTGTCTATCCATCTTTTGAAGGATAATATTTTTGAAAAAGATTTATTTTAACGAACTCCTTTTATCAAGAATATGATGAGAACCGTAAAAGGATCGAGACGAATGTTCAATTGCCGCTTAATCGTCGCAAGTGCATTAATCGCGCAGATCCTCGGGAAATAACAAGTATGTACAAAGATACACGGCGTTACGGACGCTGCTGGGAAGGATTTGTGAGAAAAACTTGATCCCGCTTCCGTCGTTTGTAGCCCTTAATGAAAGGGACGTAAGCGTGGCCACCTTTTCTTATTCGATATACCATTTATTTCTTTTTCCGCGCATCCGAGGCTTTCGTGCGGTTGCACTGGCTTTAATTATCTATCAGTCAATTAATAACATCCGCACTCTACGCGCTCGTGAAAATAATTAAAGAGCACGCCGCTCTTTCGATTTGTTTCACTACGACAATTTAAAATCAAGAAAGTTGCGGAATATATTCCACTTTGAATTATGCTGTTCGCTCCACGTCAATCAATTAATAATTTAATATAAAAATCAAATAAAAGTCAAATAAAAATTCTGTTGAAGTAACACCTCTTTGAAGCTAAATAAGGAATATGAAGCTGTTTGTTATTTGTTTGCATCGTTGAAGCTTGCTCTACCTACGCACCGTCGACTAACGTTTAATCATTTAATCAATGGTTGTTTCTATTCTCTACCTACTTCACGTTCTGACAAACGTTGTCACTTTGATTACGCGTTTGCGACACGCTCCAATCGCTCTTTGCACGCGCGCAAATCTCTGCTTTATGCATTACGTGATGCATTTCCTCGGGCGCGAAATATTCTCGCCGACGCGATATCGTTCAGCGCGAAGAAGTTAATTATAGTTCGCAGGACAATAATAACCGGGATGGATACATTTTATTCAACATATGCGTGAGTCTCGCGTTTCTCTTTTCGACAAGGTTTTCAAATCGCTACCTATTACAATATGGTCCATCGGAAGAACCGGAGGATGTTCGTGGTTCAGCGAATCATATAAAGGACGAGATGCATATGGTCCTCGTTAATGGTTACTGGCGCGGACTGCCAGAGTTCTGAGCGCGGTTTGGCCTCCATTATATTGCGAATCATGCGTGAAGTAATTTACCTGACACTTTTTGCGCGAACATTGGTTGTAACGAGAAAGACGGTAAAGAAAGAGAAGCCGCCGCAATCGATTGACCGCAACACGGTTTGCTCGACTTCCAAATATAACGCCGACTGTTTTTCAATCAGTTCCCCGTAGTGGGGGTTTCACACAAGCGTGCTCTAGACACGTCGCGAGACATCGCAAAACATACTTTTGTGAATGAATGTTTTTGAGGCTGAGATCGTGAGAAGACGAACTGTTCTGGAATTCAATTATTTATCATGATGTAAAAAGATCAGGTAAAACAATTTCAAGGATGCCCAGTAATTTCAAAGATGCCTAGTGAAATTCGTTCAGCTAATCAAAAGCTGTAAAAGTTGTAAAAAGCAACGTCTACATCATGAATTATTATCATCTTCTTACATCATGGATTATTTTATTATAATAAAATTTAAAATTTATATATATACATCAACATTAATTGTCTTAATATAATATACACAGATATGCCTTTTTGCTGTTTAAAAACATTTTGTTGTTCGAGATAGAGAAACTTTTAAATTACTCGAATATTAAAAATGAAGTAAATAAATAAATTTTTAATCCTCATTTCATCTTACAATTAGATTCATTGGGAAGAAATGATAGAAATTACATTGGAATATAAGTCTTGTGTCTTTGACGTATCTATCTTATTAAATGTAACTTATATATCTTTTACATGTAGAGAGGAGATAGTAGGTATTATTCTTTGGATTCGTTGTTGATCCCATCTGTCATTACACCTGTTTCTCGGAATCACTTATAATTAGTGGCAACGTTAATGACCTTTCACGGGCTGCTGAATGCATGACATGCGGGTGGCAGAGCACCAAGTTATTTGTTATGCGTGTCATAACTCTTTGCATTGTCAAACCTCATAGTTGCTATCTATCTTTCTCTCTCTTTCAATACATAAATAAAAATCGCAGAATAAAATTTAATACGCTATCCATGATTACAGTTTTGTGATACAACATTTAATATCTTTCATAAATTTTTTTTATTTTATGTCTTGTGAACACATTTTGAGACAATTATATTTATTGAACGCGATTGTTTTGTGTGTGTGTGTGTGTGTGTGTTATGCTTAAAGAACATTAATATTGCGATAATCAAAAGTGCGATTGTAAATGCAGTATTTAAATTTACGTTTATCTTTCATCTGTTGATGTCGAAATGCGCATGACACAATCTAGTGTCAATTTGCCGCTAGAACGATTTGAAACAGTTGTGACGTGTTGATTAGACTACATACAGCTGTAGTCACGGACGATTAATTTTTTTATTTACTCGAGCGTTCGTATAAAACTCGTTATGAATTCGTATTTCCGGTTTGAAGGTCATCCATAATATAAAAATTAATTGAAGTATCCGTTATGCCGTCGATTAAGGTCGTTCCCATGCCCTCTCTCCATTCACGAGAATTTGTTACACTTCGCTCAGTTAATTGTCCATTCTCTTCACAATAATTTTCTTTAATAAATATGTGCTTTTGCAGATAATTTATCTACAACTTATTACATTGCATTGTAATAATTTTTACGATAATTTCAAAAGAATATTTAAAATTATAGTTTATAATAAGTTATATGATTAAAATGATAGAATAATAAAAATCTAAGATTTTTTTTTTAATAAATAATAATAATATAAGAATAATGTAAGAATTAATTAATTAAATTAAAAATAATAAATTAAAAAGACTTTCTTGCAAACGTATTGCTTCTTTTATAGAATTTCAATTGACGCAACTAGCTTTAATAAAGATTCATCCTTTTCTTTTTAGACAGCACCGTAATCACGAGCGAGGTCCTTCAAGGTTATGACCCTCAGTTCATGGTGGGCTGTTACTTTCCTGCGGACTTCCAGGGCGAATTCGTGACGCAAGTGAGCGGAAAGGGTGTTGAAGGCATGGCGAACGCGCCCATTCAGTATTCTGCCATTAACATCACCTTCAACGCGATACCGGTGTGGGGCTATTGCCACAAGAGGGTCGGCGATAATGTACTGCTAATAGACAGGTCAGTTAACTCGACGAATCATGGACATTTCCTGCAACAAGGCAAATGTCAGTTCAACTTATTGTTAGCGAGCGATTAGAAAAGTATTTCGAACGTAGTTCGAACGGTTCTTACGCTACAGGAGTTATCGTTAAATCGTGAGAAGCATGAACGTATTTAACCTTGTGATCGCTATGGAATGATACCAGTATTGTTATCGATAAATTTTACGTATTCTTAATTAATATAACACAAACTTTCGTTACATTTTGTGCATTTTTAGTGACAAAATATTTAATTATAATCTAGATTTTAATAAACACACATAATTATTAACTTAAAAGAAAAGAAAGAATAAATACTATAAAATTTAATCCTGAAATAATATGGAGGATCTAGTCTAATTGTATTTATTTCTTCATGACTCTTAAATAAAATATATATCTAATAACAAAATTGTTTAAATATTGAAATCACTTGTCACTTCTGTTATAATACTGATTATCCAGAGAATCCAAACTGATGTACAACGGAATTTTAAAACAGAATTTTTAAAAACTTATTTTCACATCTATCTTTTAGCAGATGGGATTTCAGATTGGATAATGACATTGAAAACATAGTTTGACGCTCAATTATCTCATTCATTGTACAAATTTACGTTTATTTATTTATTGATTAGGATTAAATTGAACTTTTTTTTAAATAAAAAGTTTAATTTTCTCATTTAACATAGAAGAAACAATTGGCGTGTTAATCTTCAAGAACGTTTAAAATGTTTAAAATTTTAATTTAAGATTTTAAAAAACAGAAATATTTAAATCGTGAATTCAATTTATAATCGATGATATTCTCTGAAATTATTTGATCATGTATAGTTCGCCTCTTATTGCCTCCATCTATCTTTAATAATTTATTTCTTTTTTTTTTCATCTGCACTGTACCACCGTTTTTATTTACACTCTCATAAATTCAATTTTGCGCCTTATCGCACGCCCTGTATAACTGAATTATCACGAGTGGCACGATGCGGTATATTTTTTCATCTTTATCAGTTTCGTGCGTTAAAATCTCCATGCTGAAGCGTTAAAGTCTTAAAGCTGCACACGGTTGTTGCGAAAGTTTACAGACGCATAAAAGTTCGAAGGGCGGCGCCGTAAGTATCGAAGTTTTGAGTTATTGGCAATGAGAAAGAGTAGAGCTGGCCGGAACATGCATTGCGTTTGGAGGGCGACGGCACCGAGGTAAGTCGAGATAGTCGACTCACAATTAGGAGTAACGGTGTATTCACAGAACGATGCACTGCAACTAGAATGCCGTCATATCTGCAGCGCTTGTCGCACATGTAAATGAAGTTAACGGGGCACAGTGTGAAACAGTGTTGAAAGAACATAGTACTCGTTGCTACGCGCGTGTCTAATTATGTAAAATCTCTTGTATAGAATCTTCTCGCATTCTTGTTAACACCTGCAGTGCTCTGGCATTGCATGCCAAGGAGTGTTTAATGTTAAGATTATATGTGAGATTTTTTAATTATGTCTATCTATCATATCTCCAGGTCCACATTATAAAGTATTGTAATAATAATATACGTATGTGTATATAAAACTGAATATCTTTTTGTTTAAATAAGTATACGGTGAATTTTGTTTTAATAGGATTTCACAGTTAAGATTATTGGGATATATATATCAATTATAAAAAACAATTAGCACGCAATAACAATATTTAATTTTTGCTAATGTTCGACGGAAGAAATTCGACGGAATATTTAGAGCTGTTACAAACATGCGTGATTTTGGCTGTTTTCTATGTAAGTCACTGCAAGTCTAGACAGGAGAATGTCGACGGATTGTGAGCACGTAGGATGCGACGAGCTTTTCCTCCGAAAGAGGCAAAAATTCACCGACGAAGACGACCGAGGGATATTGTCGTCACGGGAAATGGAAAGGGTATGAAGGGGTTAAAGTTAAATTAGTCGACTGATGTCTCTCCGGGGATGCCGCGACGTCTACGATTCGTCTGGAACGAAAATAGCTGGCTCTCCAGACAACGTCAGACACAAACGCGCGTATCGCGCGAGCTCAGGCTAATTCCAGAAAGAGCTGTAAAACGAAAAGGAATGGCGAAACGTGCATCCTTCTCGATCCAAAACGATGTAATTTCGGCACTATACCCTTTTCGAGATCTTATTTCCATTGGAGATCATCTAAAGCAAAACTACAAGAATATAGGTGATTTCTTTAGAAATTAATATTTCGTTAACTTTTGCGAAAATAAAAAAATAAATTGCAAAATAATTTACAAGTTTTAGACTCAGTTTTTTTTATCAGGAATAACACTATATATTATTCGTGAGCGTTTTTTAAGATACCCTGTATGGTAAATTCCTCCATTTTATTCTATCAACTCACAAAATACCTAGTGAGGAATGACAATGGAATTTTGATTCGACGTCGATTCGATATTGATTCTTTTGTCATTTCTCACTGAGTAACAGCTACTTCGTTTCTGCAATTTTCCTATTGTTATCCTGTATTTTGAAGAAACAAAATGGAACAAATAGATGTGAGATAGATGAGAATTGTTTTACTATTTAAAAAATTTCATTTTGTAAGATTCAATGTCGTGTCTCATAGAAATCCGAAGCCCTCGTCGCGCCAATCGATGGCTCTCCGATGCATCTAGATGCTCACGAAGCAATGTGGGTGTTGTCCGGCCAAGTATGCATAAATTGGCATACACGTGAGAGCCCACCCTCTTCTTCTTCTTCTTCTCTAGACACGATCATATACTTTGATTCACGTTGAATCGTTAACAAGCTATCACGTCATGAATATTCCAAGAAATCGTATCTCCAATTGTCTCGTTACTTCGTTTCGTTACTTCTCTCGCCGTTGCATTTACGATCCGGAAAATTATTATTTTTGATCCTGTTTCAGGCGTCATTAACTTTACTGACATAAAAACAGATTCATAAAACGAGCGTAATAAATCATCTATCTTTCAATAATAATTATACATTTTGACACGATATCACCCGTGCGATAATTACCATAAATTCGATCTTTTACTTGTCACTAACTAATAATTAAGTAATTTATCATCATAGCAATGATGCATCACATAATCTTCCCCGAAGAATTTATTACGGGGGCAAATAGAAAGTGCCATAAACTTGCTTAGAATGACATGTATATAATTGTAATCAACAGTCTAATCATTCAGGCAACTTGTTAATTGCTCGAGATTTGCTCGCTTAATTGCCCTGGATTTTTCTCCCTTGATCGTGTTTAATCGATTGTGCATCTCCCTCTGTAACTGCTCTCTCTTTTACGTCATTACGTGTTTAAACGATGTCGACATTTATGCCTGTCCTACAAAAATAATTAACCAACCCGCAGTTATTAGCAATCGCGATGCTCAATAATCTGCCGGAATGAAAAGCAATGCATGTAAAAGCCGTATGCAAAATTCACGTAAATTATATCTTTATAAGCGCACGGTAGTTCGTAATGATTTCACAAGGCGAGATCGTTATATTTCACATCTGCCGTGACAATTTCTTCGCGAGAATCGTCAGCGAATGAAATATAAAGCATTGGTTCACTTAATCAGTTTGCGCGTTTGCTGGGATAGTATGGTGTACCAGTTTACCAGTTTATCGTTATAAATATTAATACTCGAAAGAGAGAAAGAAAGATGCGTTATTTAAAGCACAAAAATTACCTCTTGATCATAAATTCTGTAAGCTGTTTTCTAATGAGATAACATTATCTGTAAAAGACAAGAAAATAAAACAGTATTTAGTGTGTTTCTCATCCTGATGAAGTGAAGGTTCATGAAACGTTGGCATTAGTAATGGATCATGGCGATAACCTATAAATCCTTTGACACGGATATTTTCCTTTCTAAATACCCTGTATGATGAAAGTCTCAAAAGTATTAACAAGAAAAAAATTTGGAACCTACTGTTTTTTTTTGCATTACGAGATTGTTGAAAATTTGTCGTTTCTATAATAATAAGAGAAAGCGATTTTTCTTTGAAAATATTACAAAGTATTTTGTTGCACATTGAAAAAAGAGTCTGATAATAGCTATCAAATGTTGAATGAAATAATTTCAACCAAGTGTTTGATTAATATGACCAAAAATAATTTTAATATTTTTTTCTATTTAATAAGTAATACCAAACATAATAATAAACATAACTATTATAATTTAATACTTACTATATAAATATTTAGAAAAGTAAAATTATTTTTGGGTATATTAACTGAACATTCGCTTGAAATTATTTTACTCAATATTGTTGGTTGCTATTACCAGACTTTTTAAATGTAAATGATATTTTACCAGTTGAAACGGCGACGTTCACTCGTGAATCGTCCGATATAATATGCGCTTATGTGTTTCATGGCATAACAACAGTCGTTATGCCTAAGTCAAGAAACAGCATCGGCATCAAAAGAGAATATATCGTCGCCAGAGATGCAAACTCGTGAGTTGAACGAGCCCTACCTTTGGTGATCGGATAGAACAGAGGGCCCGTTTTTCTTTCTCCTTTCCTCTCCCGTTGCATACCATCTTCTACCATTAATCTCCGTGAAGACGGAGGAGTGACTAGCTCGCGAAGGTGGTGTGGCCTCTCCTCCAGTTTCCATGTATCTCAACCTTCGTGTTGAACGTCGTCAATGCGACGAACGAACACTCCTCTGGGATGTCCGCGCCGAGAGAACGACGAGTCGCATGTTCCTCGCACTGGCACCACACGGCGGCTCATTTGTCACTCTAATTACGTGGCGCAGGGTTCTCCGGATTCCGTCGCCGTTGACAATTGAATCGGTCATTAATGAAACTGCTACAAACGGACTCGCTCGGAAAGTCACTCGCGAGAAATGCCTTTTTAATGTCACCTCTGATGCAGTTATCGCAGTACCATGATTACAGTAGGATGCTAAATGGTAGTTTCTTCATGTGAAATTACGTTTTTTTTTGTTTTTTATAGTACGTCCGTGTGACGATTCATCGTCGCTCTTGTGAGACCAGCCTTGTGCGATGCGTGCGCCGTTATGCAAATTCGATTTGAATGCAATACGCGATTTACATTTCGGTCAGTGGGATATCGCGGTCGGATGATGATGATGACAGTCCATCCCATGGAGAGTGAACGCAATTCCGATCGTGCGTAATTCGATAGACGGCACAAATAAAGTAGCGTGTTATAAACGATTATAAAGTACAAACGCTTCCGAAAGAAATAATAATCGACAGGGAAGTCGACTTACCAACCTGTGTTATCACGTCTTTCGTGTCTTAAACTTGTTTTGCGAAAACAACAGCGCGGCACCTGATGCTCGGATTTGCGTGCAGTCTGAATTGCAATTCGTTTTATGCAAATCCTGCCGCTTCGATCGCGTTATACGGAATACAAAAGTTAACGCGTTAATTAATAATGTTCCGCAGGCTATTCATAGCGAAATCTAAGTATACCTTATTATCCTATGATAAGAAACCATCCGATCGAAACGTGAGATAAAACGGACACTATTATACGAAGGAGGAAGCGTAGATCAAAGATATTATATAATTGCATGAAACAAAAATTGACGGAAAAGAAAGTAAATTTCAGCGCAAACTTATATTAAATTTTAAAATACACATTTTCTAAAACAAAAAGTATCTCCAAATTTTTTTCGCAAACGAGTAAAGATCAAGCATTTTGTCTTTCATATCTATAATCAACTAGTCTACGATTCAAAGAATTTATGGAGATTCTAAAAAATATAATTTGTCAATTGTAATTATATACATATATATAGCGACATAGAATCGCAAAAGATTAACGATTCTTAAGCAGTTCGCAGCATCTGCTTAAGAGAAACTCAACGACATTATTAGAATGGATGTATCAAATACTTCGAATTCAGAGTGCAAGAGTGCTCGCGTAGATTTGCTCCACGTATGGGCAAAACGTCCTATCGTGTGACATTCCAATTGGCAAATAATACCTGGAGGGCTCTCGAGAGCTCGCTGCTTTGTGCGAGAACGAGATCCTATACATGGCAGGATCCGGTGACTACGGGACGATCGACGATAAACGGACCCACACGCCCGTTCCCACAGGTTGCATAATATCGGCGCGACAGCTATTGCCTCGGAGGTACAATTATACACGCAAGTATGCGGCGACGTTGTAAACTCACTCGTGTGCAACTCGTCGACCGCGTTGATTCGCATCCTGGTGTCATTGCGTTACTCTATGCTCATTAGATCAGAAAATTGATCGAGATACTTATAATATACTGTTATTATATTAATGCGTCAGATCTTTCACGCTTGGGCGAAGACACAAGAAAAGGAATATGTACAAGAAATGGAAGAAAATTGATGAATGGATGCAGAATTATACTGAGAAAAATTTCTAAAACGAACGAATCAGAAGATTCTGATCATATCAATCTGAATCTTGGTTATTTTAACTTTTGTAATTATAACAGATTAAATCAGGAAATTCTTATTTGTTCATTTTCAACTAGAATTCCAATTAATGAGAAAGAATTTCAACTTTCTTTTTTCAGCTTATGTATCTCAGGATAATTTGAAGTATGGGTATCAGATCTTTATTATATATTTAAATTGGAATCATTTTGTTATTCTACATTTGTAAATATACTTATAAAAAGGAATACATGTATAAAAGTAGAGAGAAATTCGTTGACGGATGTAAAATTGTATGTGTCAGAATAATTAAAAAATGTAAACGTAGGTACTTATTATATAATTAAAATGAGATCGTTACATTAGTTTCTATATACAATGTTGAACTCCGAACATTGTATATAGAATTTCCTAGCGCGTATAACCCTTTATAATGCAATTTATAATGCAAATTTCCGCTTTCGCCTATGTAGTTACTCTAATAGCTCACAATTATTTAAATAACATCTTCACCGTGATGGCGATTTTGTTGCCCGAATACACGGTACACACCAGATACTGTTGAACAAATGACTCCTTCGCAACCACTGTCATTTTCATAATCGTGTGTAAAAAGCAAGTAGATAGCGGTCGCGATAGCGCGACGGTAAAACGTGCCTCTCCCTCTCCCTCTCCCTCTCCTTGCATGCTAGTTCCCATATAATCTTGCACAAAAGTTGCTCGTTTCTACTAAACGTATTTTCTCAGACAGTCTGACTTTTTATCTCACTTTTCTCTTTACTTTATTTGCTTTTCTTTATTTGCCTTTAAACACTATCTTTTCGAAAGTCAATATTTCCAATCATCATATTTCCAGTCAAGGAAGACCGGCGATGTGCATGATCTTTCAACAATATGATAAGTTCCAGCTGTAGATAGCTCAAAAAATTTCTAATCGACCGACAAAGAACAGATCGCTATTCTTCATATCTATTTAGTTTTGAACATCTCATCCGACCAAATGTCTTTGCGTTTCTAATTTGATCTCGAGATGTTGCGTGTTGCTTCTTCGAGTCGTTGACATCGCGCAGAACAAGAATAATGTCCTTGTTCTTTCTTCTTTCCTCTTTTTTTTTATGTGTCATTGTCCACTTCCTGCGTTAGAGTAAACCGCGTGTTAATTCACGAGTGGCTCGTCACGAGAGTAGTTACTAATAGTGCTCTAATCGAGACCCTATCGTGCCGTCATTATTGTCCGTCATTAGTGTCGTCTTATATCAGCATATCTTTATTTCGTGAGAAATTCATAAATCTCAAAGAGAGGAAGCGCGAATATTAAAACACTGATACAAAAACAGATACTTTACGATAAGATTTAACAGTAGGACTCGAGGACCAGCATCTTTTGCGCGCGATTCGTAAAGATACCATTTCTTCGCATTTTTTTTTTTGGTGAAAAATAGTAATCTCTAGTTTTCATAAATATAAATTAATGTATCAAGAGTTTCAACATTGCAATTTACAGTCCGAGATTATACTCGTAAATTCAATCTCAATTAAAGATTATTAAGGCGGGGTATTCGGAATTTTCTTTTAAGACTTAAAGCACAATCTGCTGATTCCAACGTGCTGATCGAAGGGAGCCGAGAGAAGTGAAGCTCCTTCATTATTTCTCACTCGCTGATATTACGACGCTAGCATCATCGTCTTGTTGTTCCAGAGTCAGCATTATCGGCACATCCGGGATGTAGTTATACTTTATGTCTTGTAGTTTAGTTAGTTTTTCCCCAGCCGCAGTTCAGTTCTTATTGATTTTTCAATTTCTCTGTATAATCCTTGGTCACAGGATTAACGCGGTATAAATCCTGCAAGTAATGCTATTTCCATCTTCAAGGCGACACGTGGCAAGGATATTTCTTATATAAGATATTATAATTATAATTATCAGTGCATCTTTTGTAATTGTAAGGTTAATCGCCAATATATTGTATATAGTCGAGTATTTAATTTATAAGTCGATGGAAAAATGTAAATAAAGTTTTTGGGTATTATACCTCTCTTAAATTTACAAATAATAGAATTTCGTCTTTCAAGCCAATTTTAAATATTCTTAAGTGTTCTTGGAGTTAATTTCTTCAGTGAAACTTTAATCTCTAAATCTTAATCTAGACTTAAATACATCAAGGCCCGTTTAACGGTTATATTTTAAAAATTACGAAGAGTAGATGATATCAAATAAAAAGCCTTAATTGTTTTCTGTTTACGCACCAAAAAATGGAACGTGAGAATTGTGTCTTATAATAATACGTTATAAATCACGGAATTATGATTCTGCTAACGCAATTCATGGTATTCGTTTGCTGCAGGTTTAACGACAAAGATTGCATACGGTGTTTCCGGCTGCAACGGAGATCGCGGAATGTCATTGAGATGTTCGCGGAAACTTTCAACAGGTGTTACACGCTCGAGTCGGCCGCCTTAGCCTCCTGCAGCGCATTGAACTCTACTTCAATCCTATATCGTAAGTAAAAGCCGGATTTTTCTCGATAATTTAATTTCGTGGCAGAGACTGCGACCTATGACGTATTAAATATGCTAAATTAAATATCTTACGAGTCATATTTATGATAATAAATACGACCTTATAAAATACCGAGCGATCTAGTTGGATAATCTTGCTTTTTCTCACGCTCAAGCAAGTCATATTATTGCTAATGCGAATTAATACGACTTTTTGTATTTGTCGAGCGAACTTTGATCGTTTAGTATGACTCGCTTACTTGCTGAAAAAATTAAGCGAGCGTGGAACAAACGTGACGGTGTTTCGTCTAATTCTACTACTATTTCTATCAATCAGAAAATTAGCAAATAGTTAAGAAGTTAATGTATGTTCTTAATAAAGATATTTATTACATATATTTGATTGGTATTTTCCTTAAATGTTCTGGCGTTTTGATTGAAAAAAATTGTTTACAATATGTTCATTTTTTTAAAGTTATAAACAATCGAGTTGGATCTGCCACACTTAAATGTCATTCCCGTAATGTAGCGTTTGAAGATTAAGAATATATAACTGCAAAATAAAATTTAAAAATAAAATAAATATAGAAAGAAATATTGTAACAACAGAGATATTTATATAAGTTTTTTGTCTTATTTTCTGCACCGAGCAACTTTTTATAATCTCTGTAAAACATATTCGTAAAATCTATAAAATGTGAATTAGATATGTCTTAATTTCTTGCTCTTATTTTTATTAAAAAAAAAAAAAATTATGAAATATGCGATATTATGGAAAGATACGTTTGATTTACATAAATTAATTACTCGTATTTTTACACTTTATTTACGCATGAAACGTCGTACTCGAAGAATTCGCGAGCTTCCGGTTTATCAGATGGATGAATTACGACGCGACCTCCGCGTATAGGGAATCAAGTTCGGCGTACTCCTTGGCGAATTAGTAATTCTCGATAATTAGCGTTAATTGTCCACGAAGCGGGAAGAAATGATGAGGCTTGCGTAACGATGCGGGAACAATAGGCCTCGCGCCATGTAAAACGCACGGCACGCACGTCGCGTGTTAAACGCACACACGTCGCGTGAGTTTCTCACGCGCCTATCAATTAAAATGCTCTTAAGGATGATTGGGGCCGTTTGCATAATTATTTATACGACGGAGAGGTCCGGTAAATTCCGGTAGCGCGGTCACCGAGAACGCAACAAGAAAAATTGCACCAACAGTGGAAATTTCATTCATCGTCTATTGATGATGTAGGAACACGTTTGACAAACGAAAAAGAAAGTCGTAAATTTGTGTGTGTGTGGAATATAAAGGTGAGAACAAATCTGTAATACAACTAAACGGAAGGGCAGGAGGTGATTTCTCAGATAGCAAGCTGATATTATTTATTATTAGTTTGATATCAAAAAATGATAACAAATAATGTCAGCCTGCTATTTCTTTTTAATGTATAATATTAATTATTAATTATTAAATATAAATTAAATATTCATATATATATATATATATATAAATACAATATATTTTTTTTTCACATAGGTGGACATTTTTAAATTTTAAAATGTAATCTGTTTTAACTTTATCAAATACCAAGGATTCATAAAATAAAATTTTGTGCTTAAAAGATATCTACTAATAGAATAACCGAGAAATTAAACAGTTTTGCTATTTAACATTGCGCTCTCAAAATGCACAAGATTTTCGCACATTAACGCACAGCAGCGCGCATGTGTGTTCGCGTTCATCGTTATTATTTCCCTAATGAAGATTGATGTCGATTAATGTCGATTCCTTGACTTCCGGTGCATTATCAAACGCGTTCACCTGTGCGGCTCCCAAGAAATTGCGCACCTGTTTTCGCGACGCAATCGAAACGGCCAATCGGTAGCGAGTCGAGCTTGATTCCGTTCATAATTCTGGTTTCACGCTTTGATCCGTGTCGCTGCACGCGAGAAGCTTTACGGGATCCGAAAACGCGAGCCGGTGGTCCAGCGGAAGAACATAATCAAACGTCCGTGCGTGAAACAAATCTCTCGGCGTCCTGGAAAGATTCAGGAACGATTTCGATAAAAATGCCGAATCAATAAGGAGCAAATCACTGATGTGTGAAGAATTCGTATCTGGTGAATTTGCTCACGAAAACACACTGACAATATCTTTTTCAATCTGAAAAGGAAGCTAAAGTTAATCGAAAAAAAGGATGCGCGTAATCGAAAAACATGCGGTAATAATTACCTTCTTTTTGATTTTGAAACAATCTTTCTTTGAAATTTCCAGTTTGATCTATTTTTATCCTTGTAATAATAATAATTTTTCAAGTACACAGATTCTCGTGTGTTTTAAATCTATAAATTGTAATTATTACAACAATTTTTTAATGGAGAAGATATCCAAGATAGACATTTTTACTTTAACTCTTTGACAGCAACTGGGGTCTCTAAAGGAACTATCGGATTGATATTTTGATTATAAATGTTTATAGATAAAAAAATTTAAATCTATAAAATACAATCTGATTTCTATGATGATGAAAACTTGTTGTTAAAGTTTTGATAAGTATACTCTAGAATTTTTTCAAATAATCCAGAATAATTTAAAAAATTATTGTTTCTTGAAGACTTTTATTGCTGACGGAATCAAACAGATTAAAATTCACATTGCTAGCGGAAGATTAATAACTATATAATAATTCACTTTTCTTTATTTATATTTTTGATATATTTTTAAATACGCTGAGACTATTCGATAATAGATTTATCGATAATAGAAGAGCATTCCTGAAGAAAAATGCCGAAGAGTTTCTGAAATAATTTCTCACATCGAATCTTTGTCGTGCTCATTCCTGTTTCTCCTTTTCTTTTCCTGATATGGTACACGCAGCAACGTCAAGCCAGTATCGTCAGGTACCCATCGGAAGCGTGGGAGTGGCCTGTTCCCAAAAGATCCTTGTCCTAATCGTCTTGTCGTAGGAAGCGAAGGACACTACGACACGCAATATACGGTCGCTAATAAAGGAAAAAAATATCTTGCGGGTTTTTTCATTTCGCCTAATTATATCGTGTTAACGTCGTCAGAATGGACAAGAAAAATTAAGAACATTCTCAATGAAGATAACTTCGCGTTGTGTCATTTAAATTTTTTTGTAAAAATACGACGCGTTTTAATTCTTTAAAAAATTAATTAATTTTTAATATCATTATTTATAAATATATCATTAATTATATCATTAATATATCATTAATTATAAATTTTTAATATCATTCGCCAGTGTTGTGCGAAAAGAATAATTTTATTTATTCGCGTTGCAAACACATTATATTTTTTGTAGAAGAAATGCTAAACAGAGACAAGAAATAAAAAATAAAATAATACTTCAACATATACATATATGTGAGGCACAATTATTTTAATGCAATACAATTGCATATTTCCTGTTTATAGAACTATAAAAAGATATTACAGTAACTTAGCGAACAATAAGTTACGCATCAGGTATTTTCAAATATCCTTTTACTTCCTTCTATTGAGAAACAATTATGATTTATGTCATTCTATTCCAAGTCTCGTAAAAAGCCACGGCTTCATCATCTTTCTAGTTTAACTTCTAAATTTAGAACGGCGTTGTAGATCGTATAACAGCTAAAGAAATTCGCAGTTAAGAGTTAACTCAATATCACTTTTTCCTCGACTTGCGTTCATCCTTTCAAACTGTTTTGCGAAATGTAACACGAAGTCAGGTCGAAAACGAGCAAGAGAATCGCGTTTGCTCATTTCGATCCCAGCAATACGGTATCCCGGTTGCTCGCAATTACGAGGATACGGCGAAAAGTCGAGCAGGAAGAAGTACAGAAGGCGTACAGCGATGATAAGATAACGGCGGAATTGCCTACCACAAGAAATAAGACGGAGAGAGAGGGAGAGGGAGAGGGAGGGAAGGAAATAAATTTGTCGAGTTAAATGGATAAAAGTCGATCCCAAGTTTAAATTAAAGTTTGTTTAAACGTGACCGACTTTGTAATTATATGAATCGTAAATTGTTCTTATTATACGGATTGTCAGACAGCAAAATGAAGACTTTTATTGTAAGCATCCTTTTTCCCTCCCTCGATGGTAAATACAATAAAACAGGCAAGACTTCAATCACGGAGGTCTACTGAAAGAAAGAAGATTGAGAGAAAGAAAGAAAGAAGGTCGAAAGAAAGAATATTTCAAAAAGCGAGTTTTTATTATTTCCTTTCCTCTTTTCTCTTTTTAGATATAGTCACAAAATATAGTCACGAAGAACTGAAGAGAGGAAAAAGAAAAATGCATAAAGAAATAATATTTGTTTATAGGATTTATTAACTGCTTGAAGTCCAATGATCTTTCTTTGAAGTTATTTGGAGTTTTTCTCTTGAGATTTTTTTTTGAATGAAACTGCTGGCGTCCAAAGACTTGAAGAGATCATTGAAATATTCGCGAAATTATATTATGTTTGTATATTTATATAATTATAAAATTGTTACATTTTTTCTTGTGAAAATAATCTCCAATATCTTTGAAGATTCCGCCGATCTTTTTTTTTATTTCTTCTTTGTAGACGCGATTGAAAGATGACAAAATGATTTAAGAACGAGCGAAAAGAGCCAAAGCTTTTAGATGAAAACAGCTTTTAAGTGGTGTAGAATTTCAGCTACTTCCTGCTGATAGATCGCGTTTCTTTATAGCTTCGATGAAAAACGCGAGGGTTATTTCGAAAGGATTTTCGGATAAAGGCCTTCAGATTTCATCCTTTAATCTCGATTCGTGGAAAGTCTAATCTTACATGATCATGTACAAACACGTTTTTATTTAAAAAAAAAAAGAAGAAAGAGAGCTCGAATCGAATATAATTCTAGTACAATGATTATATTAGGTCATTTAAAAAGTATCCGCGGTTTTTTGTTCAATTTTTGAATGAAAAAACCGCGGATACTTTTTAAATGACCCAATATTTTATTAATTTTTCGAATTCTTAAATTATATTTTAATTTCAGGTTTTGAATAATTAAATGCAGTAATATATTTCTGTGTTAAAAAAAAGATTTTTTTATAAATATGTATTTTCTTATATGAAGAGCATATAAATCTGTAAAATATACAAAATCGTCTTCAATGAATGATCATTTTCGATTTTCTGCCAACAGGAACGAAAGAAATTGATGGTTCAGCGACTCGGAGAGAATATTGCCCCATCGCTGGTCTTTATCACTTCAAATACAGCGTCAACAATAACTCTGCAGTCTCGTTAGAGTGTAACACGTTCTCTTCTGAGTTCAGTAATTGTCCGGATGGATCGATCTTACAATTAAAATTTAAACGATGTAACTTCGAGAAACGCAGTAAGTCTTTCTTAAATTTCTTTGCAATTACATTAATATAATAAATCTTTGAGAAGTAATTTATATTTAAAGATATTCATACATTTTAAAATATTTGAGCAGTAAAATTAACTGCGATCGAGATTTCATAAATTAGAGTTCAGCAAACATATATATGTGTTTTTCCTTCATTTATATTGTTATCAAATTAATAATTTAAATAAAATGTTATTAATATCGTTACTCGTTATTGTAATATGAAACATAAGAAGGTAAAGAAACTGCTACTTTTTCGGAAATTATCAGAAATTATCAACGTTAATTTTGTTTTAACAGATGTCCAGTACAATTGTTTGGGGAGTTGGCCTGGGCCAAATAATTCTACATATTTTGCTCTTTGGGACAACGACGTCAACGATGGCGGGCCTCAATATAGATGCGGGGTACGTTACATACTATATTATTATATATTATTTTTCATAAGATAATAAAATAATAAAATAATACAATTGTTTGATGCAAAACGATATAAAATATCTATTTTTCCAATAATTCAATCTATTTAATTACGGATATATTTTGATCAAATCAATATAATATAAATTTTAAAATTATACATGTATACTTTGTGTATATAAAAGTATTTATTAACGTTGAATGCCGGATTTATTTTACTTGTTTTTCCAGCGATGCCGGAATAAAATTTTCATTATTAGCTCAACATTATGACAAAATATTACATAATACAATTGAATTATGCAAAATTATTATGCATAGTATGTTTATTATCTTAGATTATTATTTGAATATTAATCATATTTATAGAATTGTATTATTTTTTACGAGTTCGTATATATTTTTTTTAATTTGATAATGCTTGAAAATTCAAATGTTGGTCACCGGTGACCAGCATTCAATAACAGTTTATGATAAACAAAACATAAATTTCAGCTATATTACGTTGATAATAAAAGAGGGAAAACATATATGGCACTTAGCAGTGATTCGAGCTGCACACAAGATTTAGATAATGCAACTCATGGATATGAAACTTTGATTTTGAGCAAGAGTCTAAATCAGAAAAAGATGCCAGAATATGTGATAACCCATGTTGCTACGTAAGTACAATTATTTAATTTTATTTTATCGTTAGACATATTCTATTATCGTAGTTGTATTGAATGAAAATCTTGAAAGATTTGTGTTGAAAGAGTAATGAAAAAAAACTAATATTTGTGAAAACGCTTATAATAATCAGTACGTTTCTAATATTATTAGATTCCCGAAATGGGCACAGGGGGTGTGGAAAGAATCCCTAATAGTTAATGGTACTATGACTTTCACCGATCTTAATGGCTACAATAGTTACACATTTATCACGGTGGAATCAAATGAGGAGACTGGCCGTCATATCGTGTATTCCAAAGATCAATGGTGAGCAATCAATTTGGTTGCACTGCAGCTGTTTATATCCAGTATACTTTGTTAAAAAATATTGAATATAAGGTTAAAAATAAGATTATATTTATAGCTTATGTACATTCTTGTGTGTCTCAAATTTTATTTTAACTAACAATGACAGTTAAAAATAAAATAAATACTTATTTTTAATTTTAGTGAGCAGTCCGCTTTTGTGTGTTTATTGATGAGGCAACGCAGCGAAAACGTACTGGAATTTGCGTTAGGTAAAAAGAAAACTATTTTCTATATTAATTTTATATATATATATATATATATATATATATATATATATATTTTCCATCCTTCATTATATAATGACTTTATTATTATTAACGCTTTACCAAAAACTGCAACTTGTTCAATGAAATCAAAGTAGTATAAAATCTATACAAATAATAAATAGCAAAATATTAATCAAAATAATAATGATTTCAAATATGAATCTAAATAAATATACAAAAATTTTTTCTTTTTCTATTTTTCATTAATCTCTGTCCATCTTTATATTCAATTTTATTTCTATGAATCTCGTATGAATCTCAAGTATAATCATGCAATAATAGAAATAATATCATGTATAGGGACGATCAATAATCCAGTAAGTTATCAAAGTGATTTATGTGACGATCCCTATATGGATAAACGGTTGTGGATGACTCAATCACGTAAGTTAAAATATACTAGTTTGCAGTACCTTTATAAATCATCTGTGCACTTTCATAAATAACTTTAAAAATGCGCATTATTATTTTATATATAAATCATTTTTAAGGTATCGAACGTGTAGTGGAGTCACCCTGTCCAATTACGGGCCAATATGTAGGAAGGATAACAGATCTGTCGGGAATGTGTGCCGAATTAAGCAGCAACTGTAACACTCGTGAAATAATGTATTTCAAAGTGAATGACTGCGAGTCCGGAGAATTGTACGAAGGTGTGTATAGAATTATTAATAAATGTAAAGAAAAATGAAAAAATATTAGAAATTAATAAATTTCACCGTTCCATTATTTTACCAAATGAAACTTACGTTTTCTTTCAAAGCGATTACGATATCGTTAAATTTTACTATTTCTGGGTGATATTTTCTCGTCTAAATTTTAATGGTCGAATAAATATTATTTTAAGCAATTTAATTTGAAAATTTATACATTATTTATATATACATATTAATCATTATTTTTGTATAATGATTTATATATGTTTTCATAATATGTTTCTTTTTTCTACAAACGCTTTTACTCACTGTTTTCAGAACGAACATATCTGTGCTTGGGACAATGGGAAGAAGACGGCGTGATGTATACCTATACTATGAGAAACGACACTGCTACAAATGAGTGTTTCGTAGGTTTGATTGTCAACGATGAGGAAATATATATTAAGGAAGCCGGCGATCATTGTACACGAAATATAGATCCCAAACAACAGGGGATGCGTCTTTACAAAAAAGGTAAGTGCTTTATGAGACGCATCTACTCATGACTTATTCATGCATTCATATAAAATCTTTTGTTTCACGATCAATTAGTAACTGACCTTTATCTGGAACATCTATATAAATTCGTGTATTCATAGACGAATCAAAGTTATTTTTTTTTTAACTATTGTAATAACAATAAGTAACACATTTCTATACGATAATGTTATTTAAGGACAATGTTATGGGAATTCGCCAAGTCCTGCGCCAACTCCAATGAAACCGATTCCTCATAATCCAATAATGAGGATTACAACTCCAAGACCGAGGATATCAGGTCAGTTAACTAAATAAGGTTAAATAAATTTTATTGTCTATTAGCTAATATTTTAATTTTTGCTGTTCAAGAATATAAAATTGCCTTTAGATAAATAACTATCGGTTATGTATTCGAGAATTCTCGAATAAATAATTATAAACTGATAAAGACTCTATAAGCGGAATGTTTTTATGCATTTATGTAGTATATACTATTTCATTATCCTTAAATAATTAATTTATTTAAACATCTTATTTGCTCGTTAAATTAGGATATTTTTTACTTAAGATTACTTTTTATATTTGAATTTATAATTCATTTATTTTCTTTTCTCGATTATAGGAACTACTCGAATATCAGAAAATGCAGTTTCTTCGTCAACTCTCTGTAGATCGACAATGTCCACGACTTTTATGCTTCTCGTTGCTGTGGTCATCGCGAAGGTAGCATTCCCGTATACGCTCGAATAATGACATCATTTTTACATATTTAATAGTGAGCTAGTTAATGAATGACCTTAATGTACACTTCTGCATTTTGACTATTTTTGTCTAACTGACAATCGAGATGTAAGAGCCAGTTATTTATTGCAAAGACCGACGTAAAATGACATACACTGTAGACATCGGAGAGATATAGCAAATTTGTATATCATATTTTTTCATCACTTCGCCCACGCTGCATTTCGCGAGTTTTGCTTTTTTACAAAATAAAAAACTTTGATCTGTTCCATTAAGCAAGTTGGCAAACGCACAGGGATTTTTATAAAAGAGAGAAAATATAATGGCTACAGATATTTTTATCGATATTTATGTATAAAACGTGACGGTACGTAAAAAATATATTTTAAAGCTGTGATGTCTACAATGATATACTATGAATTTTTCGCTGATGACGAAATTACAATTGATCCCTATTGCGAATTATTACTATTTATTTAATTGATTTCAACAGAGCGAGATAGGCCACAATTTAGGTCTTAATAATCATGTCTGAACACTGCCTTGTAAGATACAGATATTTCGCCGTGACTGTTCATGAAAACCCAAAGAGTCACTATCTATGTGCAAATAATTTTTTACGAAACAAACATCACAAAAATATAAAAATACGACATTGAAATACATAGAAGAGATTGATAGTAATTTTTTAAATAATTTTGTGATAATCAATTCAACTTATTTGGAATATTACAAAGATAAACTTTTGTAGTTATCATGTGACATCAAATTTGTTTAAAGTCAAACAAGACTTCAGACGTTCCTTATATTATTTAGAGCAGAGTTGTTCAGAATGGATACTTTTGGATTTAAATTGAAATGTGTAAATATTGATGTCTATTATCGTTCCTACTCGTCACTTCATTGTTGTTTTGTCGTAACGCTCGGTCTCAGAGACGACACTAGTCTGAAATCATTAAAAGTTTTTAACCTGTATTATTTATTGTGTTTAAAAGTATTCTATTGCTAATATTATTAATATATAAAGAGATATTATCATTCATAATATATTTAGCTATAAAAATATATGAATTAGTTATATATATATATATATATATATATATATATATATATATATACATAATTCATGTATTTTTATAATTAAATATATTATAAATAATATTAGTAATACTTTATAATATTAATAATATACTTTTAAACATAGTGATTAACACAGATCAAAAACTTTTAACAATTTTAGATTAGTGTCGTCTCTGAGAACGAGCGTCACGCGTTATGACAAAATAGCAATAAAGTGAAGAGTAGGAATGATAATAGGCATGAATATTGACACATTTCAATTTCAAAGGTAAACCAAAAGTACTCTGATTTAGAGTAATCAAAACGGTGATATCTTTCTATAATAATATAAGTAAAATACATCTTAAATATCCATAGAGCAGAAAACGCGCCATAAACCTTATGAAAAAGCCTTATGAAAAACAAATAGTTTGTCATAAGGTCTATTCTTTTTAACTGAACTTCTTGCACGGTTCATTTTTTCTCTTTTTCTTTTCAACGTGGAGAGAAAAGGAAAAAAGATGAACTGTGCAAGAACTTTAACTAAAAAGAATAGACTTATAGAAAAATAGATAAATTATGCAATTGCATAAGACTGACACAAAGCTACTATTTTAATATGTACGGTTCAATTTCCTTTTCGCTCCATTAGAGATAAATAATTCTAGCAAATGTACATTTGTATTCAATACGAAGGAAAGTAATTTTCGCAAACAACACATATCAATGATTTAGAAAAAGAAAATGCAAAATTAAAAACTCTGTCTGATGAGAAATATTAGTAACATGAGTGAAAGAGTTGTTTCTTCTTACAGAATAAAATATATTTTAGCACAGTTATATGTGTAACGATAAAAGAAAACATGTGAAGAGATATCAATATTCCAAAAAAAATTAATAAAAACGCAAGAGTGCAAAAAGCAATTTATACAAAAGAACGAATTTATAAAATAAACTTTTTAATTGTACAGCACAGTAAACACAATTTAAATACAGATTAAATTTAATATCATGGTTCTAGCTTACATATTTAAGCTAATATGAAAAATGAAAATAGATGTATATAAACGTGTAAACTCGTCAATTATTTATTAGTGTATAAATATTGATAGTGAAGTAAACTAAAATAATATTTACTACGCTTAATTACAATTTGTACAGAAAATATAATTAGTAACTTTAACATTTTATCTTTTATCTAGTATTGCTAAAATTTGATTTTACATTTTACTTTTTTAGAATGTGTTTGTCAGTATATACACTATATACAGTATATATATATATATATAGAGTGAACAAGTTTAATGTACAAGTTTATTTCATAATTTTAATTGAAGGTGTACAATTGTATAAAAAAAATTAAATAAGCAATAATAAGATATATAAGGAGGATGCGTTACAAAATTGGGATATTTAAGATAAGATTAAAGAAAATTGCAGGAAATTTAGGAGCAAGCATAAATAAATGTATTCAAACAGTATGTAATTCAAGAAATTATTAGTAATCAAACATAAAAATATCAATTTCCATGAAATACATATGTACAGTAATATATAATGATGAATTTAATTTCTGTTATTTATACAGAAATATCTTCATTTACTGATTTAATTAACTTAACAATGTTATATAGCTCACTGCCCATGAAAAAACATGATGTAAATATATAAATATAAGTGACAATAACTGACATTTTTAAGAAATATTTGAAGATATCTCATCCATAAGTGAGATATCTTTATAATCACTGTATTTTATTATACTAACAAAAAGAATTTTGTAATTTTACAAGATTTAATGTACGTGAGAAAAATAAACATTTATCACCTACAAATGCGCCATTTATTTCGCATAATTTACTGTTCGCACATTCTAGAAATGCTTAAATGCAAGAAAAATAAATGAAAATAAATGTAACATAATTATAAATTACGAAAGCATAGACCTTTAGACAGAAGTTGAGTATTATAAATTTGATATAGGCTGTATTTAGAATTCATTGTACTGGCAAATATCAAATTTATAACATTTTATTATAATAATTAAATGTTATGCTCTGTACTTGTATGACATACATTAATTTACAATATTTACGCATAGAGCTGTTTTTCATATTCCAAGATAGTTCCTTTTTGCTCAATTTTCCAAGCATTTTTGATGCCACAAACATGTGTGTTTTTTGCTACCACACGATGGCATGGTACAATATAGGCAACATAATTCCTAGAACATGCATTTCCTACTGCTATTGCAGTTTTAGAATCACAACCCGCCATCCGTGCGACTTCCCCGTACGTAGTGACCGTTCCTCCAGGGATTTCAGTCAAAGATCTCCAAATTTTAATTTGGAATTTCGTACCTTTCATGAAAACATGAATAGAATTAAGCTGTGAATAATTGGGATGAAAGACTTTCGCGATAACAGCATCTGTTTTATTATCAGTATCCTTCAATGTTTGAGTTAAAGGCCATTTCGCTTTTAAATCTTTGAGAGCAGTCGCCTCACCATCGTATTCATTGTCAATAAATTTCAAGTACGTCACACTTTCGTCGGTGTCAGTTATGGCAATGAGGCATTTTCCGATTGGTGTCCGATGACACGCGTATAGCAATTGAAACGTCATATAATTACTCTTGTATTCATCCACTGTTATACTTCGAAATACAACCATGATTATAAAATTACTGAAGCAGATTGAATAATTCGAAACGCAAACGTATGAACCGTTTTCTGTTCCTGCACTAGACTGCTTCTAGAACTCTCTTTCTCGCTTTAAAAATATCAAATGTATTGGGTCTAAAAAGTAGTACTTTGTCACTAGATATATGACCATCAACACACATCTAGTGACAAAAAATCGCGGATACTTTTTAGATGACCCAATATATCTATCTCACTTTAAGTCTAAAAGTATACACTAGTTCAGCCACAGAAAACAGCCCTGTAAATTAGTCGCATTCAAGGTATCAATCATGAAATTTTTTTCCTAGGGTGAAAAGTGAAAAGTGAAAAATTTCTCCATTAATTTCAATGATTAAAATTTTCACTTTCCACTTTTCATCTTAGAGATAGTTTCATAATTGATACTTAGGCACTCAACTGTTGCGCAGCAGATCTGGAGCTCAATTGTGAATTTTGAAAGGTGAAAATTACATAAGTGAGCAAAGATTACTAGGTATTGACCAATTAAATTATGAATACTCTAGTGAATTTGCTCACTTTTAATTTACATTTCATTTGAAGATACACAATCGACCTCCTGCAGATCCGTGAGCTCTCGTTGCTATTGGTCTGTTGAACACGACCAATAACAGTGAGTGGATCCTTCCTTCTTTCCTCTTCAGCCAATCGGATTTTCGGATTTCGGCCTCCAAAGCGAATCCATTCTGCAACAGTTGAGTCTGCAGGGGGTCGATTCTGTATTTTCAAATAAGATGAAAATTACAAAAGCGAGCAAATTTACTAGGTGTTGACCATTAAAATAATCAGTATTTTAGTAAAGTCGCTCACTTATAATTTTCACCTCATTTCAAGATACAGAATCGATCCCCTGAACGCAACCACTGAGTGCATCCAGAAACATAATCGATCACTGAGCGCTGGAGTGCGTTCAGAAATTACGCCCAGATAACTCTAAGTTATAGGTTACGTTACGTATAGCAAAAATGTACCCAAGAGTTATCTAGGCGTAATTCCTGAACGCAGCCCTAGAGTCCTATATTATAAGAAAAATGCAAATAGGTTTCACTTGTTAATTAACTGATAGCGGCCACCAATCAAAATCGTGAATATCGAGCCCAGTCGATCCTTTGTACATACACTCCTTTAGCCCGAGATTTCATGTATTGTATGAAAAGGCTTTTCAAGCCTGTTGATTAGCAACTATAGGACAGAGAGATTTTCGGATCTCTCTGTTCTATAACCAATCAACAGGCTTGAAAAACTTTGTCGTACGACATATGAAATATCGACCTTAAGGCCATTCTACATCGGTCGTATCGTAGACGTCGCAAGTCACAACTTATTGCTCCAGCCAATCCGATGCTTCAATTTTAAAGTCGCATGATGCATACGACAATGTAGAATAGCCTTTATATCGCCTTTGTTAGACTGCTATTTCATTTCAAATTTTTCAAACTTGTTGATTAGCTATAAGACAAAGAGGTCCGAGATCTTCTTGGTCTTGCAACCAATTAAAACACTTGAAAAATTTGTCGTACGATAAAAAACGAACATATACAATATTGATCTTAACTGTAGTGAGATCACTGAAATATAAAGCACTGGCGTTAAAAGTATTGTTCGTTTTGTCTCTTGGGAATTACTCAGGGTCGCTCCTAATGAACCCATCATACTTGATATACATTCACACTACGTACATCCGTCATACGACATCTGACTGATTCATTGTTATGGATGTACATAGTATAAATTCCACGTTTCAAGTATACTGGGTTCATTTGAAGTGACCTCGAGCAGTTGCTCCTGAGAGACAAAACAATGCTAGAAGAGCGTTTCAAGTGGTATCTTCATTCTTTTCTAACTTATACTTAGCTATGATTGCCGTCCTACTGCACATACGCAATTATAGTTGAGTACAGGTTAGAAAAGAATAAAGATACCAATTAGAACAGTCTCCCTCGGATTATTCTTAACAAAGACAATATAGGGCCGCGCTCCAGTAGTATTATATTTTAGTGAGTGAGATGTGTCCAATGCAAGCAATCAACACTTTGGTGGTAGAATCAGCATTCATATGTCTCATTATTTAGAACTATGATTCTGAAACATTACTTTAAACAAACATTCTTCAAGATTCAGTTGACATTTTTCATTATAAGCACTTTAAATATATTCAAACTTAGTCTAAATATTTACAAAATATACAAACCATATAAAGAAGTAATTACGATGTTAAGTAAAACTTTACATATGAGTACTTTACTTAATGATATATTTTTTAATCATACTAGGTGTTGCATTAGTATCCATACGACATAGAATTCCACGATTTCGTGCATCAGTTAACAATGCCTTCCACATTTTATCTTTCTGCAAAGCAAAAATTTGCTTAATTAAAATATAAAGAGTAGCACCAATTTCCAATAATTTTCTTCACATTCTAATCGGATTATAACTTTCAAATATAGAGAAATAGTCCTATCTCAGCAAATAAAACTTCCAACAGTCTAAAATTGATCATTCTGTTGAATGCAATTAGTGGATACATCCAGTAGCGCAATCACTCACTATTCCCAGAATTAAAAATTTCAGGATTATTCTTCGCTTACCATGAAAGTACGAAAATTTCCACATAATATTAAACTATGTTTAGCTCTTGTAAGTGCTACACAGAGTCTTTGTTTGTCTGATAAAAATCCAATACCACTACTTCTCACACAGGACATTATTATAACATCTCGCTCTTGACCTTGAAAACCGTCGACCGTATTAACTTCAAAGCTAATTTTCTTTTTTGTGTCATCCGGTACAGACGATATCCTATAAAAAAAACATATGAATTGTAAATTTACGATTTCTTTATAACTTACAGAAACTGCTGCTTTTGCACACACGTACTTTTCATTAATTTTATTTAGTACAAGAGTTCTTTGATTGTTGTACGGTGTGAGAACTCCGAGAGTAATAGTAGTACTTGTTGATTCCCATTTGGCGCACTTCAACATTGTATAAATTATGTTGGCCACAAATTCTGCTTCAGTGGTATTAGAAAATTTATCATAGTTCTGAGTGAAGTTATGATCCAAAACTCTGTATGCATGAAATGGAAATTTCATTCTATAATCGGTAGCGTTTTTTAATTTACCACCATAGAAGTATCTATTAGGCCAATACGAGATCGCGTACTCCATACGATACTGCATGTCCAACATTATAATTGGATTGTTCGATTGAGACGCGAAAACGTTTTGTATCCTAGAAAATACTGATTGATCTAATCCCAATTTCTTCGCTCGTTGGCTTAGAATGGTTGCTGGTAGTTGATTTGGATCGCCTACCAGAACCAATGTAGTCACCCCCAACATTAATGGTATCAAAGTCTCTGCTTCGCAGCTCTGCGTCGCCTCATCAACGATGCATACAGATATCCTTTCCTTGTGACCACCAAAGAGTGATTCCATCTGATTAGTGTAACAAGAGGAAAGTGTACAAGCAATTATATTGGCACCCTGAAGAACTATGTCTTCTGACATACGCTGATACCTGGCGCGCTCTTTTGAATTGATCTCGTCTATCGATTTATTAGATTTCATAAGTTCGTATTTCACCGTTGTTTCAAATAGTTTTCTATTGAGTGAATACCTCTTTTCTTCTTGTACGTTTTTGATACTTCCAAGTTCGGCATTAAACGAATTAATATGCGCTTGTAAAATTGATAAATCTTCAATGTTGTTATTCGTTGTTTTTATACCTTTACTTATGTTTATTAGGTGGCGTTTTGCTATCTGTGGCACAGAAATATCTTTAGTCTTTGGATGCATAGATTCTGATCGACCAATGCGTACCATATTAAAACGTTTCTGTTTTAAGGTAGATCTGATATGTAAAAGCCTTATCACAATTTCATCAATAGCGGCGTTAGACGGTGCGCAAATCAGGATTCTCAAAGATTTCTTGTCTTGACATGCACCATATAATATTTGAGCCACTAGATTTACAATAACTTTAGACTTGCCCGTCCCCGGTGGGCCCTGAATAAAACATAATTTAGCCTCTTTCTTTATTACAGCATTCGTCACTCGAAATACAGCCTCTAATTGCTTCGAATTTAAATCTTCTTTTGTTACTAGTGAAGAAGATGTAAAGTGTTCATTTAGTGGTGGTAATTGATAGTCTTCAATTTTCGGATTCACGATCAACTTTGACAAGGGTGAATGAGGGAGATATTGTAATGCCTGTACCATTCTGATATTCGATCGCAAATACGTGACCGTTCGGAGTCTTTGCACTCTATTTACGATGATGTGTTCAAGAGGTCGTGTCCACACGCTGTATTTTATAATTGTATATGGATCTTTTACATAATTCTTTAAATCGCTATTATAATATGTGGAGTCTGGGATAACCATGTGTTGCTGCATGTTGACGACATATGCGAATATCTTGTGAAAGATTTGTTTACCATGTTGATTCTTGACATATTCAAGATATACTAGATCTCCGTAAATAGGATGATTTTGTTTATTAAAATCTTCTTTATTGACTAGCACTTCAAGAGTTAATTTCGTCAAGAATAAATTAGTCGACGGTATAGGGGTGTGCGTAATAGAATTCTCAACTATAGAACACATTACGGTAGTACGTTGCATATTCTTCTGAATCATTTCGAAATCTTTAGTCATGATGCACCACATTTCGAGTAATAGAAGAGGCATCGCGACTTCATAATACTGTTCATAAGAATCGTAAAATGGTTTCATAGCTTGAAGTTCATTCTCCGATATTATTGGCGGATCGCACTTTAGATAGCGCTGTTCTTCGAGCCACACAGGATTCCACATAAAAATGCGAAGTAGGAACTCTTCCAGTTTCGGACGCCAATCTGCACAGGTTACAGATTTTTTTAATTTATTCGTAGGTATAGGTGCATCTTTCCCTACCAATTTCCTTAAAGAATTGCCTTGGTCAATATCGTATTCCCATATTTCGGATCTGTCAGAAAATGTCACTTTTTTAATTTTCTTCAGTTTTATGCTCGACTTTAAAAGCTTTGATTTCAAACTGTTTGGTGAAAAATTTTCTTTTTGTATCACAGAACTACGTTCGGTCGATCTATCTTGTAATTCTGACACTTGAAAAGTAGAATCAGTATTAATATTACTCTTTTTTGTAACATCTTTGCTAGTGCTACGTTTCTTTTTATTATCATCGGTCGCTTTGAAATCTACTGTACTTTTCTCAGACGCAATGTTTATATTATTTAAATATAAGGATTGTTGTAATGATGCGGCAATATTATTTACTGTATCCTTAGAAACGTCCGTTTTTTGACAATTCTGTGCCTTCTTGTCGGAAATTGTGGATTCTTTTAATACATTAATTGTATTTCTTGATTGCTTCTTAGATTGATTACTTGATTTTGATAATTCTGCGGGTTTATCTGGAAGCGATTTAGATACTCGTGGTTCTTGTTCAGTAATGAGAAAATCGCCACGAGTTTTAAAGGATACTTTAGCTCTCGGTTTATTCCTACGTTTAGTACTTTGATCGCTTTCGGCCATCAGCTTCTTCTCTTCCGCAGCAATCTCCTTCAATTTCATCTTTCTCTGTTCGATTATTTTCTTTTTTTCGTCCTTAGAAATTGATAGCCCAGATTTTGCTTCACTTGACGAGGAATTATCAGTTACCGATTTAGATTTAGCTTTGCGGTCCGTATTCTCTTTTTGTTCTTTACTATGAAGATTATGTTTAAGTTTTGCTTTTAATTTCGACACGCTCTTTTCTTTTGTTGTTACTCTTAATTGTGAAGTTTCATGTATTTTTGTTGTTTTGTTTTTACTATGATCAGATCGTCTTCTTCTTGTAGGTAAACTTAATGGTTCTATTGATATCAGTCTTTTTGAGGACTTTACAATTAATTTTTGTTTTATACTTTCTAACGTATGTTTACCTAACTGTGTATCTTGTTTCACATTTGTCCTCTGTTTGTTTTTGTCAATATTGATATCAGAAATCTGTTTGCTTCTATCAATATTACTGATGTCAAAATCGTCAGAAGAGCTTAGTTCATCCGCGTCCATCGCATTTACTTCTGTGATCGGTGCAATGAATTTTTGTTGTACACTTTCTATCGTTTGTTCAACTAATTCTATACTTTGTTTCGCATCCGTTTTCTTTTTGTCATCAATTTCGACATCAGTAATATGTTTGCTTCTATTAACATCTTCTCTAGTATTAGAATCGTTAGAAGTACCTATCTCGTCTACATTCATCATATCTATTTCTGTGAGTGATGCAATTAATTTTTGTTTTACATCTTTTATTGTTTGATCATTTAGTTCTAGATCTTGTTTCGCATGCGTTTTCTGTTTCGTTTCAACATTAATATTGACATTAATAATCCATTTGTTTACATCAATATCTCTCGTACTATAATCGTTAGAAGCGCCTGCCTCGTCTACATCTATCGAACTTACTTCTGTTGCCGGTGCAATTAATTTTTGTTTTATACCTTCTATTATTTGTTTATTTAATTCTATACCTTGTTTTGTATGAGTTTTCTGTTTCTTTTTGACATTAATATTTGCATCAATAATCCGTTTGTTTGCATCAATATCTCTCGTACTGTGATCGTTAGAAGCACCTGCCTCGTCTACATCCGCTGTACGTACTTCTGTTGTTGGTGCAATTAATTTTTGTTTCGCATGAGTTTTCTGTTTCTTTTTGACATTAATATTTGCATCAATAATCCGTTTGTTTACATCAATATCTCTCGTACTATAATCGTTAGAAGCGCCTGCCTCGTCTACATCCATTGAACCTACTTCTGTTGTCGGTGCAATTAATTTTTGTTTTACACCTTCTGTTTGTTTATTTAGTTCTACATTTTGTTTTGTATGAGTTTTCTGTTTCTTTTTGATATTAATATTTGCATCAATAATCCGTTTGTTTGCATCAATATCTCTCGTACTGTGTTCATTAGAAGCGCCTGTCTTGTCTACATCCATCGTACAGACTTCTGTTGTCGGTGCAATTAATTTTTGTTTTACACTTTCTATTGTCTGTTTATCTAATTCTAGATCTTGTTTCGCATGTGTTTTCTGTTTCTTTTTAACATTAGTATTGATATCATTAATTTGTTTATTTTTATTAATATCTCTCGTACCAGAATGATTAGAAACGCCTGCTTCGTCTATATCCATCGCATCCACTCTTGAAGTCGATAAATTAGTACTATAATCATTGTCTTTGTTTTTAATTCCAACATCAACGCTTATACATGGTTCACAAGACATTTCTTTATCATAAAGAACCTGGGAAATACACGGAAGTATCTCGGACTGTTTAATTATCTCAGACGATTCGATATTCAAAATTTCATCATCCCAAATACCCAAATCGATTTCATCTTTTATGATTAAATCACACGAAACAGATTTTGTATCTTCGTTGAGTAATTGACTTCTGGATAATCGTTCCAACCATGGATTATCTTCATCTTCGCTGTCTGTTAAAATAATGACTTCGTCGTCAATATTTAGCAGACCAATTTTCTCGGTGTTTGGTTCATCATCGTTGATACATTCCTGTTTTATCTCTCTCTTATTTTCTGTATCATCGTCATATTTGATATCAAATAATTGGGAATATGGAAATACTCCCTCCTCATCGTCACTTAAATTGACAACATCTATCTCGGAAAATCGTGTTTTCAGTTCATGTTTTGTTTTTTTCAATTTAATCGGTGATTTGCAAGTTGTATCGTGTTCAACTATGTTTGCTCCTTCATCGTCTGTTATTTGTAGTTCACTTTCATATTTAATAATTTGATCAACTTTATGTACAAAATTTGAATTCTCTGTGAAATATAATGCATTTGTTTTATTAATGTTATCCTTATATATTTTTTAATATAAGTTTTACTTATACCTCTATCATTAACATCATCTTCATTGTTACTTTCAACACTAGAAACATTCAAATTGTCATCAAAATCCGATTTATTGCCGTTTAAACATTTTGCAGATGTCAGATTATGTGTAGTGTTCTTCTTCCTTACATCTTCTGCTAATGATGCATGAATTATTTCAATATCATCTTCTATATTTATATCTTCTGCATTAGTATCATGTCTGATTTTTAAATTATTAATAGTGTTGCTGTTAAGAGTCTGATTATTACGAGATAAATTAGAATCAATTCCTGCGACAAAAATTTAAATAATTAAAAAATTTATTACAGAATATTGTAAATTTATTTCTTTTTCACTAATTTATATCGTTTAAAAAATAAGGACTTACCTTTTGAAGAATTAGAATCATGTTTATTATATGTAACACTTGATTTTTTGTTAGGTACTGTCATATCGCCACTTAAATTAGATCCTTGTCTTTTTCTAAAATCACGATTTACTTGAGATATGATTTCTTGTGATGTATCGTTATTTAAAATCGTCCTTGATAAAACAGTAGTTTCTTCTTCTTCTTCATCAAGTTCAGGTGACTAAAAAGAAATTAATATGATAAAGATTTAATAATAAATTAAATTCCTACAAAAAATATTATATACTGCTCTAAGAACATCCTACCTTAATGATGCAAACTTTAAAAACATACAATGTCTCTTTACTTGAATCAATTTCAGGGCAACCAATTCCAATGATATCGTTCTCAGATAGTTTGACTGTATGCTGACACTTTTTTTCATCGCCATTAATAAAAATGCCATTTGAACTCTGAAAAAAAATCAAGAATTAATATTCAATTTATAAATACATCAGTATTGATATGATTATTTCTCATACATACTCGTAAGTCTGTGACATATAAACTTTCAGTGTCTCGAAAAAAAATACAATGTCTACGAGATACAAGTAAACTAAGACAAAGAATATCATTGTCCTTGCCTCTACCACAGGTGTACTGAAAAAATACAATTTAAAGATAGACATGCGTGTGTATGTGTATAATTGTAAAACTTATTTAACAAAAACCTTTTTATAGAATTTTTATATTTATAATAATTAAAATACAGTAGATAAGCATTTCGATTGTATCATAAATGTAATAAATATAGCATAAATAGAAATCATAATGTGCTGTTTTATGAATCCAGAATATTATTTCCTCCTTCTCTTTATATTATTTCTTTTATTTACATGTGCATATTACTTTATGGCAAACTGTAATATCATTCTATATTTTTTCTCTAATATACATTTTATATAGGGAAAAAATTCTTTTTCAAAGCAATTACTGTTTAAAAATTGCTCAAATTTAATATAGGTCTATACAACGTCGCTTACAACAAAATTTCGATATAATTCATCACAATTTCTATTTACGTCAACAATTTATCAACTGAGTAATTATGCTCTAACTAATCACTGAGTATTATACAATTTTTATAAATAGCATCGTTCTTGAAAATTTTATTTGTTTGATTTCTTTTAATACTACTTCAAATTAAGGGTCACAGAAGAATGACATGGAGCGAATCAAGTGGATCTATTTAATTTAATCATTCAATGATGAATTACAAAACGAGTAGATCTATTTGTTTGTTCGGCAAAGTGTTAAAGAAACGTATTAAGTCGCTATTTCATTTGTGTTTTTATCATATAACAAATTTTTCATGCCTGTTGATTGACTGTAGGATAGAGAGATCCGAGGACCTCTCTGTCCTGTATACATTTGTCATAAAATATACAAAAACGAAAAATGAAATAACACTCTTAGATATTGATAAATTAATTAAAGAATCGATTGAGTTAATTGAAAAATTCTAATGTACTAAATAAGTCGCCTTCATCCTTACGCGATATTCAACGTAAATCAGATATTACTTACAGAACGATTACGCTCCTTGAGGACAATACGTGTTTTATGTTTTTCGTTCAATCGTTCCAACGCAAAATCCATGTCTGCAAGAAATCGGCGAAAGATTCGAATACAAAAGTAACTGTCCCGTTGCCCCCCCTTTCTTTTCTATCGCACGCGGCATTCAAGCCGCTAGTCTGTGATAATCACTAAACTTAACCTTGCGAGAGCGAATGCGCAGAAGTTGGGCATATTTCACGCTTATTTTCTCGCTCTCTTCCACTCTCTTCTCAGCAACGAGGAGTGAGAAGAGATTCTTGATTTCACAATGCGTACAAGTCACAACACAAAATTCAGTGAAAATATTACAATTCCTGATAATGTCGTCTTTGTTTACATAAGACGCTGTTAACCTCCAAAAACTATCTCCGCACGCGCGGTCGTTTACTGTCCACTCCCATCGGTCCCGTCAGTCTCCGCTTTCCTCCGCATGGTGGGGATGAGTGGGGTGAGTGGGGGTGAGTAGGGTGAGTGGAGGTGAGTAGGGTGAGTGGGGTGGCCGATGGGTCTCCCGATGGCTCCGATTTTCTGAATAACATCTTAGAGTACATTTTGTTTCATTCATGATACGTATAAATTATCACTTGATCCTTGTTCATTGAATACTACAAAATAAAACGATACATGTATGAGAAACGGAAGGAAAAGCAGGAAAATTCTGTCCTAGATTCAAGTCTGTCCAATTTAATTTTGTATTATTGTTTTTTGTATTCTTAGGACAAATTCTAATTTAGAGGCTGATTCTGTAACTCTTTAACAACAATCGTTGATGTTACATGACATCAACTACTGTTAAGAGTAACAGAATCGGCCCCTTACTACTTGTATAATCAAATCGATTACTCCCTCAAATTATTTCACTCGGGAGGATCTCGTTTGCTTACATTCCCGATTGCACACAACACTCGTATCAGCTGGTGCCTAGTAATTTTTCACTACTTTATCAATAAAAATATTTTATTTTTAAATTGATTAATTAGGGATGCATGTGTGCAATCGGAGTCCTACGGTTTCATGATATAAGAATATAAGGTATTCCATTCTCAATGATGGTCAGTCGCCTTGAACACGACTGCTTTTTGACCAAAAACGTTGCTCCAACAATTTTAATCAAATGTTTCGATTTTTCTGACCATTAATCTGGTCAGTTATTACAAAAATCACTGATGATGATCAAATTGAAGGTCAAAACGTTTGATTAAAATTTTATTGTAATTTTTTAGCGTCACAGGCAAGAATAATAAACAAAATAAAAACTATTATAAGTGCAAATTGAGAAATAGACTTCCTTTTGACTCCTTTCTACGACGCTTGAACAGACCGGACAGACCTAGGAGTCGATTGTATATCTCGAAATGAAGTGAAAATTACAAAAGCGAGCAAATTTATTAGAATATTCACAATTTAATTGGTCAATATCTAGTGAATTTGCTCACTTTTATAATTTTCACCTTGTTTGAAGATACAGAATCGATAGGCTGGGAATCAATTGTGAATTTTGGAAGGTGAAAATTACAAAAGTGAACAAAGGTTACTAGGCTCCAATTAAATTATGAATACTCTAGTAAATTTGCTCACTTTTGTAATCTACCTCATTTGAAGATACACAATCGATCCCCTGAATTCAGGTGGAAAGGATAACATGGTGTGCTCAGTTTGCAAGCATCTCTCTCTAAATCTCCGTCATCTCTGTCTATGGGTATGGTCAACGCGATATTGCAAACGTTTTGAAGCGTTTTTTAATTGGTCAGTTTGTAAAATTCTTTCTTCTAATTGGTCCATCAAACGCTTCAAAGCATTTGTAGCGAGACTTCGACCACAGCCTCTGAATGTCGCGTCAGGGGAAAAGCCTGCCAATTGTGAAACGTAAAATATATAGACCGATATTCATGGTCCGTTTTTAGTTTAAAACTTTCTTAAATAATGTCTTAAGATGCTAATACAGTTCTCGGATTGATTTATGACATTTTAAGATTGTACTTAAGACAGTCTTAAATGTAAGAATCGATTATGAATACCGACTTGTTTCGCGTCGTGAAATGGTACTGAATATTTCCTTGTTTAACACACTTTATGTTTCTCTTTCTATAGAAAGAGAACACACTTTATATTTCTCTTTCTTTTCGGAACGGAATCTTAGCATCTATCTTTATTTTCGCTCCATCTCGTTCTACTGAGATAGCGGAGAGGAAGCGTTTCAAGTGTCTGGACAGGTCTGACCTAATCAGAAACCTAAAGTAAAACATGTGATCAGATATCACTGATTTCACAAATTTAATCGATCTCAGATTTATTCAACCTCACCGTATTCGAAAACAAAATAGATATTTTAAAGGGCTGCGTAATCAAAGGAATAGCTGAGAACAAAGAACAGAAAATAAGAATTTCAACCTATCAGAAACCGTATATCGTGAAATCTGATAAATTGAAATTCTTATTATCAGTTATCTGTTCCCTATTTCTTTGATTGTGCGCAGCCCCTAATTGTGTGTATCTCTCTCGCATTGATTAAATTACAAAATAATAATAATAATTGACATTTTAATAAAATAATCAAAATGTTATACCAAGTGTCTATATTGAGAGACTTGATGCAGAGATATAGTAGTTTTAAACTTTTAGTTTTTAGAAACAAATAAATTTTTGCTGACTATACTATTTTAATATAATCTTAAATTATTCGGCATTCTGAGCAGGTAAAACAGATTAAACTGAGTTGAAAAGTCCTTTACCATTTTGCAATTTTCGCAATAGTTAACGAGATATTAAATTGCTAAAAAATTAATTGCCGAAAATTGATCTTCAATAATTTTTTACTCAAATATTTATTGACTTTAGGAAAACAGTAAGAAATAAAAATTATTTATTCTCTTCTTCATAAAGTTCTGAGAACTTTTTCAGAATTTTTTAATATCGTATTTCCTCATATTGATAAAAATAAAAAAATGCGTACTAAAAAGTCGATGAAAAAATTCTGAAAAAATTCTTAGAGTTCTATAAGAAAAAAATAAATAATTTTTATCTCTTGCAGTTTTTCTGTGAAGTTAATAGTCAAATTTGAGTCAATATAGAAGATTATTTTTAGTGATTTTTACTAATTAATATCTCATTAACCATTGCAAAAATTCCAAAATAGTAGACGACTTTTCGACTCAGTTTAGTCCGCTCTACTTACTCAGGATGGATAATACCGTAATTTAAGAATTACATCCTATATAATCAACTTTTCATTTTATTATAGTTTTAATTTCATAATGAAGTTTGAATTATAAAACTTTATAACTTAAATAATAATTAAATACTTATTAAAAAAGAAATGGATGCACATGTATACCTTTCTAAAAATAAAATACATTGATATTCCATATTCTGTTGTTATTGGCGCTAAAAATGATATTTGATGCTTTCTATCATTAAGAATAAACAGTATAAATACTGGCAGCAACATGATAAAAAATTTAATTAATTTTTTTATCATCGGAACATCTTTTAACTAATCTAATAATTGATTTAGTTTAATTTTTTAAAAAAAGAATTTATTTATTTAATAAATAAGGAGAAATTTTTATAATAGTAAATTGTTTCCTGTTTTACACATTATAAGAACTTGTTTGTACCATATTGATGCTTTATTTAGCGGAATATATATTGAAAAAATAATTTATTTACGTAATAATTAAATTTATGCATCTTTGAATCTTTTGAAGTTTTCTTATGTTTGTTGCTATTACGAATTTCTAACGCATTAAGCATGTTATATTTTAGATATTCTGCAATGACGTTACTATTTATTTATTATTATGCCTATTCTTTAAGAAAGGAGCTACAGCTTGTCGTTAAAAACATCTTGAAGATAATAACAATTATCAGAGATGTTATAAAAATATTTCACTGCGAATCATAGAATAGAATCTTTTTTGTTGATCAAGACAACGTTGTTGTACAAAGAAATCTCTGGTTTTAATAGTTTAAGACTCTTCCAGGGAACGTTAAGTAGACAAACGACAAGTGGAAACTCGAGGAATTTGAAGAATCCTAAAAAAAAGGAGAAGTTGTAGTAGGATACCATAAAGGAAAAAAGAAATATGGAAAGAAAGAGAAAGAGATTGCGTACATATAATTGAATGAGAGAGTGAATAAGCAGGATGACCTAAAGGAGAGGGAATGAAAAAAAAAGAGAGAAGGAGGGAGAGAGAGAGAGAAAGAGAAGAGGAAGAGAACCAAAGAAGATGAAAGATCGGACGATCGTGGAAGTGGCATCCTCTTCACGAGGGCGTTTCTTGGTGCATCCGGTATTATGCCAAGACGTTACAGTGAAGCGTCTCTCGTTTCGCTTCTTCACGCTGATCTGTTCAGTCGCGTCGCTTTGAGAAGCGCGTGTGAACAGCAGTTCTTGCCGTGCGTTCGGATTCGCCGCACGCGTCTCGCGCGAGGTACAAATGCAGAACGATAATCACGTTAATAGTGACGTATTGAACAGGACAATCGTAAAATCGATCGGCCGAGAGTGTCCTTGATTATTTACAGAGACAACACAATAATTTGATTGAGTGCTCGGATGAAGGAGTGCGCCGAACGACTTGCTATTTAACTTTGCACGAAGAAGACAAAACGATCGGTGATTAAAGGAAGAGCCGGGCGAACCGGATTGCAATTTTTCAATCAAGCATTAAGAACAATTTGATTAATGGATTACTCGTTTTTACTACGAAACATTGAATATTCTTAGATGAAACTAGATGAAACTTTTCCATTCCGACCGAATGATTCTTATTTTTGTAGATTTTCTAGATGAATGATATAAGTGGATTTATAAGAAAAAAAGAAAGAAAGGTATATAATAAAAATTTGAATTATAAAGTATTATAATTTATAAATATCTATTTTAAAATAATCTTTTTTTGCTTTAAAAACATAAATAATAGTGTTGAAGACTTGCCTTTAAAAATTGTAGCAATGTAAATTCTTACATAGAATGATTAAACGGAAAGATAAATCTAGTTGTCATTAAACGGATAGCAACTATACTTCCGTTGTGCTTGTGTTTATCGTTTAATAGCCTTCACATTGACGCCAGCTATTCGAATCAGCTGACATAAACGTAATTTAAGACAAAAGAAGAATCGAGACATAAACAAAAAAGTGGAACAAGGTATTAATTTAATTTGTGTATAAAACTTGTAAATTTTTATAAGATGGAGTTAAACATTCAGGAATTAGCTTAACTATGATTTATAATAATCTGAGAGCAGAAAAGAAAGTAAAAGAAGTTCTTTCTGAAAAAGAAAAAAAAACGATTTTGAAGTGTTAATCAGCGACAAATTATATTTTCGTAGAAATTAAAATAAAATATATACTGTATATAGAGAAAAAAAGAGTATAATAAAAATTAGAGCCAGTTTTGAAACGTAGCTGCAAAGTAATTTCGGAGAGTAGCAATTTGAAACATACCTATACTGAAAAAAATCACGTCAGTTGCATGATGAAATCATGTAATAAAACATGTAAATTACGTACATTGAAAAAAAAATGCTGTTGATTCAATTAGTCTGTATTATGGGCTATCACTAATATATAAGTAATTAATTCATATATATTTTTATTGATATAAAAGCATAAATTATTATTTCAATAATTAAGGCCTTTATGTCAATAAAAGTATACATGAATTAATTACTTATGTTAGTGATAGCCCGTAATATAGACTTTAATTGAATCAACAGCATTTTTTTCTCAGTGTAGCGGATTCTAATCAGTACGCGATTTTAAAATTACGTATTTTGAAAAATCACATGATATATTCTTTTTTCTTCTATTCCTATTATTCAATTCTTTAAAATTCGATAGCTATAATATCATATAATGGATGAAATTATTTGTAATATTATGTGATTTTTCAAATTATATTATTTAAAAAAATCACGTACTGATTTGAAACAATTCATTACGTGATTTATATGATTTAATTATGATTTCATCATATAACGTTATAACATAATTTTTTTCAGCAGGGATAACATCGACAGATGTGTCCAAAAAATTAGGAATAATGTAATAGAGAGCTAGAAATTGTTTACATTGGATAAACGAGTAATTATATTTTTAAGCCACTATGACCATGATAAGGTTTGTTTTGGCCGGTCTGGTGTTATTCTCGACAAAAGTATCGTCGAAGTCACACCTGACGAAATGTTGCCCGCCAGGAGAGATCTTCTCAGGACATTCCATCGTAGAGTGCGTTTCAGTACCGAGGAACGCGACGGAACTCTATATTCAACATTGGAACACCACTACGAAGTTCCAAGGAATTCCTCAGTGTAAGGAACCCGAAGATCTTATGACAACACCGCTTGACGATCTTGATTCCGACAATTTCTTAGAGGTAAATTGTAATGATTAAATTGGTTTCTTAAGTGTCTTCAACTAAGATTGCGATATTTTGACGAGATAAAAGTCAAGCCCCTTCATGAAGAAGTATAAAGAGAAACATAAAAATTGATGATAAAACAATTAAACGAAAAATACAATCTTTTTCAATAAAATGACACTTTTCATTTGTCTTTAATTTTATCTTGATTTTCTTCATTTTCATTGTTAAGATAAATGACCATGATACCGTGATGCTTAAAGTAGAAATCAAGTATTTTTAATAAAGAAATTAAAAGAAAAATGCCTTTCTTAGAGAAGTAATGAAATATATAATAAAAAACTTATCACGACACGATATAATCCGAAAATCTCTTTTTTGTCACCTCTAAGTACAATAAAAAAAATTTATCTTCGCGCGAATATATATATAATAGACCGAAAAATACAAATTTTACAATTAAAAGTAGTACTTTTATCTTTACCTTAATTTATCTTAATTATGTAAATTAATATTAACGTTAATTCTTAATATACTAATTAATAATTGATTGATTCTCTTTGTTTTGCTCAAAATTTAGATCAAGGTATAATCAACCACTCCCTCAAGTTATATATTAGGCATATTAATTATTTTATTAGGTTAAGTATATTAACCGCTCCTTTTATATATGTATATGGGTGCGTTTCACTGTTCATTAAGCATTTACAAATGTTATAAAACCTGACAAAGAGTAAATATATAGAAACATATTTGCAAAAAAAGTATTCAGTTTTTCGAAAATAGAAGAAACTTAAATGACACAAAAATCTCATTTTACGTTTATTTCCTATCCTTTTTTTTAACTTTATAAATATTTTTTTAATATATTAAATAATGCTAGAAAATTTTTAACTTTCTTAAATAAACTTACAATTTATTACCTTAATCAGACATAACATTTATTTATTTACTTTATATATAATATTCTTATCAAATAAATCAATTTTCAAAATATATTTTATTTATTTTCATTTAGCTTTCGATAGGGAATGGCTAAATGCACTTTCTAGATTCACATATCCATTTACATCATTAAAAAGAAATAACACACTGTTCTTTTGATGATATTTTTATGGTAGCTATTATCGTCGCGTAACAATCAAAGTATAATACTATCCCAATTATATAATCGATTATGTGAAACGGCAAATATTAATTTAAATATAAAAACGAAAAATTCGTGTTTATCAATTTGATAAACTGTTTGTAGGTACCGGCTTGCCTCGAAATACTTCACATGCAAGCAACTGGAGAAAGTACCGTAATAGTTGTTCATTGTCGATCGTACAAAGATCGACTGATAAAAGCGATTAACGCGTCCTTTCCGCAACTCACATATATCAGAAAATGTTGCCCTCGCGATACGGTATTCGACAGTCGCACGAAAGCTTGCGTGCCGCAGTTAAGCGAATTAGACAGCCTTGCAGCATTTTTGTTAAATGGATTGGCTAACGCAGATCTTGTAATAATAGCTACCGAAGGTCCACCTACGTGCAAAGGCCCCATCGTCGACTATGAGATTGACAAAAACGATGTCTTTGTGCAGAACAGTACATATTCAGTAAGTAAAGGAAAATTAAAACTTATTATAAGATATAAAAATTTTATTTTGAATATATATAAGAAATATTTAAAATATTTTTTTGACATATTTTTTATTTTATATCTTTTTGTCAAAATTTATGCATCACTTTATGTACCAATAAGAATAAGATAAATTTTCGATTTTAGGAAGTTGATTATAAATACAATTTCTATTAAAGCATAATTCACAAATTAATTAATTGTTCTCTTCATACATTCGAACTTAATTAGTTGAGATGGAATATTAACAGCTTTTGAAAAAACATTTTAAAATATATATTTTTCGATTTGTGTATGTGCTCAAAGACATTTAATAATTTCTCGACAAATCTTATATATAGACATAATATTACAAATCTTATGTTATAGACATAATATCTTTTTTAGAATGAAAATTTTCTAAATGTCTCATGTATCCTATACATACAATATTTTATAGAAGCAATTATCTTCTGGATGTGTCAGTGTAAATTAATACAACATTATCGTAAATCAAATAATTCGACAGGTGATGGTTCCAGCGTTCATGAATATTGTCAAAGAGGAACTATTGGTTACTGAGGATAATGCTTGCCTCGAGAGGACGTCGGATTCTGATCGAACATTGATAGCGCGCGTCTGCAGAAATCCGGAATTTTGCCACAGGAACGCTTGCATTAGAAAGTGCTGTGCCGAAAATGAGTTCTTTTACGCCCAGGGATGCAATAAACTCGCTGTACCCGACGAACCGATAGAGTTTCACGAGGCCCTCGCAAACGCCGTAAATCAAACGAAATCGTCCGCTTTCGACACGACCAAAGGTTCTTCCAATAACATTTAAATGTTCTTATTACCTTTTAAGAAAGAAATTTGACTGTTTATTTAAAGTTTATTGATAATAAATGAATAACAATTGCGCAACAAGTTGTCGACGAGAGTCCTATATATATGGAGAAACGGAGTTAATAGGCTTCTCTCTGATTGCTTAGACTATGGCATTTTGATTGGGAAGCCATGTAAATACGGCATGTATCCCATGGATCCAAGGGAAGAAGAATGGGCGCTGACATCAGAAGGACATGTTTTTGTCGAAAATTATGCCGCGTACGACCAGGACAAATACTGCATGGACGTCTTTTACAACAAATCGGAGTTTGATCACAACTTTCATTTGTTCATATGTTTTGACAAATCGGAGACAAATAAGATTTCAATAAGGTATACATTGTTTTTATTTTTTTCAATTGTAAAATGAGTATTTGATAACTATAGATAATCACTCGTGTACTTTTATTAGCGTTTAATCAGCTTCACTTTTATCTTGATAGATGTGTCTGAATAAAGAGATTGCATTGAGTGTGAATATATTGCCGAAACACTTTGTAGTATCGGGAAAATTGTTTTAGAAAAGTATAAGTTTGTATTGAGTTTCTAGAAATTAAAGTAACGAATGCATCGCATTAGGTTTCTATAGACGCTGCCGATGCATCTCTATGTATTCAGGCTTTCGTCTCTCCCACCGCAAATTCTGTCAAATTTGGTGAAACTCGGCAGGCTTGATTTGTTTAAACTTCGCAAAGTCAAACAAACGTAGCTTACCAACGTTCTGCACAATAGATGATGCCCTGTATTCGAGAACTATAAACGTTTTAGTTGTATACGCGGCGCAAAGAGAAAACATTAATCAATGTCTATGAAATTGATGAAAATAATGTTGGACGAGTCAATTCAATACGCTTCAAATAAATACGTGTCAAACACAAAACGCGAAATGTATTTTTCGCTAATAGATACCAAATAAACACCATCCTGGAAATCATCAGCTGCGCCTTCCTCTTAATGACCTTATTGGTGTACGCGTGTCTGCCGAGTCTGCAGAATCTTCATGGTAAAACGCTGATGTGCCATGTGAGTAGCCTCCTCCTGGCCTTCACCTGCTTGCCCATCATCACTTGGATCATGCCTAGTGACGTGATTGAAGGACAAATTATGACAACATGTAAAGCTTTAGGTTTGTATATTCTAAGATATATAGTATAGTATAGTCTATATTCTAAGTATATTCTAAAAAATATTCACGTACAAATGACGTTAATGAAATGTTGAAAAAAACAATGTTTTTCCAGCTTATACCATGCTTTTTTCTTTTCTATCGGCGTTTTCCTGGCTTAACGTCATGTGCTTCGACATATGGTGGACCTTTGGGTAAGTCATACGACGCCATCACGCGACTGGATCAAATAAGACAATCGAAGATAAAATTGGGTAAATGAGACAAAGCCATAACTTCTTGACAGAAAATAATCATTTTTCTTTGATGACCGATTAATGAATTAGTCGATCTCTTTTAATAATTTTATTTATAGAAGTTTGTCATTGCACAAAATTGTTTACCCGATGGTTTCTTCGATGTTACCTCAATTACTTTATTGATCTTTCATAAAATGTCTTGCCGTTCTCATTAATTCCCATTGTGGGCGCACCTATACATGTCTCTTCATGAATTCATTGTGTTCTACGTACGTCGGTGCTTAAATAAATATACACTGCTAAACATTAAACACTGGAATGACTCAACGCGTTTAATATAGCGCCAATACTTCATGCACGTAGGAAAGTATTTAGTTCACGAAAAGTTTAAGTTAGGGAATTTGTAACTTCCAGAAAAAGAAATTTTTTTAACATATTTTTAATTTACATTTTTTTAGCAAATCAGTATTGTAATTAAAAATTAGACGTGACGTCTCGAGGACATAAATCTCGTTGAAAAAAATTTTTTAATTTTGCGAATTTTTATGGAAAAAAGAAATACTTTCTAAACATATTAGGCCCTATCAAAGAGCGACGATTGATCGGGACTGGACATATCTCGTCTGTCGTTTTTAGGTAGTTACAAACGTTTGTGTGTTTAAGACGCTATTCTAGCTGGGAGATTTGTAAATATGCGGAGAAAATAGATTCCCATACGTTGCGACGACGATACCGGTACAGCTTAATGTTAGCTGGCTGGCGCACGCTCTCTCGATCGGGAATTCCACGAGACTGGTTCTTATTTTTTCACGACGTTCATTCCCCGTGGATCGAAAAGTAAATCATGTAATATTCATGCGGTAGTCACGGAATTTTATGACTGAGTCCCAAATCGACTTCCTTAAATTAAGATCGTAACGAAGCAGATTGCCTCAATCCTTTTTAACGTGACATTTAAGAATCAGTCGCACGCTTGACCATCAATTCTACTTTTCCTCATCGTCTAATTAATATTAAAAGCGTTATTTTAAGAAACACACTTGGAATAAATATTAATAGAGTTTTGTAGATTAACATATTTTATTCGGAATTACATCACTATCAACAGTATATACGTTATTTCTTAATTTTTTTCTTTTTTATCTTAATGCACAATATAATAATAGTTATTTCTTAATTTTTTTATCTTAATGCACAATATAATAATAGTTTATCTTCCCCGCAGAGTTTTGCGTGGAAGTACCATTACAAAAGCGCGCGAGCATAGGAAAAGATTTCTATTATACTGCGTCTATGCATGGGGTCTCTCCTTGCTAGTGTCAATCTTCGCTATCGTTGCTGACAGCACGAAAATCTTGCCAGACTATCTGCAACCCAATATTGGTAATAGGGGCTGTTGGTTTACACGTGAGTCATTTACAACTGTTGTCTGAGATGACGTAACGCAAATTTGTCAATGCTAATTATGAACTTCTTGGAAAGATATTACTGACTTTTCGTAACAAAAGCTGACTTTATACAATGTTGATTATTTCTTCTTGCACCTTCTTGTTAATTTATACAATGGAAATAGATAAAGTTGGAAATATATATATATTTTCATACAAGACGAATTGCAGTTAGAAAATTCATTTAGCATTCAAAGTTGAACGTATCGGGGAGAAAGCAAACGTAAAGTTTTTTCTTTCTATCGTCGTGTCGCAATTATCCGATAATTAAAAACTTTTTCGAGCAGTCGTATTGATCGTGCTAGAACAAATTTAGGCATCATTGATCCTGTATATAAAATGTAATTAAATTAACTGCTCGCGTAATAAGTGTCATTTATATTGCAACGTAATAAGTATCATTTATAAAGCAACTACATTCAATTAAGTAAGAAAAATTCTCAATAGTCTTTACGATTTAAAGCGAAGGTAAAGTAGCCGTAATAGACTATTACTGAATTATATTTTTTTAATTCAGTCACATCTCTTATTTGTAAGATAGAGTAAATGAAACGAAATAATTAAATAATACAAATTAGAGGAAAAAGTATTTTCATATTTACGTTACAATGAATTATCTTCATATTGTGCAAAAAATTTTAAATATTTTACTCTAATGATTTTTAAAAATATTTTATTTTAATAATACAGAAAAACGAGATTCATACGGCGAATTAACTTTCTTCATCGGACCGGTGATGATTCTGCTGATATCTAACATAGTATTTTTCATTCTTACATCGGTACATTGCAATAAGGTAAAAGCAGAAATAAAAAGGGTAACTACGGACCCCACAGATCCCAGAAGCAAACGATTTCGTTCTGACAAAAAGAGGTAAGTGTTCACCAGCTTAGCAGGAATGATTTTCTTTTCATTTTCTGAAGCAACGTAACTAAAGATACTTTAGCAATAAATTAGTGCACATAAATTTTAAGCACGCGCGTCATTTCGTAATTTTTAGTGTCGATTTTATCATTTTGATGAGAGTATTCTTCGAAGTTGTTACAGCCTACACAAAAATATAAGAATTATTGCTTTCTATTTAAAACTACAAAATAGAAACACAGCTAGAAACATAAAATCGTGTGTGTTTAGAAGCACGTTTTATACTATTAACTTTGGCTATGAGTAATCAGTTAGTTGGCTACACTTTTTTAAAAAATAATCATTAGAGTTCACTCTAGCTATATAAATAATAACTGTTAATTTTCAATGAATGAAAAACATTTGATAAATAATTTTTTTGTATACTAATAGAAAGGCAAATTACAATAATAAATGGCGCGATATAATAATCGATGTACTATAAATTAACAATGTTAATATTTCAAAATTAACAATGTAAAATATATTTCAATATTCATTACAAGACGATCGAACGTGTTTCGGCTTACCTAAAGCCATCTTTAAAGTAGGTAATCCTTAGTTAACATGTTCTTGGTATTCGCAGAAACAAATTCTCAATATGCAATATAGATAAATGGGTGTGAGTAAATCGTAAAGGTCATTTTAATTTTTATGATTAAGAAGCACAACTAGTGACGTTCGCACTTCTAAGTATATTCACTATATATCTATATACCGAGAATTTGTTTATTGTGGACCAAGAATGCTAATTAAAGATCAATTCCTAGTAAGCAAGAAACATTTTGAAACATTTCAGCAACATTATAGCAACGTTGTAACGTTGCTACAATGTTACTAAAATGTTCTAATATGTTTCTTGCTTACTGAATTACTACTGGTATCGTTAATGATAGCGTGAAATAGGCCGAAAGATCCAATCGTCTTGCAATGGATGTAAATATATTTTACGTTGTTAATTTATAGTGCATCAATTGTACCGTTCCGTTAATTTTTTACTCTCACTTGCCTTGAATTTTATTAACCTTTGAATTTTAAGAATCCTAATTAAATATTACTTTTCATCATTGAATTTTTTTTATAATAAGAAATTGCAAATATAGCTAAGATAAAATTTTAAATTGTTGTTTTAAATTGAGTTTTACCTATATTCTTCATATTTTTATGTGTTGTTTATTTTAATAAAATTTCACAAAAAAGTTATATATTATTTTCCGATAGATTTATCATGAACATCAAACTATTTATCGTCATGGGAATGTCCTGGATTTGCGAGGTGGTGTCATTCTTCCTGGTAAAATATTTAGATTACGGACATTGGCATCATGTGTTTTTCTACACCAGCGATGTTTTCAATTGTCTCCAAGGTCTACTGATCTTTATCCTCTTCGTCTTGAAGAGTCGCGTGTATCAAGCACTTCGTAGGCGATTGGGATTTGACACCAAGAAGAAAAAAACAACTCCGGCGAATAACGCAACTGCGACTTTACACGATCCTTATAAAGTCAGGAAAAGCACAAGTGACAGCACATTAACGACGTTTGCGATTAGTTCGACACCATAAGGTAATAATTGAGACTGTCTAGTATGATAATTTACATAATTTATGTCTTCCTTTTTACCACATAATATTCTTGTGTCCTCGAGTCACGCTTTGTCCAATTTATCTTAAATACGTACTTATGTCAGTTAAAATAAGTAAAAATCTTCTTTCTATCAATATTTTATTAAGTGGAGTATAAATTTAAATTCGCATTTAGTGCATTTTAAATTATATGTAATTATACGTAATAACGACAACCTTTATTTCTAATTTTCGAATGAATTATATTTGAAATAAGATTAATTTGCTGTTCTATAATTTTATTATTTTCTTGATAGCAGGAGGATTAGTAACTGACAGGAGAAATAATTATGTTTGATTGGACGCTATCTGGCGCCATGCCAAATACTTACACAATACAGACCTTCAAGAGACGTCCTAGAGACTAGAGAATGTTCTACGTCTCAAGACGTTCCTTGGATAAAGTATTCTGTGTGGGTAGTGGCATGAATAGGGCTTGATGTAGGATACGATTGTATAAAGTTTCCTTTTGTATTGGCCTATATTTTGATAATGGACTTATTCGTAACTGCTATTCTTGACTCTCAGAAATATCTGCTAAGAAGTTTTGAAAATGGCACAAGATTCTATATATATATATATATCACGAGCATTACTTTCTAAGTATTAGATTTACAATTATAGAAGTTATACAAAAAAAATTCATCAAGAATACTAAAGATTATCTTTAATCACCATAAATTACGAACGATATTTTTGCATGTTACGGCATAAAACGTATGATGCATAAGTGATTACGATAAAGTTATAATAAATAAAATTAAAAATATGTATATTAAATGTTATTGTTAAATAGTTCTTGATTTATTTTTGCGCTTGTATATTTTTGTTAAGAAAATATTTTGGTCGATTTTACTTGAGGCATTTTAATTCTGCATCTGTTCGGGTTTGTTTAATCTAAAATGTTTATTTTTCTTATGTAAAAAAATTGTTTTTTTTTTATTTCTTAAATTCTTTTTAATCATATTGATCCAAACAATGTAATCGTATAATAAATTTGAATAGACCAGCAGAGTTAAGAGATATTCAAGAACAACCTGCTTTTTTTAAACCTGATAAGCAGATCAAATAATATTATATAATAATATAACAATATAAAGTTGTTTAAAGTACCTCACAAGGAATGTACAATATTTTTCTGATCGTATAAGTATTAGAATGTTTTCTTTTACTGTATGTGTACTGTTTTGAAAATTAATTAGTTTCTTCGATAAAAAGCGACAGGAATAGAAATATTAGAAAAATAAATAAAAAGAGTAAAGGGCTACGAGCCTAAACAATCAACATAAAATAACAATATGTATTAAATAGTTAAAAAATGAAATGAAAGATGTCATGAAATTAAGAAACGTAAAATTTAATTTGACAGTCAGCAAGTGAACAAAAACAAAACGTTAGAAACAAATATTAGAAAGTTTATTTGTAGCAAAAATTGCTTTTATTTTAAATGTATATTCAAATGGAGTTTATCAGTAAAATTATGATATCTTGCAACAATATATTTATTTACATCATGTATTTAGGATACATTTAGATACATTCATTGTATTCTTAGAATGCACATTATCAAACTAAATTTCCTGAAAAAGTTTGACACCTGTGGAGAAATTCAACTCGAAACTCTTTACGTTCGGCTCGAAGATTAGCTCGATAATGTGAACATTTCTTTTGACGTGCGCTATTATTGTCTTAGTGCTAAAACTGTACTCTCATGTCGCTACAAAACTTGAATCGGCTTTTTCTGTTTTATTGAAAAAATTTTTTATAAAAAAATAAAGATATCACGTCGGATAACCTTATACTCGGCGATTCTAATACCAGATTCGCACTCTCGCGCAATTCACATCTTTCTGATATAAACGCACACTTAAAATCATACAATCTGTTATAATACGACCAGTACCTATATAGATCAATCATAAAGCCATAATAATAAAGCCATAACCTATATAGATCACCTATAAAGTTTCCAAAATCACTAAGATTTTATTAATAACGGCAAACTAGCGCACAGTCGCATTTCGTATACGTATTTATTACAAAAATGTCTTCACATATTACATGATAACCCATCATTCAACGAATATTTTTTCAATAAGAATTAACATAAATTACCCGTAAAAATTAATGAATTGATTAACAAGTGAATCAGTAAAATTGCTATGTGTTATTGATAAAACTATCGCTAGCGCGTAAATATATCTCCTCAGTATATAGTACAGTCTCTTTCTTTTTGTTTACAAATACTACAATGTCAATATCAGTAATGAATTCATTAAAACAACGTAAGTGTAATAAAAGTTCTCGCTAATAAATTCTTGTGCTTAAAATACAGTGATCAAGGAAAGAATACGTGAATATTATAATTATGATCGTAATAATGTACAGGATGTATAATTATAATTAAAATAAATATAATTATAAATTTACCAATTGCGCGCGCGCATAATATAATTAAATTTCAAAATCGCAACATGAAACTCTCAATTTAATATTACTTACGGATTCCCAAATCTTAAGATTATAAAATTCCTAAATAAACGCAATCTCTTAATTTTGCATTATAAATATGTAAAATGTACCAATTATTGATCGTCCTTTTATTTCATGCGAAGAATTTTTCCACGGACTAGGATTATCGCTTAAATTCGATCGGTTTATCACTTGAAGTATAACGATACTGATTTAATGTCAGATTAAATAAAATCTTCGCGTATAATTCAGAATAAAAGTTTGAGATATGATATCGCTGTGATATCATTATGAATACTTCATTTTCGGTCATGAGATATCTAGATATAAATCAACTGACATTAAACCACGATTAATATCTTATCAGTGATCATATAGACATAAGTCTTTGACCGTTAAGTCGTGCCTCGAGTAATTAAAATAAAGGTGTTCAGGCATTTTCGGGCACACCGGAGAGTAAGGCTGAACTCCTATTAGCTTGACTTTGAATGCAAATTAAATACAGTTGTCAGGGCTTCCTCTCGTTCGCGGTCTCCTCTAGATCCGGATCCTCATTGATGATTGAAATATCGCGAATCGATGGTCTGCGCGTTTTCCAAGCTTCCGGCGGGCTGACCGGCACAGTGGTCTTCGTCAGCAGCTTTGGTCCCAAGATTGTTATCATAATGGCTCCCGCTGGTGCGGTCAAAAGTACCGAGAGTACGCACATCATCAGTACGATCTCGGCGTATTCGACTTGCTCGTGATCGTTCTTGTCAACTTCGTCGAGGGTAACGGGTGCCAGAGCGGCCTGCACGGTCGCCTTAGACATCAAAGCCAAAGCAATGAACATTTTCTCTTTGAAATTCAGTTTGGAACCTATCCCTAGTACTATCGTTATTCCGATACGGATAACAATACCGACAAGTAAACATCCTAGTGCAATGTAGACGGTTTTTCCTTCGAGCTCACTAATCTTGATTTGTGTGCCGGTAAGGCCAAACAAGATCGATTCGAATATTATCCAGAAGATCTCGAAAGACGTAGCCACCGGATTCTGTAAAAAAAAGAAAAATACACGATCACGATCACATGAATTTAAATTTTGTGAACGTACATTTTTCATTTTTAAAATTTATATTGATCTGAATTTCGTTTGTTAAAATTTTCTATGAATGAAGCAATTATTTTATTTATTTCTATTTTCCTTCTAAATCTCGAAAGCGAGTGATATTCAACGAATGAAAACAAAGGACAATGATAGCAACAATTTAATTCGATTTACCGAGATATGCGCAACGCTAGATGTTAAAATGCCGCGAATACAATGACATTTTCCACAAATTTTCCTCTAAAGAAGAGTCAATTCGGTATTCGGTAGTGATATCTCGCATCGCATTGTCCATGCGCTCGATATCGATATGGAAATCTTCCAACGTTGCATGGAAATGCGGAATATCCAGAGTTCACGCGGTATGCAAGCTCGTATTTACCGCTATTGTTTACATGCGCTTGTGGTGCGTAGGAAATCTCATCGATATTGATTTATTTAATTTAATTCCATGCAATTTCCAGATAATGCATGTAACATGCTTTGCAGATACAAGAACATTATAGATAACACGTATGCTTTTCACACAGCTTTTCTTCTAATTAATATTAATATCAATATTAAAATTAAAAACCATATCAATAAAGATCATATTTATTTATTATTTCTTTAAAAAACAATAATAATTCATAATTAAATTTCATAAGAAAGTATCACATTTAATTTTACAAGATGACAAAAAGTTAGTCATAAGGTTTTGCGTGTTTATCAAATCATTACCCAGGTCATCATTTTGATGTAAAAATTATAACACATAAAGTCAGCTAATTCCTATCTGAACATATTTATATAAAAAAACTTTACATAAAACTTTATATAAAAATTTATATAAAAAATATATTTAATAAAATAAAATTAACATTACAGAGTTAGTTTTTTGTAAATATACGTTACTAGTAATTTGATAAACGTAAAACTTTGCGAATTTTTTCGCAACTAAATGTTTTATTATCCTGTATGTATTAAAATTAAAATATAATTGTATACAGACAATTATGTTTAATTAAATTTAATTAAATAAACCTTGTGAAAAAATGATAAAATTATATTTAATTATATTTGATTTTATGTAATTACATCTAATTACATATAATATTCAAAAAGAGGAATGTTTTACCGGGAATGAATTATTTCATTATTTGAGACAAAAGGGCGTTTTACTGTCGTCGCCTTGTCGCGCGATTGTTCCGTAGTAATTAATCTAGCTGGGATAAATTATGCTGGCATGCGACATACGACGTGCATATCATACGGCGGTAATATCGACAGATGCTGGTTACAGTCACGTCACGAAACGCGTGCAAAAGAACGTGTCGCCGCCATTGCATCGCCATGGACAGCGTGGAATGCGACGCGATGCGGAAAACGGAAATAGGAACGAGCCAGTTGACTCCCAATCCGCATCCAGCCGAATAGTGACGATATATCGGTCTGAATATTTCACGAGATTCAACTTATTGGACTAGGAGAGTGAAACTCTGCGATGTATTTCCCTTTCGTCGCTGATACGTTCCTTTTCTCTTCTCTCAAGTTAAATATTTAATATCTCTTGGAACTTAGATCGGAATTGCGAAATTGCAATTCAAAATATCTTCAAATGTGTCGTTTTTATCCATTAAATCGTCGAAATTTGTCTGGGTTTATAAAAATATAATTCAGAAATTTAAAGATATATGTGTCACAATTCAAAGCATTACTAAAAATATAACAACTTCACATAGATTGTTCTATTATTACATCTGAATGCTGTGTAAAGCTGTTTGAGCACAGTTTTCTTGTTTAAAAATTATTTAATTTTTTATTTGCCTTAATTTTTACGTAAAATCGCGTTTCTAATACTTATTTGTAATACAAATTTAATGAGAAAGCATTATGATTTAAATTAAATTTTTTATATACTCTAATAAAATTGAAAATAAAACTCTAATAACTATTCATACAAACATTAATTTGGATTTACTTAATTATTTAAAAATTATTTACTTAAAACTGCAGCGAAATACAGTAATTGCGCTGCATAAGCTATTAAAATCAAATTTGTTATTTTTTGAAATTAATTTCTGGACGTTTTTACGATAAAATTTTTTTATGACTAATATTTTACAACCAAAGCATTCTTTAGATTGTAATCACTATTATGGCTATTTAATAATGTATTAATGTGTTCTCTGCGAGAGCTGGAACTACTATTTAATGTATTCGCGTGGAATTCGCTGGAGAATTTCTTACCGACAACTTATTCGCTGGATTAAGTAAACTCGTGTATAAGTTTTATGACGTATACATTATAAATTTGTACTTACATCGTCCATGTCCCAACCATCTTGTCGCCAAAAGTAGCAGCTGACGAAAGCTGCAGCCACGACCGCAAGCGGCCCGGCTCCGCCGAGCTCGATTGCCTCACTGCCGAAAACCGCTAGCAAACCACCCCCAAGTAACATCAGCACTCTTAGAGGCACTATGAAGGGCTACAACATTAGCACATAAACGAAGCGTTAGGATCTAATAGAAAGCGCCGCGTCACGATTATGAAGTGATTTATCGATTTCATTACAAAAGATAAGTTTTTCGAAATATGGGCTCCTTCGTGTACATCCTTCGTACATGTATACGCTTGATATAAATGATGTAATTAGGCGGCAGCATTAAAAGGGACGCATAAGCTTGTGATGTGCTTTAACTGCTCAAGCAGCAATTACATCAAGATTATATCACTTGCGATGATGCTTTTTACAAAAACACTCATTAAAATAAATATAATGGAAACTGAAAATTAAAAAAATTAATTTCGATTATTTTGTAATATCCTCAGAATCCTAAGCTATGGAAATGTTTGGCCTAAAGTGATATATAAATTTAGAAAGCAACTAATGTATAAATAGCATTTGTGAACAAAGAGGCAATTTTTACAAAAATACATTCTATTGATCTGATGCACGTAACAGGTATATCAGATAAATCAGGTTACAGCGAGATTGTAAGAATACTGCAACCACCGCCGCAATGCAACAGCGTTAATCCTCACGTGAACGATACTTTAGATACGATGAGGTGGCGATGCAGTGACCGAGTCGACTTCTTCGCCAAATCCGCGCACCAACATTTAATTCACTCAAACCAACGTTTCCAAAACCTTCCAAGTCTCCAAGTAAATTCAATTGAATTTCAAATCTTTTACGAATGAAAGAAACACTAGTGTCTGGAATATCGTAGCGACGATTCTTGTTCGAGTAGAATGTATATATCTTTATATTTATTATAGTTAAAAAAATGTAACGCTACTTTCAAAAAGATATGTCGGTATTTCAGATACATCACTATTTTTTAGTTGAACTAAGTCTAACTTTGAGCACTCACTTATAATCTACCTTATTGAGGATGGCTTTGCGCAAGGCTAATTATAAACTGTCTCTCGATTTTTACATTAAATATTAAATATTCCTCGACTGAACAGAAGTTTCAAATAACTTCCAGATTTATAAAAGTAAATCCTATCTGATATGAAAAAGATATCTAAAAAATGAAAATAATTAAAAAAACCGAAGAAGTATCCTATTCTTATTAGAGATAATATAGGTATACGAGATAAATAAAAAATAATATGAACACCTAAAAAAAATATTATTTGTTTTATTAATAAAAGATTGATCTACTATTTGTTTTTAATACAAATTCTATTATTGAAATAGAGTCATACATGCTAGAATAGTGCTACATGCTAATTGCTACAGTGCAATGTGTCATACCATTCTTCTAGCAGAACATCTTTTATAATTGCTTAAGATATTGAAAGAGAAAAATCTATTTCTTACTCTGATCTTCAAAACTACAAATAATTCGATCATCAGCGATTGTATTGACCAGGAAAAATATTGAAGTTTTGGATAATAGAGCACGATTTTGGAAAATAAAATGAGAAGCAAATTTCATCCTTCTTAATATTATTTATATAAGCAATTGAAAGATGTTCTATTAAAAGAATGGTATAAGATTCAAGCGATATGTAATTCCATTTCAACAATGATAGAATGGGTATTAAAATCAAACAACTTTGCCAATTTCTCATTATAAATAAATAATGTATTATAAATATTAAGAAAACCATAAATAGTATGTCCCAGATATTAATATTATTTTGTTTATTCTTTGTTATAGAATGCTTTGGAAAATCGCTAATAATTTTGAGGATAATTAAACGCATTTGAGATGCCGTGTGAGTATTGAATAAGGAAGTGTGAACCGTTTTTCCTAACAAAAGATACTCGGTGATTTGCGGATGCGGGAGAATCTCTAGTATACAATTCATAAAGTGTTTACAGGATTTTCACGGCCAGATGATAACTGTATAAGTGGATTTATCCGGCAATAGTAGATTTATTCGGATTTGCACTCATGTACTCTATCCCCGCGAGTGCTTTCGCGGTATGCAGCGAAATCTAGTGCGGGCAAGGGAGATTCATCGCTCGGTACGATGGGGTGAACGACTCCCCACTGGCTGACCCTATTTCCGCCGCAACCCTTCATTCTTATATCTCGCCCTGGAACAGTCAATTTGTGATCTCGCGCAATCAGACATGACTCATGAGATTATATAACGTAAAGTACGCTAATTTTACGAACCATTTCTGCGATATGACAACGCGATTAATAGAACGTTTCCGTTTTCGACAATATTATTATCTTTTTAAATAACGTTTCCCTGTATCTTTCGCACGTGTACTTTAAGAATCGAACAGTGGAAAAATTTCGAGAGTAGTAAAAAATACATACATCGCTGTGTTACACATATATTGTAAACTTTAGTTCGTTTCCTCTAGAAGGCACGTTTTTCGCGTTTACCGCGACTGACATAACTTGCGAATGGTGGCTATAAGGTTGCAATTTAAAGAGAATGTTCAAAACGCATCTGCGGCATCGTGCAGAAACTCCAAGGCTCTCCGCATCGTGCAACACCTCTTCGGTGTCCGATATACGCCCAAGAGTAATTTTTTTTTTCCCTCTTTCTCTCCTGTAAAGTTCTTGTTCGTGCGTCCCGAACACGCCCGCGTTCGAACGGTTGCAGAAACGTAGCTTTACAGAATCGTAATTCTCACGATCAATGCAGTTTGCAGCGGTAGCTGTAAAGAAAGTACTTACGTCGCCTTTTTCTGGCACGTATTTGGCCAACCAGCCCCACACGACGCCGAATCCCAGACCGCCGATAATCGAGATGGGCCCCTGAAGGATTTGATACCACAACGCATCGTGAGAAAACATGACGCTCTTCACGATACTGAAAACAGCGACGGATACTGCATCATCGATTCCTGATATCGCGATGATCAGAGTCGGAATACCCTAGAAATTCATCGCAAGCTCGTTAAAAAAAATTAGTCATCAAAATTGTATTTTTGTGTTAACTTATACATACATTGTACATTATACACTGAAAAAAAAAATTTTAATCCTAATACATATTTCTTTGAATAGTACTAAGTAAACGTTTACTTATAGTAAATAAATATTTATTTAATAAAAAATAATAGTGAAATCATGTTAATGATTTTGTGTCAAATAAATATATGTTCAGTAAACATTTATTTAGAACTATTAAATAAATATTTATTAAATTTTTAATATATATATTATATATTATTACACATTTATTATTTAATATATATATATATATATATATATATATATATATATATATCACCGAAATGGGATTGACAATGCGTATATGACGACGATAATGACGACGCTAAAAACAAATCGTACTAATGACAATCATGCGTGTAAACGGAAAACATGATTGGAAAAATCAGATTCTGATATCGAGCGATATTAATATCCTTTCATAACAAATTACATTATGCATAATGTAAAGAGAGTTACAAACAGGTAGTGGTCATTTACCGATTCATTAATAATGCAAATATATTTAGAACTCTCTTAATATTTAGCTCCGTGACGCTGTATTATTCAACGTATAATCTTCATATAACATTAATGGCACCGCGGAGATATTTCCGTGAAACAGTTACGTAAAAAATAAACAAATTGAAAAAGAAAACATAGCAAACGATTTTCAAAGTGTTCATCTTAAGATACGAGATTTGGTTTACATGTAGTTTAATGAGAATTTTTTATCGCCACACTTGTGGAACGAACAGAACAGATTTCGAGCGACTTGAAAGTGATTAAGAAACGCCTGCACGAACGTACGATAGACTAAAAAGAATCTTCTTCCGGAAGTAAGACGGGCGATAGAGCGATGCCGGAGGCTAACGAAAAAGAAAAGCTACAAAGAGGCAAGAAAAATCAGCTCTTTCTAACTTGGTGTTCATTAGAACGAATAAAACTTTTCTATTCTCTTATTTGTAATGACACAGTTTCGGAGATCGTTCAGTACACTATTGTTTCATTTTACAGAACAACGATGTTTTACGTTAGCAACTTTTAAACAGAATGAATAATAAACGACAAAAAAAGAATAGAGAAAAAGAGAATCAAATTTTATTTATTTATGATATTCTTGATTTATTCAGTTACATTCAATATCCTTCACTTAATTATAACTTGAAAAGGATTCGTTTAAATTAATATGACACAATATGCATTGTGTATAATTTCAAATATAATAATATGAATGCGAAACTCATATATCCCCTCCCATTCATTCTGTAAGTAAATGATATATAGTTTAAATCTCGAAAGCAATCCATCCAAAAAGCTCCTAAAGAATGCCCGAGATGTTGTCGGTCGACCTAGAAAAGTAATCCGCGGGAGAAAATCAAGATATTTAAGGTCTTACGAAACAAAGACTCTAGGTCTGAAAGAGAATCGAAGGGAAAGAGAGAAACCAGACAAAGCGCTATTGAGGATGGTCGACGACACTCGAGCACGATCCTGGTGTGGGCCCGGGCAGTGTTATCGGTGTCACGATAGCTCGTTCGAGGATTTAAGTCCTCCGGCTATCGTGATTCTTAGAGTTGGACTACTTACACGAGGAGTAAGAGAAAGAAAGAGAAAGGAAGGGGAGAGATAGACAGAGGACGAGTACACCTAAAGCGTCTACAATGAGATTTTAAGGTGTAAATTTAAGCTTTAAATTTTAAGCTATAAGAAATGACCGATTATTAGGATTATTAGGCCATCCGTCCTCTTTTCCTGATATTGTCTCTCCTTTTTAGGGAGGGAGGAATCTTCTAAAGGCGTCCGGAATAATTATATCTCTTTAGAAAATTTTCTAAATATTTTGCTTTGACTTCTCAGGTGCTATTTTGTATTAATCCCAATCTACAACAGTCATGTGGTCGCAATTAATATTGAAATGATTTTTTAACTGATTTACGATATGGAATTGCAAAGTAATATCAGTAGTCTAAACTATTTTTTATTAATGTGTATGAATTCTTTAATATATTTTATATTTATTTATTTGTGATTATTTTATTTATTTTGATATTTCAAAAATATCAACAAAACATGTAGATACATTTTAAACCTGTAATAACTTTTTATTTTAAATAAAAACATTCTATATTTATTTTTTTAAGTTTAAATTGCTCTTTGCGCTAAATGCTAATAAACATTCAAATGTGAAATAATTATTCATTGATTATTCTGATCAACTTTGTTAACTTACACGCATTTTTAAATATTTGAGCTTGTAAGCAAAATGGAATTTTTAATCTGCAAGTTTTAATTTTAAAAATTTTGATGTAGTAACCCTAGCAACTTTACCAATCGTAATCAGTTTTTCTCTTCACGTTCGACTATGATTGATTAATTTCTTATGACTTAAGACTTAAAGCTTAAGTTCTTTCACAAATTTAAAATCTCATTATAGATGCTGTTTAATAGATCGCGGCTCGAGATCAGCTCCCTTTCGCTCACTACGAGTCCGCGTCCCGTGAGTACCAGCGGATACTCGTGGAAATAAGGATGCTCGTGAGCTTGCACAACTACGATCGGTCAACGTCTGAGGTTTTCCATTCGCGATGCGATAAGAATTTTCGATCTCGCGGCTGACGAGTATCAGGGCCACTGGCCGCGGATCAACGTCACGTCAAGACCATCTTCCTCCTCCGGTCGCGTTACATTACGTTCCGCTAAATGAAGAAGTATCGTCTAGATCTTTTGGCTCATGAATATCACATTCGCCGCAATGGTCTTTGTACTCTTCAAGTATCTTCCGCTCCATTTTCCAAGCTGAATTATTTAAGTCCGGTACGTTTCCCTTCGTTCCGTCTTCATCCCGCTGTGCGGGTCTCGACCCTATCATATCATGCCGGATCGCCCTTTATACCACTGCTACGCATCCCGAGTGTTTTGCAAATTCACGTAATCCTCTGGGTGGTCTTCCGACTCGGTAATTAGATCGAGGAGGAAAGTCACGTACGATTGCGTGCAGCGGAACGCCCGCAGACCGGCCTAAATCTTGATTTGGCGATTCGCGAAGCGCAGCATGCGAAATATCGTGCCACACGTATTTGCGAAATCGGTTTCGCAAGAACGATATTCCACCTCGGCTAAAACATTTCATGGTTATCGCGCTGGCGCATAACGAAAGAAATTTAATTACTCTCGCGTTGCGTTCATTAACATGGAAACTCCTCTAATACGCTAATGTCGAGCGCGTCAAACATAGCGTATACGCTGTGCTATATAAATTCGCTTTGCCGGGATGTATTTGATTAATATAAAACATGAACCACAATGTAATCCAATTACTCGGGCAATTACGATTAAATATTAACTTAATGACACTCGCGATAACCATCGTCTACCATCCACGTCATGTACGTAATATTTTTCTACATTTACTTTTCTAAACACTTTTAGAGAGTGCTCTGTTCTTATCAATTTCCTTTTCGCATAAATTTTTCAATCGCAGACACCAATAGAATTATAATTACGTTTGCGAACACATACAGATATGACGGGAAAATATATTGCTATATACCGTAAGATCATGGAAAAAGAGACCAGTGATGGTCGGTGTGTCGATAAACGTCTTCGGATGGTAGTAAATCTCAATTATTCTTAAAGGAAAATTATGTTAACTCGCGCCATTTATCATCCGCTTAAAATCTAGATCTAGTATAAATCTACTTTACTACCTAATGCGCGGAAGTCGGGTGAAATTAGTTCCAGAAGACTTATGATCCGTTCTTACGAATGAAAGACGAGAAGATTTCGCAATGGGTGAATATTCAAATATTCCAACAAAGGACCGAGAATAAGTGGCCTTACCTTGGCAACTCCATAGCCCTTTGCACGTAGCCTGAAGAGGCAAGACACTACGACGGCTGGCGAGACGGCTGCTATGACGCTTCCAAGGAGGAAACCCCATACCCATGGCAAATCCAAAAGGTATTTCGTCAACACGGCAACCACTATAGTTTCCACCACCCACGGTATCAAACCCAGCTTCGGTACGGTTACTTTTAACTTTTTCAGAGCGACCGGATCGAGATCCAAGCCTGCTTTCACAAGTATGATGACCAGGGAGATTTTCCTGCAAAGAAGAAAACAATGAAGAAAATATACAACTTGCTTCAGCGCGAGTAGACAGTATATGGCATGGAAGAATGATTTTGTGCTGAAGTATTAAAAATTTAACTAGATTTACGCACACAAATCTGAAGATAATTTTGTCAGGCTATCAAAATATGGAGGACTCTCAAACTGATCGCTATAATATTAAAACTTTTCGCTCATTATGCTTGAACGTTCTACATAATTATTTCTAAACCGACAAAATTATTTTCAGATCTGTACGGCTGGCGGATTTAGAAATTTATCAAGAAGACATTGGTACATGAATTAAACGAAATTATTTTTAAGTCAGGTCATGAAAAGATAGAATATTTAAATTATTATTGATAGAAGTATTATTTAAATGTATAATTCATTTTTTTATTTAAAATTATATTAACACAGAAAAAGAATAATGATACGATCTATGTATATTCTTTTATACCCATAAGTTTCTTAAATTGAAGAATATTTTTAGAATAAAAAAAGTAATTAAGTAATATCAAGTGATTAAAATATTTTTAAAAGAAGAAACTCCAAAAAGGGATGACCCTGTGACCTTTTCTGTAGATTCATCAGTAGATATGTATCTATCTATTTATAAATTTATAGATATTTCAGCAAAACCGGTCTTTCCCTGTTCGAAGCATTAATAATTCGATTATCGCGGAAATCTTTTTCTTCGCAAAAGTAGTTAGAAGTAAAACAACGTTCTATGCATAGTCTTGACCAATGCATGTTTTCAAGTTCGACACAGCGTTCAAGAAAAGAAGTTAACCAACTACTTTACGAGCGAGGGGGAGGAAAAGAGAAAGGACGCGTCCCTTTCTGCAATTCGTATATCTTCCGAGGCCTCGCATCCGCGACTCTGGGATGCACGACGACGAAAGTTCGTGCGGCGCGGACACGCCGCGCCGCGAGCTTACGATGAAAATTCAGGTACGAGCGATCGTTGAAGCCCTGGTTGTCTCGAACTTTCGAAAACCCGTTTAGGAAAGGCACACCCTGGGAAACTTATCCTATTACGAGTTTCTCCCGACGAGAGAAAGGTTTACGAAGTCGCTGCACGGGCGAACCGTGCATTTTGTACGGCATGACGTCGCGCGCGTCGCGTCGCCTTCCGATCGCAGGGAGAAGCGTCGAATTTATACCGACGCACAATGTAGTGCATCTCCCCCCCCCCTCTCTCTCTCTCTCTCTCTCTCTCTCTCTTCATCACGATATTCTATTATTAATTATACAGTAACATTCCGCATTTATGGATATAATATTCTCCATACTAAAAAAATGATATATGTGGATCTTAATGCTGCGCGTGAGTTTTTCATTTAATTATAATTATTTAAAACGAAAAAGAAGAAGGATTAGCATCGTTATTATATACATTGTGTTGTTACAATAATATATGCTGAAATAAAACAGCACGGTCTTTCAGCCGTGTGTTTCAGTTTGGAATGGATAATTGTCTTTTCACATAATTTAAAAACACGGCAACAAAAGATTTTTTTCAATTATCAATTAAAGCATGATTGTTGAGAAAGATTGTTGTGTGTTAATTTAATTATTCTTCTGGTAGCAAAAGGATTAATTCCCGTCGGTTTATCAGTTGCTTTAACCATGCGAGAAGACCGCAAGTAATAAAAATATAATCGAGACGAATATAAACGTTGATAGCAAACTGTACATGAAGGGATCGCGATAATTGGTAATACCGAATACGTTTGCATTGCATTTCACAAAGCACGAAATGCCCATCTCGATGTTTGCTTAATTGTCATGTAATATAACGTGACCATGCGGCGAATGTACGAAACATATGGGCGATTCGTATGACTTCATGATTATGTAAACGAAAATGAATATTTAATTATATAGACATAATTCAGTAGGACGCGGATGTGCCCTCGCTGATGTTTCATTTAAATTGCAAAGCGTAGTTGTTTTGACACGTTGGATGTCGAATTAACATGTGAAAATTTCGATCTTCAGTCTTTAGGCTTTCGGCGTATCACCTAATTTCCAGAGCAGAGTTTCCTCCCAACGAGGTTCTCCATTATGTTAAACAATTATTGCCATCGTGATAACCTCCCGATCGATGAATCTTTCCGCATCGTCGATCAAATCTTCTCGATCATCAAAAAATTAATAAATTCCGAGCGATCGTGGTGATCCGCAATCTACCATCATACGTTCATTACTCCAGTTTTCCTTGCAGATTAAAAGTGATCTTGCCTCGAAGGCGACTCGATAATCACGTGCTGTATAATTTACGATCGACATCCGCGTAAGTAAAACGAGCGCGCAGTTAACGGATAGTCGCGCTACATCGTGATGGTCTTAGAAGGATTTTGCAAAAAGATAAAGCTAACAAAAGTTTCACGATTTCTTTCATTACACTACCGAGAAGAGTAACAGCGTCGAAAAACATTAATAATCTGTATTTATGAATATAAACAAGTACAGGTTTTTTATTTAGAAAATAATTTTCTCCAGAAGTATGTATAAAATGGAAACCTTTTGTCGCCATTGCACCGAAAACGGGAAAAGCGGAAAGCTGAACAATTGTATCTGTAACGAATATCGCACTTCAACGTCGCGAGATCAAAGGAATTTTTTTGTACAAACTGAAATATCTGGGAAGGACACTTTCCAGCGAGTCTCGCGTAAATTGTGTCCGGAGAATGCCGTACGCGTGTGTCGCGAGGATATTTACGAGAGACTCGCGCTCGTACGTCTTATCGACGTGGAAGCGTGAGAGTCTCTTGAGAGCGAAAAAATTCGCGAAGAAACGCGACTCGCATTACTGAGATATTGCAACGAACAGAAAGTTTTCCGTTCAACTAAATGAAAGAGATGACTGTGAGAGAAAATTTTTTCCACGAGCAATTGAGAAAAGTTTAGTAATTTGAAGTAGAAAAAAACTAATATTTTTATATAGAGTAAGGTTTTTTTTTGTTCATTTCGCGATAATATGTTTCTGAACAGTACATTATTGATTATCTAAAGGTTGTGCTTGTGTGCTCTCAAGGAGCAATCATGATTGTACAATGTAATTATAAGCATACCTACGAAGAGATATTGTTTGCTATCGTGCTAAATTTTCGTATTACTTTAAAGTTGAAACTGACGGAATAATCTCTACGCTACTAAAATTTCTCGCGCTACTTTACTTTCTCGCCATAAAGTTTAGAACGTTCTTATTAAAAGACATTCTTGTTAAAGAAATCCTATAAACTCTCGCGCGGTAGCATTTCTAATAATTGGAAAATTGAATTGCGCGAGCCTCGGCATAATTTCAAATTGTACCGAAAAACAAATAGATTACGTAACGGTTCACGCTTGTCCTAATTCGCAGCTTTGCCATTTCGGTCATTTCCTAATAATTGACGGTAAATTGCACATGTCAATAAGCGCCTGACCGCAGTTTGATCACTTTATTAGTCTTGCAGTCGATGTGGACCGCGGCTTCTGGGGATGTTTATGTGGGCATACAGGGATAGTTTCGCCTAAGCGAACGCGTACATAAATTGCTTACAACGCGCAACCTATGTTTACTCGTATTTAGCTGTATTTAGCTGTATTTAGCTTAGGTGTACATGAACCTCCTAACGACACGCGTAACCGCTAAAACTAGTGTTAGTTAGTGTTAGTTAGTTTAACAGAGTCTTGTCGATGGTTCCGTCAAAAACATAATTTCGTTAGTTCAGCGTGTTCGCACATACAATCTGCATAGTGCGAAAACTCAAAAAACTCAAGATACAATCTTCAAGATTAAGATGGCTTATAAGAATCCTGATAACGTCGCTTTGCAGTTTCAATTGCTTTAATATCTTCACGTAACCTTGACATTATCTTCCGACTATAATGAACTAAAAGTTGACATGCGAAGTCATGTGGAAACGTAACAGATGAGCTATTGAAGATATCGTTGATGGGAAATTTATGACCGACGTCGCGTCTGGTTTTTTCAACATATAAAATGTCTAATCTTTGATAAAGCCTCTAAATGCAATTTTTCGTGCCATAATGCCAATGTTTATTAAATCATTTTCATTTTTAAAAATTATCGTTAAATTCATAATTGCATAATTTTATGATTCTGTTCTTTTGTGTAATTCATTACGCTTTAAACGAGATCTCATTTAACATGTTATTAAAAATTACATTATCCGTATAAATTTATCGTGCAATACTTATCAATAAATCTGTACCGATAATAAATTAAATTACAGAGATTACAGAGATATCTCCGTAACTTCGGAATTAACTCTTATGATAATAAAAACTTGTTGTTAATTAAAGCTTTTCACAAGTATGTAAGAATTTTTTCAGTTTTTTTATATCGTCTGGAATATACAATTTAGAAATCTACTGAAGTTTAAAGACCCAGGTTTGCAGGACAAAGAGTGAAAATTTTACGTTGCCGATGGATTAACGTCCGAAAAAACGTACTCGTTGATACAATATGCGAAATGTGTTACAAATGTAATTTATAATTTTCATTATGAGAACTGAAAAATAAATTGGCTGACTTTTAAAAAAATGTAATCAGTTGTTATTTGAAGTTTTTGTAAAATTTATAAAAAGGTTCGCAACAAAGTGAACAGCTATAAACTGAATGTAAAAAGAATTTCATTTTTTTTTAAATGAAAGAGCAATATTTCGTGATTGCCAATAACCGATAAAGTCGTTGCGTCGATTAAATTCCTAGCAAAGCCGGATATAGTGTTTCAATAATCCATGGCTCGCCAGCATTAACAATTCTAGCTGTGCTTCTCCGTCATTAGTAAGCTATTCAAGTTATAAGGCGAATTTGACCAATCGAAAGGATGATGATTCAGCAAATTCTGACACAATTGCGAGAAATCTATTTCGAAACGGAAGGAATAGAGATCTTGGTGTCATGATCAACGATAATCGACGATAATAGTGATAATTACTATCATTCCGTATTAATGGAATCGTTTATTGGCACGTCCTTTAACTTCGCGTTATTATGTGAGATATTTCACAGACCGTTTCTCAATAAAGGATATTTCAAACTCTACATATTCTTCTTCGAGCATTAATTCGTAATATATGTTCGTGGTAACTTAGTATCGTATGACGAAAATTTAATAGAATCTAATGTTACTTGCAAAGTAATATATATCAAATATGCATGGATTAAAAAGTTATAATCCTATAGCAAACTAGTTCTAAAGATGGAGACAAAGTTGACGGTTTCGTAAACTTCGATAATGACATCGTGATGACATCGATCAGTGCAAGAAAGTGGGTCAAGTACACGCGCGGAAAGTTAAGGGTTAATTTGCATACTTTTCTTATCTAAACGCACCTCATTGCAATTTTAATTTTATATTAACATAAACGAATTATATTGCAGCAAGCTTGGATACGCTTTATCCATTTTTTTTTTTTTTTTTTTTTTTTAAGAACGTGCGGCAAACTCCTGAGATCAAAGACTAACGCAGCCTGCGTAAGATTATGAATATATTCTTCTATCGTAAAATATGGAATCTTGAAGAGTCACCGCACGCGAGGAGAAGACAACTGATTGTGGGAAACTCGGTGGATCTTATCCGACCCCTTTGTCAACGACATTCGTTAGCGAGGATGCAGCTTGAATTTGATTGCCGCCATAGCCGCACTTGTTATGCTGTGCATAGAACCGTCGTCGTGCGTGTTCATGGCGAATCACCGTTGTTGGACCTCGACCTTAAAAAGCGACCACCTTGCGATTACGATGAGTTGATCGTTACCTCGAACATTTTCGAGAACCTTCAAGTAATCGTCATCATGTCATCGTCGTCGTGATCAATAATGACATGTTTTTCAAATAATGACACGAGTAGAAATAATGATAGTTCGCAATTTAATCGGTTCAATTTCGAATTTACGTAAGAACTTAGTCCAATAAGAGTCCTTTATATTTTCTCATATTTCTATCCTTCGCTTATCAAATAAAATCCGATGCTCGTTTTCAAATGGATTGATTCTATTCAAAATTAAGTAAAATATAATTGTAGAATATAAGTAAATTTTTATCATTTTTAATAAAAATAAAGAAGTTTTCGTAGAATTTTCATTTTTTGATGTATATCTTACAAGAGAGACACCACGATCAAATTTCATTATTTTATCATCCGAAGGAGATTTATGTTAATATTTTTAAAAACAATATATCGAATATATAAAGACTCACCAGATTAAAATTCAGATAAAACAAAAGATTATAAGCCAAGCTAAGTTTTAATGTGTGCTCATATAACGATGAAACTATATTACATAAAGTATATCATGATAATAATATGTAAATTATCATGACAAACGTCAATCTTTATTAAATCATATTCAGTGTAAAAATAATAAAATAATAAGATTATAAAATATGACATAATATTCCAATTACAATGATCGTTGTAGATATAATGTTGTTTGCAGATAAATGATAAAACAGAAAAATTTAACTTGACAGTTGTTTGTTTAAGTTACAATTTTACTTTTCCAAAAACATCGTCTTTCAGATAATTGTCACGTTTTTTTATCTTCAAAATTTCCATCTTTTATCTTTCAAGTCTGAGACTTACTAATTTTTCATCGAGATAATCTTTTTTTCCTTAGACTTTAGACTTAAGCAAATTTTTAAATAATTTTTTTGCAGTAGTTATTAATTAATTAATTTATCAATTACGATAAAGTAAATAATTTTGTAAATATAATAAATCCAAATTAAATTTTATAATATACTTACAAGTACACGAAGTTAAATAGTGATCTTATAAATTAATATCCTTTTATGCAATCACCACTATTGAAATATTTTTATATTAATTTCTAAATTAAAGAAACTGTTGACATCTGACAATTTTTGGTAACATATTGGAAACTATTTTCATTTCAACTGAAAATAACCAGATATTCGGCAAGAACATCAATGATGTTCTTTGAATACTTCATAGAAGCAAACTCACCGTAGATTAGAGACCACCAATGTATATTGTCCTTCAATCTTGACGAGCCCAACATTTTGCAATATTAAACCAGTAATCAGCATACCAATCAAGGCCGGAAGGGTGGTCAAAGAGAACAACCAACCTCCGAAATACGCGGCGATGCACACAGCGGCCAATCCGAACAGCTGACCACCTGGAGCGGCGTCATTGCCGATTATCGAGTAGATGACACCCCAGAGCAACAGACCCAAAAGAAAGAGGCACACAATTCGAGCGAATTTTCTATACGTTGGACAGAACGGCTGTGGGCATGCTTTTCTCCATCCCGGTGGCTCCCATGATGGCGTGTCGTCGAGACCATGACATCGCGCGCAAAATAGATACAACCACGATCTGAAATAGACGTAAACGAGGAGAAGAGCATAACAGAACATAAAAATGCGACGGACCTACTACATTGAATAATAATATTCATTTCGCTTTTTTTTTTTGAGGCACTTTCTAATTTCTAATTCGGGGATCGACGATTTAAACATATTTTTTTTGTTTCAAACATATTATTGAAAACAATTAATGTCTAAGCAAAATATTTAGTAGGTTTTTTAAATAACAAAAATAATTATCTGTAAATAGTAGAATTATCTAATGAAAATGAATCAGCTGGAATGCATGCAGTAGATATCGATAAAAGAAAACGATCGTCTACTTTTGATAAGAATAAAGATAAGAGTAAATAAATGAAAAAAATTAATTTGTTCTATATACTATCAATCCTGAGAAAAATTCAACAGAATTATTTATTTAAAGGATGTAAAAAAATATTTAACTTTATTAAAAAGTTTAACTTTATTAAAAAGTATTTAAGTTTATTAAAAATCTATAAAATATTAATCTATAAAAATACTAAACTTTTATTTGAACTAATTATATGTATACATTCCCTAACGTTACACATTACAACAGTCGTTTACAACAGCAAAAACCTTTTGTATAAAATTGTATTTTTCAAATTCCAATAGTATTTTTGCATTTCAATAATATTTTAAATTTTATAATATTGCATTTAAAATTTTTTATGACAATTTTATGCAAAACAAACATTTTGTGCACTTTTTGGAGAACAAAATTAATTGCTTCCAACTTAAAACAATATATTGGTATGTATTGAAATTTAAAATAACAATACTAACTTGTCACAATAGCTGAATAATATATAAAATAAATATAAATTACATAAATATAAATAACATATTTTACCAGAAAAATCTCAATTAAAACAAAAATATTTTTTAATTATATGAACAAAACATTTAGTATTTTTAGCAGAAATGTTGATGAATAAAATTGATGAATAAAATTAATGAATAAAAATCACGTTAAAGAGCTGTGTAATGTAATCTTCATTTAATATATTGTTGTATTATATACGCTCAAAACAAGTTTGCTTGAATTAATGTCTTCAAGTACGTCAATAGTTTCAATCTACTCTGCAGTATCTACTGGTTTATCTGCAGAGATAATTTGTAACTGTTAAACTAACTTAGATTTCAATGTGATACTAACGATTATTACAGTTATGTGTAGTATTTGATATGTGCCATTGTCAAGCAATGTAATGGTTAATTTGATGTGAAGCTTTACGTGGCAGTGTATTAAAGTTCATTACATTGCATTATGTTACGCATGATAATAATTTCAAATTAACAAATTCATTATACAATAGAAAGTGTATATATTATAATTTATGTCATATTCATTTATAAATCATAAAAAGTTAATAATTTATGAACTATAATCAATAATTTATTTGTTGCACATTTTGAGGAAAATACTTTTCCGTATTCACATTCCATTATTCTATTTATCTGCGAATATAACAGTGTAATTGGACTCCCAATTAATTTCTTGCTATCAGATGAATTTTATGCAAAATTTATGAAAAGAAATCATTGAAAAGAAAATATGATAATTCTGAAACACATTATATACTGCTTTATAGCAAATCGAAGAGCATCTTATAAATATTGATATCAAAATGTACTTTAATTTTTCTGTATTATGTAATTTAATTAAACTAGATATTTTTTCATAAAAGCATTACTTATGATTAACAAATTTTTTAATATAAAGAGATTTAATATAAAGCTAAAATTATTCAAATAATAATGTGATGTTACAGGTAGATAGAGCTGCCAAATTATGTTTTAAAACTATTCGAATAATGTAATCTTTATATTAAAAGATTTATACATACATGTATGTATAAATGTACATATGTATATATATATATATATATATATATATATATATATATAATGTTTATATTAAAAAATCTGCAAGTCATGCTTTTACGAGAAAATATCTTGTTTGAAAATCTACATAACTTGTTCAAAATGACTACGCCCTCGGGAAGCAGACAAGAGAAGACCTTTAAATTTTTATGTAGATAACTGCTATCAAGAAAATAAAACAATTAGCCATAAACGAACCATAAAATAATTCATGATGTTGGACGTATTAATTATAGAAATAGTTTTGTCAACCTCGTCGATTTGAAATACCTAAAAATCAACTAATAAATGAATCAACACATTCCTTTGAGCTTCGAATTATATGTGACACAAAAAGCGGTGAAGTGAAAACGATGGCGATAATTAGAACAAATTTGATTTATATGATATTCAAGATTATTAAAAATATTGCAAAAGTTCTAAGAATTGTTTTTTCTCTCAATAAATTACACGTTTAATTAATATTATTTATAGGTTATCGACATTAAATAATTTTATCACTGAGAGAAACGTTACGGAATGATGACGAATAAAATTTGAAAAGAATTCATTTTATCGGTCTTGGAACGGTTTCGATAAGCAACAAAATGCTTTGCGTCAATCGAAATACGTACACTATTATTTGCAATCTGAATTAAAATCTAGCTAAATTCTGAGCTGAAATTTCACCTGATAAAATTGAATGTAAAGAAGTCACATTAATTTGCAACGGTATGACAAAAAGAAGCCATATTGTAAACATAGTTTATTGTCATCCATTATCGAGGAGATGTTTACTTTCGTCGCAACGTGACTTATTATCACTAACCGTGCAAGTAAATATATTTTCGAACGATGTACACTCTCACTGTTTGCATAGTTGTTTTTTTTTCTTTTTCAAATAAAACGATTATGGATTTATCGCTCTGATATGACCGACAAAAATATTAAGAGACTTTTAATCTAGGTCAATCTAAATTTAAAAAAAATGATCGAGAAAAGTGCGCTTATCATCTCAGAAGTATCAACAAATAGACTTTGCGGAGCTTACCGAGAGATAATCGGGCCTCACCTCTTGAGTTCCTCGGAATACTCAATTTTGTCTCTGATTGAACTGGACAGACTATACGCCGATTTCTTTCTGTTACCGTTGATCCTGCCGTTCTCCAGATCAAATTTGTACTGTGGAATATTCTCCACACTGTCGCAGTGGCTGCCACCGTGATGCAGAATCGATTTCCGCCTGCCCTGATCTGAATTGTGCTCCGAACCCGCGCTGATGCGCCGGTGATGTTCAAAGGCAAGATTATCAAGCCCAATGACTTGGTCGCTGATCGACACTCGTCTCTTCGCTAGTTCCTCGCTGGGTTTATTCGTCCTACCGCTCATCTCGATATCCATTTTTCACAGCCGTTTATCGCTAATAATTCTCTGACAGGACATTAGATAGTACGAATCCAGAAGTTCAGTCTTCTCCTCTTTGTGTGCTGTATATCTTCTATTTTAATTTTCTTTAATATAAAATACAGACCGCGCACGTCAAATCAAGACGATCACTCGGTCTCTCACCTACTCGATCAGAAGATGACAAATCTCGTAAACAAATTCGCCTCCTCGTATTAGATCTGTCAAACTGCGGTACACCTATCGATATGGACTTACTCGCGCTATTGATTGTAATCGAGAATGGTTGTAATCGTGCGCGGTCGCTGAACGTACTGCGACTATCACGAATCACGCGTTCGTCACGACAATCATTAACGGATGAGTCTCGTGACAAGATTTCGTCGCGGGGTCGCAGGGACGGGGACGGCAATCAGCAGCCGACGCTAATGTGTTACGACGATTGACGTCTTTGACACCTTGGCCCGCTTTTACCAGATCGTTTCTTCTGCCTGAATATCATCTCCTCGCCTACATCCAAGCGGAGCTTTACTTTCCTCGTTAACGTTAACATTAACAAGCGTTAGCGTTAATAAGCACCATTCTTTAAACGGGCCGTCATTTGTCCACAATACTAACTTTTTTATTGACGTTTTCCAAGAGTCGCCGAACCGATCAGACCGGATAGGATCAGTTCATGTCCGGTTGTTCACGTCGACATGGAAATACGACGAGCGGTCGCGCTCGGCGAAATTGATGCGATCGATGCATCTCACTTGCGTTTTATGCTTTAGCGTAATTTAGATTTTTAATCGGAGTCCTCTTCGATCGGACAAAAAGACGAGTGCGACGAATGTATAGGTCGTCACGAGTACGATGGCATGGATAACCAGCGACTAAAAGCGACAATGCGACAGCAAGCGGTGGTGTTTAGTGCGGATGGGTAGTGGGGCTCGTAAAAAGTGCTCGAACCGCGGACGAATGAGCACGGACAGTCACGGCGGCCTGTGACGATAATTGTCGCGCAATGCACACAGGATGGGCACAGCTGACTACTTCATTGACGAAGCGGCAATGGTCCGCTGCGTTTCTGTCACAGCTCGCGTCCGTGTCTCACCACGCTGCCGAATCCGGCATTGATCGACAGCCCAGGGTCTTATCCTCAAAAAATATCACGTACGAGGACGCTACTCTCTAAAATCTTTGGAGTAGAATCTAATTCGAAAGAGTGAAGAAGAGCGACAATTGAGCCCGTGTTGAAAAAGAGTGACTCAATTGTCAATTTCTAAGAGTGAGATTTCGTTCTTTAGAGTTAGATTCCACTTCAAAGATTTTAGAGAGTTGGGAGATCTATAATATAACTTGTATAGTTTATATTTTCGTAAATTTTTGTATGGGATAATTTTCAGGAATAAGATCTCGAATCGAAAATTTCTATTCGATCGCGCGCGTTCCTGAATCCTGCGGAATCGTTGCGATCGAAAACACGAGGGATAAACCCTCCGGAAAGTTTCGAGCTCTCGAGGCATTAACGATGGATATTGCTCGAGTGTCATCTAGTTAGAGCACTAATTTTCATTTGCCCGATACTCCGCATCTGTCGACAACTTTCGCAGTTTTCCCTCTTCGTTTCTCAAGAGGAGAGTTGCTTGATACGAGCCCCGTATGAAGCATGACAAAAAAAGGGGTGGGAAATTGCCTTAAATTAATCGCGGGTGTTACTAATAATTTACTACATCGCCGTATATCACACGCTGTAAGCATCATTGTCTATTATGTACCAAAGTATTACGGAATTGAAATGGAATTTTTGATCCCGGGCTTATCCCTCGTCAGAACACATGACAGCTCGAAACGGTCTTTTGTGACAATTTTAACAACGGTCGCTTATTTTAGGCGTTCCTCCGAAATACTGGAGAACGATAAAAAACATGGACATCGCGTCGACCTGCTGTGTCCGAGCATTTACCTAAATCATAATGGAGCACATGAACGATACGTGCAATATACAGTTGGAAAATTGTGCTAAATTTAACACGTTTCACATATCCCAACAATGCATTCAAATTTTTGTTTTAACTTAACACAAAATGTATATGTTAGAAAATAACACAAATATTATATATTATAAAAAATTAACACGAAAAATGTAACACTAACACAATTTATAAGTAACAATATTTCTTTATCAAAATTAATATTTATAATATGTTTAAATTAATACATTTTATCCAATTATCTTAAAATTTTTAAAAAGAACCATTTTATGTTATTTTTTTCACTTACTCATAACTTATGTTATTTTAACACTAAAATGTTCAATATTTATCATGAAATATTCAATAACACAATCATATTATGTTAAATTAACACTTGGAAATATTAAAGATTCGACATAAAATTTTAACAACAACTTAAGTAAATCATTTTTAACACAGAATGCTTTTTACTATGTAACATCGCGTCAGATCATCTATTTCGAAAGCGTCATCGCAACCACATAGCCTCAATCTCGGCCCACACAGTCTCAGTGCTCGCGATCTTTGATCTCTTCCGGGATGATCAATGTATCTGATAAAACTCGAGATTCGAATTAACAGTTTTAATTAAGATTTGCATTCTTTATTGATTTTCTGGATTTTCCGCAATCGATGTTCCTCCGATTTAATTGAGAGAGAGAAAGAGAGAGAGAGAGAGAGAGAGAGAGAGAGAGAGAGAGAGAGAGGAGAGGGAAGAACGCAGATATATAATAAGATTACTCCAAAATTGGAAATCAAGAAAATAATCAGGGAAATCAGAGAAAAGAATTTTGCAAAATTGACTGAACAATTAAAATTCTTGGTTTTAAAGAAATTTAACATGCGTACATCACTACTTATGTTGTTTCGGACTATCAATTTATTATTGAATGAAAGCAACATTAATTGTGATTTACATTGCTATGTTAAATTGCTCTCTCAATAAAATATTTGACGGTCCAAATCAGGATGAAAGTACAAAAAAATTTCCAAATATTTTTGAAAGCATATCAGGGAAAATTATGAAATTTTGTCTGGAAATTAGAGAAAAGCTATGGAATTTTAGGATGAGGGATTTGTGACAATTTTGTACATGTACAAAATTATCACAAATTCCTATAGGAACAAACGCGACACAACTCTTTGATCGTAATCACTCACAAAATGATCTGGCTATCCGTGAATTCGAAGGTATGTTCATCCGATCGACACGATTACCACGCGATTATTTCTTCCTCTGTATTGATCCACTCTTCCTCGTCGATCCACATTATCATCTATTGATCGACCTGCGCATACAGGTCTCTCTCTCTCTCTCTCTCTCTCTCTCTCTCTCTCTCTCTCTCCCTCTCTCTTTCTTGTCAATATTATTGTCACGCTTCGTTGTCGCTTGTTTGGTTGTACGATTGTACGTAACTCCATTTAGAACTTCATCCATCGGAATTCAATTTATGGACGTCTTCAATTCGGACCGATAAAATGAACTTCCGGACTACGCTGATGTTATACAAAACTTTAGTCTCCGAGAATGCAAAGATTGAAATAACAAAGCCGCAAATATCTCGTATCTCGTGAGAAACAAAAAGATTTTTTAAATATATTAAATATATTAAATATATTAATATAATATATCATGAATTAATAATATAATTGTATAAACGGCAAGTATTTCAATAATTTACTTTGAGATACGTAAACGCTATTATTTCGCTTCACTTTTACTCGTTAAACGCTCTGTAAGTTTATGAAGTTTAATTTTACATTAAAAACTGGCGAATTGAATCAGCGAAAGTCGGTGAATAGAATTGAACTCTTAAAGCGTAGGAAATTGCAAATTTCTATTTTAATTTATTTCTCTTCTGGTAGACGGGAAAATACAGAAGGAAGGAGGAGCTCGCGATATAGACGGAGGAGGAAATGAAATATGCTGAAGAGATGGTTGGCCGTGGAATATGCGTGCAGAAAACAGGAAGAATTTATAGCGGCTCTCCCGTGCTTATATTTATCGACAAAGTTCCGTCGTTAACAAGACATCACAATCAAGTTTAATGAACAAAAAGAATGAATAGACAGTAGGTCGTAAAATCGTTTAAAAGTGAAAATTCGCCAATACTAAACTTTTAAAAATAAAAAAAAGATATAATAATCATAAATATATCAAATATGAAATTCAGCGAAGGGTTTATATTCTTTTTTATCATTCTTTATATTCATTATAACGTAACACGTAATATACTGTTTTATACAAAACGTTATTATATATTTTATATTTTTATACATATTACATGTATCCCTTTGCAATTCATGCTCTTGAAAAATGTGCGCGAAAAACGAAATGGAATAATATCCACGTACAATGTGCTGACTAGTTTGTCGAAAGCGTATCTTTTTGTGATAAATGGACAAAATAAATTCACCTTCCTCCTAGCTCCGTTGACACGTCATGAATCAAATTTCTACTAATGATGAAATCGTACGCTTCTCGGACACGCTTGCGGAAGTCGAGCATTGTCGTCCCTCGTTAAAGCAGCTAGCGTTCTTATACGGCTCCATGCGTCGTGTGTAGATAATGCTCTCGTCTCGTAATCTGCAATACTATTTAACCGATTAACCGTGAATAGGTTTATATTTGGTCTTTAAATTTCCAGAAGTAAATCTCATCTATGAAATTATTATATTACATTAGTCTTATTTAAGCAACTGTACACATATATATAATAAGAATGCTAAAAATTATGATTTTCAATTGACAATTGCGCAAACTTCTATCTATGAGATACTTATATACATTAAGAATGTGCTATTTTTACTATCTAATTTTTACTATACTAAGTAACATTTAAAAAAATTGTTCTGTCAAATAAATTTTTGCGAGGAAATTCCGTAAGTGATGATTACATTAGTCTTATTTAAGCAATTATACGCGTATAATTAAAGAATTATGGTTTTTAAATGGCAATGGTTTACTGCGTAAACTTCTATATAAAATTTATGAGCCATATTTATAAATATTAAGAAGATGCCACATTTGTATTCTCTGAATAATATTTAAAAAAATTGGTCTTTCATTAAATCAGTCTTTCAATAAATTCTCGTTAGTAAATCCCATAAATAATGATTACATTACGTTAGTCTAATTAGCAACTATGCGTACATTAAGAGCGTTCAAAACTTTTAAATTTCAAACAGCAAAATATTTGTGAGATAAAACTTTTAAAATAATTGAGATATATATTAAGAATGTATCATTTATTTTAAATAACATATAAAATATATATAAAAAAAAATATCGACTTAAAATACTTTATAAACATTTAAACAATCAGCTGTGCACGCATACACTTTTTCTGTCAAGATAATACAACGCATTTTTTTCGTGCCATTTGTCCATGCTGCGGTTATTTAAAATAAAGAGATATCCAATGCTTCAATTACCCTACACAAACTATGCAAAATTTGAGAACGGGAAATTAAAAGCGTTCGTGCTTCGCATAGCTTTTTCATTTGGCCGCGCAGAGAAAATCGCGAAAAATCCAGCGATGTGTTTCGTCCGGTGCAAGCGGCGTATCGCGATCCAATGTCGCTTTTACGTCCATCCGTTGTTGGACATTCCGTGGCTGGCGAAGTTACGCGAGAAACGTCTACGTCCCTCAGAACAAGAGGTAGGAAGGATAGAAGTGGAGGTTGCGCGAGAGACGAGGTCGAAGATGGGATTGGAATTGCAAATATCCCTCTTCTCCGTCTCTCCGGTCTCTCCAGTCTCACCGATCTATCTCCACTTCTCTATCGACCATCCGCTCGTTCTGACCCCAGAACATGTACGAGGTACATATCGCCGAGCATGTTTTAAAGAATCTTTGCTGGACGACAAATCGTCAGATTTTCCAGGATTTAAATTTGTTACAACTAAACTCCGACGCGAATGTGTCACTCGAGTTTCTTATCGTTACCCTCGAAAGGATTTTTCCCAGAAAGATTCCCATTTTTATCGTTGTAAATTAGATAACTTTAATCTCGATTTAATTTACTCTTTTCTAATTCTTAGAACTAGAAGAAGATAAAAAGTCAATTAAATCGAGATTAAAGTTAATCTACATTGATAAAAATAAAACGTAAGATGGGGACCAAAGTTTCGTATTGCTTCAAGTTGTATATAATTATACAGCTTTTCTAATAATTTAAAATGATCTAGAGTTTATAGTCAAACGTCTACAGTCAAACATAATCTGAATTTGTTTAATACACATTAAATCCCTCTCCTCCAAACATCAAGAGATTTTTTTTTTTATTTTACATTACGCACATTTAAATTTGGCGCTCCTCTTTTTTTTTCTTTTGTCGACCTCTTATTTCATGAAAAAGATAGGGAAAATAATGATAAGGCATGAACCGAATATGAAAACGCGACGAAGACGAGTTGCACGCGGAAAATGACCGCGCGGTACGCGCTGCGTCAAATTAGCTTAAAAGCCCCAGGGCAACACGGGATACTACAACGCATTCTGCGACATAGCCTGGCACACAATGTTCAACGCGGAGAGAAGCCCTATTCGCCCTCATATATCACTCGGAGATAAAAGGCTGCCAGACGACGACGGAAAGTATAGTGGTTTCGGCGACACGCCGGATAGGCGGTTCATTGCGCAGCTGCACCCTGTGCCCCGTAATAATTCGGCGGTAGAAACGAAGAGAAATTGTACGTCACGTCTACTATCTATTTACTCTTTCCCGCTAAACAATGAAAATATGTCCTCCGGAATGCTTCCGTTCCGATTACAGTTTCGTAAAGACGGAACTTTTAACCCTAATATCGCCCACGAGATGTTTCTATAAAATTTTGTTCGCGCGTACAAAACGTACTTGTGCAAAACACACGAGATCCTTTTCTTACGATAATTATATCTTTACTTTGACAAGAGTGTGACAAAATATTCTTTTTCTCGCAAACGATTGTTATTTCTTATTGGCATGTTAAGATTGATGGAAAATCGTTACGCTTCCGAGATAGCGCAGTCATTCCGATTCGTAATAATCGAGAGACGATTCATTTTGAGTTTATACATATAAAACAATGGAAAGAGAGAAAGACAGCCGGAAAAGGAGAAAGGGTCAGAGAAATATTGCGCAATTGGTACAGCCTCCTCCTCTTTCCAATACATCAAAATATATTTTTACACAGCCCCAGCCCATCTTTCTTACATTGCAGGGAGTTTTTATTGAGCGCTGATTATCGCTCGTCCCACTTTCGTGGAGCTTTTTACATTCCCGGCAACGCCGATATGACGGTCAAATGTCGTAGTTTTTGCAGTGATTCGGATAATATTGGCAACCTGTAAGAGCGAACGAAAAACCCTCCTCTGTTCTCGTTTTTGAATGGACTCGTACATCAATACAGTTCCGTTTTCTTGCCGGTGGAGTTCGAGCACCTCTATCGCTGTATCGACGTTAAACATCTTCTGCAAAAGCGTCTTTCGGACACAATAAAGCCTCGAGCGAATCTGCTATCCCGCGGTGAATTACGAATACATGTCCGTGATGGAAATTGCCATAACTGAAATGGAAATTATGGCTGTGCGGTTAGTTTGCATCGAATACGCGCGACATTTTAGCGTTTATCGTGTCCAAAATGACGTTGCAAGGTTTCCCCCAAGGTTATTATTGCTACATGCATACATTCGTGCACACAACAAGCCTAGAAGTTACCTTTTTCCTTCATCTTCTTCATTCATAAACTTCGGCACGTACACCCAGCATAAATTCAGTACTGGATTTAACCCTTTGATTCTCCTTTCATATTAGACGCTATCTTCACGTTATGCAAACACGCAAGCCAAATACTGCATTTACGTTTAAAGGCATCCGCGAAACTTTGTATCAAATTTACTTAACTAAAATCATTGCTAACCGTACGTTAAATATGCATCGGGAATATGAATAATCGTCCGTTGCATTATTCATATACGCGGCATGTCTGCAGTCACAGTTTCAATGTATTTACGGACGAAGGGAATTTTTAAGAAAACTATATTACACGGTAAAAAGAATACGATGCAACTTCGATAACATGACTAGAATCTAGGTAAGTAATTCAAGGTGCAGCTGCTGCACCGTTGTACCCATACATAAACATCTTGGCGATAGAGACGAATGCTGGATGGAAGGACAGAAAAGAAATTGCGCGTTCCTTCGTCGAATGCCGGTTGGTTTGCATCTGCGCGTTTAAATATTAAGCCGGTATTATAAAATACGATTTATAATAAAAATATTAATATAAAGGCAGAATTTAAATAAAATAAATATCTGTATAATGCATAATAAATTTTCCAACGATTTTTTTCTAACTATCATCAGGATATAAAATTTATGACAAAGAGAAATTAGAATTTTCACAATACGAGAAATTACAATTGATATCGAACATGTTTACTTTCATGAAATCATGTCACATTACAGTGCAGATTCGTAATGCATTTTAATGCATTTCAATTTTCTACATCTGTTGCTACATAAAAGAAACGGAACAAAGTGAAATGTTTTTTTTTTATTGCCTCCTACAAAGCATGACGTGACAGATTACGTTTATCTGTCGTAGGACGAAAGTATAGATCAAAGGTAAAAAAATATTTTATTTTGAGTCTATGCGTAATTCAAGATTCTTGAAAAGTCTTACGAAAAGATTTTCTGTAGTCGCAGTTGAACTCTTGAACACTGCTTTAAAAAGAATAGATGAATTTTAAAATAAACTTATTTGGATTTAATTAGAAAAGTAAAGAAAATTGAGAAAAATTAAATCAGACAAACAGTCAAATATGTTAACATTTCTTGTACTTCTCTCGAATTATTCGTGTTTTTCAAACTGAACAAATGTGTATGTCTCGAGTGCATCATACAATAAATTAATTAGCATCGTATTTTGTAGCGAACGCAATCGCAACGTACTGATAATCGCCAGAGCGGATTATGTTCCCCAGGATTGTACTGTGACGGATTTCCGCTAATGATTACCGTCGATTATTAGCTCTTGTTATGGCAGTTGTGAAAATTGTCACGGATAGTAGTACGGTTTCCCGCTCGCATAAATTTCGTGCAACCTATGTACACCTCGCTTGCAAATACCGCGCCTCGTAGAGAATCATGTAAACGAAGAGGAACGAATATTCAAGAAGTTATCAATTATCTCTCTCTTTCCATCGGAGCAGATGTTACCTCTTTCAAAGCTTAAACTTAATCATTTCTAAAAGCTTTGAAAGAAATGTACTTCTTCTCGCGCAATATGCAATCTTGAGAAATTAAAAAAATTTTTCCAGGCAAAATTAATTCGCCTTCACTAATTATACTTTTTTCTTTGTCTACTTCAGCAAAATTAGTATATAGTGCGAAAAATAACGAACGGATGATGATTAACTTTTGAACGGTTTTTCTAACCATGAATGAATTTTCATAATTAAAAATATTATTATATATAAAGGATGCGTTCGAATAACATTCTCTTGCGCGACGATCGAATTTGTGTTGTTCGTCGCATCGCGTAAGTCACGCGTGACCGATCTCTGCGTTCAATTAGCCCTCGTTATCACGACTTCTGACTCGAGGCAGGAAGGCCGCGATGTGTCGCATAGCACGCTGAGGAGAAGGGGATAACATTGACTTAAATGCAGCTGAGATTTTTTTTCAACGGCGTGCTCGGAACACTCGGTGCTCTCGTCTTCTCGTGTGCTCGGTCTTACGAACGCGGCGCACTGAGATGAGTAATCGTGTCTGATACCACTTCAACTACCACTATTGCGGCCACGAGGGATTGCCAAGCGATTCCCAGGTGCACCCGAAATATTCCAATCTTCGGAGGATGTCCCGTCGCGACGCTGCGCACGGTGAAATTCGGATAATTGAATAATCGAAACGCTAATCTGGATGAAACGGATCGTCGGAGTCTACTTCGAGTATCAGCATCTCGCAACTGGGTCCCAGCGGAGTTACATGTATCGATCCATTTAATTGTTGGATCTATATAGCTCGTATTTTCAAGTCCGATCCTCACAAAGACACAAACAGCTGAAGCATTTCTTTGGTTTACAAGAATATTTCAGCCTGCCTACTTCGTTTTGTATTTATCTCGGCGTAAAGGTTTTTTTCTACGTGTGACATTCTGCGTTATAACTTTATTATAACCGAACGTGTGACATGTGGGCGTAGGTCTATAATATTTAAAAATGTATATAAAAAAAAAGAACCTTTGAAACCTTAGTTGACCGATACACTCACTCACAAGACTTAATTAGGTAGAATTATATGTGCAGACATAGCTGGTGTAACCGCTAGTCCATACCTTTGCAGATCGATATGAATGGACGCAATTACGTCTCGGAATAGAATTAGCATTCAATTGATCTAATGAATAATACAGAATCACTACAGAATTTAGCAGAGTTTAGCATTCAAGCATATGTCGTATATTTTGTAATTATTATGTATTCTGTAATACTCGAAATATTTTATATTTGAATTGAAATAAAATATTCCTTTTATATAATATATGTCCTGCCGACAAAAGTTTGAGACCATTAATTGAAAATATTTACAAAATCATACATACATACAAAATCAAATCAAACTTATTTACCACATAATTTTGTGTTACTTTACTTACTCATTGTTTCTAATTGTTTTACAATAAAATAAAAAATAATATAAATGTTGGGGGGGAGTCCTACAAAATATTTACAAAATATTTATATACTTTAAACAAATTTTTTTCAAAAAAGACACTAAGAAATATTAGATACTTTTTTCGTTGAAGTAACTTATATTATATATTTTTTCCAACCATCTTTTAAAATAATCCATATTTCAGTTTTGGAAAAAAGACTTTATGGCCGTTTTCTTGAAATTAAACAATGTTATATTAATCATAACTGTGCTAAATATAATGCCTATTTATTTTCAAATTAAAAGGCATGAACCGACTTTTAAAGAGTGCTTCACTAAAATATTCTTAAATTTTATTTGGTTTTAAACTTTTCAGAGAGTATAGATACACATATACAAAAATTTCTTTATCTAAAAAATAACAAAATTGTACACTGAATCAAATTATATATTAAAATATATATATAATATATATATTAAAGTTAACTAATATATTTTTATTTATTTTATTCAAGTTACGAATGTTCAAGAAATGTAAAGAGTTACCATTTTAAAATCATTTTAAAGCTTAAGATAATAAATAAAAATAACGATGAAACTAGTCGATACCTTATATTTACAAAAAAAACTTGAAATAAAATTTGAGATTTGCCTTTTGTAAAGCCAATATAAATAATTTCCCTCATTTCGGAAAATGTGAAGGTATCCGGCATAAAATTCAATCACTCGGCACGATAGCGTTTTTACGATTCTATAAAGTAAATTCAACATTTTATGTCATCCCAACGGAATGTCAAACTTTTATTTTCACTGACTCGTGTCATGCTATTCCCGCCCAATGCAAACGGCGGTTATACACAGTTTATAAAATATTAAAATTTCTTCGACCTGCGAAATATCGCAGTTGAGTCACACACTGCTCGAAATACTAATAATAAATAATTTTATTACGCACCTTCATAAGATGGATTGAGCAGTCAAAATCACGAGTCGAGATGATCACCTGTACGTCTTTTGTTGTTAACGCAGATCTTTGCGTTCGTTGTTTCAAAAGCTCTAACTTACAACTGAATGTCCAATTGGCAGGTAGGCTCTATGCATTTCGAATATATTTTGTCTGATAATTTTCTAATGTCATTAAAATTACGAGGCCGGTAAATCGTTAAACTTTTTGTATACTTTGATAAGATTGTTACGAGCTCAAGTCCACCTGGCACCATCGCGAGTGAACGACTGACATGCCGTAGCATGAATTACAGCTTATATAACAGCGAATGTTAAGGGCAAGCTTATAGTTCTTATCGATTTCTTAAAGAATGGAAAACGGTTACTAACGTTGACAACCGGTTAAGTGTCAAGGCGCAAACAAAAGCGACTTCCGAGGCAACATGACCTATACAGAGTCGCTTAAAGCACGAGAATAAAGCTGGGTTCACAGTAAAAGGGCACGTCTCTGCAGTGAAGCATCGTGTCAGCACCCATTTATCGCGCAGCACTGTATTTCATCTGCAAAACCATCGTCCTCTTTCCATCGTCCTTCGTGAAGTCAACTGACGAGTAGTATTTCTAAACGAATACAGATAGCGATAAGAGACTGTATTAATATGTAAAAAACTGAAAGAAAGGCAAACAAGAGAGCGTAGATTACCTGTATGTGAAATATTACGGTGATGAACTATACTATAAGGAAATAGTAATTAAAATATTAAAAGTCACACATGGAGAGAATTTTTTCTTAAAGTTTACCCTGAAAATGTGACAGTCGTGAGAACGTCGTATTTCGAAAAATTTTAATGTAAATCTCTATCATTTAATAAAACTACAATAAAGTATAAAATAAGTTTGATCAATTTTACTGAAGTGCATGGTAAAAATCTTCAAAATATTGTATTGTAGCACAACTACTATATTTTCAGGATAAATTTTAAAAGAAAATTCTCTCCGTGCACTCTCTGTAACTCAAAGTAGTTCGAAAAGGAAGAAAAAAAAAAGCAGAAACTAGAATCGTATGTATAATAAAATTTTACGGTGAATTACACACAAAGAAATGATAATTGGAATATTAAATTCATATAGATATAACATAATTTAGCTGAAAATCCAAGAACGATTGCAATAACGAACCTTCAAATCTTTCATTTTTGACGTACATTGACTTTGTTTTACATTATTGCTTTATTTTCTCTCTCGACAGAAAAGTTACTTCAATCCAATATGATTTGTTGGAAAGTCAATGTACCTCCGTCCGTCACGTTCTGCTCCCGCGTTAGTTTTGTGTTTGACTTACGTTATTATAAAAGTAAGTTCGACCGTCGAGATCGTCGGCTTCTCTCGTCGACAATTTCGTCGCCCTTCTCCGTGGAAGAAAGTAAACGGACACCTCATTTTAACGCCTCTGTCTACTTAAACCCGCGTCGTTTTTACGCGTAACGGTCGCCACATTACGACCTTATCGATTTTCTTTCAACCGGGACTAACTCGCGGCTGCCATTTAATCGCAACGTTGCGTCAAAAATAGCATCGGATTATTAATTACGTCTATGATATAAACCGAGATAACCCACATTCGCCCGCGGGAAACGAGAGAATCTAGCGTCCTGCTATTCTTTCCGCTCTAATACTGCCGTGTTGCACGACCGCTCTTCTTCCACACGTCCCGATTATTTTGTTCTCTTAACGATCTCCTCTCCGACCCTTTGGCCGGAATGATTTAATCGTATTATCCACGCGATCCCATTGATGTCGGACCGACGAGATAGCGCAACGCTCGTTAAACGAAAGATCACCTTACTTTGCCGCTTCATAAGAGAAAGGATGTATTTATTTCTTCGTTTTAAACGCGAGCGAAGAGAACGATCTGCGCACCATTCGAGAGTGTAACGAGCTTATGCTATCTCTGAAAGTGCATAAAAAAAAAAAAGAATCCTGTTGGATCATCGCGTTTGGCAAAAAAATGTAAAAGGTCACGCATGCAGGTACGTGTCAGCTGTAACGATCAAATAGCTAAACCGATTGAAACGATGTGCACGTTTGCTGTATCCGTATCAGTTTGAGTTGATAAAAACGTTCGTTTTTCCACACAAAAAATTTGCTAGCTGGTTAAATCTCGTTTCGAAAAATGTTGCTTTAGCAAAGGATATCATTTCTGATATGTTAATAAGATTTTCGAAAAGAGAAACAATTTCTCAATTCGAAATTGTATCACGTCAAAATCGCAATATTGTTTTAATGCTAAAGAGCGCATCATAGTACGTTTCACTGAATTTTTCAGAACGTCCATTTCGGAGATTGAGATCTTTATTAATAAACGGTTGAAATGTGAATTTCAGTGTCATGTGCAGGTGCCAACATCAATATCAATATCAATATCAATATCAAGCTGCCACTTGCTGTAACGGTAAAAGTTATACAGATCCACAACGTGCACTTGATCCATTTTTCACAAAAATTGCATTTAACACGAGTGCGCACCGTTAAATCCTTGACGCGTTGGTATAAAACCGTGATAAAATAAATACGATCGCTTTTTCACGAGTCTCCTTCATCAAAAGAAAATTAAATTGCTTTTCATTACTTGTAAATGGAAACGTATATGATTTAATAAAACTTAGAAGTTTCAAAGTTTTTCTCCACCGTGCTCCTCAAGATTGATTTGAGATATTCCTCACGTCTCGCCGTATAGCGAAGAACTTTTTACTCATATCAGCAATTACCAAACATCCCCCGCACCTCCCACCCTCCGACAAAGCGCGGCACCGGTTGCGCTCGCACATACATAGCACGCAGTAAATATACATATATATATATATATACACACACATAAATATATATATATATATATGTATAGTTATGCACTCGATCTATGTCACTGGTATTGTATAGCATGACTAATTATACTTCAGCCGGCGGCGGATCTCGTTGCGCGGCTTCACGAGTGGCGGAAAGCACCCTATTAAATCTCGAGCCTCGACCACCCTCTCGGGCGTAAGGAAGAAAACCGCGAGACGTCAATACGAGTGCGCCAAGCGTGAGAAAGGGTAGGCATTTGTGCACTCTAATCCTCGATCTTCCTACTTTGTTTCACGTCCGTTTCTTCATGTCTCCTTCTCTTTTCCTCCCTTCATTCCCTTCTCTCTTATTCTCTCTCTCTCTCTCTCTCTCTCTCTCTCTCTCTCTCTCTTTTGTTTCCTCCCTAAAGGTTGGTCTAGTCTACTTGGCAACCTCCAAGAACTGCGTCGAGATGCGCGCGCGCATCATATACTTGCAGTATTTTATAGTCTTTGTAGAATGATAGGGTCTGATAAAAACATTCACAGAAAAAGAATTCTATTTTCGAAAGCGAATCGAAGTGAAAAATAGCAATGAATTTACAATATTATCTTTAGATATTTTCTGAAAATAATTATAAGTGCAAATTAGATCGACAAGAATAAATCAAATAAAAGAAAGAAATTTATTTTTGATCGAAGCGGATGCTTACATTTTTCAATTCTATAAATTGCGCGCCCATTCAGTTGAATTTAAAACGTAATAAACTGAAACTGGAAATACCATCACAAATTACATTGATTGTCAATTAATAATAATGCTAATAAGCATCTTAAAATATTGCAAAAACTTATTGCGAAGAACATCACCTCAGCCAGAGGTTGAATCTGAAATTCTCGATTTTATGGAACGACCATCTTACCAATGCCTTAAGATCCTTATTAGCATCATAATTAAGTTAAAGATCAAAGTAATTTGTGATATTATTTTAGGCTTCAATTTATGATTGCGTTTCAAGTTCAGTAAATTAAATCAGCACGCAATTTATAGAACTGAAAATGTATTTGCAATAAATCTGTAGATTTGCTACAACATAAATATTATTAAGCACTAAAATTTGCTTTGACTAAAATAGGATTTCTCTTACTCGATTTATTCTTGTCGATCTGACTTCCATTTATAATATATAATTCGTTCAGTTTTGGATCATCCTGCATAAAGAATGGAACTTTGAAGTTCGAATTAATTATCGCGATTTTATTTGTATTGTACGTAATTGCTTCAATAATTAACAAAGGTTAAAGATGAAATTTCGTTTAGCTTATAAAACTAAGGAGGCGATAGGAAAGGCATGGGACTTACGCAAAATTAGAACGCCATCGGAGAGTTACGTTTTGAATCTTTAAGTATTTATTTAAACAAATCCCAACATTCCAAACATTGATAGTTGTATATACGTATGGGTGTGTCTTTTGTGTCTGTGCGCTTTCTATAGACACAAGATAGATTGTGACAGCGTATCAATTTGCCTTTGACTATCTATGTTATGTCCATAGTGTCTTCCTTTTCGTTATTTCTGTATGTGTATTCACTGTCATGCAAGTATCGCCATTTATTTCATCTACAGATTCTCCGATTAAATCGCAGTCAATTTTTTCTCGCAAAAAAAAAATCTTAATTATAAACATCTTCGAAATTTTTTACAATTTTCTAAATGTATTGAGGAATGAAGTTTTCTGCATTAATTAACAATTTTACAAATTAGCATCTTGATTCGAAAAAAATCATTCATTTTTTATTGTTTCCTACACAAGAATGATTAACTCTTTATAACTGACGTGTTCTGCTTATAAAAGAAAATTGCACAAGCAATAAATAGAAAATATTGATTATGGGATATAATTAATTATTAAATCTTAATTTATAAAGACTTCACTATAAAAGAACTATTTGTAATGATGAAATAACAATGGATAATAATATACAAAAACTTGTATATCTGTAATGTATCTTTATTGAGTATGGAAGCCTACAATGATGCAGAGCGATAAACTAATGAGACAACACTTTTTAAAAACATAAATATATAGACAACTTTCAAATTACCTGATATTATAAAGAGTTAAATCTCAATATATTTCAGCCGAAAAAAAGAAGTCGCTTGACTGAAGAATTTGCAGACGAAAGGAATGGTGTCAGTAAGGAATTCTCACGGGGCTCAATTTTAGCCGCACAAATAACATTGAGCTTTAGTTACGATGCAAATGAAGCTAACTTGACGATCCAAATTCGTATTCAAAACCAACGAACAATTGTTTATTACCCCAACGTTTCGTGAATCGATCGAACAGCTCTCCGATTTTACATAGAGCGATACTCTCTTCACTCCCATCTTTGATGACATACCTTAATATCATCAACATCCTGCCAGTAGATGATAACACACGCGAGTGCAATCGAATCAATTATAGCAAGTTTTTCCGTGACTAGGTTAATTAGGAGTTTAGATGGCCCCTCGCGTGGTTTCTCTATAATTACTCGAAAAGTCTTACGGTCATAGGGGTGCTTACGACGACAACGCTTGTCCGTCTCTGATACTTTTGCGACGGACTTGTTTCCTGGAACTATCAATTCAAGATTCAATTCTTGCCACTTTTTAAATTACATTTCGCCGAAGAGCGTTATGGGTTCCGTTGACGAAACGAATCAAGATCAAAAACTTGCCTAGCCTCTAAAGAATTCTTATATATTTTATTTTACATACAAAATGTTCGACTTATACTTCAATAACAATTTCTGTGGGAAATTTTGCAACAATATCTAATGCCATTTTTAAAGTATATTTCATAGACTTGAGACCTGATAAATTTTGATCCTAAACGCCCTTTCAAGCTAAAGACAAGCTAAATATACATTTTGATATATATTCTCTTACACCATTTTATAATAAACAATTTTAATGATTGTAATAAATAACTCTTATCAATAATACTGAACATATTCGATCAGACTCAAAATACTAATCGTGTATTAGTGGCCGATCGATACGTCTAAGCACCCCGAAGAAAAACATAAAAATTAAGATGGACCCAAATACTTTTCGCCTTCCAACTACCATATTTCCAATATTGCACGAAAACTTACAATATACAGGTGACTCTCAACGACAAATTTAAATTTATAATATTAAATTCTGTCATTATTAAATTTTGTTATTATCAAGGGGTCGAAAATGAACACTAATTTTTAAATCATTAAAAAAAAAGATGTCTGTGAATAAAAATTTGAATGAAAGTGAATAAAAATTTAAGTAAGTAATAAAAGCGTAATAATAGATTAGCTTTAACCGAACTGCAAACTCAAACTGACATACTACGAATAATTCAGAGCGCTTACACATGGACCAGTTTTCCAATTGGTCGAAAGTAGAAATTCTTACCTAAACGCTTTCCTTTTATAGCAATCATCAAAAAGTTGTAGCAAATTTATAACTTTTGGAAACAACGCAACTTATCCTTCCTTCTACTTTCGGGGTGACTATTAAAGTCGAAGGAAACTCGTATCACAATACTTCCTGACGAATGTATACATCGTAAAAATGTCTCGAGTGTATAACGCGATCGTCTCAATGGAACGCTAAAACTTCGCATATCGAATTTTTTTCACAAATGCAATTTCACGTTATACAACGACAATTTTCGAAACAACTACACTAACAGAGAGTCACCTGTATCCTCTTAAGTACTCCCCGTTGCCATTAAACCATATAACCCTATCTTGTGTCAAATATGTTCTAATTCCTTACACAAGGCTGCACACACACGCCCAATTACGCTAACGAAAGCCAGCATCTCACAGAGTTTCCCTTTCCCCACTATTTCCTCACATCCTCTCTCCTTTTTACCCTTTCCTTTTCATTCTTTTTATTCTTCTCGTCTATGTCTCACGCACACTCTCTCGCACGAACATACATGTCAGTAGCTAATCATTCTCGTCGTCTTATGAATCTAGAAGTTGAAGCCCAAGACTACCAATTCCTCAATTAATTCCATTTAGTGTTATGGCAAGATTTCGGGCTGAGTTAGCCCGAGCACCACGACGGATATCGCGTGTGCTTGTGGCGAGATGTCTTTAGCATTCATTTTATTCCTGAGATTACGTCAATCCCCCGTTTTACGCGACACTTGCGCCGTAACGACCACCAGACCCGCCTGAAGAGTCAGTGAACTAAGGGTCTGCCGATCCGTGAATTTCAAGCGCCAGACGTTGCCGTCCCTAATGGACGGACGAAGATTCACGTCTCGGGTACAAAGGGACTTCTACGAACCTCCTGTATGTTCTCTTACATGTTACGTGTCCGTTTGTGCGTTCATCAAATTGTGTTACATGATGTGGATCACCAACCGAAGGACTTGGTACAAAATCCTTCAATACAATATAACACACTTTCAACGCTGACTTGTATATGGACACACACACGGCACTGTACAACTTCGTTCGGAGCGAGTAAAAATTATGTTTCACTTTCTTCAATCGCGAAACGCTACGTACGTTGGCAACCATTTCTGACGAGAATCATTAAAACAACAAGGATTGTAAGCTTGAACGCGTTTCTGTGTGTTTAACAGTCTGCAATAAGTAAGTCTTCTAAGAGTAAGAACAGTTTTGAGAAGAGAATTTATATTAACACGACCGCCAAACGTTTACGCCAAAAGGATCGCGCTTTCATCTCGCACAAGTTAATCGAACTCATTGAACACGTGAGCGCGAGAACGTGCTATTTATCCTCAAACGGAAGTAATAATCTCACGAGATTATGAGGGACGAAATTCGCTTCGACAATGACTTAGAAAATCGTGACTCTCGCGTTTTAGGAAGTGTATTCCCGATAATAATCAGAGTTCACAGGCGTCCCTCACCTATACATCTCGATCGATGCTGTCCTCTCGTCACGCCTCATTCGCGAACCACACCCTCCAGCATCAAAGATCTCGAGAGACCGGGATCCCGCACTCTATCACACGGAGATCTCTTGAATTTGCACGCGCTTCTTTGCGCTACCAGGTGTCCCGGGTTGCCGCAGAATTCCAGGGCATGTGAGACCGACGTTTGGTGCCGGAGCCTTGGGCGGGGGCGGTGGTTCCGGCAGGTCCTCGTTATCGTCCTCGCTATCGTGATGAAGACCGCTAATGTTGACTTCATCCATCTGGGCGATAGTGGCGTCTACACAGGGCGACGGCGTGCGGGTCCGTTGAATACACGGACTCTTACTGTAGGATGGCGGTTCCAGGATCCGTTTACCACCGCCGGGTGGCGGTGAGCACTGAAACTCCTGCAATTGCAACTCGAGCTCCTGCACGAGCTTCGCCTTGTGCGGTGGCAGCATCGACGATGGCGAATCTATCATGCTCATGGAAGACGGTAGTCGCTGTTTGCCCGAAGTGTCCATGCCGGAACAACCAGCCTCCAGGAACTCCTCCTTCTTCTTGTTGCTAAAAGTGCCCGACAGACCGCCACTGGTTGTGTTCCGGTCGCGTTGGTGGTATATCCCCGCGAAGATTAGGATGTTGAGCAGCAGCAAGAACACACCCACTGCAATAGTGACTGTAAGAGCCGTGGTATAGCTCTGATAATGACTAGACGCAAGTTTGCGCAGGAGGTTGTTGGGGCCCGGACCTAGATTCGAGATCTGCAATGTTCGCGAAGTGGTAGGTGTGATGGTCGTCGCGACAGTCGCATTCGGGGTGCATTCCGTGGTCGATAGCGCAGTCAGTATCGAGGAGGGTTCCGTGGGTGATGGCATTGGTAACGGAGGTGCTGGTATAGGTACGGCCGTGCTCTGTGGACGCACCGGACCCTCGTAGAGACCAGGATTCTCCGCGAGATGATGGTGCCGCATATTGAGTTCGTAACCCGGCCGGTGCAGTTGCGGCAGCAGATTCAGCCAGAGGGACATCTTGTGGCCTCTGTAGTGCGAACGCATCTCCGGGCTGTGAGCGGCCTCCAAGTACAGTTGATTTATGGAATCGTACGAGTCCCAAAACGGCGGACTCGTCGCCAGGCCGTTTTCCAATCCCGAGGACAAAGGACTCGCGCCATTTGGATCCCTAGAACAACGAGCGAACCGCGATTCTTTGACAAATGGATTGAAACTGCCGCGAGGCTTAATATTCTCTCCCACGCTTTACGTTGCGTTCCTATTTTGTTGAATGTTCAATCTTCAAACAAAAAAAAATCAATATATTTCAAAAAATATCGCACGAAAATAATATCGCACGAATTCAATACAGTTTATTTTGTTATACAATTAATTGTATAGTGATATCGTGGTTTATTAAAAAAATTATAAAGATATAATTTTATTATTTGCAACAAATTATTTGAAACGTTTTTCTAAATTGACGAAAGCTAAAATTGAGGCTTCCGAAGCGAACATCTTACGCTGCTCTGTGCAATATTTTACCACAGTGCGCAGGCAGAATTCCAAAATCCGTCGTGTCGATGACAGAGTAATCATCCAGATAGCCGCCGATCCGCAATTAGAGATGCCAAAATCACTTCGCGTCTTCGCCACTAACAAATCTACTCTACTTCGAGATTGCGAGCTTTCGCTGAGCGTGTTAACGGCCTTTGCGGGAGTTGGCTCCAAAATCCTCTCGCAGCTGTAACTTTACCCTTACTACCATTACCAGCCTTCAGACTCCCCTCTTAGAGAGTAATCGAAGTGTATGCGATGCTTAAGTTCTGAAGAACTTTGAACCGGGTGAATTAACGAGAGAGGTTCACTTATCCGATTAACCCTTTCATGCCCATACGCCAGTTATTTCACGTCGTAGTGTCGCCGATTAATGTTAATCGCATATTTCAACCAACAGAGTGTTTAACAGTAATTAAACAGTACGGTAACTTTTTGCGATATTCTCAAAAATGTTCATCAATTAAGTTCATCGATTAAGATAGAAAAAAATCTACAGTGTACTTCCATCTAATTTCGTTTTCTTTTCTTTTCTTTTTACTTATGTTTTTTTTTTCTTTCGCTTTATTTTATTTTATTTCATGTCTTATACTACTGTATTCTATATACACTTTTCTTATGTTCTCCATTATTCTCTATTTTTCAAATTTTTCCTTCATGCCATTCTTTATTGCTGTTCTTAAAAAACTTGCACTGGAATGATATACGATCAACACGATACTACAAATGCTTTAAAGCGTTTTTTAATTGGTCAATTTGAAAAGTTCCTTCTTCTAATTGATCAATCAAACGTTTCAAAGCATTTGTAGTAAGACTTCGACCGCAGCTATAATAAACTTCTACCTACCTATTTATTTACTTATCTATCTATTAATATTTTGATTTTCATTTTAAACTGCCCTGTCTTTAATGGACGCGGTCGGACATTAATTTCATCACTAGACGCGAAGAATGAAAGAGAAGCGGAAAGGACTTACCCACGCCTCACGAAGTTAGCCAGGTAGTGTACAAGTAGTTTCGACAGATTCTCGTCGGCTGGGGTGTAGTTGCCAAAGGTGGGCACCACGGACGTGACTTCGCCGCGAAGAAAAGGTATACCCAGGAGATATGGTATCTCCTCGCCCCTTTGGCTCGGCAGTTCACCCGGCTGGAAATGCAGGAAATAGCCACGTCCCTCCGAAGTCGAATGCAGTAAGGCCAGTCTGAGGAGTGGCGCGGCGACTTGGCCGTCTCCGAGGAGAGATAAGAGACCTTCGCAGATCGCCACGGGACTCTGTTCGCCTCGCTCCCAGTCGGTATACTCGTTCCGAAGAGTCGAATAGATTTCATGCAAATGGTACCGGTAGGTGTTCCGGACGTAAGTGCGCAATATACGGTCCCTCCTCGTCTCATTCAAGCCGTTCTGCGAACCGGTAAGAATTTCACCCGTTTTTTGCGACGCAGAAGAAGTGAATACTTGCACACGTGAATATTATGCTTCTTTGCGTCACGAATTTATCGCAATTTTTGTAAAATAATCTTTATTATCTTCGATACCAACTTTGTGCTATCAATCATTCATGGAAAATCGCCGCGAGATCTTACAAATAATCGAATGATATTTCCGCTGATATATCTGTGTACGGATTATTAATTTGATCACGATCAGTAAAACATGAGTATGCTATTATAGTGCGATATCCAGTGGCCGTGACCATCGGAGAGTCAATAATATCCGGAACGATTGGCGAACACAGACTTGCGATGCAATCATGTGCAGCTCGTCAATTTGTCAAACTGTATCCAATCGATGTCAATTACATATTATGCGTGAAGTGTCCGGTCATTAATCAAACAATTACTTCCGCTCTAATATAAATTTCTTGATAAAATCGATATAAAAATAAAAGTATGATCAATAATAGCAACGGAGAAAAACAGATTAAAAAGTACGAAGCTTTTTATTCTACTAACGAAGATATCATGAAAACATGGAAACTGTAATCTGGAAATCGAGGAGTTTGCAAGAAAAACCAGAGATCCAAACAAAAAGGATACTACTGTGTAATTAATGTATTTTGTATTTTCCTTCACGTGGTTTTTTTTTTTCCCGAATGAGCGTAACGATTGCGAATCCCACTTACCTGTAAATCTTCCTCGGTGAGATTCACCCAAGCTTCATCGGATGTCAAACCAAAAAGTAAATCACGGTTGCCGAAGTCCGCGAATTCAGCGCCGGGCCCGGGCACGATCGGCATTAGTCCCGAAGAAGAGGCAGTAGGCTGGAAATTCTGAACAAAGAAATCTTCTTTTTCATGCTTAGTATAGTAACGCATGTTTAGTATATCAATGAGGTTCATTTTGATTCTCAATCTTCTCTATTCACTCTCGCTTTCCCCATATCATTGTTAAATAAATCTCTACTCCACTTAGGTACATCCCTCTATCACGTACAGCTAGTAATTTCTATTTAACGTCATATAAATTAACTTAGTCGCCGTACATTTTAAAGCGGAAACGACAAGGAGAGACTTGACTGCTTTGTAATAAATCGTGGTTGCGATGTTACCTACATGCACGTTCATCTCTCCCGATTTCGCATTTAATGTCGCGATATCGCGATGAGCTCGAGCAACCAGACACTATCAACGAATGAGTTAATGGAGCATGCACGAAGTAGCTATTACGGTTCTCGGATCCGTCATCCGTCAGCCGGTCGCTCTTTCAATTAACAGATTCATCGTTTACCTTGTCGTCTCATTCGCTCTTGCGCAAAATCAATACATCGGTCGGTCGCCGATTGGACTAATATCCGCATACAATTACAACATTCGCGAATTCTGTAATCACTTGGATGAAACGCCGATCATGACCCATGTTTATTTAACACCCGTTGTTATATTTACTTACATCGCGATGGATATTCCATGCGTAACCAGCATTTAAACGGCGGATGCGGAAACAATACGTGTATATATTTTGCGAAAAAGATAGAGGATGTAAATGCAAATTTTATGAAAAATAGCTTAACGTCAAAAGCGACGCTGAGTCGAAAGACTCAGCCGGACATCTCGAAAACGTTCAGATAACATATTAGTGTGTCATTTACAAAAACCGCTAAAAAGTACCGATATATATTCATAGTAATTTTCGCCAACTTTATTCTCGGCTTAAAATGGATCTCTTCGTCTCTGTTTCTCTCTCTCTCTCTCTCTCTCTCTCTCTCTCTCTCTCTCTCTCTCTCTCTCTCTCTTTGGATAGATGGGAGTATATTTAGACGTATTAAGAATATTTTCTCTATTATTATATGCATCTAATATGTTTTCTTAGTAACAATGTAATGTTTATCTTATGTAATGATGTTTTATACTTAAAGTGGTATCTACAATTTTAAAGCAGATTTTAAAGCATAAAACTTAAATATCTTAAACTTTAAAAAATTGACCAATCACATGTTGAATGTGAAAAGGATAATCGACTATGATTGATCAATTTTTTAAAATAAGAAAAATATTTGATTGAATTAACTGAAATTCTGGAATAATTCAGAATTCTGGTTAAGTCTATAAGATTTCTGACTAAATCAACTAGAATTCTAGTAGATTTAACCCAGAAAATTATGAATGTTGGTTATTTCAATTAGAATTCTAGTAAATCTAACCAGAAATTCTGGATTATTCATTTTCCATCAGAATGCCAATTCATTCAATCAAACATTTTCTCTGTGTAAGACTTAAAGCTTAAGTTTTACGCCTTAAACTGTCAATGTAAATGCCGCTTTGGAGAACGTAAGTCTCTCTACTAAATAACGATTTTCTCTTCTCTCTCTCTCTCTCTCTCTTTCTCTCCTTAAATTCTAAATTGAGAAACGGACAAACAGGATTGATTAAACTGCAATTAAGATTAATTAATGGCGTATTACGGTTAACAGCGTAGTAAAACCGAAGCAATCAGGCAGAGCAGATCGTAAAGCAAGTGGAAACGGCGCGCGTTACTGTTCTCCAGTCTCGAGATTATCGATTATCGGATCGAATCGTCTCACCTGATTGACTGTCGGTGGCAGAACAGTCCCATCGACGAAAGGTGCAAATCCGGAAGTAAATCTTGGCGGATCCAGCTGCACCGCCAGTAGCTCCTCGACGCTCTTTAAACGAAGGCACGGTGCGATATCGTCGGCCTCAACGTCACCGGGACATTTGATCTTCTCGGCGACGCGACGCTTCACCATCAGCGGATCTCGCTGCACCGCCCATGGCGAGAGGGCCGAACCACCGAGCAGAATCACCCTCCCGATCAGCTCTAAAATATTCGTTGAAAACTCTCGCTAATTGCAATATAGTTAATAAAATGCGAGGAATGTTCGATAAATCTTTAATTATTATACAGACAGTAATATATACATCGATGTTTTATTATTTGAAAATCCAATATTTCGCAAACAGGAAATCAGTCTCTTATTATTTTATGTACATAAAAGCTTATCTCATTTAAATGTTATTTAAGCCCTTCCTTTTTATTGGAGAATAGAACTTAGACACGATTATACTTGTGAGATCGATAAATCAGTTTCAATTAGCATGTCTCTCTCTCTATAGACAGTTATATCGACATCAATCAGAGTTAAACGTGATTAAATCAATTTCCTTTGCAAGCAACTATAATTTACAACAGAACTGCAGTTCAATTAATATACTCAATTTCATTTATCATATGAATAAGCGGAAAGAAAGTTTGCAATTGTTTCTTAGAAGCGCGACATAAAATAAATAATAAATACAAATTATTAAAAACGTATCTCTCTGAACCGATAAATAAATAAAACGTTCCGTGTGGACGTTGTAAAAAAAAAAATTAAAGTAAACAAATTCATAGCGTACGCTAGCAGCTCGCTTTTCCATACAAAATGGATATACCGCGTCAGCGGTAAATACAACCGACAGCACGTTAACCAACCCGAGTTGACTGACAACTGCAGTGTGCGCAACCGATCGGCCACATAAGCCGCGAAACAATTAAACTCCTTACCTTTTGCCATAGGAGAGACGGCTAAAAAATTGGCGAGGGCCGCCCCGGTGCCGTGGCCCAACAACGCCAGTCGCCCAGGATCGCCACCGAAAGCTCCGAGATTCTCGCGCAGCCAATGAAGCCCCGCCACCAGATCCATCAATCCATAATTGCCCTGTGCGCTCCCTTTCGAGCCGGTCTTCAAGAAGCCTGCAGTTTCAACGTGCTCAAATTAGGAAATCGGCTCATCTACGCCCGATCGAACGGAGCGACGAGGATGTTCAAATATTCGACGCCGCTAATTCCTGAGAGTTTCCACGAAGATACAAGCAGAATATCTCGCGAAACATCGTAACGCGTAACATCGTACTCTTGTTATTCCGGAGAACGAAAAGTGGAAAAGTCGCCGAGAAAGAGAGAACTTGGTTGGAAGATCCATTCAGACATTTCCAGTTGCCTCCTCCCTGTTTTCGAGGAGGTTTCTTCCTACACTTCCCATCGTCCTTTTTACGCGCGAATCTCGGCGATCAAAAAACTCTGTTATGTCAATCACAAACTTTCGCTAAACTCGGGTACGCTCACTTTTAGTGTATGCTTTAACAGGAAAGGATTGTCTAAGTTAATTATTGCTAAATTAGTTATCGTTGCGGAGACGAAAGTCGGGATGTACTCACACACGTGCGTATATACAGGCGTACAGCTATTGTAACGGCGAGCTATACTCGGAGAATAAACCGGATTAAAATTAAATATTTGCTCGTCGGTACTCAATCCCGCTCGCTTCAATTTGCTACCGACTCACCTACGGGCATGTCACTTTGCTTCGCTATCTGCCTGCAAGATGAGTTTTCCATTTCAATCCGATTCACCTTTTAATTACATTCACATATCTACCCACTGTATTGGTACCAAGTTTTAATTACGCTAGTATTTAGCGTCAGAAAAATATCACAGAGTAATGACTCGAATAATACAGAATAAATGTTTTCGCTGCTACTCATCAGAAAAAAGATTTTTTTTTTTTTTGCATAAAATACACAAATGTTTTTAATTATTATATATTTATTCATTTTTACTTTCGTCCGTTGAGTTTTTTTATTTGCTCTACAGAGAGTGCAGCAATTTGCGAAACGTTGCACTATATATGTGATAGAAGATATATTTAATATTATTTAACGCGATGGTACGATCGGAAATTTATTTATGTCATGAGTGGCGTGAAACCCGTAAATGGTGCGAAACAGTGAAAAAGCACGAGTAATAAGTGGAATAACAAGAAAAAAGACGGAAGAAAATGGAATCGGTTGGCCATGCGGTATTGGATAACGCCGCAGGCATTGTTTCGCTTCAACGATGAACAAAACGCATACGGAACTGCAGGCTACCGACAAAGAGAAGCGCGAAACCAGCCCCGGTATGGTGAAAATACAGCGTATCGATATCGAAAATTGTTCCACTGCCTGCCCCTGGGCTTCTTTCATGAATGGGGGATACGGTGTTGTAAACACGCTTGCATACCTTCCGAATAATACGTTGTTTATCGCTTTATCCGCGATTAGGTGTATTCGTACCTCTAAATATCGCAGTTGCAAATAGCACCAGAAAATAAATACAGATTACAACATTGTGGGTGGTACATTCCCACGATAATAAAGTGTGGTACGAAAATCGTGGATACGCGCATACGGAGGCATAATACATTTTTAATTAACGCAAAATTGCAGAGATTACCTAGCATCGCGAAGAGAGACTCGCTCGGATGCCCAGATAAAATCCATTTTACGAATTAACTAAATAAAAAATGAGTTTTTATCCGGGAACAACGTAAATTCACCGGCGAGACGGGATCCGTTCCGATTCCTCACGCTGAACGAATATCGATTACACCTCACAGCCATTCTTGCTGTGCTCCAGTTTAAATTGCGCGCATAATATTTAGTAGATGCTGAAAAGCCGGTCTCGCACGTATAACAAACGAGCGCAAAAATCCATTCGCATGAAAATACCTTCAGCCTTACGTGTCCCCTTCTTCGTCCTCATTAAACTCCCTTTGTTTCTTCCCCCTTTAATTCCGCGCATTTTTAATTTTGGCACACGTACATGTAATCCCCTGTCTCTCTTTCTCTTTCTCTCGCGTGAACGAAAACGCATTCTGCGTCTTACAACTCCTATGTTTCCTATATTCAAGTTGGCGTTGTGTTTTTAAAGAGTTACAACTATCACAGAAATAACAACCTCCAGAGAGAAGAATTTCCATATATAACTACGAGGAAAGTAATCTGGTAAGATCTCGACAAACTTTTCCTAGCTGCCACGAATAATGAGATCATTCCTTTAACTCTGTCGAAAGAACAAAAGAGCTAGTCGCGCTGTGTAATAAACAAAGCGTGGCAAACTCGGCACACTTTATAACGCGAAAACTTTCTATCAGTTCTTGCGCACAAAATAGTAATGCAAATGCCTGATTATCATATTGTCCTTGTTATGCTCAAAATAATAATTTCTTGGCAGAGGACGCGCATGTTTATTGGGTATTGATCAATGTGTCAAATTGTCAATTACCAATAAACGCTCATTACCTGAAAAAATAATTGTTACGATTTTACGATTCTTTATAACGAAACACGTCAGTTTAAAATTATGTTATTCTAATGTTAAATATTATTATCGACGCAAGAATAAATAATTACGAATGAGAATAGGAGGATAGGAGAAAATTTCTTTAGTCTTTTTTCATTTTGAGACAAAAAAAACGAGTAATATTTCTTTAAAAGGTGTCCTGCTTCATCTTCCCGCAAACAATTACGACATACGTGAATGAAGTAGTAAAAAATAAAATTTATAAAATAATTGCAAACGTTCGCAAGGCGTGTCCCACTTTCCGATACGACGCGGGCGTGGCAAAAAGGAACGATCTGTTTCAATGAACAAGTATTGCAGAGCTTACCAAGCACACCAAGACGAAAATTGATAGAGACGACAATAAGGCGTCCGTGAGCAGCCAGGGCGGTTCCGTCAAATGAATTTCCGGCGCCCCACGAATATGAATCGCCATGAATAAGGAGGAGGGCCGGTAGCGAGTCCGCGATACTACCTGCAACATTAGAGAACATTCTACCACATCTCTTTGCAAACATAAAGTACATATATATATGTGTGTGTGTGTGTGTGTGTGTGTGTGTGTGTGTGATAGAAATATAGACAAATATATATATAGATAAGAATATATGTGCGTGCGTGCGTGTGTGTGTGTGTGTGTGTGTGTGTGTGTGTGTGTGTGTGTAATAGAAATACAGCAAATATATGAAGATAAGAATACTCATATTACATCATCAAAATGTATTATTGTATCGTGTAAATTACACAGTAATTATATAAAGCAAAGGCGTTGATTGAACGATGTTTGTAATCTCCTTAATTATTCTCGGTAAATAAATATATTTTATTTTACTCAAATTACAATTCTTTTTAGAAAACTGCAATCGTCTCCGATCTTAATACATTCTCTTATCAATATGAGATCTACAGGTGTGTATACGCAACTAATCCTATTGTAATATAATGAATATAAACACAGTAAAACACCTTCTACAAATTAGGCCAGATAAAAGTGTCGAAATAACTGGCTAAAAAGCGGCTTTAAATTTCCATAAAATCTCGTGACTAAAATTACATAAACTTATATGAGCTAATAGCACGTGATTTATAAAATACGCGTTATGAATCCATGATAACATTACATAATTCTGAACTTCATTGACTAAACATCGCATTTAATGTTTCACAAAAAATTATACACATGTATTTAGCAATTAAATACAGACAGTGTTTACAAAAAGAATATCAATGCAAATATTATCCATTATTGATCATTAAAATATAAATGTGTACTTTTAATCTTTGCTCCATGAACGCTCCAAACTTCAAGCACATAAATATGGAATATTTACATTCATATTTGTAATAATTATGACATTTATAATAAATCTTAATAATTAATTAAAATATTTTTAATTATATTTTAATACATACCTATATTACGTATATTTTTAATTAATAAACGATTAAATATTTAACTTACGATTTTTAATATTTCACATATAAAAGAATATTAATTTTTTTATATGTTAAAATCGGCAAGTCCGATTTTGAACGATCCAAATATTGTAATTATGAAGCGTTTACTTGAGTGAAAGATCTCGATTTATACGTAAATCTTGAAGGGAGACTTTCCATAAAATTTGCATTTTACTCCCTCTTAGCAGGGTAATGCAGCTGTCTCTATCAATCGCGACGTCAAATTCCATGTAATGCGCAACGGCGATCGAAATATAATCATCCCTGGAACGAACTATCATGCCGAGCTAAGTGATGGCAAGGACACCTGTTGCGATCCTGATAGCGCACTAGACGACAGATAGTTAAGTAGATGAACAAGTAGGCGAACGAGACATCTTCCGTAATTTCACTGTGCGTATTTTTCCATTGGGAGCTGTGAAAACTTATTCCTATCCAGCCGCCTGTTTGCGATCGTATCTCAAAACGTTTACGAGCGACTCGCTACTTTTATTGCTTTCTCAGTATCGACTCATCTTTGTCGGAAATTTATAAATTATAGATTTTTTTTTATGAATGAAAAATACTAAAAAAGATATTTACCGATTTAATTATTTACTAGACTATTTTGGGTCTTCTATTGCTACTCTCTTAATATATAATATTTAGGAATAACTAGGAAAATAGAAATAATTCCATTCTATTTCGAGTCGTGCCACAATTACGTATTAATTAATTAATTTTAGTAATATAATTCTCAATTAAAATTCTATAATCTAATTTTCTATAGATTTCTCACAATTAGATTAATTTAAGAATAATTTTCCACTTGCTATTCAAGAAGATTATTTCCTATAGCTAAATATTTCGCTAAACTTGTTCATATAGTTCAAGTATTTTACATACTTGTTTATATATTGATAAAATTTTATTTTAAGAAAAATATTTGCTTTTCATTTTTTATATTTTTCTTAGATTGTAGCAGGAGTATAATCTTTTATCACAAGTGATGGGTGAAATTCTGGCTCCGCACGTACATACGAAATATATGTATAGCGCCTGAGCTTCTACATATTACGTTCCAACTCAGCGTGTAACACGATTATATAACATGTTGGGAAAAGGAGAAAGGGTGGATACTGGGGACCAATAAATTCATAAGCAAGTTAGCAGAGATTCGGAAATGAGGAAGCTTTTTGAACGACCCGACATATATCAGGTACTAAAGTTCGCTCTTAATGCGAAAAGGTCGTTATCTCAAAGTCTTAACGAGAGATCACGAAGTCGTTATCGTGAACTAACAGAAATTTTGAAGCATTCCAACGTGTCCTTGTACACTAAAAGGTTTTATATATATATATATATATATATATATAAAACCTTTTATATATATATATATATATATATATATATATACTCTTTAACAAAAAAAAGTTACGCACAGACCTAACGTCGGGAGTTTTCTCGTTAACAATAATAGATACAGCCTCGACACGTAGAACCCTTCTCATCGAGAGAAATCGAAATAGTTCTGTGACATTTTGCCGTATCTATTACTGTTTCCGAGACAATAGCCTTTTCTTTATCTAGACATGTGCATAACTTTTTTGTCAAAGAGTATACATATATGTATATCTTCTTCAATCCAGTTCTATGCACGTATTACATACGTCGTATGAAATGAAACAAATATATTCTCGATTTTATTTTAATTAATTTTCTTAATTATAATTTTATAGAAAATCTATAAAAATTGTAAAAATCTTGAGAATCGGATTTACTTAAATAAATAGTTTCCTATAGTCTTTCTTTTAGACAGTTTAAATTGCGCATGGTTAAAAACCTTCCTAAAGTTAGACAGTTAATTAAAGTTTCCATCAGTTCCTCCAGATTACGTTCATTGTACAACCATTACAGATAACGATCGATCTTTGACCACGGTCTTAAGTGCGAACAGATTAAAGAATCGATCCTAACGTGCATATATGTCGGTGCTTGTCGAAGTCCTCTTCATTATCGTGTCCTCTCTCTAGATTAATGTCTCAACGGCCAGACAAGAAGAACGTCGATCCGATACGAAGCTACCTCACTCCCGCGGTGCTTGCAGGTTCTCTCACGTGAATCAAATAATCGACTGCAATGCACTACGGAATTGAGGATGCAACGCATCCTTACACTTGCATTCCTTTACAGTAGTCTGTCTTTCTCTCTCTCTCTCTCTCTCTCTCTCTCTCCCCCCCCCCCTCTCTCTCTTTCTCTCTGTCTTCCGTTCTACTCGAGGAACTCCTTTCGCTTTATCTTGCTCCTTCCAATACCTCGGATCTCTTCGGTCCGCTTCATTTCTTCTCGTATGCAGCATCGGCCTCGCCATTGTGCTGCCGAGGCACCCTGGTTTCTCATCATTTTCCAGATAAAAGTGCGCTTTATTCTTTCATTCTTCTTCACAGCGACGAATTCCTCACGCGAGACACGCCAATACGCACAAAGCCGAGAGATGCTCGCTGCTCGATCGGGGAAACGACAGCCGGATGAATTCGCGAGCGAACGCCCCCGCTCGTCCCTGTGTCCCGAATATTATTTTCACGTGATCTTCACATTCACCGACACTCGGAGCGTTTCTCTATGTCTGTGTCGAAGTACATTGCCGTAGAGTATTGTATTAAATCTACCTATATCAAATTTTTCCACGAGTTATCGCGTCACAAAGAATAACGTTCGCTTGCAAGCGTGAATGAAAGATGATCGATATATGCAAAGCGTAGTTAAATTTAACAATATAAAGAAGAAAATATCGCACATTCATAAGAATTCAACATTCAAGAATATTTTACAGTAAAAATCACATAAAAAGAAAAATTATTAAATGATAAAGAGAAAAGCATTCGCTGCTTGTTTTTATTTTATTACGGTGTGAATATAACAAAGCATACCGTTGATTATCTTGAAATATAAAGAATCTGTATGAACTTACGTACATATTTAGCGAATGCAGTAATTTTATTTTCCATACCGTAATATTAGGTATTATATTAAATGACAGTATCGTACATTAAATTATAAGTAAAACTTATAATCATATAAATTTAAATTAGTCGCAGATTATAGGTTTTCCATTCGTGACATATTCATGGACAACAGATAATATCTTTTTTACATCATAATTATATTAAATAAAATTCTTATATTTGATATATAAAATCTATTTAGACAAAATTATTTAAATTAATCACATATTATTTTTTGTTCGTGACATATTCATGGACAATATCTTATTGTTAGATCATAATTAAACAAAATTCTCGTTATTAAATAAATAAAATTTATAATCACGCGTTTAAATTAATCGTAGATTATAATTATTTTCAGTTTGCTGTATATGAATGATATCATAAGCATTCTCAGAATGAAGCATCGTCCAGAGATGCGAGTCGTCATCGTCGCCGTTGCGTAATAATAGGTGTAGGATATAACCATAAAAATAATTTCGCGACGATGATCCAAGAGCCTTCAATCTGTCGAATAAACGCAATATCGCTAAAATAAGCACAAATTCTACTTGATATACGATATATTCCTTCTTGCGCAATGTCCGTATTACTCGTAACTTCGTATGATTCCATATTTTATCCAACGTGAAGCTTCTATTCTGTTTATGGATTATACTTTTATTGTAATATCGCATCGGAAAAGAATTTTTAATATAAATGTGAGGTCAAAATTGAAATCTTCAAACTAGAGAATCATCGATTTCCTCAATTATTTCTGCACGAATTCGTGCAGAATTAAAGTAACGTTGTAAACTCCTAATCGTAAGCACCACATTGTGCGATCGAGATTGAGAAACGTTTTTTTCCCATTCCTTCTCTCTCGCATTTAAATTCCGCATATTACAGTCGCGTTTCAATAACGCGAGTGCGCCACGAGCGAAGGAGTTCAAACTCTCGTCTGAATTTTCCGCGACGATATCCAGAGATGAAAGATCGAAAACTAAGCTGCTTACGCACGAGTAGTGATGATAGTGGTGATGATGGTGCTGTTACTGCACACCCCCATGCGTTGTCAGTGAAGAGACAAGCAAGAGAAAAAGTAGGGCTCTGTAAAAAGTAGCAAGAGGATTCAACGTGATAGCAAAGGAAGCAACGGCTCGTTCTCTTTAATCCGGCTGAAACGTCGGGTAGTTACGGCTTTTTATTCGACAGTATAATAGCGGCCTTTCTGTAAGAGGTCCCATAGAACAAAAAAAAAAAAAAGAAAACGGAAAAAATCGCATGTGGATCGCGCACCATCGCGAGATTCACAACGTCTCTCATACGTGCTCTATCTCCGACTGATCGCATCTTATGAAAATCATGGAGCTTTCACGCTTTTAATTAATCCCGTACATCCGCATTATCTCGGGCGAAAAAAATTTATTTTTCACAAAGATTTATATCCCTCTTATTAATGTATGGCGTACAAATTCTTTCTTACGAGAAAGAAATTTCCTTTGGTATACACGATATCTTCGTGCTCTCTTATCGAAAATTGGAATAGACATATTTATCTTAAAGCGCAGCAAAGCCAAACTGTTCAAGAGAACCGAACTAGGTCAGACCTTTATACACACAATCGGGAATATTACAGAATTCAACAAATCCGGCCGAATCCCTATCTGAAAATTTATCACGGGATGCAGTCTGTTGATCTCCATAT